>NC_090450.1:81278299-81948319 GCF_031143425.1 Pleurodeles waltl
GGCTAGTGGTCTCAAGAGCGCCAGCCTCGTAATGAGGTCCTAAGTCTTTGGTTATCTTCAGAAATTCAGAAAGTCTGTTTTAAAACCTAAGTGATTACGAAACAAAATTCACATTGTGCAGCCTTGCACGTGAACAAGTGCTAGGTCGTGTGTATTTGTGAGGCCTGTAGGTGAAAAACTTGTGACAGAATTACCTTAATTATGTATAATTACATAATCAATAACTATAGATTATAAATGAACTGGGCTGTTCAATGCCCATTAAAAGGGTAAAACAACAAACAAACTTACAAAATGATTAACATAACACAACAGAAAACATTGCAACAGTTCCAGGCTCTGATCATAAATTGACTGGTGCATGTATATATATATATCTATATCTATATATCTATATATCTATCTATATATCTATATATATCTATATATATATATATATATACATATATATATATATATGGTTTACGTAATAGTGGAACAGAGTCATACTAAAATGACATTAGGAGTATTTTGTGTCTTTAAGAATCACGTTTTGGGTTCCTTAACTGTTTTTCTGCAGCACACAGCACATTGCTCATATAAAGAGGCCTTTCGGTAATTCATGTCACAATGTGTCTCAAATTCCAGGCTTACTTCATTAAACGAAGGAAAGGCCTGGAATGCCTGTTGTTGATTATTGATAAGGATACCAAACTAGGTAAAGAGAATACACTTTTTCTCTAGGCAGGAAAATCCCTTTAAATGTGTGCTTCTTGTGTCTGGAGTCGATTGGCCTAAAATGAAAGGAAGTGATTCCCTGACAGGCGTTGCCTCCGAAAGGGTAAGGGTTGTGTCAGTTAGATGTCTTGACTTCCTTAATTAACAGGCTGTTGTCTAAAAAGTAGAACTTTACCGTGGATGTATGTCACTATATAGATAGCGACAGAATCAACCTTCATTAATATTCCATCCACCAATACAACCTGAGGTAGAATATTTACTGTTCTTGACACATTCCTTAACTAACCTCAGTAATAAATATGGATGGAGCTAAGGAAAGTACTTACCTTATAATGTAATAGTAGGTCGATGGAGTGGATGCAATATTGTCATTCCATGATAGAGTGACCCCCCAGCTCATCCTTACGCCACAACTGGTGGAGGAGTAAAATGCTGTTACAGTGGCCATGTGCTACCAGTTCGAGTCTTGGCATGCTCTGGTTTAACTTTTAGAGGTGACTGTCAGGTGTGCTAGATCTCAGCACTGAGGTTTACCAATATAAACATCTTTGGAATGTAAGGCCTATGCCCCATTTATAACTTATCAAATGTTTTCAGATGTGTTTTAAAATGTAGCATTTCTCAATAATTCACTAAATTGTTTGGAGGGATGGCGTGAAATGAAGGAGAACCCCCCCAATCCTACCTAAGAAATGACCTTAAAAGTCCTATCAAATGTTGTCCAATTGTGCAGCTATGTTATTATTCTTTGAGATACAATATCTGCACCTTACTGTCCCAACTATTCCACAGGGAGGGAATCTCAGGCTCACCTTAGTAATCAAACACATAAAGGTTTTACCACTGTTAATTATATAATGTGCTTTAAAATGCACAATTTTCTTAAGCAAACTGTGGCAGGAACTGTGTAATGGCCCCACTAGTCGTGTTTTACCGGGACCCCACAATGACTTGTGACAGCCCAGCAGAGTAGTCAGGGGGTCCTTGTGGATTAAAATTCCTAAAAGTTGACATTCCCATAGAGAGGAAGATACACTACAAGCAGTGAGATGTACAACAACTTGTGCAACATGATGGTGTGCTCACAACAGAAGGCTTTCAATGATGCGCAAGGGGAAGGTACGATTACTTTGACAGTTGAACACGTTTAATGATCACGTAGGATGAATGTTCCCTATTTAACTGTCTGTTTACTGTTCTCTGCAAAAGTGCACAGCTGTGTTGGATGCCCAAATCCCATATCGGGCAACAGTGAAGAGCTGAAGCCAATCCTGAAATTCATCATTGGAAAAATAAACGAAGGAAGTGGGCGACCAAACCTTTTAAGACTAGAAGCAGTAAAGCAAGCCACTTCACAGGTATGTGCGTTTCTACATTTTCCTCTGGCACTGAAGATCACTTAAGTTGTATGTCATGTGAATGTTGAAGAAACACAATCATTACATGGGGACTGAATTAGGAACCCTCCTGAGGTGAGAAAGAGTATAGATGGTGAGGTGTCCTTCCTTTCACTCACTCAACCCAACTCACTCAACCAATGGTCTGGAAGCTAGTGGCACATCTATTTGTTTAGCATAAAGTCTCACCAAGATTTATTATTTTGTTTCAATTAGACCCAGGTGAAATTTTGATTGTGCTGGTATAGCCTCACATAATGTCCAGCACTGCGCTTTAGAGTTGTTGTGTGAAATTCCTGGGATTACATCACTATGCCACATTGTGTGATTTCAAGTCAGTCCGCCTAATAAATTCTATTGCAAGAGCACAGGAACAATACGAACTAAGGGAACGTAAGTGACTGTTTGCAGCATCCAAAGTTAACTCAAGGATATATTCCACCCTAAAATATTCAGTTAAATGCCATGTATTCGATTTGTGTAATTTCGCATAATTTTCAGTAATCTAGCTGAAATTCTGCACAATCACCGAAAAGGAAACCACACAACTTTCACACGCCCCTGGTTTCAGTCAGAGGCAAGCTTCTTTGACATGTGACTACTCCTATTGCACCTCTACCACACTTACAACTTCCCAAAGCCATGAAGTTATCTTGTGCTATCTTCATTTTGTAGTTACCCTGTGATTTTCCAGAACTTTGATGAAATGGGAATTACTAAAACCCAGTAGAGTTTCCTTTATTGAACTATTCCTATATTGAAGTAGTCTATCCTGGTGCTCATGCCCTTCCTCTCATGGATTTCACAACGATTGCTACAGAAACAGCTAGCATTACATGGTCAATATAATTTTGTAATATATTTTGGAGGCTATACCAAGTTGCAAGTAGTGTGTGTTTTACTCTTGAGTTCATATTGAAATGTTAGGGGTATTTGTGAAGTGAAAGCAGTATGCAAAGCCTTATGAGCATATTTTGGCATTAGAGCAGAGGCTGTACTGCAAATTGTGTGACTCAATGTTATTTAGTTAACTATCAAGTGTAAATGTGCGAAAGATTGACCAATACATATCAGTGATTTACCTTCGGCTGGAACTTAAAGCCCACGGTGCCAAACAGTCTGTTTTAAAGTGCTGGTGTGCATTAAATAAATCACATTACCATTTTTAGAAACAACTAGAATGCCACAAATGCATGAAGTCCACTGTTTTTAAACCTTGTTGTTCATAGTTTTGAACAATTAATACCTAACACATGAAATCCATCACAACTCAAATTATTATACAGTTACTTCAGAGTATTAAGAAATTAAAACAGTTTTCATAAAGCACATAGTCAATTATAGCTACCATCTATTAATAATCCCCAATCAATCTTTCAGTAGCGACTATTACATTCATAACAAGGATTTAAACATAAACATTCCTCCTGAAAGAGGCGGGACTGTGGCGAAACCAAACACTGGTCTTCATAATTAGTATAGGTGTGGTTCAAACAGTTTACTTCAAAGCAGAATTATTTTTTTTGATGGTACAATCCCAAATGATACAAACAAATCTAGTATGTTGTTCATTTTAACATGGTTCAATTTTCACCATCAAGACAGTTATTTCGGGAAGGATGTTACACTAGCATTCCATAATAAATACTTCCATATGCCCCTATATGAGATAGAGCTATCATAAAAGAAGTTCATGAATGTTGGAAAATGGGTTATTGGTAGGGCAGGTAGGTACCTACACCTAGCAACAAGCCACTAACCTCCACCTAGGTACAGTTAGGTCTCAGTAAATTAATCCCAGCTCAACCCTTGGTAGCTTGGCAACGAGCGTCAAGGCTTAACTTAGGAGACAAAGTGTAAAGCATTCAAATATCACAAAACAGTAATTAAATAAAACACAGGAAACAGTTTAAAAATCCAAAACCAATTTATAAAAATAGTTTATATTTTTATCTTTAAAATGACACAAAAACGAATAAAATCGGATAAAGGGAACCGGAGATATGAATTTTTAAAGAATTATTACTTTTCTAGCGCTTAGAAACAAAAAGCGCCAATCGGGTCATCTGGTTGCACCAGGACCGGGGCAAAGTCAAACTTTCAGGCCGACCGCGATGGAGCCCTGCTCGGCTACAGGTCGCGGGAGGCCTCGGTCAAAAAGTTACCTTCTGACTTAGTCTTTATTTTGAAGTTTTTCTTCACCGGGACGAACCTGCCAGTTGAATCCGACCTCCTGGAGCCCTTGTCCGGATACGCGATGTGGGTTTCCTCGGTGGAGATTTTTACCTTCGGACGTAGTCGTTTTTTCGAGATGAAAATCCTTCGACCGGGGTAAACCTGGATCTTGATCCGACGTCCGTGGAGCCCTTCTCGGATACGATGGCTGGGAGGTCCCGGTCAACTTTTTACCTTCGGACTTAGTCTCTTTTTCGGAGATATTTCTTTACCGGGACGAACCACCAAATCCGGCCGGGTCGCTGTTGAGGCAAGCCGGCTAGAATTTCCGCGGCGGGTCGGTCCCTCTCTGGAGCTTTTTTTCAAAAATTCTCAAATCTTCTCCAAACTTCTGGGGCTTCACCCAGATGTTCTTTTAAGGTTCTTTTGGGGTCCACAGCTCACCCCAAGGGTCTAGACGTTCTGTGATGGTCCTTGGGGGGTGCGGACTTCAACTCCCAGAATGCACCTGGCGCAAACTCCTTTTTGGCCACTGGACAGTGGTCAGCTGGTCGCTTTCTTCAGGAGTTGGTGCAGGGGACTCTGGTTAGCAATTTTTCACCTGTAGCAAACAGGGAGTCCCTCCTTGAACCAGTTGAAGCCAGGCAAAGTCCTTCTTGTGGTGAAGCCCAAGTGTGCAGCTGGTGCAGTCCTTCTGAGTGCAGGTTCCAGGTGCAGGCCAGGGGTCCAGCAGGGCAGTCCTTCTTCTCCTTAAGTTCTTTCTTCTTGAAATTTGGTGGGGATCTGAGGCGTGGGTGCAGGTCTGCCAGTTTTATCCTTGCTCCTGGGTGAAAAGCAGGGGGGCCCTGGTTCTCCAATCAGGGACAGGGTCGTCCCCCTGTGATGACCACTTCCTGGGAAGTGTGGCAAAAATCCATCCCAGAAGGCAACAGTCTCTAAAAATCCAACATGGATGAATCTGATTTTTGGAGGTTACATCTGGCTGAGCCCACCCACTGGTGTGGCTAAAAATCATAAACACACCCCTCTCCTGCCCTCTCCTAATCTAATCAAGGGGGCACCTAATTGTCTGGGGTTGCAGGATGTGGGGGTGTTGCTGGGTGCTCCAAATGTCCTTCTCTGCCTTTGAAGACCAGTTTGGCAGCCCTCCCCCTTCCTGCCTCACCATCTGCTGAGGGGAGATTCTCTCCCCCAAGCACATTCCTTTGTGTGAAGCCAGGCCACTTCACACCTCATCAAGGCAGCCTGGCAGAAGCTGCTGCAGGCTGGCCAATCAGAGCACAGCAGCAAAAACAATGCAGAGCTGAAATTGGCAACTTTTTAGGTAAAGTCTAAACTTTTTACCTGGACAAGTTATATTAAATCCAACAACTGGAAGTTGTGGGATTTATTACAACAATCAATTTGATACCAAATTCTTGGTATGTAACATTTAAGGAGACTTTAAAATTTAAAATAAAGTCTGCCCATTCTAGCCTATGAAGGCCATTTACTTCAATGAGGGAAAAACGAATTTGGCTGTTTTGACCTCACCAGGGCTTATAAATCTATTTTTATAAAGTCCCTGCTTATAGTTACATGGCACCCAGCCCTAGGGGCACATAGGGCACACCTTAGGGGTGACTTATATGTAAAAATAAGGTAGTTTAAGACTTTGGAAGTACCTTTAATTCCAAAGTCGAATTTGCATATAACTTTAATTTAAAAGCAGGCAGCAAAGCAGGCCTGCCTTTAAAATGACACTGGGCACCTCAGCAGTGCACCTAGGTGTGCACCACCTATGCTGTGGTCCCTAAACCTACATGCCCTACCATATACTAGGGACTTATAGGTAGGTTAACTTAGCCAATTATAATTAGCCTAATTTGCATATCCATTTTACACAGAGCACAGGCCCTGGGACTGGATAGCAGTACCCAGGGCACCATCAAAGTCAGGAAAACACCAGCAAAAAGAGGAAAATGGGGGCAAAAAGTTATGGGGCCTCTGCAATCAGCCCTGTTTTCTCACAATGAATAACGCTCTTATATATCATTTAATAAACAATTCGGAGTGACTAGGCAAGACATGAATTCCAAGATTTATGCATTCCTATCATATTAAACTGGACAACGTGCCAATGATGATGCTAAAAGCATAATATTTTCCAGAAGCAGCTAATCTTAATATCATTGTCCCCAAGGTTAAAGTGCTAGTGCTTAGTTCTTAGCTACATCCATATTCCATTACATAAAACAATTCATCCTCATGAAGAACTCATGGACACATCTCATATACCCATCTACAATTATTGTTAAGTGTTACGTGCTGAACTCCATGCAAGATGTAAAAAAAAAGTGCTTTGAACAGAACATTAATTCTCAATCACAGACTTAACATAGTTTGTGTTGTTCCATGTACAGTAGCATTTTACCAGTGTACCAATATATAAAGTGCTAATGCTAAAATCCCTATGCTGAAAGCAAAAAAACTGTTCATAACAGATTACATTCAATAAATTCATTCTAAGATGGTACAAACACCTTAATAAAAAGTCTCATTCATTAAAGGTTACTACTCAATACTGGGCCAAAAATAACTCAGTACTGCTATGAACGTTCTAGTAATCACATAAGTGATAGCAAACAGAGTAAACAATAAATATTGTAAAAAGTACAAAAGGTGGTCCATTTAATCAGTTCCCGCAGGGACCTTTGTTATTAATTTCGCCCTTTCGATGACATTATGTCTTCACATGTGAACATGCACTCCTTCTTTAGGCTTCTCAGTAACTATGAGTATTTTCAATCTTGATCCAGCTCTAATCAGTTTTAATTTACAATTACTTCCTCAATGGCCTTTCCTAATATGTTGAGCCCAAAAGTATTGCAACTCTTTGGTGTTACCATTATGCTTCTCCCAAACGTGCTTTGCAATGGTATATTAGAAGTCCCTATTTTACGTTAGGATGATGTGATGGAGATTCCTGAGCTTAACCTTGTTCGTTGTACTTCTTGGCCTTTTCCCACAAGTACATTGCAAAACATTTACTACATGGTCAGCCTCACATTGTATGATGTGCTCTTTGATCTTTCATTGTTGCCCTCTGTAAAGCAGATAAAAAGATCTGTTAATCCCATGTTCACAAACCTTGCATTTCTTACATTGCCAAAAACCTGTTTTCTTCGGCCAATTAGATCTTTTTGGCTTTAAATAGGGCAAATTGCTCTGTGTTATTAGATCACTTTCCTATAATTAATGAGTATAATCTCGTAAAACCCCTCCTAAATGCTCATTGAAGTGTAGAATGTTTTGGTGGTGTTCCTCAATTTGGCATGTGCACTATTGAAATCCATGATTAATACTATAGTCACTTCCTCCTATAATGTTCTGTTTTCTAGTTATCAGTTGCTGCTCCCCAGTTTTTGAGCGGGCTCTCTGTAAAGAATTATGCAGGACCTCCAAAGGATAATCCCTTTGCTTGAAGTGGGTATTCATTTCCATTTTCCATCTCTGAGAGACTGTGTTGTGCCCATAATAGCTTTCCAAATGGTACACTCCAGTTCAAGGCGTTTGGGTGCCCACTATTTACTACATGGAGTATGGTATTAAATGATGTAGCTTCCCCATGGATCTTAGTGCATTCTTTATGAAAAGTTAAATATCCACGAAAATAATAATTTCTGCACTGATGTTATGAGTGAATTTAAGATTGCAGTTACTTTCATTCAGGAAGTCAATAAATGATTCCAAGGAACCTATATCTTCTTCCCAGATGATAAACAAATCATCAATAAAATGAGTCTATAACTTCCATGCTCGAAAACTGTCTGGTTTTGTACTTCCCAAGATATGTCCATTTTCCATCACCCAATAATCAGATTAGCCTGTGTTGCGGTGAGGGATGTGCCTATGGCCATACCTTGTTCCTGTAAAAAGTAGGTACCAATTAAGATGAGTGCATTGTGAGTTTACTGCACTATAGCATGTCTAGTAACATCTCTAAGTGCTCAATGCACCTCACAGATCTAGATCTTAAGAAGTATTTGCATGCTTGGATCCCCTGTGAATGGTGAGTTGTCATATACTTGTAGACTACATCAATTGTGGACATCAAATAGTTGTTATTGCAAGGTTTATTATCTATTGTATGAAAAAACTAACAGTGGAATCGCTCAGGTAGGAGGACAATGCAGTGGCATGTTGGAATAAAAAGATATCAATGAATCTTGAGGAATACTCCAACAAAGAGCCAATAGAACTCACACACTAGACTGACCGGGGGCGGGAGTCTCCATATTCCTGTCGACCTTTGGAAGGAAACAGATAGTCAATGTCACTGGGTGCTCTATCTTCAGATATATAAACCTAACAATTAGACTTCTTACCCCATAATTGCAGATTTTGATGATGCTGTGCAGCATATTCCTTAGTTGGTACTTTATACAATTCAATATAATGTTGCTTTACTTTCAACTTTCCTTTTGGTTTCTAGTATGTATTAGGAACAAACCAGAATAACTATGTTTCTGCCTTTATCAATGGCCTTAATAATTATGTTTTGGTCATCTTATAAGTCCTTCATGGATCCTCAGTCATTCATATTCATTTTGTAATGCTTTTGTATTTTTTCTATTAGGCAACTGATTGATCCGTTCTATCATTATTTCTTGAAACACATAAATTGTATTCCCTGCTGGTAACTGAGAACAGAGGGATGAGCGCAAATTTACATCCACACTTACTGGGATTCCATGTGACAAAGCCTGATGTCATCAATGATGTCACTGAAATTGTGCTGAGTAATGTATTATATGAGGTCATAAACAGTACATGGAGAGGAGAAAGTTATAGATAGCACAGTAATCTACAGCTGGTGAATTTCAGTGGCTTTTTGGGGTTTAAACCATGACATTATCACTGACATCTTCACCAAACTATCATGTCTCTTTAACCTTTATTTTCCTCAAGGAACTTCTAGGGTCTTTTTCAATGTAATATAAAACATCATTAAAATATCTGACTGTATGTAGTAGGCCCCTTGCTGTGTAGGCGAGGATTGAGTATGTGGAGGGAATGATCTTTCCGAGAAGAGCTCAATAGAGAGTATCTCCTCTGTGTCGTAATGGCTCACCCACCTAATTGGGCTTCGATGTCTGGAGGGAATGGGATCTCCATGAAGAGCAGTGCTGGCTGTGTGTAGTAGGGGCTTGCCATCCAAGGGGGCTTGGGTGTTTGTAGTGAGGGGCCTGTATACAATGCCTGCATACTGAGTGCAGTCTGTGGATAGTTGGGGGGTCCCCACTAATGGGGCTTGGCTTTCTGTAGGGAGTGGGGTCTATGCCCCATCTGTACACTCAACACTGACTATGTGTAGTGTGTGCTTGCATGTCTGGAGGAAGTGGACTCTATGCACAGCCTGTGTAGTGAGCGCAGACTGTATGTAATTGGGGCTTGCCCATGTGTTGGTCCTTGGGTTTCTCCAGGGAGTGGGTTTATGCACAGTCTGTGCACTGAGCTAAGACTGTACACAGTAGGAGCTTGCCCGCCTAAAGGGGCTTGCGTATCTGGAGGGTGTTGGCTCTATGCATAGTCTGTGCACTGAGTGCAGACTATGCATAGTAGTGGCCTCCCTTCAATGGGTTTTGGTTCTCTCAAGTTAGTGGGTTCTTAGCACGGTCTGCACACTGGGTGCACATTGTGTGTAGTAGGGAATTTTGCACCAAATAGGACTTGGTTGCCTTGATGGAGTGGGCTCTATGCACAGTCTGAGAACACTGACTGTGTGTAGTGCAGACGTGTCACGTAAGGTATCTTGCATGTCTCGAGGTAGTGAGATCTATGCACAGTCTGTGCAGTGAGTGCAAACTGTGCTTGATTGAGGTCTACCCACCTAATGGGTCTTAGGTCTCCAGAAGGTGTGGTCTCTGCACACAGTCTGCACACTGAGTGCAGACTGTGCATAGTAGGGGCTTACTAACATAATGGGACTTCTTAATATATTGGGATTTCACTCTATGTAACATTTTAATGTTTGTTTGTCTTCTCATGAGATTTCAGCTGGAGTCCCACAGGACCAGAATGACATTTATTATTCATTGTTGGAAATGGCCTTTCTGCAGTGTCACCCCCAAACATTTTACCTTCCTCTTCCTCTTTTTCTGACCTCATGTTTGCTGGCTTTAGGACTCTGTGCACTTTACCACTTCTAATCAGTGCTAAAGTGCATATACTCTCTCCTTAAAACATGGTGATATTGGCTCATACCCAATTGGCTTATTTAATTTACTTGTAAGTCCCTAGTCAAGTGCACTACCTGTGCCCAGGGCCTGTAAATTAAATGCTACGAGTGGGCTGCAGCACTGGTTGTGCCACCCACATAAGTAGCCCCCTAACCATATCTCATGCCTGCCTCTGCAGTGCCTGTGTGTGCAGTTTCACTGCCACCTCGACTTGGCTTTTAAAAGTACTTGCCAAGCCTTAGAGACCCTTTTTTCCTCATATAAGTCACCCCTAAGATAGGCTCTAGGTAGCCCATAGGGCAGGGTGCTATGTAGGTAAAAGGCAGGACATGAACATGTGTGTTCTATATGTCCTGGTAGTGTAAACATCCTAAATTCAATTTACACTGCTGTGAGGCCTGCTCCTTACGTAGGATAGTATTAGGGCTACCCTCATATACTGTTTGAGTAGTAGATCCTGATCTGAAAGGAGTAGCCAGGTCATATTTAGTATGGCCAGAATGGTGATACAAAATCCTGCTTAATAGTGAACTTGGATTTTATATTGCTATTTTAGAAATGCTACTTTTAGAAAGTGAGCATTTCTCTACACTTAAAGCCTTCTGTGTCTTCCAATCCACGTCTGGCTAGGTTTAGTTGACAGCTCCCCTGTGCATTCACTCAGACAACCCCAACACAGGAAGCTCAGTCACACTTGCACACATCTGCATATTGAATGGGTCTTCCTGGGCTTGGAGGGTGGAGGGTCTGACACTTACAATGCAAAGGACAGTAGCCTGCCCTCACACTAAGGACTGCCACACCCCCTACTGGCACCCTGGCAGACAGGATGGACCTGAAAGGGGACCTTGTGCACTTCTAAGCCACTCTTTGAAGTCTCCCCCACTTCAAAGGCACATGTGAGTATTTAAGCAGGGTCTCTGACCCTACCAACTTAGACACTTCTGAAGTAGACACTTCTACTTCACAGACACTTTTGTACCAGATACCACTGGTGAAGAATCCCTGAACCAGAACCTGCAACCTGCCAAGAAGAACCGCCTGGCTGCCCACAGGACTCACCTGACTGCTTTTCTGCAAAGGACTGCTGCCCTGCTGCCTTGCTGTCTTCTGGCTGTGCTGAGAAGTGCTCTCCAAGGTCTTTGATAGAGCTTGCCTCCTGTTCCCTCAAGTGTCAGGACCAAAAAGACTTCATTCCTGCAAAAGAACTCCTTGTGCAGCGAAAATCGATGCACAGCCTGCAAGAAATGATGCACAGCCTGCATCACAGTGAGAAAATCACTGCACGCCAAACCGGATCGACGCAGCCCGATTTCCCGAGGGAGGAGAACGACGCAGTGTGAGCATTGCGACCGGACATTTTACGCACAGCCCACTGGATCAACGCAAAGCTGAGCCGAAACGGCGCAACACGACTCACTGAAAGGGATAGACACAGTGCCTGCCATGCGGCAAAAATTTCCACGCATCGCCCAGCGGATCGACGCAGCCCCTGTGACTTCGTCCTGCATGCCCAGGATTTAAACGCATCGTTCCTGGGGCATCCGAAAACCCTGCAACTCAAAGAGAATCCCAGCCTAAGCGCCGGAAATCGACGCAAAGCCTGCCCTGCATGAAAACTCACCAACGCATCATCTGTGTGCACCAGAAAATTGATGCACACCTCCCCGTTTTCCACACAACTCCTCCTCTGAGGTCCCTTGTGGAGAATTTGAACGCAAACCAGGTACCTTGTGCTTGCAAGATACACTTGTTGCTTTTCAAGAGACTAAAGACACTTTTTATAATTTTACAGTGAAATTCCAATGTATACTTATTGCATCTTGAGCGTGTTGACCTGCATCTTATCAGATAAATAAATATTATATAATTTTCTAAACAGTGGTGTATTTTTGTGGTGTTCTACTGTGTTGTTGCATGATTTATTGCACAAATACTTTACACATTGTCTTCTAAGTTAAGCCTTACTGCTCAGTGCTACCAGAGGGTGGACACAGGATAATTTGGATAGTGTGTGACTTACCATGACTCAGATGTTTCTTGTTCCAGCGTGCAGAGTGTCAGACACTGTGTGGTCTCTTTCAAGATGCCGAGTGGGCTAGTTAGTAAGCTATATAGGGTACACAGATCACAATCTGTGTGAAAATTGTGTATTAAACTTTCCATTTGTTATTACAAGAAAAATGCAAATCTTGGGACCAGATTCTTGTTTTATTCTTGTTTGTTTGTTGAGGAAAACCGTCATTTCCATTCTTTTCTGGTCCATATTGTGGCAAATTGCGGTTCTGCTTCTCATTCAATAGTGTGCCACAACTGTTTGTTTTGAAATTATTGTCATAGAACTGATCTAGCATTTTCATCCTTCACAGGAATCAATGCTTATTGAGGCCAAAGGACCTTTGGACCGTGCGAAAGGGTGTGGTAGAACCATTAAACCAATTTCAATACATCCCAATTAAATTACACACCATGACCAATGTGGCCATGACTGCATTCCTCTCATAGAGGGACATCACCAGGTGCAGACCCACTTTACACAGCACTTGAGGTGCAACTTGTATTTCGTGCCAAGTAAGGATTAATAGTGGTCCCGTGAGATGGAGTGTGTGTCCCTTCAATGCTTGAACTATACAAAAGCCAGACTTATTGGCTTTGCCAAAGTTTTGTATCTAGATCTGCTTTCTAAGTTGGAGCAAATCATGAATCAGCTGGAAAAAATGTATTGGCAAAATTGTGAATTACAAAAGAGGCTGGAATACCGCATTGACAATTTTCCACCAATATTTTTCACTAGCTATATGTTCAGAATGCTGCAGAGATGATTTCACTAGTGCTTGTTTTGCCTTATCCATGAAAGAGGTACTAAGCAAAACCTGACTGGTCCTGGGTGCCACTTCAGGTCAGGCGACTGATCGACATCATAACACAACATCAGGTCTCTGATCTGCGCATCAAGCTTTATTTACAGGGCTATGGATTTTCGTTTAGTAAGTGCAGCATCTCTCTACACTAGGCATCTCGACATGGCCTTTCCTGCTGCCCATATTGATTGTGTCAGTGAGCTGGAACACTTATTTCTTGCTAATAATATTTGTGTATAGGAGCCCAGTATCATTTTATTTTGGGGGTCTCTTTAAACAGTAGTCCTCATATGCCATCTGGCGAATAGTGGAATGATATGTTTTAATTTCAAGGTTAGTGGCACCGGTTTACGATCTGCAAACCCACCTCTTCAGGATATTACAGTGTGAGATGTCCAATATAATAGTCAGTTTGCATTGTGGTCTCATTAGGGCATGAAAGATATAAATATTCCCAGTCAGTAGGTTAAAGTAATCACCATATGTCCATCAAGTAAAAGGTCTGTCAGTAGATCGTGTAACACTGGTTTCTGTCATTCTCATTACATGTATTGGCGCTTCCTGATTTGCCAAAGAAGGCATGAGATACCAGGTTCCAGTTGCTGCTATGGTTGTCAGTCCAAATTCAGTCAACTCTCTTGACAAGATTGAAAAAAACACTCTGTTAAAGTTTGAGTTATAAACTGTACCCACTTTTTGTCCTGTAGAGTATTTTAAGTTAGTGTTTTAACTTTCACTAAGGTGTATTGTCCCTCACGGTCAACCAAGCTCTTGACAGAAGTTCTGAAGTGGGAGAAGTAGGAAGGCTACACCACATATTTGGTGCTACTATTATACTCAAATGGGGTTTTTCGTTAGGTTGTGATGAGACTATTCTCTCACACTTCAGATTTTGAGAGTCCTCTACTGATAAATATACCTCTTGTAGAAGGGATATGCTTGTGGGTTTGGTGTTCATGTAATGTTGTAACTTTTTATGCTTGACTCTGTGGGACAGCTATTACAGTCATGGACTTTGTAAGTAGAGCTGTCAAAGGGCAACTGGGGGACGGCGTGGGAGTCACAGTGTGATACAGACTTTGGTTGGGGATCCTCTTGAAGATTCAGTGAGAACTAGATGAGAGGGTAATGCTCACAGTGATTATAAGTAAGTTTGGGTGGGTGGTTGCTTTACTAGATGTATATATCTGGTTGGGTGGTTGTGTGTCAACAGCAAACATACAATGATGCCAGAAACCTAAATAGGGTAGACTGCCATGTATGATTGCAAACAGAGGCCAGTGCTTTACTGAGAGTAAGAAAATGGGAAGAGAATATAGGTCAAGACAAAGGAACTGCCATTCCACTGTTAAGTGATACTGCTTTTGAGGAGGAGCATTCTTGGTCCCCCAAATATAGGACAGAGGCTAGGATGGGCTAAGGAGGGGGGAAGTTGTTTGTCTGTGAACTGCAAAAGGTAAATTGCTACAATGCTCTGCTTAGCAGTGTGTCCTAAACTTCCATTTTATAGGAATGCAGAGCAATATGAATTGTAGGGTAGAAACTGGTAGTCTACATGCTGTACACAGAGGCAAATATGCTCGAAGGTCAGCGGGTCAGATGACTATGGTCTATGCAGCGCCCCTGGGAGAAATCAAGGGGTGAGGTTTTGTCAAGGGCCACTCTAGGTCCGAAGGTGACCTGACAGAGGCAAATATGCTTGAAGGTCAGCGGGTCAGACGACTACGGTCTATGCAGCGCCCCTGGGAGAAATCAAGGGGTGAGGTTTTGTCAAGGGCCACTCTAGGTCCGAAGGTGAGGCTTGTAACATTATTTGGCTAGCATTTCCTGCTATCATGCAAACTGTAGCATGGTAGGGCACAGGGTCAGGTTCAGGCAGCTGACACTGTGCTGCACTGTTTGAAGCGGGGAAGAGTTTGCATGGGATGGCCAGTGGCCTGCATTAACATGGAGGGACTGATTCAAGGGCCTCCTTTTAGGTGTGGTCTAGATTTATCTCTATCCTTTGCAAGTGACTCTACTTTCTGGTTCATTTCTGCCCTGGTGAAAGGTCTGCATGTTGTGCGGGTAGTTTTCAAGATCATCCGGTTCCAAGTAGGCATTGGTCTTACCATCCATGGTAACTATCATTCCTGCAGGTTCAAAGAGGCCAAACATTATTACCCATTTTGCATGTTGGGAATCAGTATTAGGAATTTCTTCCTCTTGGCATTTGTTTCATGTCAAAAGTTTGCCACAACATGAAAAGGGGTAATCTTGCATAAAGGGCCCACTGGTCTTCTTGATCATCAGAAGAATGAGTCACTTTTCCTTGTGTTCCAAGAAGCAGGTGATGATTAGTCAAGGGCGATTTTTCATTGATTGATACCATGCTGGTATTCTATGAACCTTGTAGAATTCTATTAGCTCCAGAAAGGAGTCACCCAGCAGTTTTGGGAACATGTATAGGAAGAATCCAAATTATATCGTCACCTTTATTGCTTATCGGGGACTCTATAGAGATGGATTTTTTTCTTGTCTGGCTCTGTTTTCCAGGTCGATTACCTTAGTTTTCATGCTCCAAATTCTCAGTCTTCATTCAGGGATACTAGTATATTTGTTTTCCTGATTGTCCAGCCTTCTTTAAAATGTGTTGAGTTGCTTGTAAATGGATGCTAGGTTAGTCCATATCAACTTCACTTCAGACTACATGTTGTATGATGCGTAGCCAAGCAATAATGAACTCAATCGCTAATGTTTCTTTCAATATTGATTCAATGTTGTTTCAGCTATTTTCATGGAAGTATCTTTCAGGCTCCCATGATAGCCAGAAAGAACCTCTGAGAATAGGACTTAGCATTCTGGGCAACCTGAAGACATGGGGTCAAACAGGTAGTTTGAGGGGTATGCTCTGCCACAGGCATTTTAGGAAGTATTGTGTAATGGTATCTGGCAGTGGCTTCAATTACAGCCTCTGAGAAGTCCAGAGATTCCTCAGCCTATTGGTGTCATGCACAGGAAATAGATAGCAGCTGTCAAGAGAACTACAGGTGTCAGGTCCACATTAGCCTTCCCTAGATGGGCACTCATCACCAAGTTGCAGTCACCCCAGAGTTCCTTTCCTTGCCCATCAGAAGACATAGTAGGTCCCGAAAACGTATTGCGTTAATTGCTCTTATATACAATAGCTGTGTTGGTCATCTAACAGTGTGCCTCCACAGGATACTGCCACAGTAGTTCCTGGCCGAGCTCTTGGAACCACAATGCGGTAGTGATTTGGCATGTCTCTGGTCATTGCCTCTTTGGGGCCCTCAAGGGTGGGACGAAGCCCTTAAGGCAGGAAGTATACCCATCAGTCTTCTAATGGAGGCATAGGACCCACAGAAGCCTTGTATGGAGTGCTTCCAATTCAAACCTTCTCGGGTGAGTGCTGGTCTCAGTCAGTGTAGAATTTGGATGGCTAGCTTGCTTCAGAAGGCTTCCAGGATACAACTGTAAGGCAGCATCCTGAGTCTGCTGGTGCGCTGAGCCTGAGCATTTACACAGGTCTGTGATCTTGAGTCTGTGGCATGACAGTGGTAAGAGTGTCTACTCATCTCCTGGCCTAACAGCAGTTGTAGAATGGCATGGTATTTCCCATTACAGCATTCAGTTCTGCAGGAGTTGCCCTGCGAACCCACCTCATCACACAGATGTAGGAGGGGTGAACAATCACTGTGTGATGTTGGTTGATGGAGTTCAAGTGGGAGGCAACTATATCTGCTGGGCGTAGCTCCACCCTCAGTAATTCCTCATTTCTAGAGCTATCCTAACAGTCCAAATTGGAATACTGCGGTATTTCCGCATACAGAAACTACTGATGTTAGTGGATATTGACATCCCTTGTTGAGATATACGACGAATGGCTGTCGTGAGAGGTGTGGTGACAGCTTTTGTGCTCAGAAGCCGAGTAGAAAAAAGGAAATTAATTAAGCTAGCCCCTCACAGCCATCACAACATCTTCTGAGAATCCATGCAAACTCCCTTCCACAACAAATGTTTCTTTAATATGGCGGTCTTGAAACATACCCAACTGCCCCCTCTTACTTGCCGCCAATCGCTGAAAATAAAGGATCACGTGTGAAAAGTTACATTGCTTTGACTAAAGACGTGTAGCAGTATATGGGATATGTTTTCACATCAACATCCATACCTTAACCCTCTAAGTCGCTTTCTATCAACTGCATTTTATACCCAAGACACTGGAATTCTATTATTTAGCTGGAATATCTTAGGAACTCGGTGCCTGTCATGTATTTCCTTCTAGTTTTCTTGCTACATCAGTGACCACTAAGGCATATACAGCACGCCTATGCTAGTTCAGGCCTCTATATGAATGGGAATATCTTTATATTGAAACAACCTGCTCCTGTAGACAATCATTATTCATGAATCATATTCACCCTCTGTGCACTTGCAGTACTTGAGTGTATTTTTGACGCAAACATGTAACAAACTATGTACATTTTCTGTGTGTGATTAATACAGGTGGTGGCTGGAACTCGCTATGAAATCACATATACATTCAGAGAAACTGATTGCCTCAAGAGTAAATTCAAAGAAGTGCATCCGGGTTGCATACCACTGGAAGTAAGTTGAATCCACATTGCTCATGTTAAGACATGTTATGCTGTACGTAACTTCAGTGCCAAGAGGAATGTCCTACAATGGTGTTGCCTATTCACTATAAAAACACTTTAGGCCACATGTACAACATTTAGGAATTTAACTTTCCTGCTTGTGATTCTTCCTGAAATTGCCATTCCTAATGTAAGAAAACATCCAGATATGCAATAGTGACTCCTAATGGGGTTGCAATTGACCTACCTCATGAATGTAAGGGCCAGATGTACGACCCTATGTTTTGCGACTCACAATTTGCGACTCATTTGCAAGTCACAAATTGCGAGTCGCAAAACCAAGTGCACATCAGTGTAACTCATACTGTTTGAGATTCAGAATGGGGGGGGTCCCAAATGACCTACCTCATTTATATTCATGAGGTAGGTCGCAATTTGTGACTCCATTGGGAATGGCTGCACTCACAGGGATGGTGGCCTGCTTGGACAGCAGACCACCATGTCTGTGACTGCTTTTAAATAAAGCAGTTATGGAATGCATTTCAAACCAAAAATGTTTTTTTTCTCCATTTTTTTCTGAACAGGCAGTCGTCTGTGGGACCACTGCCAGCTCTGAAAAATATATTTGCATCCATTCACAAAGGGGAAGGGGACCCCTGGGGACCCCTTCCTGTTTGCAAATGGGTTACCACCAGTTTGAAATTGGTGGTAACGGCAATTGGTTTGCAACCGCAATTGCAGTCACAAAACAATCATACATCCCCCTGCGACTCACAATTAGGAAGGGATGTCCCTTCCTAATTGCGAGTCGCAAATCCCGATTTTGTAAGTCAGTAATTGCGACCGATTTGCAAAATAGGGATGGTACATCGTACCAGTCCATTTTGGGGTTGCAAACAGTGATTTTCAATGTTTGCGACTGCATTAGGCAATCGTTTATCGGGCCCTTAATGAAGTAGGTCACAATTACGACCCATTAGGAATCGCTGCCATCACAGGGATGGTGGCCTGCTGAGGTCAGTAGACCACCGTGTCTGTGATTGCTTTTTTATAAAGCAATCTTTTTCTTCATCTTAGTAGATCTACATCAGGCCCTCAATGAGCGCCTAACTTGTACTGTCAGGACCCATATAAATGACAAGCGAGGTTCGCTCTCCATTAATTTCCTAGATGTTCTATTAACATTTATGGTGTTTGCAATATCCATATCTGCCTTTGTTCTGCACGCGCCTAGCTATCGGCATGAGTCCATCACCCATTCGTTTTCAAGATGGGGTCAGGCTTCCACAAGTGCATCTGAACACTGCGCTCCTCTTAACAGTTTAATAATGGTATTTCCTTTTTGGTGCCCTCAAAGGATGGCCAGACCATTTCTAAAGTATTCCTTTGCCCCTATTTCATGCCGTTAAGAGAATCAGTGAAGTTTAGTTTCAGATCTAGCAGAGAAACTGGTGGCTGTCACTCTGGAACAGAATAAGATCTGCAATAGTTGCTACCTCATAGTAAGAAGAGGAAATCAAGAGGGATTAATATTTCAAGCATCCGGGCAAAGGGTAATTCATTTTGAGGATTTTAGCAAACGGGAATGCCCACCTAACCAGTTAAACTTATACATTGGCTGTTTGTAGGGACATGTGTTGAGAAGTGTTCAAATAAATCACACTGTATTATTATTTAATAACTTTTTTTTAGTTCTGAATTGAATCATCCATATGCACAAGGTTTTCCTTGATGTTGCCATAGACAACAAGTGTTTTACTCAAACATATATTGTCACTGAGCTTTCTCAAGGTAGAAATATTGTACCCGTAACCCAGATATAAAAGTAAAAAAAGCTAAAAATTGATTCACAATCAGATCTCCTGTGATCATCAGTTTCTGCAATTGGTCTGGTACATCTGTTCAGTCTTGTGAATCACAGTCTCATATGCTTTTCCCATCCTTGAGAAGACTTTGTGGTGCCAAAGTTGGAGCAAAACACGTGTCAGTACTGGCTACATCAAGAAGAACCGAGCTTATATTGTGGCTATAAGTTCATTTACTCATTGTCAATACATTGTGAATTATTTGAACACTGCTCAATGCACATCCCAGAGAGTGATTTGAGCTGCTACCAATGATTCCTGCTTAAAGCCTACTATAAGATTCCAGCTATCTGACAACAGCATGCTTAAATGATTGGAGACCTTATCGGAGCATAGACAGTCATTTGCTAGCCTTATGATTAACTGAGGTAAAATGGACTGGCTCATTCTGATTACCCTGGTAGTGTGTACATTTTTGGTGGGGTAAGCTTCTTGTCTAGGTTACAGTCTTGGTTAGTGTTGACCACAGAGGCCATAGAGAAGTCACAAAAGAAAGATGGCATAAGATCACCCAGATGATTTCAGGTATCCGTAACACAACCACAGGACAGATGTTTGGTCAAAGAGTGGTAAATTGTGTTGCATAATTAGAAAAAGTTTAGCAAAAAACCGGTGAGAATAAATAGCATTGTATTTTGGCAGGTTAATGAGGGATAAGGATTAAATCCATTTTAGAGGGGCAGGGGGCCTCAGATATTCTGGCCAGAAGTGCAGTCATTGTGTTCTGTTTGGTAATGGATAAAGAATGCAACCTTTCTCTACTATTTGATCTTGGGTTTAGAAGATGGAGTTCATGTGTGAATTATTGATTGATTACATTATTGGTGAACTGTGCTGTATTTTTGGTGGTGGAGGTGTATCAAATGTATTTGTAGCACGGGTTTCTATAAAGGCCTTAATGTCTTTGGTAGCTCCATCCAGATGATGATTTAAGGAAGGGAAACCTGAAAGGAGGAATCAGTCTAGCTGTTTCCAAGGTCAAATGCCAATGTGGGTGTGCTCCATCCAGACTTGGGTATTTCAATTTTATGTAGGTCCCCAGGACTATTGAAGTTACTAAGAAAATTATGTGATCAAGAGAGGGCTGCATGGTTGTGAATGTGGAAGATGGGATTTGGGGACCTGAAGATACAGGCTAGGATTTTACTTGTTAGTAGGTTGATAAAGTCAGAGACTATGCATCCATTCTGTCTCTTAAATAACCTATTTGTTTGGTGGTCTGACATCCCAGATGTTCAAATCATTGAAAACAAAGTGGAGTTTTGAGGCATGCATCAGATGATAGAATAGTGCACAAAGAAAGAGGCAACAACACCAGAAATGTTTTTGATGATTCCTAATTCAAAGAACTCACATAGTGGTCTATTTATTTGTTAGTAACAGAGTTTAAAAATCATATTTGTTTGAAATGGTAGATGCACTGAGTTTAACTTGGTAATGCCAGAAGGCTAGTAATAAAGCAAACAAGCCAAACATTCTTCATTAAAGCTGTTGTTTTCGGACAAGCGGTTGACAATGGACATAGTTATTTGGTGAGATTAAGGAGTAGGAATACCCTCATGATGTTCTTGACATGAAGAGTGGTAAGTTTGTAGTACAGACTAGCACCCTCATCTGGGAACAGATGTAAAATCTGTTCATGGTTATGTTTGTCGGCATTCTCAGCATTACGGTCCTGATGTGATCAAGTACAGAAGCGTTGCAGTTTCTAGCGATAGTAAGATGTGATGGGGAATGGGAAAAATAGAGACAAATCAATGCCACGCTTATTCTCTTCATGTGTCTGATAATTGGGCAAGAATGTGACAGCTTTGGCTGTAGATCATACAATTAATGTTCCTGATAGAGGGTCTTCACCCTAGCAGACACCTATCCTCTTTAAAGGATAAGATGCATCACATTCATAAACAGCAATACTCACTTACGGAAAAAAAGCTGACAACACAGGAAGCGCATCATCTAGGCGTATGGTGCATTATAAAGCAATAATCACGTTGTTAGTCTTAGGTAATGCTTTGTCTATGAGCAAATATTGCTATTTTGTCTACAGCTAACACCATTCGTCGGGCTCTGAACATGCCTTTGTTTCCAGTATATAAAAGATGTCAAGAAACAGTGACATAATCACTCCATAAAAATAGGAGCAGCCATATTGGCACAATATGTCACTTGAATATGGCAGATACAATCAATTGCACCGATGTGTCTGCATCGTGAACCATCAAGTCTCAGTCTCAGAAAAACAGGAACTCACCTGGTCATTTCATGTGGTATAGTTATAATAACACTCCTGCATGAGTCATTTCCCCTGCCAAACAGAATTATGTGCCAGTCATTTTGTGACATGGTGTCCACACTGTATAGTATTCTAAGTATGCTGGTGTGCCAGTGTGCATGCATGTTTATCCTTTGTGTCCTATGAGATAACATGGATGTCTCAATTTCATTGACCAGAAGACCATGCACTAACCACATATTGGTGCCCCTGGATGTATCACTCACTGTGCATACAACTATTTTTCTAGATGGCACAGCAAGGATAAGAAGATTGACTGAAGTCCTCAGGTTTGGGATCGGAATATTCAAAATTTTGGGGCTTTGCATCTGAAGGACATGTTTGCATCGTGAATATTTGTTGCTGGATCATATATGATTGATCATGATGTGTGTTACCAATTTCTGCACTGAGAGTCTGCTCTCAAGATGGTCTTCTGCACAGTGCAGAGGGGTTTGATCATTGTCTACAAATGGGTGTTGTCTCATTTGGTTTCATATACTCACATTTTCATACCGCATAGCAGCAGTTCAAACCTGGGTCCACAGCCCCTACTCAAGGGTTGTCAGCTGTTCACAAAATTAAATAATTTTAGCATACTAAGGTAGTACATATGTTAAAATGTAAAGAATGAACATTTTAATATGCTATAGAAATATGAAGGACTTTGAAATTACATACAGTCAACCCCCTAATGGCAGCCAACCTTGGATGGAGGGACGCTGCCCACCCCCTCCCTGGGCCAATTTCAGCCTGGGGTACCCTTCCACTGGGGATCCATGCTTATTTTAGAGGGAAGAGAGGCCCGTAACCCCCCTCCCTGGACCTATTTCAGCCCCAGGGACTCCACCTCCCAGGGAACAACCCTTTTCTAAATGGGAAGGGTGCAAGCAGACCCCTTCCCAAGCTGATTTCTGGTCGCAGGGACCCCAACTCCCAGGTTCCAGCCATATTATGAAGGGAAATGGGCATGTAGCCCCCCTCGCGGGCTATTATTGTCCCAGGGGACACCGTCCTCTGTGGCCTGAACAATTATAAATCAGGGAGGGGGGCTGCATACCCCTCCCCTCTGGCTGATTTTGAAGCCAGAGACCCACCCCCTGGGGCACAGCAAGCACCATGAGCTCACTCAGGGCACCCAAATCATCATTTTTGGAAGCCCCGTTGCTCCTGCCTGCGGGGAGCAGATAAAAATGCTGCTTCCCATGGGTGGGAGCAATATTTTCATCTGTTTCTTTGCCCACTTTACTGCAGGCAGGGAAACAGGTGTAAAGTCTGCTTCCAGCAGGTGGGAGCATTTTTCATGTTCCGGCCCGCTGGGAGAGGACTTAGGGCCTAACTTAGAGTACCCCATCTGCCATATTATGAATCCCATAATAGTATTGTACTACAGCAGATGGGATATCTGTCACGTTTGTGATGAAGTAAGCCGTCCTCCACACTCTAAATCAGGCCCTATTTGTTTGCCTTCACTTGGAAGGAGCTTTGAAATTGATAATGCCAAGCAAGACCTTGTCATTTTTTCCCTTTACTCATGGCACTCGGCTGAGTCTGAGTCCCAAGATGGCTGCCCCCTCATCCTGGATAAAGTGGTGGCAATAAATCAGAACTCAAAATTATATTGCGTCCCAAGATATACATAAATCTTTTTTCTTTAATAACTCCAAAAATATTGAAAGGATTCACATCAAATCACAAAAGAGACCTTTCTAGAACAAGATCTAGCTTTCTGCCTAATTTGGTAGATGCACTGATTTTAACTTGGCAGTTCGGACTGTAATAGTTTCTAAAATCCACATGGGAAATTACATCGTGAAATTGATTTTGGGAACCCCTTTTTCTCAGTCCCCGGTTGACGAATCACGCCAAAACTTTACAGACAGCAGCTGACGTGAGTGACAAACTAGTTTTGAAAATATCATGAAGATTCATGAAAAAGTGCCAAAGTTATTAGCAAAACGTAAAAAACGCTTTTCCAAGGGAAACTAGGTTTCCAACTATAACTACATACTGGCAACCACCAGTCAGTGCTGTACATAAAGAAACAATATATAATTTAAAAAATTTAATATTTTCTCTAAATGTGAAGGAATTTGATATTGGAGGCTAGCATTCAGTTAGTGTCTTTAGATTAATTAGTGGGAACAGTGCAAATGCAATTAAATTAAATATTTGTTCATTTGTGCATTTGTGTATTTGATGAATGCTTGTTCCTGTATTTTTTTGAGATTCAAATGACCACTATTGCTTAAGGTGGAGTCCTAGCATCCACTAATGACTCAGAGAGGTCCCCCGAATCCAGTAGAGATGAAGTGGGGTCCAAACAAGTCAAAAGGTTAAGAACTATTGCGTTATAATATACCCATCTATCCTGGTGTGAGATTGGGTACAGTGTTAAGTAAAAAATGTTTTGTTTTAAACAGAAATATGCTGGCCATCCTGGGGGTTTTCTTGTGTTAAGACTACCATTTGTTTCTCTATCTGTGAAATAATGATGATGTCCTGTAAGTGGAAAACCAATATCTGGCTACCGATATTGCAGCTGTCACAACGTCGTAGGGATCTGACACATGTCCTGCTCTCTTCATGTCGAAGCCTAACTCTGCATGATGAAGACTTTTTTCAATAAACTTCCTAATTTATTTTCACAGCACCATGGTTCTTGCAAGGCTACCGTGCATGTTGCACTTAATGGTTCAATTACTGGTTTTGAACAGGGCTGCGTGTTGGCACCTCCAGGTAAGACCCTCTAATTATGTAGAAGACAATCAGATCATAACTAAACCACAACTAAATCCTGGCGACTTCTGCCTTTCTTATAGATTCAGAACTTGACTAATTGAATAATAATAAAATATAGGTGTAAAACCTGTCTTCTTTGGCCATGGTAACTGTTCAAAGTTAATGACGTTTGCAGCTTATGAAGTTTGAACATTTTCCCCAGTTTGCCATTGTCGGTGCAGTGATTTGCATCACATTACCCAATCACTTTCTATGCATGGCGAGATAATTTTCATTCTAATTGAACTGATCTGTCCTGGAAAATGTACACAGTCTTTTTCTTTGCAGGTCTACACATTGCAGAATTGTTTCTATGCGTATTGGAATTGCGCAGGAAAAATACTAAGGGCCAGATTTACCAAGGGATTGTGTTGCTGTTGTGTCACGCAAGACAACACAAGCCCATTTGACAAATGTACTATTCCACGCTGGGCCACTTGGTGGCATGGCATTACCTAAGGCTGTCCATCGCTGCCTTGTGTTACTCTGATGTGGGGAGGCAATCCACGAGTGGAGTGTGGGTGTTCCCACACATCAACCCATGGTTTGTGGCACATTCACAGATTTAATAAGGCTAATAAACCAAGAAATACATCAAAATGCTAACCCTTTCCAGACGAGGTGTAATAAGGAGAACTATGTTTATTGCTCCTTGTCATTTCCTCTCTCTGTGTGTGCTGCAGAAAATGTCTTTGAGTTTTGGTTTTGTGCAAGAAGGTGTTCCTTCCTGCACACTGCCTATAGTGCAGACACTTGAACCATGGTGCACCAGCGCAGAGAGAGCAGGAATACACCATATGTTAGTAATTATGGCACATTCCTGCTCTCTCCATTTGATGCAGCACAGTGCAGCAAATTGTCTGGATGCACTGTGCCTAATGTTAATACATCTAGACCAAGGATCTGGTGAATTAAGTGTTTTTGGTATTGCAAATCATGCACTTTGCAAAATCACAGGCTTTGCTACCACAAAACATGCAAGCTGCAATGTATGAATAATGCATTGCTAGACAGAAACTAATTTCAGATGTGCAAAATACCTTTGCAACGCATTTCCGTTTGGTTGGAGGGAAGGGTATCAAGGGTGCACCTGCCTGCTACTACTTTATAGCAATGAAAGGTATCAAATAGTGTGCAATCATAATTGTGATTGTAAAGTATTAATCCTATATTGATTCCCTAAAGGTAAACATTTCCTCAGTGCCACTGTCAGATGCAAATAGCAGCAGCACAGTTGCACGGTACATTTATGTGATCGTTTCAGCATTGCTTTTCCTTTTTTTGGCTTGCTTCACCTTCTTTGTATGGTCATTTACTGGCAGTGCACATGTAGTGTATTAAATTATGAGCAATCAGGAGTGCCAGAGTGCCAGAATCCAAGATGACTGCATTGTAATGTGGCTCTGGACCTTAGGAGTCCAGATCCGTTCAAATCGTCTACAGTGACACACAGGAATGCTTTTGATTGGAAGCATGCATTCATGTGTGACTCACCTGATTCCTGTCTAAAGCTGAGTGGTGTGATATCTGGAGACCTTGGTCGGCTCGTCGGATATGACTGTGCAGAGCTTTGACTCTTGGGCCTGCCATCAGTGACCATTGATGTGTTTTTGGCCCAGAAGGCGGTATTTCCCTGTAGGGCCAAATGTTGAGCTGATGAGGGAGGCACGGAATGGGTATTAGTTCTCAAGGGGTGAATGTGGAGGCAGTTGTTGATCTCCATCCCATGAATTGTTGAGTGTCTTTATAAGCAAGGGAGTTTGCACCAGATTTCCAATTTAAGTTTCGTAAACCCAATTTGGCCACCCAAAGAGGACCAGGAATCACCATGAAGTTTGGAACATTTATTACAAATTAGTAATCATTCCAATAAATGTGCATAACAAAATCAGATTATAAAGTTACAGAATCAGAACTGGAAAGCTGAAATGCCGGAATAGGTTTAGTCCCCTCAACATAAGACATATAGAAATTACATTCACAGCAATACAGAAACTAAGAAATAGGAATTGATATTCCTCAAAGAAATTTGGATTTCTCCTCAGCAAGAACAGAATTACATACATCTAGTTAGATTTAAGATAACTGGGATAGAATCTCAAGATTTAAGGGGTAGAGTAAGGTAGGTGTCACCATTGCAAAGACTTCAGCAGAATTCTTCAGAAAAAAGAATCTAGTGTTAACATGAAGCTATGCACTGTAAAGTCAGAGGGGTCTGAAGGGTCTGTTCCTCTCCAAGACTAAAAGAACTTGCCACAAGTCGAACAAAACAAACACTAACTTAAAGTGTAAAGTTCCAGGAGCATCTGTATCATCTGAACACGTCATCAGGAACTCAAAACACTTCTCCTTCTCACGGAACGCATTCACAGCATGGATTAACTCTCCCATCCAACGGAACACTAATGACCAGGTTATCCTTGAGTTTCTTCTATTCAGACAAACATATGAATAGGATGATTCTTCTTCTGCTAGTTAAATTCATCCAGCCCATTCCAAGATCTCCTTTCTCAGGCGTTTCTATCTCAATTACACAATACTCCTTTCACTTGCTGAGAAATCAAGAGTGTGCACCTTCAAAAGAGAAACATGCAAAGCACAGAAAATACATTTCACATGTTAAAATGGAGGATTACTCATTCTAAATTTGTAAATCACTGTTAATGTCCATTTTTGAAACACTTGATTATAATTGCAAGTATGATGTCAGAATAAATGCAAAACATGAACAATAAATTCTTGAATACATATTGTTAGAAATGGAGTCTCTAAGTGGCAGTGCATTGTACTTTGTCCAGGTAGGGAAAACTCACTCTAGTCAAGGTAAGGGAATCACACAGCTAAGATAACCCATGCTCCCCACCCAGGTACCCTAGCATATACACACAGTAACACAGTGAAAACACTACAAAAGGACTGCACACCAGTTTAGAAAAATAGCCAATATTTATCTGAAGAAAACAAGACCACAATTGACAAAAAATCCAACATACACAAGCAAAGATACAAATTTTTAAAGGTTAAAGCTCAATAAAAGTGCTTAGAAACACAATAGCTTCAACTGGGGCTATCACAATATCGTTGACGGAGTCGTTGCCAACTGTCTGGCACCACTCACAAGGGAGCTTGGGCCGGTCATGGAGTTTCACAGACCCCAGGCACAGTACCTTTGGTAAACAATGAAACAAAGATGTTGCACAGAGTCGGGGAGGTAAGGCGTCACTGGAGCTGGTTACTACTACCGGGGAGGTGAGGCATTGGTTCCTTACTGCAAGGCAGGGTAGGTGAGGCGTCGGTTCATTACGGTTGCAAGGGAGGTGACGCAGCATCTTTTCCTTATGATCATGTGGGATTGATGAGTCTAGCAGGTCAAGTTGCAAGCATTTGACTTCACAGTGTTGCGATCACAATACAGGGCCATAGGTGCTGCAGCGGAGTCGGGTGTCCTTAATGTCAGGGACACAGCACACAGGACTCATGCTGTGGCGGAGGCGCTGCAGTGGTGTTGGGCCTGCGGCGTCGGTCACACTCAGGGGGGACCACGGCTCCTGATGCAGGCTTTCAAAAGACAGACAGCAGTGCCAGTTCCGAAGTCGCTCTGGAGTTGATGCATTTGGTTTCTTCTTGGTTACACCAGAACTCACTCCCAAAGACCCAGGAACAGGGTGGCACCTCCTGGCGAGTCAGGACCCTTAGCCAGAGAGCTCAGGTGCTGGAAGATGAAGTCTTTGATATCCCTGAGAATTCTAACAGGAGGAAAGCTCAGTTCAAGCCCTTGGAGAACCTTGGAAAGGTGGATGTAGAAAGCATAATCCACTCATTTCACTCCCAGGACAGAAGCAGCAAAGAGCAGGCCAGCACAGCAAAGCAAAAGACGGACTGGCAGTTCCTCCTACAGCATCCAGCTCTTCATCCTGGCAGAATGTCCTCAGTCCAGAAGTGATCTCAAGTTGTGGTCTCAGAGGCCCGGTTCCTATATACATTTCTGCCTTTGAAGTAGGCAAACAGCAAAGGAAAGTCTGTGTAGTGCACAAGACCCTGCCTTTCCTGCTCTGGCCCCAGACGTACTTCAGGGGGTTGGAGACTGCTTTGTGTAAGGACAGGCACAGTCCTATTCAGGTGCAAGTGTCAGCTCCTCCCTCTACTCTAGCCAGGAAGACCATCAGGTTATGCAGGGCAAATCTCAGCTCATTTTGTATGACTGTCTAGAGTGAATTCACAAACAATTGTTATCCCGACCCAGCCATGTATTCACAGACAGCCAGAGACAGAGGGGGTCATTCTGACCCCGGCGGTCGGGAGCACCGCCGACAGGCCGGCAGTGCCCCGCAGGGCATTCTGACCGCGGCGGTTCGGCCGCGGTCAGAAGAGGCAAACCGGCGGTCTCCCGCCGGTTTACCGCTGCCCTTAGAATCCCCCATGGCGGCGCAGCTTGCTGCGCCGCCATGGGGGATTCTGAAACCCCCTACCGCCATCCTGTTCCTGGCGGTTCGCCCGCCAGGAACAGGATGGCGGTAGGGGGTGCCGCGGGGCCCCTGGGGGCCCCTGCCGTGCCCATGCCAATGGCATGGGCACGGCAGGGGCCCCCGTAAGAGGGCCCCGAAAAGTATTTCAGTGTCTGCTAAGCAGACACTGAAATACGCGACGGGTGCAACTGCACCCGTCGCACCCCTGCAACTACGCCGGCTCAATTCTGAGCCGGCGTCCTCGTTGCAGGGGCATTTCCTCTGGGCCGGCGGGCGCTCTTTTGGAGAGCGCCCGCTGGCCCAGAGGAAATGTCTGAATGGCCGCCGCGGTCTTTTGACCGCGGTGCGGTCATTCAGCGGCGGTACCCTGGCGGACGGCCTCTGCCGTCCGCCAGGGTCAGAATGAGGCCCAGAATGTTTAAGCCTGAAAATCCTCACTTTCTAATGGCATTTTGAAGCATAGAATTTAAAAACAAACTTCAGCAAAAGATGTATTTTTAAATTGTGAGTTCAGAGACCCCAAACCCCAGATCTCTATCTGCTCCCAATAGTAAATTACACTTGAAAATATGTCAAGGCAATCCCCATGTGAACCTATGGGAGAGATAGGCCATACAATAGTGAAAAACTAATTTGGCAGTATTTCACTATCAAGACATGTAAAACACGCTAGTACATGTCCTCCCTTTTAAATACACTGCACCCTGCCCATTGAGCTGCCTTGGTCTACCTTAAGGGTGACTTACATGTTCTAAAAGGGAAGGTTTGGGCCAGGTAAGTGGGTGCACTTGCTAGGTCGAACTGGCAGTTAAAACTGGCCACACAGGCACTGCAGTGACAAGGTCTGAGACATATGTACAGGGCTACTCGTGGGTGGTGTAATCAGTGCTGCAGGCCCACTAGTAGCATTTGATTAACAGGCCTAGGGCACACACTGTGCACTATACTAGAACCTTACTAGTAAATCAGTTATACCAGTCATGGATAAACCAATTACCAATAAAATTTGGACAGAGAGCTCTTGCACTTTAGTGCTGGTCAGCAGTGGTAAAGTACCCAGAATCCTAAAACCAGCAAAACTAGGTCTGACAAAATAGGAGGAAGAAGGCAAGATGTTTGGGGATAACCCTGCAAAAAGGGCCATTTCAAACACATAGGTAGTCTTTCCAATAAATGTAGCATTCCAAAATAACATAAATATGAATGAGAACTGCCATTTTATGTTAAAGACAAATATTAGAACTCACATATCTAAATGAGATTTCTAATTTCTACAGTGAGTGCAACTTCAATAATACATTTTGATGCTTCACTTTACATTAATAAGGTTAAGGCACACAGAATTTATAATGTTGATGACATTGGCACTCATTTCAACACTGGCGGTAAAAGCCGCCTACCGCCGCAGCGATGGCCACCAAAAAACAGTCGCTGCGGCTACCATCCGTTCGCCAAATTATGACTACTGCTGGATTTCCGCCACTAGAAGGGCGGAAATCCAGCTGTGGTCATACTGGTGGATGGTGGTAAGGTGGTGCTGCTACCACCAGCAGCTCCACGCCTGTAGACCGCCACCAGCCATATCATGACACATGATATGGCCTGGCGGTGTTCTGCTGGTGGGCGCTGCTGACGGTAGCAGTGCCCCGTCCTGTTCCCTGCCATAAGACCCCTTGGATGAAGGTAAGTTGGGCTTCTGACAATGGAGGCGGGGTGGGGGTATTGTATGTGTGTGTGTGGGGGGGGTTGTGTGCATGAATGTGTGAGTGTGTGTGTGAATGCGACTGTGTGTGTAGTGTTGTTTGCATGGGTGTATGCATGTGTGAGAATGCGTGTAAGAATGGAAATGTGAATGCATGTCTGCATGTCAGTGTGAATGGATGTGTGTGAGAATGAATGGATGAATGTGTGAATGAATGTGTGTATGCCAGTGCGAGTGAGTGTGTGTATGCATGGTGCGAGTGTGCGTGAGCGGGTGGGGGATCGGAAGAGGGGGAGCGTGGATGGAAGGGGGTGTGGGAGGCGTCTGGGGAGTGCTTGGGGGGGGGTGGATGAGCCTTCTACCTGTGACAGCAAAGGTCCAATCCCCTGCAGCACAAACTCTTTGGCTACTAGTTTACAGGGAGGGAAATGGCTGCAGTTAAGGTAATATTCATGTCAATGCTGTTCAAACTTGTATTTGAGGTTCATTAATGCAAAGCCTGTATTATTAGGGTAAGCAATCTAAATAAACATTATAAGGTCACACTGCACTATTGCCAATGTTTCCAGTGAAGAAAATGTGTGTACACACACATTTGAAAAGTGTAACAATATGAGGTTACGTATAATGCTCCCACAATGCTCTCTGGTTAGATGCAAATGTTTGCAGAAGCTTGTAAGCAAGGTTGATGATTCTTTGCTTTCAAAATGAAATGTTCATAAAAAAAGCAAGTAGGAAAAGACATTTTATGGTGAAATTTTAGGTTCTATTTCTTTGCAGCATCATGCAGTAAACTGTGATGATGCATCACAGTATTTCCAAAACATATTCATAATGGAAAATCAGTGTAATCATTTTCAATAAGATTATGGGAAACATGAAAATAAACAAGCACTGGCAAAGCAAACCAATCCCACGTTGGTGGACAGTCTTTTGGTTTTGTCAATGCATGTTTTGTTTTGCCATGGCTTTTGTAACACCTTATTGTTGTGGGAGCTGCCAGGCCCTCGCCATTGCAACAAACATTGGCAAAAAGCAAAAAGAAATGGTCTCAAAAAGCTCTCGTTGTCAAAGTAGTTCCTGGCACTGAACAAAACTACCAATATGCTCCTTGTGGAACAGCTGAATGCTGACACTCACAGTAAAACCAGCCAATAGATCACTAGAGAGAGAAATAGCATTTTAATAAAAACAAAATCTTGGTTAACGCCAGACCAAACTGGTTGCCCAATTCTTAAAGAAAGTCCTAAAAGTGCACCCATGATATATGTCTTGTATTCTCAAAAATGTACAGAAGTAGACCAGGAAATCGTACTCCTAGAACATATTTGTAAACTATATTTTAGCTCCAGTGTTAGAAATTGGGTTTTTGGTTGGCAGTCAGTTTGCACTCTGGCCAAGCAGGGACCCTCACTCTAGTCAGGGCAATAGAGATACACACTCAGATAAACCTTGCTCCCCCCCTTGGTAACTTGGCACAAGCAGTACGGCTGATCTCAAAGGCAATGTGTAAAATATTTGTACCAACACACACAGTAATACAGTGAAAGCAATGCAAATGGACACCACACCAGTCTAGACAAATAAGCAATATTTATCTAAATCAAACAAGACCAAAATGACAAAAATCCAACATACATAAGTCAAGACATGAATTTTTTGAAAATAAAGAGTCTTACTCCAAGTACCTTGTTTGCATCAAAATAAAGCAGCTCATGCAAGCGTGTGTCGGAAATGTCAGCAATGCGTCGATTCTTTACTTGCAAGTGAAGCCGTATGTTGTTTCTTCTACGGTCAGGTAGGCGATGCGTCATTTCTCTCTCTCGCAAGACTGCAATGTGTCGGTTTCTGGACAGGGCACCTTGGATCTGTGCAGGTTCACGATTACTTCAGCGCCCAGCAATGATGCGTGGGGTTTTGCATTATTTTCAGCAGCTGCAAGAAGGTGTTGCGTTGTTTCTCTAGCTGCGATGCAGGTAATGTGTTGAAATCAGCCGCAAGCCAGGTGGCGCATCGTTTTTTCAGTCGCGTTCCAGGTGGTGCATCAAAATTTTCCCCGCACAGCTCCCTGTGCGTGGATTCCCGTCTTTGTTCTACCTGCTTCACCTTTCAAGGGCCAAGGGACTGGATAGGGCACCATTTGGCAGGGCAGGAGTCTCAGCAGAGAGTCCAAGTGCTACCAGAGGAAGTCTTCAAAACAGGAGGCAATCTCAGTCCAAGGCTTTGGAGATACTTCACAACCAGGAATATACCACGAAGTCCAGTCTTTGTCCCCTTCCTCAGGCAGAAGCAGCAAATGCAGGATAGCCCAACAAAGCACAGTCACAGGGCAGGCGCAGCACTTCTCTTCAGCTCTTCCGCTCTTCTCCTTGTCAGAGTTTCCTCTTGGTTCCAGAAGTAAATCTGAAAATCTGGGGTTTTGGGTCCACTACTTATACCCCTTTTGTTTACTTTAAAGTAGGCAAACCTCAATGGAAAGTCTCTGTTGTTCACAAGATCCTGCCTTGCCCAGGCCTGGCTCCAGATTCACACCAGGGGATCGGAGACTACATTGTGTGAGGGCAGGCATTGCCCATTCAGGTGTAAGTGACAACTCCTCCCTCCACTCTAGCCCAGATGGCTCATCAGGATATGCAGGCTACACCCCAGCTCTCTTTGTGTCACTGTCTAGTGGAGATTCACAAACAGCCCAACTGCCAGTCTGACCCAGACAGGGAATACACAAGCAGACAGAGTCCCAGAATTGTTTAAGCAGGAATATGCCCACTTTCTAAAAGTGGCATTTTCAAACAGACAATTTAAAAACCAACTTTTATTTAAAATTGTGAGCTAGAGTCCATATCTCTAACTGGTCCCAAAGGGAAACTTAAAGGCAGCCCCAATGTTAACCTATGAGAGAGACAGGCCTTGCAACAGCGAAAACCGAATTTGGCAGTATTTCACTCTTAGGACATGTAAAACACATCAGTACATGTCACAGCTTTAACATACACTGCACCCTGCCCAGGGGGCTACATAGTGCCTACCTTAGTTACATGTATAAAAAGGGAAGGTTTGGGCCTGGCAAGTGTGTACACTTGACAGGTCAGATTGGCAGGTTAAAACTGCACTCTCAGACACCACAGTGGCAGGTCTGAGCCATGTGTAACGGGCTACTCATGTGGGTGGCACAACCAGTGCTGCAGGCCCACTAGTAGCATTTGATTTATAGGCCATGGTCACCTTTAGTGCACTTTACTAGGGACTTACTAGTAAATCAGCTATGCCAGTCATGGAAAAGCCATTTACACATATAATTTACACAGGGAGCACTTGCACTTTAGCACTGGCCAGCAGTGGTAAAGTGCCCAGAGTATCAAAAACAGCAAAAACAAAGTCCAACACACAGTCAAAACATGGGAGGCAGAGACACAAAGACAGGGTAGACCATGTCAAGGATGCCAGGTCTAACAACGAGCAAATATGGATGTGTAGATTTGCTCGTGAAAAAATCTATTGTGTGTTTACAAGTTCACTTTCCCTCCAACAACTTTTTTTCCCAACCCTGGAAGAACTTCTACTTCTGCCCATGTCAGGAGTAAATTTCCAACCTTACTTAGTATGGGAAAAGACTTCAGAAGACCTAGTCAAAATCCTTACAACATACATTTTAGTAGGTTTGAACTGCCTCAAAGGTATTCCAGCCCAGGAACTATTACTTACTGCTTCCTCCAGCTCCAGTATGTAAATCTGCAGAAAGGTGGCCAAATAAGGAAATAGCTATAGGACGGTTTGAAATTGGTAATATTCAAGCACTACTATAGTGTTAGCCCTGGCATAATCAGAGAGCCTATCATCAGAGTGCTTACATATTGAGATTGATGGCATAATTTGTCGCTGCGCTACATAGCACCAAAGAGAAAAGTGGATTTTTTACAGGACAAGTAGTGAAGCAACGTGGCCCATGGACAAGCAGATATTTTATTAAATTCCACACCCCTGCCTGGAGCTATGTTCTACAGGCAAACCATGTGGATGACACAATAGGTGCTTCAGTCCACAGGTGGCAATTGAATTCCAGAACCTGGGTGCATTTTATACTTCATATACTAGAGACCTATAGGCAAGTTAAATATATAAATCAATAATACACATGTTTAACAATGTCTAAAGTGTGAGCACAGGCACTCTATTCCTGTTTAGCAAGGTTAAAGTGCAGTGAGTTCTAATCCTAGCAAAAATAGATTCAAGAAAAAGGCAATTTGTGGTGATCATGTAAAAAACGCAGATTTACCATAATCCAAAGGGATGCTTCAAGATCATAATGAACGGGCAGCTTCAAAGAGTTATGCCACTTGACCCATGTTGCAAATAGTAGTTGTAAGAAAACATTGGAGTGTTGCCACAACACTCTCCTTTGGTGTTTTTCTGGCTTATGTCCCATATTGTACTGAGATAGTGTGATGTGTATAAATATTAAGTGTATGTTGCCAAACTGTGTGTTGTAATGTGCTTAAGTTCTACTTCTTCATTTTTGTAATGTGCTAAAGTCCTCAACTAAAATAAAATGAAAAAAATGAATAATGTGTACAATAAATTGTAGTGTACAAAATACAAGCAATGTTTAGGTTTGTGGTAGCTTTTTTTAAATTAGCAGTGTTTTTATTTAAATGTGCTTTAAATTTCTCTAAGCAATCCCCTGAAATTACCTTCAGGTCCTTCCTTCCAAGTTTAATTAAATGTTGTAGTCTCGTTATTCTTTAAAATACAAAATGTACCACTTACCAAATAGTTTAACAAATTTACCTCAGGGCATCCTACAGACATTGAAATCTAAAATGCTCTTTAGTATCCCACTCTGCTTTAAATGCACACATTTCTTAAGGATCCTATGGTAAGGATTGGGGCAGGCTCACAATGATCCTTGTGACCTATGTCCTACAAAAGCTTCTGACTGCCTTGCAGATGAGTATGGGATCCTTGTACAGTGCAACCCTTTAACTTTACTGTGCAGTAGTTGCAAAGAACCATTGTAAACACTGAGGTGTACCACAACATATGCCAGCTGTGGTTGGGATTCCAGTGGAAAGTGAGAACGGGTATCATGTGATCAACTAACAGTGTCAATGATGTTCCTTTAACCGGTTTGACATTCTCTCCACAAGTGGCTGGTTGTCGTGGATGCCATAGACCCATATCCAGTGACAGTGAGGAGCTGAAGCCAATTCTAGAACACTGCATTCATAAATTCAATCATGAAAGTGACCAACTAAACCTTTTCAAACTGGGAGTGGTAAAGAAAGCCACCTCACAGGTGTGTACTTTTTTATTTTCCACCAATTTTGGGGTCAGTTTGAATATTGTCTGTTGATATGATCATGTGGACGTACAAAAAACAGCTACATGGTGGGGGGTTGCATGAAGCACCTGTTTGAGGGGAGGAAGAGTATAGTCGAAAACCTGGCATCAACCCTATTTGCATGTCCCACAACCTCAGCACAGTCTAATGCTTTGGCTCAATCAGAAGATATACACCAGGGGCCAAGCCCTTATACCTAGGAACCAGGGGTAGTACTGAAAACGTCAAAGGGAATGGTCCTTTAGGATTATTCAAATCTACTTATGATTTGAGGGAGCCATAATGCAAATTACATAAAAGACAATATTGTATAATATATATATATATATATATATATATATATATATATATATATATATATATATATATATATATATATACACACATATATATATATATATATATATATATATATATATATATATATATATATATATATATATATATATATATATATATATATTTAATAACTTTGCATCTGTTTGATAAATCTCTTCACAAAACTTTGCACACCTATTGTCCCCTATACATTGGTGAAGGATGTAAAGTTTCACAGTGTTTGTTATGTTGGTTGAAGGAGGTGCAAAGAAAAAAGGGGGGTCCCATGAAACAGATTAGGACACCAATGCATTTTACTTAGACTTTTGCATCAGACGAAGCACCAAAACAGCAACATGGATTTAAAAGACATTTCACAGGAATGTACAGTATACTATGTAGATGTTCCTTTCTCATATGACAACTATGTTGGCTCAGAGGTTGGTAAGTTATAAGGCAAAACAACTTAGTGGTATCTAAGCAGCACAATACAATGAAAAGTAGCAAGAGAGCCCGAAAAATAAACTAGACTGCATGTGTGAAGTTTCAGGATTACTACATGATCAACCAAAGGACCCATTTATGGTCACATGCTAATAAAACCAATAAACAAAATACAATGCATCCTAATCTACATTCATTTACTTTGACTTCTCTCTGGCTCACAAAATAAAACTGTGCCCAAAAAGCCAAATAAAAACAATCTTCCTTATGCACTTTTGTGCCAAAATGAAAAAGTGACCTAGCAGTGAACTACACAAACTACCACATGGAGGACATGATTCTTGGCCACTAGGAATGAGGTTACAATCAATCAATCAACAACATTTATAAAGCACGCTACTCACCCATGAGAGCCAGGTTTTCAGCTGCCTCTGGAATGCGAGGTGGTCCTGGGTGGTCCTGAGGTTGGCGGGGAGGGAGTTCCATGTCTTGGCCGCCAGGTAGGAGAAGGATTTCCCACCTGCCGTAGTGCGGCAGATGCGTGGGATGGCGGCGAGTGCGAGGTTGGCGGAGCGAAGTTGACGGGTGGGCGTGTAGAAACTGAGGCGACGGTTGAGGTATTCGGGTCCCTTGTTGTGGAGGGCTTTGTGTGCGTGGGTGAGGAGCCTGAAGGTGATCCTTTTGTTGACGGGTAGCCAGTGCAGGTGTCTCAGGTGGGTGGAGATGTGGCTGTTGCAGGGTATGTCGAGGATGAGGCGGGCGAAGGCGTTTTGTATTCGCTGAAGGCGTTTCTGGAGTTTTGCAGTGGTTCCTGCGTATAGGGTGTTTCCATAGTCCAGGCGGCTTGTGACGAGGGCGTGGGTCACAGTTTTTCTGGTGTCGGCGGGGATCCAGCGGAAAATCTTTCAGAGCATGCGGAGTGTGAGGAAGCAGGAGGACGATACGGCCTTGACCTGTTTGGTCATGGTGAGAAGCGGGTCCAGGAAGAATCCGAGGTTGCGTGCGTGGTCCGAGAGGGTTGGTGCGGTGCCTAGGGTCGTGGGCCACCAGAAGTTGTCCCAGGCGGAGGGGGTGTTTCCGAGGATGAGGACTTCCGTTTTGTCTGAGTTCAGTTTCAGGCGGCTGAGTTTCATCCATTCTGCGACTTCTTTCATTCCATCCTGCAGGTTGGTCTTGGCGCTGGTGGGGTCCTTGGTGAGGGAAAGTATCAGCTGGGTGTCGTCGGCGTAGGAGATGATGTTGATGTTGTGTTTGCGTACGATGTCGGTGAGGGGGCTCATGTAGACATTGAAGAGAGTCGGGCTGAGCGAGGAGCCCTGTGGGACGCCGCAGATGATCTTGGTGGGGTCCGAGCGGAACGGCGAGAGGTAGACTCTTTGGGAACGGTTAGAGAGGAAAGAGGTGATCCAGTCCAGGGCCTGTCCTTGGATACCGGTGGAGCGGAGGCGGGATATTAGGGTTCGGTGGCAGACGGTGTCGAAGGCAGCCGAGAGGTCGAGGAGGATGAGCACAGCGGTTTCTCCGTTGTCCATCAGAGTTCTGATGTCATCGGTGACTGCGATGAGGGCGGTTTCTGTGCTGTGGTTGGCTCGGAATCCGGACTGGGAGGGGTCAAGTAGGTAGTTGTCTTCAAGGAATTTGGTCAGTTGCTTGTTGACGGTCTTCTCGATGACTTTGGCAGGGAAGGGGAGGAGCGAGATGGGGCGGAAGTTCTTCAGGTCGCTGGGGTCCGCCATAGGTTTCTTCAGGAGAGCATGGGTTACGAAGTTATAAGGGCCAAAACCGTAGTGAAATCTGGCGTTTCATATGTAGCACAATACTACTAAAAGTTGCAGGGAAGCCTCAAAAATAAGCTAAACTGCATATGTAAATTTACTGAAAGACCCATTCATGGTCACATGCTAATGGGAGCCAGTAAACAAATAGAATACATTTTATTCTCTGTAAGTTCTCTTTTCATGCTCTCTAGCTCACAAAAAACTGTACCCAACAAGGCAAACAAAACTTCTACTTTATGCACTCGTGTGGAACAAAATAAAAGGAAAAGTGATCTAGCAGTGAGCTATAAAACTGCTATATGGAGGGCATGATTCCTAGCCACTAGGAAAACAATTGCTCATCTCACTTTATAGACCAACAAAAATGATTGACTTTGGGCTTCATATGTAGCACAATAGTACTAAATGTAGTAAGGGAGCCCAAAAAATAAACTTATCTGCATATGTAAAGTTTAAGTATTACTACATGGAAATCTAAAAGACACATTTATGGTCACATGGCTATGTAAGCCAATAAACATACATTACAAGTACAATAAATACAAAGAAAGAAGTCACATTAAATGTAATTGATACTCTGGAGTTACAGTTAGAATTCTCAAAGATAGGAATTCCTCAGATTTTGGCTTCTTTTGATGAATTACCACAAAACATTCCAGACCACGAGCATTTACTACATGTTATACATTTTTGTGGTGAATTGTTAAGGCAGTTAAAAAGATAAAAGGTGTATGTGTGGGAGGAGAGGAGTGACCCAAACACGTTTTTCTGTCCGTGCACTTTCCGTAGACTATTGTTATATCTGGCAAGTTACCCAGGTCCATGCATGTTGTGCTGGTCTTGTCCAGGTTTTTTCCTTTGAATTCTCAGACTTGTAGTCCTGCTTTAAAAAGGGAATAAATAAACCCCAAGTCCCAGAATACAAGGGGAAACCTGGACTGGAGCAACACATCACACATCGACCTGGGAAACTTTGCAGGGCTGTATTGTATTATACGTAGCACAAAAACAGCCGAACAGATTTGCGTGAAATCTGGCATGATTATACAATATGGCGCGCAGATAATGCGTTTTGGGGATTGCAGGTAGGTAGGATAAGAAGTTTGTAGTTATAAGGCATTTCAATGCAGTGATATCTGTGACCATGGTACTTTTGCTGATTTATGCGTGCCGAGGTATGTGGTGGTGACAAGTCATTATTTGATTAGATAACGACTGCCTCTACAAAAATTGTAAATACACTGTATTACACTATGTTTGTGAAAAATAGTGTATTACAGTGTTACAGTTTTTTAAAAACATTTTTTACAACATTTATTTTATCAATGGTTTTAAATTATACAGAAATGTATAATTACTTTTCCTACCTATTACTACTTTACTAAAGTGATAATAGGTAGGGAAAATTATAAAATCTAATACTCACTTATATCTAGGGTTCTAAGCCACAACACTGGCAAAGTGACCTTAAAACAACATTTGTAATATGGTGTTATAGCAAACTATGAGGCTCTTACCTTGGTGAGGCATTTATATAGAAAATGATTGTTTTTGACTCCCAAAATATGCCACTGCCATCTCTTCCATTAGGGCAGCAAGCTTCTATGAAAATCCTTATCTATCGTTATCAACTGTATAATCCAAACTCTTCCCCATAACTCATACTCATATGAAATAGCTGGCATTGCTCTCACTTGGTAAACCTAGAGACTGCCCCTTCAACTGGTAGTGCTCTAAATTCCATATCATCATTTAAAGCAAGTCATTCCATCTGCTGACCTTGGTTTTCTATGTTTTATCCTTTTAACTTTATTTTGTCGAAAAGTGTATACTTGGTTTATCGCAGAATCTGACTTCCTCTATCTTTTTGCATCTGATGTTATGGGGCTTCTTTTTAGGACACCTTTCTGATGAGATTGACTTTCCCACAATGATTTGGTTTAGATTTTGAAGTGTTGACCACGACTAGATTGAGTTGCATTAGGCATCCAATAGCTCAAATTTTCAATACAGTACGCCGGGACATAGTGATCAAATCATCAGCAATAAGAAGAGCAGAAAGTGCCTACTGTCCTCTGATATACCGTCCTACACCGTTTTTCAAAGTGCATTGATAAGCTTGTCAGTGTACATGTTAAACAGAATAGGGCCTTATGAAGTCTTGCCTCATGCTTCATTCTCCTGGGAAGCCTTCCATCATCTCACCCGACTTTCAAAACCTCATCCTGCCATTGCTTGATATATACAGCATCTTATATTAGTGCAAGATTCAATTGCAAGTTCTAAGAGCCTCGCTTCCATTATGGGGTAAAGCAATAAAATGTTGTTTGTAGGTTGAAATGAGCCAAGAAAAGTAAACCCATCTCTCCATTATATATCTGTCAATGAACATCTACAACAGATACCCCTGTTTTAGTGTCCTAATGTCACCTCTTTGTTTTCATTCATCAAACCACTCTTATCAACCATATTATTTGTTACAATTTACAGTAGATGATCGGAAGGTTGAAGATGGCGTGACTTCCACTATGATCTTTGCATGGCCAATGTAAGCATATTTGCTAATGGAGTCAGCGATCAGGGCCCTCTGAGTATAGTTTGGGTTACATCGCAGACAATTTAATTCTTTGGGTGGTTGACCCAGACAGATATTACTGATTAGAATAAAATTTTAAATGTAGAAGGGATGTGGAACATTAATGATGAATTTCTGTATAATAATTATAGGTTTCATATTAAATTATGTAGTTGGACAGAATACGTGTTCCTGTCTAGATATTGACCTATGATTGAGAGCATGATTAGGAGCAAAACGAACACAGTAGAAGCAAAACAATGGACAACAGGTATGTACGGTTGCTCCCTGTGTCAGTGATAGCTGTTTGTGAAATCAAGCAGCACTAGAGTCAGAGGTAGAGCTTCATGGTATTAGGCAAATAGTCCTCCCCTTGGTTGTTGCCAAGAATAACCTATAGAGCTACATACACCTCTCTTCGACTTCATCATCAGACTTCACTTTATACTCTATTGGGACTAACATAGCTGTGAAAAATACCTCTCCTTCGATGTAGCTTATGATAGTGATAGAGCGGTCCGTACTAATAATTTACCTGTGTTCGGACGCTCTTTAGGCCGATGAATCTTTTGACTAAGTGGGAACTCTCCGTACTCTTAATCAATCAATTTCATTAAAGCAATAATCAATAACGAACATAAGCAATACCTTGATCAACATAACACTTGACAATCAATCCAGAATACATTTCGGCGAACCCTGACCTTTCAGCCAGGAATAACCACACCAGTTTATTGCAAAGTTAGTGAATTTATTTCCCTATATTAACAAAGCTAGCACAATATAGATGTGTCTCAACACCAAATGATAAACGTAAATGAACATTAATAGCTGTCCATAGCGGCGAAACAGGTGCAATCTATGTAGCATTTGAATCACAAGACATTCGATAATGGCAATGCAAATCACTAATACGATAATCTGTAATGGACTAATCGCATACATTTAGTCAGCATAACAAGATCTCAAAATTGCATCGTGCAACATATGGAATCCTCGTCTAACCTCAAATTAGCATCGGCATGTGGGACTTCATGCAAAAACAATTTAGTAACATTAATTTAGAAAACTCCTAACTAGGGCTCTTATCAAAATCAGCAGTTGTTTACCTAAAAGGAACACAATGCAATTGTACAATTTCCTTTCATATTTACCAATTACGATCAGCATACAAGGAAGTCTTCGTCTCACAGGTATCGTTCTTCAGTCAGCATGGGTACCGTTTCGATCAGCATGGGACGGGGCAAAGGGGCAGGGGTGGACGGGGCAATTGCCTCACGGCGGCAAGGTAAAACTACTACTTCATGCAAGGGATCAAATCAAAGTTAAAGTCTCTAGGGCAAGAATCATTTAAAGTCTCTTTCTCTCGATTAGAAAGCTTCAAATTGTCCAATCAAAAACGACAGTTCTCAAGCTTTTACTTAAGCATACATTATCCTTGGAGATGGGTACGCAAGTTGCAACATTGTCTACCAATTAGCTCACTTTCAGAGCCTCCATTGTCCGCACCTGCAAATCGACCTTGGAGTAAAGAGAAATATGCCAGGCTGGCACGAAACCTTAAGATAAGCATGTGAACGGTTTCTGTGGAAAAGTACAGCTTCAAGCAAAATACACGTTTATTAGCACAGTGGAAAAATACGAGCTTCTAAACCCGTGAGACCAGGCAACTAGGCCAAAGCCTCTGCTAAAGTAATGCTAAGCTAATACATTTCAAGCAAGCAAATCATAGCACACGTTTACAATTATGTCGGATTAGTGCAATTCTAATACATCACGTTATATAAAGCACGCGTATAAATGTTGGCAAACTACTCTGAGGGCACATTTTGTCCCCGTACAATCTTTATTAGTTCGGTTAAAGTCACACATGATTATTTCACACTACGTTTATGCGTTAATAAATCAAAACCTTCATTTTCTGCTTCATCAATCCCTCCTCTGATGACTACTTGTCATCACACAAATCATGCCCACAAATTTTATTCCATTAAAATTCTGTCAGTTCCCTTTTCCTTTTAATTCCCCTAGTTTGCGCTTTGTATTCTTCTGCCATTCTTTTCATAATTTTCTCTTCTTTTCTTCTTTTAATTCTTTCCATAATCATTATTATTCCCCTTTTTACTCCCCAAATCCCAAATATGCAAATTATAACTATTAAAATTCCTTCTATTATTTTCAATAATATTCCGTTCCAAATTCCCCCAATCCAATGTCCCACTGAAGCAAGTCCTTTTCCAACCTTCTCCCACACTCCTGGTTCTTTCAGTTCCTTCAAATCTGCACTTTCTTTTGTTAGATTAGCAAGCATAGTTTTAATTTTCACACTATTGTCAGGAATATAAGTACAACAGTGACGCGCACCAAGCATTTTGCAAACGCCTCCATCCTTTGCTAAAAGAATGTCTAAAGCAAGCCTATTTTGAAGAGTCATAGCTCTTTCCGCTGCAAGTTCAGCATCTATCAGGATTATAGCACCTGAAAACTTCGTCAACATGTTATCCACTATAGTAGACAACTTTCTTATTTTGATGGAATTCAGCACAACTCCCAATGAAGGAATCATGGCTCCAAATATATCTCCTACCACAGCAGCTGCGGTCTCTCTTTTCTGGATACAATGGGATCCAGAAGTCTTTTGAATCATCGATAGGTCATCCAGTTGATAAACCTTTGGGAACACTATACCCAAATAACATCTCCCCCACCATCCCTTTGGAAGACGATAATAGGCATTATGCCCACAAATGTAATATACACCTGGAATGACAGGGTCAAGTCCGTTCATCATGAATGTCCATTTGCCCTTAAAAATAAACGTATGTTTGCATTCACTCGCTCCTACAAAAATGTTGTCATAATAAGATTCACCTCGATATATACAAAATTTCCCTACATGCCAAGCATCTAAAGCTATTTTCCCTTGCGTCTTTATTGCAGCAAAATCATAATTATCTACTGAAGTCCTCTTATGTAACTCCTTTTCTAATTTCACCTTCATTTGTGCTCTTCTATCATCTGTGCGATCTAAAAAGCTTATCTCCACTGCAGAGAGCGAGCAGGTAAGATTTTCCCTATGAGCGTGAGCCGTTTCAAAAGGTAGCATTGGCTCGAAAAATTCCCTCATTATCTTAGCATCCCAATCTTTAGCAATCTGGCTTAGCTGCGCTATTATAGGAACATAAGCAAAGGTAACATCATAATTCGAGTAAAAATACTGTATGTTAGTTTGACCATAAAACCTAGACATTACTATACTACATGTAATCCCGTATGTAAGAGGCATGTGGTGATATGTCACCCCTTCCTTTACTGATGTCGGTATCTGTGTACACACATAACAATCTTTCGCATCCATAGTCTCAACATATTCTGTTAGCAAGCGATAGAAAACGTTATACGAAAGCTCTTTCTTATCGTGCAAGAGCCTCTAATCCAATGCTAGTCTTTTCAATGCGGTTAGTTCGGTGACAGTAACAGGAGCAAAAGTAGAAGCCTCAATATTCTCATTCTCACCCTTTCCATGCATCCCAAGCACAATTGCCATTATTATTAATACACATATAATTACCAAACCTATACACACATATTTAGAATATTTCTTTCTATTATTTTGCGTCATGATCTGTATAGAATCAGAGAGCTAGAAGCACCTGTAAAAGAAACTATTTAGCAATTCAGTTACAAAGCTGAACGAGCGCAATGTTCACACCGTCTTCTTCAGGAGGCCAGTCACTTATCGGTTAGCAGCATTTGTCTCAATTCGGCAATAATTCAGTCTTTATCGGTTTAGCAAATGTCTCAGCTGGTTTTATCACTTTAGATTGTAGCAGGTAATGTCATTTATCACCCTTTCAATCAACACTGTCCATAAAACTTTTCTTTTCTATTGGTATCTCTTCTTCTTCATTCTCGATGCTTAGAGATACAAACTCATCAGTCCAATCGTCATTGACTGCATACGCCCATTCAGGACCGGAATATCTTCTATTTGGTATCCTTTTCCTTTTCAATTTTGCTTCTCTTTTCGATTCTGCCTCGCTGGTACTTTCCTCTTTTGTCAAGTCTTTTTCCTCACTCGAGGTCGGTACCACGACAGACACTTCTTTTCTTTTCTCTTTCACTTTTGGCCTTTCTCCGTCGTTCAAACCTTCTCCAGTCCTTTGTTTTACTGGTGATATACTTAGTCTCCTCTTTGCACCATGTCCATTTGACGGACCTGCAACCTTTTCTGTAGAGGTTTGAACTTTTTCGTGCTGTTCTGCCTTGTCCCCTTCTTCTGGGGAATCGATCACGTTCTCTTTTTCTTTTTCTGTATCGTCTGGTTCTGGGAAAGCCCTCCTCTGATCATGCTCTCCTGCTTTTTCACCTTTTTCGAGCCCTTCTTCACCGTTACTTTCGTCAGGCTCTGTATCACTTTCAGCTGCTTCAGGTTCTTTGTCACCTTCGCCTGCTTCAGGCTTTTTGCTACCCTCAGCTGCTTCAAGTTCTTTGTCACCTGCAGCTTCTTCGTCGCTGTCTGAACTTTCTCCTTGGTCTTCCCCAAGTGAGTCGGACTCTTCGCCCTCCAATAATATCTCTTTCTCTCCTGCTTCTGCCTGTTCGCTTTCAGTTCGGTTTTGTTCTGTCTCAGCACTCAGCACTGTTTTATCAGGCACTGGCAGTTTTAGCGCTTCAACTTCCTCATCTGTGGGACACAACACCTTCTTTGTGTGACTGGCGTGGATCCAGTTGGGAACCCCCGCACACTTCACAGCGGTAGTTGTCGTCAGGATCACTTGGAAAGGGCCTTTCCAACGGGGTTCCAGACACGACTTTCTCACGTGCTTCTTTACCACGACCCAGTCACCTGCTTTCAGTGCGTGTCCTGGACCTTGGATCGGTGGCAAGGTGGTCGCTTTCACCTTGTGAGAGAAAGAGCGAACCACGTCAGCCAGACCCTTGCAGTAGTCTAACACCATATCATCTGTAATATTCAAAAGCGCGTTTGCGGGAACTGCAGGAAGTCTCATAGCCCTGCCCATGAGAATTTCGTGCGGAGACAATCCAGTCTTTCTATCAGGAGTGTTTCTCATTGACATTAGTGCTAAGGGCAATGCGTCAGGCCATTTCAAATTTGTCGATGCACATATTTTCGCCATTCTTGATTTCAGTGTACCATTCATCTGCTCCACCAATCGTGATGCTTCAGGGCGATAGCTACAATGCAGTTTTTGCTCAATGTTCAGCGCTTCGCAGAGTAACTTTATCACCTCGTTATTGAAGTGACTTCCCCTATCTGATTCTAAAGAGATCGGGAATCCGAAACGTGGTATCAACTCCCTCAACAATAGCTTGGCAACTGTAAGGCTGTCATTTCTACGTGTGGGGTATGCCTCAATCCAGTGACTAAAAATGCACACAATCACCAACACATACTTCAGACCTCCATGCACAGGCATCTCGATAAAATCCATCTGCATTCGACTAAAAGGCCCGCTTGCCCTACCAATGTGGCTCGCGTTCACAACTGTCCCCTTTCCTGGGTTCATCTGCTGGCAAGTGACACATCGATGGCAAACTGCTTCTGCAGCTTGACGAAATCTGGGGTTAAACCAATCAGTTTTGAACAATCTTATCATGGCATCTCTCCCTAGGTGAGCTTGCCCATGATAGAACCGCGCAAGCTGTGATAAGAGACTATTTGGCAAAACAAATTTTCCCTCATGTGAAACCCATAACTCGTCTTGTCTCTTTATACATTGTGATTTAATCCAGGAATCTCTTTCATCCTCCCTGACATTATTTTGTAATGCTTTTAGTTCATCTATTGTATCTACGACCTTTAAGGCAAATGCTTCAGCTGGTTCGAGTTCTGGTTCACTTATCGAATTCCATTAATCCCTGAGTAATATACAGTTCAAGGCACAAAATCTTGCGACCTGATCCGCATATGCATTTCCCAGAGAAACATAGTCCTGTCCTTTCGTGTGAGCACTACACTTTACCACTGCAACTTCGGCTGGCACTTGAATGGCGTGTAACAATTCCCTTATTCTCTCCCCGTTTTTCACTGGAGATCCTGAAGAAGTCAGGAACCCTCTCTGTGACCATAGTTGTCCAAAGTCATGCACAATCCCAAACCCGTATTGACTATCAGTGTAAATGGTGACTTTCATCAATGCAGACAGTTGACATGCTCTTGTAAGGGCTACAAGTTCTGCTACTTGTGCAGAATAGACTCCTTGAAGCCATCCCGCTTCCAAGACCCCTATTACAGTACATACAGCATATCCTGCTTTCAAAATCCCCATCCCGTCTCTTAGACATGAACCATCAACAAAAAGAATTTGGTCATTTTCATCAAGTTTAGTATCTTTAATGTCCGGTCGAGGTTTTGTGCAAAATTCAGTCACCTGAAGGCAGTCATGTTCGACTTCTTCAGCGTTCTCAATTTCGGCAGTTTCTCCAGGGAGCAAGGTTGCTGGATTCAACGTAGTGCACCTTTTCAGCTGCACGTTCGGTGAGCCCAGAATTATCGTTTCATACCTTGTGAGTCTTGCTCCAGTCATGTGCTGCGTTCGGGAGCGGGTCAAAAGTATCTCAACTGAGTGAGGGACCATGACTGTTACTGGGTGTCCCATCACTATTCCTTCACTCTGAGTGAGGCTGATACCAACTGCTGCTACGGCGCGCAAACACCCTGGGAGTGCTGCTGCAACCGGATCCAAAGTAGCTGAAAAATACGCTACTGGTCTGTTTACGCCACCATGGGCTTGAGTCAAGACAGACAAAGAACATGCATCACGTTCATGACAAAACAATGTGAAAGGCTTTGTGTAATCAGGCATACCTAAAGCTGGAGCCCTACACATGCATTCTTTCAATTCAACAAAAGCATCCATCTCATCTCCTTTCAGCTCAATTTGATCCAAGGCATCCTTCTGGGTCAGTTTCAGTAAAGGCATTGCTAGAGTTGAGAAGTTGGGAATCCACTGCTGACAGTAGCCCACCATTCCCAAAAACTTCCTCACCTCCCTCCTTGTCTTGGGTGGACTCATTTGAAGTACGCTTGTTATTCTTTCCTTCATTATTCTCCGTGACCCTTTCTCTATTTGGTGACCCAAGTATTTCACTTTCTTCTGACAGAACTGCAATTTGGAAGGAGACACCTTATGTCCATTCCTTCCCAAATGATTCAACAGAGCAATGGTATCGGCTGTGCAGCCACTTTCTGTCTTTGATGCAACCAGTAAGTCGTCAATGTACTGTACTAGGGTTGACTCAAATGGCAATTCTAATGCTTCTAAATCTTTCTTTAGAATCTGATTGAAGATTGACGGAGACTCAGAAAACCCTTGAGGAATTCGACACCAACTGTATACTCTGTCTAGGAATTTGAAACAAAAGAGGAATTGGCTGTCCTCATGAAGAGGCACAGAAAAGAATGCTTGTGACAAATCGATGACTGAGAACCACTCGGCATCGCAAGGAATCTGAAACATTATCACAGCTGGATTTGGTACGACAGGGCAACATTTGACTATGATGTCATTTATTTTCCTCAAGTCCTGCACAAGTCGGACTTTTCCACTTGGCTTTATTAGTCCCATTATTGGTGAATTACATGGACTGCTTAACACTTCTTTCAGTACTCCCTGCTTTACAAATTCGTCAATGAGTTGGGCAACCTTCATGAGGGTATCTTGTGGCATGTGGTATTGTGGGGTCTGGGGAAAGATTGCATTGGGCTTTACAGTCACTTTCACTGGCTCCACTCCTTTCCTCAATCCCACCTCTTTCCCTGTCATGTCCCACACTTCCTTTCCGACTGTCTCCCGTAATTCGGCTGGAATATCTTCTTCAGTTATCATCGGGAAAAGACAAATCAGAGGATACTCTTCATCTACAGTTTCCATTTCATCCCCCTCTACACTGTCCTCTTCTTCCCCATCACTGCTCGTCTGGATAGTTATTCCTTCGTTCGAACACATAATCGAACAACCCAATTTGCACAATAGGTCTCTCCCTAACAGTGCTATCGAGCTTGAGTCACATACCACAAACTGATGCACCCCTTGATAGTTACCGATGCTGACTGGTACCGGATCTGTTATTGGGTTCGTCAGGTGCCTGTTTGCTACTCCCACCACTTGAACTGTCCTCCCTGAGAGTGGCAAATTTGGTACTTCACTGCTCTTAACAGTTGAACGTGTTGCTCCCGTGTCAACCAAGAATGAGACACGATGACCCATTACTTTTCCCTCTACGTACGGACCCCTTTGATCAACTTCCAAGGATGCTGCAAGCACACAATCTCCTTCTTCTTCTGAGCTCTCACTCTCCCATACATTGTTTATTCCACTCTCACTGTGTAATGGGAACTGTTGTACTGTGCCATTTGTACTCATTACCTGACCCGAAACCTGCGGAGGAACCATCACTTGCTGCTGACTCATTGGTGCCAATGGTATTTGCATTTGCTGATTAGGTACCATGGGTAACTGCTGTTGCATCGGCTGCATTTGCGTCATCTGCATACGAGGCATCTGCATCTGCTGCGGCTGCATAGGTTGCAATCCCTGCAATTGATTTATGGTCTGAAAATTTGGGCTTGGACCTCTCAATTTCGGTCCCCTCATTGTCTGAAATGCATTGACATCATTGTTTTGCTGACCAACACCTGCACCTGCACCTGCACCTTCCTGCACCACCATCGGGCACTCGCGTTTCCAATGACCTACAATTCCGCACACGTGACACGGCATCACCTTCTTCATTGCCTGCACACCCGTCACAACAGTGTTCAAATCCGGACCATTATTCACAAAACCTCCTCTGCCTCTGCCTCTAGGCTGTGACTGAAACACCATGTTTCCCTGCAACTGTGGCTGCGGTTGCGGTACCTGCTGTTGGAACCCTTGCATCCCTTGCAAACCCTGCAGACCTGTCTGAGCTGCCTTAAGCTGCATCATCATCACCTTCTCTTTCAACTTTTTCTGTTTCACCTCAATTTCGTCGCTACAGTATTTCGCATAATTCAACACCTCATCAATTGGTTTCGATTGCCAACAAATCAAATGTGACTTTATCATCTGACTTATCTCTGGCCTCAGCCCTTCCACAAATCTGAAGACAAAATGGAGCATATCCTTCGCCTCGATTGTTTCCGTGCCACTGTAATTCTTGAACGCCTTCAACAACCTCTCATAGTAACTATGAATCGATTCTTTAGTCTCTTGGGCAGTTAGATCAATCTTCTGCCAATCCACATTTTTCGCTGGTACCTTCGTCTTCAAATGCTCAATCACCTTATAGTACAAACTCATCACCATAGGTGATGGTGCACCCGTCTCCCTGTCTCTTTCTGGTTCACTCGTCGGCCAACCTACAGCTCTTTTGCAATCCTCCCACAAATCTGCTGGAACTACAATCTCAAAGAGAGTATTCAGGTCTTCCCAAAGGCATTTCGCAAGCTTCACAAACCTATCAGTCTGCTGATACCATTCGATCGGCTTCTCTCTCAGTTTGGGAAAATCGTCCGTAAAAGACTGAATATCGCTTCTGTGCCATGGTACATGTACTAATTTTCCCCCTGCTGTCTCCCTCATTGGTAACATAGTTACTGTATCACTGCTCTGTGGTCTTTTCTCATTGTGCTCTGTAGCACTGTCCCTCCTCTTTTCCTTTCTCTTTACCCACCTGCTTTCCCACTTGTCTAAACACCTCCACACTTGGGCACTCTGCAGCAATTCTCTAAGGTGTGTCTTCATGCCTGCTGACCTCATGTGTTCAAAATCTGTGGTCCCAAAATCCAACCTGTAGCTCCTGCTCAAGTGTTTCATCTTGTCTATGTCAACCCCGTTTCTGTCAGCTGCTTCCTGCAAGCTCTTATGTACCTTGTTCACTTCCTTCATAATCCTGGGACATAGATACCTCAGCTCTTCTTCCGTGTAGGACTCTAACCTATTCACACCCATAGTCCCTTCCACCAATTCTTGTGCTTCCATGTTCAACCTGACCCTATTCATATAGTCTTCTCCTTTCCCGCTTGCTGAACTTTGTGTGGAATTTAAACTGTTGAACCATTGTGTCAACTGTTGCGCATTCACCCCCATCAGCGTAGCGTTCACATCGACTGCCATTGATGGTTGCGACAACTTTTCAGTGTTCGATGTCAGAGGTATTATCAATGGGGGACTCGACCTCACCAGTGTCGACTGAGCACATATGGGACTAAACTCCATCAAGGACCCAGATCCAGTTGGTTGGGCCGCTATCGGAGTTATCCCTGGAGTGTTTTCTATGCACCTCCTCTCTGTCCCGTTCTGCAGCATTGATCCCTGACCACTCATACCTAAGGTAGGCTGACTGTACAGAGGTACCGGTGGACCTACAGTAATGGGTAGTGATATCGCGTCTGGGTTCTGTCCATTTCCCATGTTCTGAGGCATGTTCATTCCTACACCATGTGTCATCATTGCCGGCATGCCCATCTGACTCCCCGTCATCTGAACATGTGCGTTTCCTCCCTGCATCTGCTTTTGAGGCATCAAAAACTGAGTTGATTCGGCTTGTGACAATGTCTGGTTGTGACCATTCTGTACTCCCCTTACGGTTGGATCTAGAATCATTCCTGCACTGTTATCACTGTTGTAGTACCCTGGCATCTGCGGCTGATAATTTTCTGCTGGTTTCAACACGGGCACATCTGGATATATTCTCCTCACCTGCGGTATCTGCGGGGTGAACAATAAACTCGGGTCCTTAGATCCCGATGACGCTCCTGAACTCTGGATTTCACTGTTCTGTACCGATGCCGGAGGGGCAGAACTGGTACTTGGACCTTGTCCATTCTCTGCATAAGGTGGTGGACGGTCGTTCAGCAATTGCATTATTAACTCCTCATCCTCTAACTCCTCTTCTCTTCTCAACTTTTCCTCATCCTCTCTATCCTTTGAACACTTCCTGTCTGTCTTACAGGTTGCTTTCTTACCTACCTCCTCTTCTTCCTTAGTAATTGCGGGAAACAATTTTATCCCCTGCAATACATCTGACCTCCACACCTTCTGCGCATTATCCCACCTAGCATCCGCTAGTGTCTTTTCTACTTTCCTCATCCTTGTTTCAAACTTATTTTTCTGTTGCTGTCTAGCCATTAATTCCCAAATCTCTAGAGCCTCAAACTGGGCTGGCCTTGGAGGCACCTTCATGTCGTACATCGTGAATCTCAAATTCTCTAGGATTCTTATATTGAATGTCCCATGGATCGGGAATGCTACGCTCCCATGTTTCTCTGTCAACTTGTGCCATTGCTTTAACCAAAGGCACGGAGCTACTCCCTTCTCTTCCATTACAATGTAAGCTGGTGTACCCTCGGGTGGCGTCTCCTCTCCTACGCTCGCTTTAATGTAAGACTCCCCCTTCATCGCACTCCTGAATGCTTTAAAGAATTTCATTTTCTCGCCTTTTATTTCACAAAGTTTGTAATCAATAGGTGACTTTAATTCCCGGAATACTCTTCGCTTGCCTTTCCCCTTCCAATCGAGCCCCACGGACTGCGTCCAATCCGTGCGCGACCCTTCTCTTCAACCAACCTATCCCAGCGCGGCTCCTAGTGACGTCACACTCACACACACTGCGGCTGACAAAGCCTCGCGGCTAGTCCTCCTTCACTCACCTCTTTTCGTAACAACTTTTTGCATGTATCGCGAGCTACCAAAAAAATAAAACAGATCTGTCGGTTTACTACAGGAAGGGTAACACAATCGCTTCAGGACCTTAGGGACCTTTCACTAGCCTCGGCCGCTATTCCGTCTTTCTCGGTCCCCACATTCGCAAGCAAATCTGACCCGCAGACCTACTCTCAACTTGTCAATGATCTATTCTAGTGCACTTAAAATCTTGTCAAAGCCCGAAGTCGAAGTTTCTTTCACTCCCTAACACATGTACCGACTCGTTGACCATGCCCGATCAACCTACTAAACCACCCAGACCACAACATGAATCAACATACTCCGGAGTCTCTTGACCTCACAGGGCCCGTCTCAACAACAACAACCACGTGGACCTTTTTATGCACAAAGCGCCACACGCACATGAAGTTCGACGACTTCCCTACTCTCACACTCGGAGCCGCACCTCCGCTACTTCTATGAAGTTCGACGACTTCTCTACTTCTACACTCGGAGTCGCACCTCCGCTATCCTCTAAAAAGAAAAATCCTTGCAACCTTTTCACACACCCTGCGGCAATAAGCTGTGCAAGCGCAAAACCCTAACTTCACTCATATCATCACTAGTACCGCCAACGCCGATTCCACACCTCCATTCTTTCCATTCGCAAGCTCCGAGATCCCGGGAAAGTCGCGGTGGACCTAGCCCATCATCATTCTGTCAATCTATTTTACCCAAGAAAAATCTAATTCAACTTCTCGAATGGGGTCTCAAAATGAGTAACCGTTAATTCAACACCATGTACTCTAAGAGTACAGGGTCCCAAAAGACAAAACCATCCTCTGCTACCATCTACTGATAGAGCGGTCCGTACTAATAATTTACCTGTGTTCCGACGCTCTTTAGGCCGATGAATCTTTTGACTAAGTGGGAACTCTCCGTACTCTTAATCAATCAATTTCATTAAAGCAATAATCAATAACGAACATAAGCAATACCTTGATCAACATAACACTTGACAATCAATCCAGAATACATTTCGGCAAACCCTGACCTTTCAGCCAGGAATAACCACACCAGTTTATTGCAAAGTTAGTGAATTTATTTCCCTATATTAACAAAGCTAGCACAATATAGATGTGTCTCAACACCAAATGATAAACGTAAATGAACATTAATAGCTGTCCATAGCGGCGAAACAGGTGCAATCTATGTAGCATTTGAATCACAAGACATTCGATAATGGCAATGCAAATCACTAATACGATAATCTGCAATGGACTAATCGCATACATTTAGTCAGCATAACAAGATCTCAAAATTGCATTGTGCAACATATGGAATCCTCGTCTAACCTCAAATTAGCATCGGCATGTGGGACTTCATGCAAAAACAATTTAGTAACATTAATTTAGAAAACTCCTAACTAGGGCTCTTATCAAAATCAGCAGTTGGTTACCTAAAAGGAACACAATGCAATTGTACAATTTCCTTTCATATTTACCAATTACGATCAGCATACAAGGAAGTCTTCGTCTCACAGGTACCGTTCTTCAGTCAGCATGGGTACCGTTTCGATCAGCATGGGACGGGGCAAAGGGGCAGGGGTGGACGGGGCAATTGCCTCACGGCGGCAAGGTAAAACTACTACTTCATGCAAGGGATCAAATCAAAGTTAAAGTCTCTAGGGCAAGAATCATTTAAAGTCTCTTTCTCTCGATTAGAGAAAGCATCAAAGTCTCTCAAAATGGCGTCGCAGCAAAGTGGGCCATAATAGCTACGAAGTCTGCAAAATGGCGGGTATCGAGCTGGTAATGGCTACTTTCTTCTCGTGCACCTGATTTTTATAGACAACAGTTCGAATCCAGTAGGGTCTCCATTGGAGGGTTCATAGGTTAGCTTCAAATTGTCCAATCAAAAACGACAGTTCTCAAGCTTTTACTTAAGCATACATTATCCTTGGAGATGGGTACGCAAGTTGCAACATTGTCTACCAATTAGCTCACTTTCAGAGCCTCCATTGTCCGCACCTGCAAATCGACCTTGGAGTAAAGAGAAATATGCCAGGCTGGCACGAAACCTTAAGATAAGCATGTGAACGGTTTCTGTGGAAAAGTACAGCTTCAAGCAAAATACACGTTTATTAGCACAGTGGAAAAATACGAGCTTCTAAACCCGTGAGACCAGGCAACTAGGCCAAAGCCTCCGCTAAAGTAATGCTAAGCTAATACATTTCAAGCAAGCAAATCATAGCACACGTTTACAATTATGTCGGATTAGTGCAATTCTAATACATCACGTTATATAAAGCACGCGTATAAATGTTGGCAAACTACTCTGAGGGCACATTTTGTCCCCGTACAATCTTTATTAGTTCGGTTAAAGTCACACATGATTATTTCACACTACGTTTATGCGTTAATAAATCAAAACCTTCATTTTCTGCTTTATCAATAGTAGCATTTGTATAGATCCTTCTTCCATTAGTATGGCTCTATAGCACTTTAACTATAGCATGCCTAGAGCAGAAGAGGGTGGGTGAGTGCAGTTAGTAGTGTTGGAAGGCTCTGGTGTGAGGCCCCAGCCAAGACAAGGGAAGTTGCTTCTGCTGCTGACAGATCTGCACTGGATGCCTGCACAGTAAATAACTACTTTGTCAAATAACCAAAGTCATAATGTAAACTTAATGGCAGAGTATAACCATTCGCAAAATGCAGTGGCCTTCTATTGACCACATGTGCCTTCACAGGGGGCAGCTAAAGCTGCAAAGGTAAGGTTATCTTTCAGTTTATCATGAAGCTATAAACAGTAAGCTGTCTCAGGATCTGGGCAGCCAACACAGCAACACAGAGCCTAATAGAAGGCATCTCTTCACTAACCTTCGGGCTAACACTTTGCCAGAAGAGAGCTGTCAAGCTCTTCTCCAACTGCTCCAGACACTGAGATGTAAGTAAGATGAAAGGCTTCACATCTCTGAAGAGGCACAGGCATACACCTCTGCTCCTCCCAGAATACTGACATCACACTGACAGCAGGATATCCATACCCTCTCATACTGACTGACAGGGGTACTAGCCAACTATTGAACGGGCCAAAAACTTTGACCAATGGACATTGAGCTCTCCTCAGATATCACCATCTTCCTCCCTGGAGGTTTTACATTACCAGCTGCTATTTTGGCCCTACCAATGTGTCTTGCTATAGGCAAGTTTGGGAAGACATGATTCCACTGACTTTTGCATTGTTGCATATTTTTAGAAAATATCGCTAGGTTACAGAATTGAGATTAAAGGACTCACCTATGAACATGGCATTTATAACATACTGTGGATGCATTAACACAAACTTTTACTGAGACTGGAGTAAAAGACTCATGTGCGATTCTTGTTGCAACAAAACCTGAATTGTGTGTGCTCGCTTTTATGCAGCCAGATGTTTTAGCATTTTTGAAGTAAACACACAATAAAATAGTTTATTATTTTATTGCAGGTGGTGGCTGGAAGAAAATATAACATTGACTTTTCAATTATGGAAACCAATTGCTCCAAGAAGGAATTCAAAGAGTTGCATGGGCACTGCAGTGCACATAAAGTAAGTTGTTTGTGTATACATCATGCACTTATTTTTTACATAAAAGCTCAGCATCATTAAGGAAACTGCATGTAATACTCAAAGGGGCCATTCAATGAAACGTAAAAAGGCTTGTTCTCTTACCTAATCATCTTTCATTAACAATCAGCAACAATAAGGGTTCCACAATATCTGTTTGTTTGATGTTGCTTAAGCGGTGTGTAAAACCTACTCACCAGATGGTTTCTTATAATAATACCTCACATTCCTAACTTTTTACATGCCCTAGAAATATAACTGTTGTTAACTTCATCTGAAATTCAGTGTTGATTTTCCAAAATGACTAATTAATAACTAAACAAACTGTTCTTTCTCTCTCTCACCCGACCTCTTAGCACTGTTTGATATACTGGATCTCACTAACTTCTTTGTGATTCTTTTGGCATTCCTGGAAATTACTTGATTGATTCAGACCCTATCTTGTTACCCACTTATTCTCCGTCTAATGACACTCCTCGATCTCGCTGATGACCCTTTTGTATCAGTGTCCCCCATAAATCTACCATGGGTTTTCTATTTTTCTGTTTCCGCACTATGGATCTTGGTGATTTTACGTCCATCTTTAGATTTTCACATATTCAGATATTCCTCTCATTCCCAGCTTTATCCTGTCCTATAGTCAAAAATCTCAGAATGTCTCATGTTTATTTTTCAGGAGATGTCCTAAATCATCTTAATCCAAGGCTTCCCAGCCCCAGGCCCCTTTCATCCTCATTATCTTCCATTCTACATTAACAGCCTCTTTTTGGAATCTTTCCTCGCCTCTTCTGTGACAGCCACCAAATTCCTTTAACATCACAGGAATTTCTAATCATCTATACTTTAATAAATCCCAAACTCTCACTGATATACGGTTAGTTGACTTCAACTAGCAAATGTATACAAAACAATGATGGATGGAATGCTTGAATGAATCTCAGCCACAGGTAATCACTCGGGCCACATACCAATCCATTGTTACTCTGCACACTATTCCACGTCAGTTTGAATGCAAATATTTGCAAGTCATCCTTGACCCTGCTCCATTAGGAACAGTCCAGCCAGAACTGCAAAGCCAAGTCCTCACTGAAACAGAACACAAACAACCCAGAACTGGTTTCACCCTAATTATGGGCTCATCATCTGGGTAAAGCTCGGCTCCAGTGGCACAGTGTGCATGGAATGCACATCTGGACATACCCTTCCCATTCAGGTTGACACATAAACATACAAAACAATGATGGATTGAATGCTTGAACTAATCTCAGCTACTGGTAATCACTTGTGCCGTATCTCAATCCATCATTCTGCACACCAAGCCCGCTCAGTTTGGACCCAGCTACATGCAAATCAGTCTTGACCCCTGCTTCAAAGGGAATAGTCCAGCCAGAACTGCCAAGACAGGTCCTCCCTGAACCGGAATACAAGCAACCCAGGGCCTGTTTCGCCCTAGTTGTGAACTCATCAGCTGTGTGCAAAATAACAATGGATTGGGTTGTGGCCCGAGTGATTACCAGTGGCTGAGATAAATTCCATCCATCACTGTGCTGAATCTCAATTCATTGTTATTCTGCACACCATTCCACCTCAGTTTGGACCCAGCTATATGTAAATCAATCTTGACCCTGCTCCAATAGGAACAGTCCAGCCCGAACTGCCAAGCCGGGTCCTCCCAGAAGCGCAACAAAACAACCCAACCGGTTGCACGCTAGATATGGGCTCTCATCAGTTGGGTGCAGCTTGGTTCCAGTGACACAGTGTGTACGGGACTCATGTCTTGGCATACCCATCCCAGTTAGGGCACCACATAAATATACAAAACAATGATGAATGGAATGCTTGAACTAATCTCAGCTACTGGTAATCACTTGTGCCATATCCCAATCCATCAGTCTGCACACCAAGTCCGCTCAGTTTGGACCCAGATATATGGAAATCAGTCTTGACCCGTACTTCAATGGGAATAGTTCAGCCAGAACTGCCAAGACAGGTCCTCCCTGAACCAGAATACTAGCAACCCAGGACCTGTTTCGCTCTAGTTATGAACTCATCAGCTGTGTGCAAAATAACAATGGATTGGGTTGCGGCCCGAGTGATTACCAGTGGCTGAGATTAATTCCATCCATCACTGTTTTGTACATTTAGGTAGCATATGTGTCGGCACTATATAAGTTCTTACTTTGGTCTTTAAGGCCATAAACAATATTGCCCCCATCTATTTATTGCATCTCTTTGCACTGCATCCTTTCATCTATCATCAATTCATAGCCAGACTTGACATTTTCTTGGTTATGAAATAACCACGCACATCATAGAGATTCAAATCATTTGAGCTAATTGAGAAACTCCATTGGGAACTTTCACGTTGCATGGTGTTCAAAGGTGTCTGTTCTAGGCAGATGACATGAAGTGTCTGATCACTCAGTAGATCTTAGATAGACATATGAAGTGCTGAGCAGTGAAAGCTTTATGGATGAGACTGAGGTTTTAGGACTCCAGCCTCTGGCTGCGCAGAAACCAGTGAAGCAGCTGCAGTACACGAGTGATGTGTTTCATCAAATATAAGGGAGACAGCTGAGGGTGCGTGACCTCCTCCCACTCAGTTTTTGGAAACGCCTATAAAGGCAGTCAATTCCAACTATCCTTAGAGGTCGATCTAATCTTTTGACTCAGAGAGGAGTGTGAAATCAAATCTATTAACCCAAACATCTCATGACAATAACAATCAAGACCTTAATATTGAGGCAATAACTTTAAACACCATGACCTATGTAGCCAAGAATCACCACATTAATTTAGTTCAAACTTCAGAGCTTTATTTCCTTATAACCACAATGCTAGGATCACATACATGGTGCACATGACTAAGATATATAGATAGAGAAGGATCAAAGGTTGTCCAAAACGTCTAAAGAATCTCAATCTAGTTAGAGCATTGCAACAAAATAAGACACAATTGCAATAATATGATTTGAACAATAATAACAAATTCAAGGTGTGAGCAGATGAATTTAACATGATCACATTTATAACATAACATAATCACATTTATATAGAACTGGTGAATTTGCAAGCTGGGTCATCCTTATAATTACTATGAATTTGGATTGGATTGGCATGTGTGGGGACAGGGTTACACATGCAACAAAAAACAAAAGAAGACAAAAATAATTGGAAAAATCATCTAACTAAGGAGCTATCCAAAATTGCGGTTAGGTGTCTAAATACCTGTAAAGGAAAAAGAAAGCATCAGATTATACCTCTTCTTAAGCAACAGCAACCGGCAAGGTTTCAGCGACAGAACAGGACATCTTCGGGGCATCATTAGACAACTTTAAGGGTATGCAGTCATGGGCTGCATTTGGACAGGGACTTCAGGTCAGAATTACTTAGGCATTTAACTTACTTAATTGCATCAGCAAAGGGCATCAGTTGAAAAGGATGGGTTTTGGACAACTACTCCTCTGAACATGATATTGGGCAGACAGAAACAGAGGAGGGTCAAAAAGAATACGTCATCGGGATCTCAGAGAATCATAACGAAGTCATAAGGGCAAAGGCTGGAGCATAAGGGCTGACTCTTCTTCTTGGGGTCTGATTAACTAAAGTTCCAAGAGTTAGTATCTCTCTCTTCATTGGTCAGCTTGCATGGGCTAATGTGGATGAGACAATCCATAGCTAGTCACAGCATGTTGTCTCCAACCATTTGTTACTTCTCCAGGTCTTCACATTACTGATGTTAAAACAATTTAATTGAATCACCAATTCCGTTGATAAAATACTATTTAACATGATTAGCAACATTCACCATGATTCTCAGGAAGAACAAAACAGTTTCAACAGTTCCCACACTACAATAAAATGACTAAAACAACATCAGGAACACACCAAGATACTTTTCAGGGTCATCTACTTCCTTCCCAGCCCCTAATACAATAGCAGATTCACTAACCCATGAACTAGCCAGGAAAATAATTTAGGTCAGAGTGCACCATATAAAATAGCTATTTAGTACAGTGAAGAGGAACCAAGGGCCTACTCGCTATGGCTAATGCTAAACTATTACATTGAAATATTCCCTATACGAAGCCTACTGCACACCTTACATTATAGTTCAATTATGCCTAATAAATTCTATTATTAATGCAACGCTTCTAGTGAATACTGTTAGATTTAACATAAAAATACAAATCTAAACAGGTGTGCTTTATTTTAGTAAACATTTAAAGCTATCACATACATCAACATGAACTTTTCTTCTCCAACTAATAATCATTTTAATCATTATTGCTAAATATTTCCATTAATAGTTCCATCACTAATTTATTAGAATGAATAAATGCCCATAATACCATTACTCGCAGTGTTAGAGCAGTTGGTGGACACCATGCCCGGCACATTTTTAAATGTGTAGAAATTTTACATCTTGTGTAAATGTTTTCTGTTAGGCCTTCAAATTAGTATTTTAAAGCATCATTTGGCAACTTATTTTTACCACTAATCAGTTAGTAAAATGAAATCTCTATCACAGCACAGTATTTCACCATTTTGAGCTGTCCTAAAGTTTACTGAAAGTCTTTCGGAAATGCCATTGAAGACATCAGTATGGCAGAGACAGCTGCATGGACGAGAGGGATCCACCAGAAACAACAGGGACAGCATTCCATTGAGTGTGTATAGATCATTGAGAAAGGTGGTGCACTGCCTGTACTTAAAATGATGGGCTTTGTAAATTCAAATAGCATGGAGGTTCACGTTTGAGACCTTCAAGGTGGACATCAGCACAAGGAAGCATTAATGGAGATGCAGTGTGATACTGAACAAAGTTGTAATAAAATTGGGTTTGCCACAGACAGGACGTGCTTGGAAAGTCTGGAAAATTTGCTGCTTCTGGTTGTCACTTTTTCTAAAGCTTCGCTATATGATCCTTCATAAAAAGATACTCTTATATATATAAGTTTGACGTGTGGATATCACAGGTGGCATTCAGTCTTCTATGAAACTGGGGCAGTGTTCTACTCTAACCGCTTCCTTTTCCCTTTTCACATCTGTCTGTTTTTATTTGCTGACAGCTTTCCGGTGCCTGCAAGTCTTCTGTGTTTGTTGCACTCAATGATTCCATAGCCGTCACTCAGCAAAACTGCGGGATTCATGGTAAGACAGAAGTCAAATCACCCAAGTTTCTATGAGCATGCACAAGTCTCCACAATCACAAGTAAATCTCGGTGACTCCCGATGTTTTTTGACATTCTGCCTAAACTGCACTTTTGGGGCTGCCGCCTGATTCACAAAATGCGGACTGAAATATACTCCAATAGGCTTTTACTTACAGAGGGAGGACATTCTGGGCCTAATTATGAGTTTGGCGGATGCCAAACTTGTGAGTCTATAAGCCTGCCAGTTTATTTTTCCGCCTCGTGGCCCTATGATGAGTTTCCTGCTGTGCCAGCTGTCGTAAACAGCTTTTCCGCCTGCTGGAGCAGCGGAAAACTACCCACAACATTGATGCCGGCTCGTAATAGAGCCGGCGGCAATGGTGTGGTGCGTTCACTGAAAAGTGTGACGGGGCTGCCCATGTGGGCCCCTGCACTGCCCATGCCAAGTGCATGGGCAGTGCAGGGGCCCCCATGTGGCCCCCAGCACCCCGTCTTCACCAGCCTTTGCATGGCGATGGAACCGCCATGCAAAAGCTTGCGGACACGGGTTTTGTAATCCCCAGGGCAGCGCTGCTAGCAGCGCTGCCCTTGTGGATTCAGACACCCGGCACCGCCAGACAGTGGGCCGGCGCAAATGTGTAGGTGCCAGGACCGCCAGACTCGTAATGAGGCCCTCTGACTTTTTGGACTTCACCAAGGTGTCCAGCAGCCCTCATGGAAAGGTTTGATTGTGGTTGTTTCCTAGTAGTGTTCCAGAATTCTTGTACATTGCTCATGCAAGATCACCGACCAGGAGGAAAATCATTTTCTATATTCTTATTCCCCACAGAAAACTACATTTCTCCATGTAGGAATACCTCCCTTTATATCCTGGCCTGTTTGAGGGTATTCCCTCCCCGTCCCATTGTGGGTAAAGATTTTGAGGGCTTAATGTATGAAGCACTGCTTGAAAAATCTGGGTATGTAATTTGCTGATTGGTTTGCGAATGGATTTTCAGTTTATGGTATGATCTGTCAACTAATAGGTGGCATCACAGATTGTACATGGAGGAGGTGGGGAGGAGGGAGAGGGGTGCAAAATAATCTGCTTAATGGCTACTAATCAGGCGTGCCACAATGTACAATCCTCTGTGAATGGCTATGAATTCAGGAATGTGGGACAGCAGACCACTAACCTTGAAATTGCTTTCCCAAACTGGAATTATGTTTTAAAAGCTGCACTTATCCATTAAAGGTACAGAAGCTGGTTATAAAAACAGTATTTCCAGCTAAAAAAACATTAGGGGGAGCAGGCAGGTCTTCCTGCTCCATTAAAGGTTGTGGAACACAATTTTACATTGAACACTGTCCCACAATTACAAAGCGTACAGATTCCTCTGAAGCAGATGCCGATCCCTTTGAGGTGTCATTGTCTGATCAGTGATTTATGACTGCAGTTGTGGTCACAAAGCCTTGATACATTCCTTAGTAACTCTCATATAGGAGGAAGATGTCCCTTTAATGCCCTCTCGTGTTTTTCGTTTGTGATGGGTCACAAAACCCCTGCTGCAAGTAAGAAACTATTTTCCGACACATGAGAGGGGATTTTAAGCATTTCGAAACACTATTCAGTGGCTGCAAACACTGCCATTTTGTGAATTGCAGGTTTTGTAACCATAAAATTGTGTCTTCCTATTTAATTTAGATCATTCTACCATATCTGAGGCGAATGCTCTAACAGGAGTATATCCCATTCTCTCGCTGTAGGACCTCGTCTGTGTATTAGGCCTACATCTCAGGTTGTGGGCCTTCAACCATTCGTATAGTTCAAAACATTGAGCTACAAAGTTATGCCATATTGCGAATTAGTAGAATGCTTTAATTTTTGGTGAAAGGCAAAGTGCCTTTTGTTGGTTGAATTATACAGAAATGTTTTTTGTTTTTGTTTTTTTAGCTCCTTCTCCTCCGTGTACTGGTTGCCCAAAGCCTCTAGAGACAAACAGCACAAGACTAGTAGAACCTCTGGCCCACACATTGAAGAAGTACAACTCTGAGAGCAATGATCCCGTCCTCTATAAGGTGGACCACATCGAAAAAGCCACAGCACAGGTGTGTATGTATTCAAGCAGAATAGAGCTGTCTGACATATGAATTCAAGAAAGCACACTTCCTGCAAAGTTCACATTGGAACTGAAACACCCCAATGTTAACTCACATAAATGGCACTTTGAGTCCAATTCCGAAAAACACTTTGTAAATCTGCTTCCACAGGTTTATTTCTATGTGAGGTGTACTTCTGTGGTTTTTGGAAGGCTTAGTATTTCCAGAAGTACTCCTGAGAAGTTGAGACAGGAATGCTTGCTCCCTCATGTAGAAAGTTAGACACACCTAGATGTTCCTGGTATACGTTTATCGCTTATGTAAATGCTTAGCAGAAGTGCATTTGCACATGATAGCTTTTTAATATTTGTTACACATGAAAAAATATTTGTCCTTCTTTGAGCAGCCCCTGTATCCACACAGTGATAGAATGTGGAGGGTTTCCCTCCCCAGTCCCACACAGGATATCAGCACGCTCAAACCCACACCAGTACAGGAGATGTGTGGATTCCCACCCCTGCGAGCAGATACAGTGTCATGTAGTATATTACATCATACTTGATTTATCCATGAATATCTTCATTTATCAGTATAAATTAATGTTTTGTAAATTCAAAATTACTTTGTAAATTCTGCTCAAGTTATCAATCTTCTTCCATGATGTTCACGATCTCAAAAGGGAGTGGTTGTGGATATGGAAATGTGCACTGTGGTATGGCATTATTATAAACTGTTTCCTTTATGGGGAAATGGCTCTTGTATCAACACGGTGCCATACACTTTGGATCATGGTGGCAACTTCAATATGCACTACAGAATGCTGCACTACAGTGCTTGCTCGATTGTTGCTGAACGAGCAAATGTAGAGTTTTAGTAACTTTCTACCCAGGATTCATTCTTGTGTAACCAGTGTATTAGAACCTCCTAGTAGTGTGAAAGTACTGCTGACCCGCCTCCAAGCCAAATATATATGCTTGGAATTTTAAATTTAATAGTGATCACTGCAAGTGCTAATTTAGGACCAGGGGTATATTTACTAAGATTTTGCACCCTGTTTGTGTCACAAAAGTGACGCAAATCGATGCAAAATCTTTTGCTGGAAATTCACTTGAAAGCAATGCAAAGCAGCGCTTTGTGCTGGTTAGCATTACTTAGCACCAAGGGGGTTCCCATTAGTGGTGCATGGGTGTTCCTATGCAACCACTCATGGTTTTTCACTCAAAACCGTATCTTCTAAAAAAAAAGTAGACATGGTTTTGTGGCAAACAATAAAATGCATTTTCAACTAGGCGTGATCAAACGGAAATGCTTTTATTTCTCCTTTCTTTTCCGATTTTGCATGCGTATTGCACTGCACAGCACACATACAAGGTGTGAAAAGTTTTAAAGTTAGTCTAAGCATAGTACATTCTACTGAAAGGATATCCTTCCAGTACAAATCCTAAGCAAGCTTCACGCAGACACCCTTGCACCAGCAACAGAAAAAAAACAGAACAAATAACCACTACGTCAAAATAAAACATAATAATATGCACATTCTTGTTACACATCCGCACCTCCAGATCCTGTTTTATACTACGGTGATTAAAGTGCAACCTTAAATTAACATGATTTTCAGTTGCACATTATTTTCATTAAACCTGGAAATATCAGTTTTCAGTTTGTCTGGACTCTCATGGGCATAGTCACGTGCCACTGCTGCATCATTTTCTGTAACACATCACAAACCTCAAACTCATATCTATGAGGAACCGCAAAGCCACTTTTTGTGGCTTTGAACAACCTCATAGACATGGAGTAAGGCAAGGCAGCGCAAATCGCTGCGTTGCCTTCCTCAGCACAAGCGAGGCGTCCCATGGGTGTTGCAGTGAGTGTTCTCACACAATAACCATGGATTTTGACACATTGTCAGATTTACAAGAATTTGTAAACCTTGGGATGAATATCTTTATTTTTCCTAATTTTTCCTCTTTCTGAGAGTGCTGCATTCTGCAGGAAATATTATAAGAGAAAAAACCTCCCAGGATTGTTTTTTTGTGCAGTAAGATGTCCCTTCCTGCACGAAAACAATCCTTCATGCCACACAGGCACCCTTGCACCTTGGTGGAAGGGTGCCCGCTTTGGCGTTAGGCAGCCCATTGTGCACCAGCGCAGAAGGAAAGAACAGGAGTGCACATTATTCCTTAAATACAGCTCATTCCTGCCCTTTCCAAGTGACGCAGTCAGCACAGCAAGGTGATTTGGTGCACTGCAGCACTTTTTTGTAAATCTGGCACTTAGTTCTTAATTCGCACTCTGGTTAAACATGTATTTAGCAGTTCATGTTTCACTGACCCTGGCCCAGCCTTCGTAACAAAACCTTACTTTTTATTTCTTCTTACCTTTGACATACTTAAAACTCTTTTTTTGGTAAACTATGGAAAATATCCCAAACTTTTTTTATTAATTATCTTTATTGGCGTTTTAGATTGTGGCTGGGACGAAATATGCTGTGACCTTCACGATCAAACCAACAAACTGCTCAAAGGAGAGCAATGAGGATCTACATGCCGGCTGCCATATTGATGCCACCTCTGTAAGTAGTCCTGATTTTTTTATAGTTCAGAGTTTTGCATCTGGTGCAGCTAAAGACTTCGTGCTGTGCATACATACACTGTAAATAGTTTTAGATTTGCCCCATTAAGCCACTTGCCATTTTATTTTCATCAACTCATGGCATTGTACCAATTATTACATTGTTATCAAAATTAGTCCCTCTCGGGAAGGCAGACACAGATGCCTTACACCATAGTTTGTCTCTCTTTGTTGTCAGTAAGCATTCTGGTTTGTCATGGGGCTTAGGTGCACATGCTAGCAAAATTATTGACAGGGACACCAGTAGTGTGCGGGTGGAACAGACTCCAAGCTCGTACGTTCGAGCCTTTTTACTAACAGCATCACCTGACTGGTGATGCCTGTGATGGATGGGTGTGTGGTAGGTCGGTACAATCCCCAGAAAGGGGCTGCCCCATGATGTGTCCAGCAGGGCAATACACATACTGTGAGGATGTATTAAGTCTGGAGAGGTAGCCCATTCACTACAATGAGCATGCTGCAGTGCAGACTACAGTGTTTAGTAGAAGTGAGCAAGCCCTTCAGAGCTGGAGCCTAGCTAGATCCAGATGTTCAGTTCTGTCTCAACTCGGACTTCTAATGGACCCTTGAGCTCAACGCAATCCGAGCTCAACTCATACCCCTTAGCAAGGAACTGTTGCTTTGAAAACCAACATTGTGAAACACAAGCACAGACACATTGTCTATTGGCATCTCTGCTCAGTGGGCTTTGCACTGCGTTGGTGTTCCTTCAAGTTTTAACCCATGTTGTTTTTTGCAGGCTATGTAAACCATAATTGTGTAAAAACTCTAAAAACACCAAAACGCGGAGAGGAGGAGGGCCATGTGGCATTGCAGACAGAGCTGCCGAGTTTGGAAATGTGGAACCTGGTTATAGTCTTAGCGCTGGTTCAACATCATGTGATTCTGGGCAAATCGCATAGGGCCTGATTTAGTTTGTGATGGATTGCCTGCCATTATGCCGTGGGTAGGAAGTAAATTGCCCCACCCCCCTGGTGGTGGGACCACCCTCCACATTTAAAAATGACCACCAAGCAGGTGGCCATTTATAATGCACTGGAAGTAACGGGTGTCATGGTGGTTCCTGTCAATGCAAATTTCTGTACCAGTTTTTTTTATTTTCAAAATGAAAATTCTAAAATGGTATTTTCTTTTTGAAAATAAAAAAAGCATTGCTCCCTGAGCCATGGGAGTCATTAGGAGGCAGCATTATGTGCTTTATACCGTTCCTCACGACCAGGGTTTATCTGGAAATGACAGACAGTAAATACATAGCTGCATGTCCACCCAACCTGATTGGGTGGGCGGACATGCAGGCATTTTTCTGATGACCCTTACTCTGTCAGGCCGTCTGAGAATTTTGGCTTTAGTGGTGAAAAAATTGTCACAACTGTAGCCAAAACTAGGGTCTGTCCACAATAAAATCAGGCAGCAGACCAGTATGTTGGTGGTGTGTATACTCTGCCGCCCTCTTATCAGTACATACTTAAATCAGAAAACATAAGCAGCAAACACTTTAAAATGTGCTCTAGAGCTGCCATATTAATACCTGGCATACCTAAAGTAAACAAAAACAATAAGATCATGTTACAAATTATTACAGACACTATATGAACTTCTCTTTAAGTATAGCACTGGGCCTTGTGCATACTCTTTAAACATGGACACGTAAGTATTTTTTCTTTTGGAAAAGTGGCAACCCATGGAAGCCACTGTCAATGCGGGGGCCTTGAGAATTTTAAATTACCTCTTTTATCCCACCCTCTCAAGTACAGATAGTTTGAACATTGTCTGTGATGGGCCAGAAGGGCAATTAGAGTGTCACTAAAGGAACCAGCAGACAAAATAAATACTACATTTTGCAGAGCACTTGGCTCATCTGGAAACTTAAAGAGGGCATCACATGCCAGCATCTGCCTTGGTTCACCCACCACCACCAGCACGCTAACAGCTGTTGGAATTATACATTTGACAACCCTCCCAATAGTGTGAGAAGTTGAGCTGTTGGTTGAGCGGGGGGGTGAGACCTTCTCAAGCAACCGCCACAATCCACGTCACCACAAAAGTCACTAAATTAGCCTGTGCTTAACCCTGTGGTTGCTTGACACAAACGCAGTCAAGCTTAACTTAGAGAAAAGGTCTTCATTCTGTGGGGCGCAACAGCCCGGGGGTGGATGGAGTCAAGGGAAGGGGGTTGTGCATTCCCCAGCATTATTTTCAGCACAAACAAGATTCATGAAAAACCGTTCCCCTACTTTCGGAAAAAGAAAACTGTCCCGGACGGTTAATTCCGATTTTGAATGCTTCAGCTGAAGTGTGAGGGAGTGTCCTGCGCTGTAAAACCAAAACCTGGCAGACAGATAAACACCCTTCACTAGGGTGCCACTGCTGCCTGAAAGAAATGCAAATGTGCCCTACAAGTTAATCTGCAAATGTAAAGTTTGCTTGGGAGCAGGTACTGGCTTTAATTGATTGAATCTTTGTGATAACAAAGATTTATTCTTTTTGAGTGGTAGTGCAGTTAACAACTGAGCTGTGAGGTGAGTGCTTTTAATTGTAATTGTATTTACATAGCGATTACTATCCCGAAGGTGGTGTTGAACAGGCAGTTATGTAAAAAAACAATGCCTTACCTACATTTTGTAGCAGTCTATTTTATGATGTGTGCAATGACTTAGATATTTACAGTGCTTTCTGTCACAGGTTGTGACCTTGCAGCACTAAAAATACGCAAGCCACTATTTTCCACTGCACCACCCAAGATTTATTTCTGTGGCTGTCTGGTTACACACAGACCACTGCAGTACATGAACTAATAGAGATTTCATAACATACTATCATATATTTTCCAATGAGTAACAACTTTTTAAATGTATTTTTCTTTTAAGCTGCATGTTACTTTATATGCAGCTACCTGTCGGTGAGAGACCTAAAAAATGTACAGAATATTTTGTTTTTAGCCACACCGTTGGCCCTGTCCCCATACTCACTGACACCATCCCTATTGCATGCAGCATCACAGTCCCCATACATTTTTTAATGCACTTCGACAGCTGGTTGGCCTGGCTGCCCATTCCTGTACGGATGGTGGGAGGTTGACAAGAATTGAAGCACTGCACTGCTCACTGCACTGACACCTCAGTGAGTATAGTTCACTCATCACAATATAGCTGGCACTGGTTGTGCTGGCCAAGAGGCTCAGCTGCGCTGGCTGCAGCTGCCTGACCTCAGCTGAGACTCAATCAGCCTGGGCGGCAAGCACCAGTTAGGTTTCTTTTTCGTGCTGCTGCGTGTGCCTCCAGTTTGGTGCATGCCTTATTGACAATGCGCAACCACTGACAATTTTGGCCTAAATCGAACCTTGTAAATGTGTTTTATAATGTGAGGGGCACACAACCGTTTAGTCATGCAGACATGCACTGTCCTACAGTACTGTGCTAGCTGCTGCCACACCTGCTCTCCGCCCAGACAATACCTGCCTCAGCCTATAGTTGCACCCCTGCACCTAGGCCAGCTCTCACTCCCAGGCAGCAGCAGAGAGACAAAGCTGTGTCACAGGTGAATACATTAATTAAGCACTATGATGCATGGGGGCATAGCACAGGATGTTATACCACTGGCTGGGGATGCACTATCACATGGCTCTTCGTGCTCAAACTCTCAAGGTCCTCCAGCCTCCCCCTCAAACATGACTGAAGCCAACAACAGCAGCAAACTAACATAACAAGGAGTCACCCATAAGCCTTTGGATTGCCAAGCGATGATGAGGAGTACCAGGTTCTAGAAATTCTTGTCAGGTGGGGGTCCTAAAAATATTGGACAGGGGGATTCTCCACATCAAAATGTTTGAAAGCAGCATAAAAGGTATTAAAGTAGTTGACACCAAAACAAACAAATTCAGTAGAAACGGGGATATCGATTATAAAAATTGAAGGTAAAATATAGCATGTATAAGTACAAAGTACCACTCGTGGTAATCTGTCATGCAAGACCGGATGAAAGTCACAAGTTCAGGCCGACTGTGATAGAGCATGAGCAGAATACAAGAACCAGGCAAGTTCTGCAGAAATGTCCCATTTGTGGTGGAAGAGGCAGGGAGGAGCAGGGAGTGTGGTGGACGGTCGTCACTGTACCTCAAAGAGCAGGCCAGGCATTGTGGATGGCCATTGCTGTTGCACTAAGACCCATTTGAGCATTGCGAACGGTAGTTGCAGGAGATTGTTGTTGGCGGACATCGCGGGTTGCTGATACTGTGTCGCTGTTGATACTGTGGCGTCAAGAGCAGATCTCAAATTGCCAGTCATCATCACTGGTGGTTGCTGTGGCCCTATAGTGCAAAGACTTCACCATTAATGAGGGTTTTAATTTACAATTCATCAGACACCTATCATAAAATGCATACCTACTCACAACACAAATGTTAACACTTATTCAATGTAATAAGGTAACCCAGTGTTATCTTATGGGCAAGGCAGGCCCAGATTTTCAAACACAACACAAACACAACGCACCCTGCTCTATGGAATGTTTGGACCTACCCTAGAGGAGACTTATAGGTATTAAAAGGGAAGGTTTAGACATGGCAAATGGTTTATTTTGTCAGGTTGAAATGCCTGTTAAATAACTGCGCACAGAGTCTGCAATGGCAGGCTTGAGACATGTTTTGAAGGGCTATTTAAGTGGGTGGCACAATAGATGCTATAGGCCCACAAGTAGCATTTCATTTGCAGGCCCTGTGTACTTGTAGTACCACTTTACTAGGGACTTATAATTAAATTAAATGTGCCAAATTGGTGTGGGCCAACTAAACTTACCGTGTTTAAAGGAGAGAGTGCAAACACTTTAGTACTAGTTAGCAGTGGTATGCGTGCAAAGTCTAAAGTCAACACAAAAGGAATTTATCAAAACAAGAGAGGTGAAGGCAAAAGCTTTACTACCACCCAAGAAGAGAGTAAGGTCTAGCAGCCCCTGGATTGGGAAGAAGGAGATAGAGGAGGTTGGAGGTGGGGCAAGGACTGGGATAAAGGTGCATTGTCTATTCATCCCCACCTTTCTCCTAGTTGCTCCTTATATGTTATGTTGTGCCTGCTGCTCATTTATTTTTATTTTGTGGGGCTCTGCTGACCACTGGCTCCGTTCTGGTTCAGCTCTTTCTATGACTTGTCTTTGTTGGTCAACTTTAATATTTATCAGGACTGTTTCCAAGATGATATGCCCCTATTTGAGCTTTGTTGCAGTGTTTATTTGTTAACACTGTTCTCAATTATTTCACTTGATATAGAAAACACAAGTTTTCAAATACATTTGATGTCACTATTGCCTGGTATTGAATATAAAAAAGGCAAGGGTCTTGTGTAGTGGCATCACATACATTTTTTTTGGTTTGTTTCTGGGCTTTTTGAAACAAAGTTCCATTTTCTATGTCCACACGTTTGTCTAATAGCATCTTTTTCCACTACTATTTTGAAACTCTCCAAAAGAGAATAATCAAAATAAAATAAAAGGCATGTCAGACCATGGTTCCCCTCAACCGATTAGAACATATCTGCTTGTCCATGTACTTTAGGCTGAGTAGCTCAAGGAGGATGGTGACCCATATAGTGTTATGTTTAAATTTCAAAAAGCCAACACAGAAAACTCCTATTCTTCTTCCTGTTGAAAAAGTCTTGCGATTACATATTTTCATCACGTGGGATAAAGATCCTGGTTGGAAAATTATTAGGACACAAAAAACTTTGTCATCTATTTCATCTTTAGGTCCTCATCACAAGTAGCCGGTTACTAGAGAGCAGAGGTAGGGATTTTTTGTTTCCAGCTGGTGTGTCAATACCAAGAAAATGGGGATTCAGTTAATCAACAGAATGGGGAATAACAGGTGGAAGAATACTGGATCTTTGCTTGGAATTTTCCCTTATAAGCTGAATGAGAAACCCTTTTCTGCTGCCATTTACCACCTACTTTGAGCGAGGACAATATGTCCATCCAGGGACTGCAAAGGACCCCCTGAAACACCAGAGGACAGCTAAACAAGAAATTTACAGAACGATAAGGCTGAGAATGGTGAAGGCAGGAGAACAAACAGGCAGTAAAGGCAGACTTATGCTAGTAACTTCTCCCCCTCCACCTCTCATTGGCTGAACATCTAAAGGATAAGCCAATGAGAGGAGTAAGGGGATTTGGAAAACTCATCTCCACACATGTCAATACTGAAGGCAATTATGCATCTCCAGTTTTAAAAAAATATGTATTTTTGTTGTATAGTTTTTTGGTTCGAGCGCGCAAGTGCTTTGACCTGCTGCAACTATTTTTGGCTTTTTACCACGCCCCCGATGCTCATCAGTTTCACTCGTTCGTGGGCTTGCCTTTCAAAAATCCTTTGTTATCTTTGGTAAATGCTTTACGTTTGTCCCTTCTTAGGGAGGTTTTGTTACTGCCTTGCAGACTGCCCCTGTTGCATGGATAATTGCATGGTTGCCGATATGTTTGACTGTGAGCAAACATATTTTTCCTTTTGTGTCTCTCCTTCATGCTCATGGCGCTTTGAATTGCCTCTCTTATGTCAACTGTTTTACTTTTGATTTCAATTTATGTAGCAACAAAAGTCCTGTTAGGAATTTACAATGCTAACAGCTCTAACTTGAGCAAACGCGAAAACAATTGTATTGCAAATGCTTGCTATATTGTGGAGCCCATATGCTTAAGCCCGGGCCTTCTTCACTGCTGACTAAGGGCACGTCTAGCAATATGGTTTGCACTCATCGTTTGAAACATGCAGTGAGTGGCCTGGTGGTCACCAATCACCCGAAACCTGAAAAATGTCTCATGTAAATTGATAAAACTATACAATAGATCTAGTTCAAAAGGGAAGATCGCAATTGTTTTTTTCTGTTCGATTTAACTCTGGAGCATATGCCGTCTATAGGGTATATTTAGTATTGACACTCCATCAGTTTTTCATTCTCTTAAAATGGTTTATTTGCAGAACCATTCACTACTTTTTTTCAGTGGCGACATTTAAAAGCAATTAATGCAATAATTAAAGAGTTTGATTATATAAATTAGAACCGAGGACTAAAGTTAATCAAAGTCAATTTTGGAAAAGTGCACATCAAAATTATTGCTCCCCAAAAGTGATTTCCTATGCATTGGTGATTTGTTAGAGCCACAAGTTATATATTTCTGATTAGTTTTGTTTTTGTAATCGTTTACTAATTAATGATTTAAAAGAAACTTTTTAGTACATAATTTTTTTTTTATTTGGTCCACATTTCTTTCCTACCTTTTCTTTTCCATAAGTCAAACTCTCGGACTCCATTTTCTTCAATGTCCTGAATGTGAGAAAAGGTTCAGATAGAAGTTAAGTCGTAATACCTGAAGCAAAATGCTTGGGCACTCTTGGGTTCTCTAACCTGTGAAGAGTGCATTTGAGCCACTTATCTAAATGTCTGCGGTTTGTAGTCATGAAGTTATAAGTATCTTCATCTATTGCTAGAATCTTGACAACGTTTCAATTTAGCCTTGCAGTCAGATGCTGATGGCTATAGGAGTTGCTAAAGGTCCTCCACCCCAGTAGGCTTTTAACACCTGAGAGGGTCCAAAGGTTTAAACAAATGTTTTAAATAGGGAAGAAAATAAAAAACACACACCAGAATGTTGGAGAAGAACGTCTATACAGGGGTCTCCAACGTTTTCTGCAATAAGAGTTACTTAAGATCAATGAAAGTTACCCGAGCTACAAATATTAGTGATGTAATATTTACTACATGAGACCATGAGACAACACTACATTAGTTGTAACAATATGCAGGACTACCCGCAGTGATCACCACAGCTCATCAGGCACAGTTGCCAGTAGTAATGCAGAAAACACAGTGTCATTGTGGAATGTTTCTACATAGGTAATACCTAATAGTCATGGTTGCAATGCCCCCGGAAACAAAATAATTATATTAGTAGTGAGTCTCCCCAAACATTACATGACTTTTCAATTAAACATCAGCTTTCAATATCTGTTGCAAATTCAACCATTTTGCTCCAAAATATCAGCTTATGATTTCTGAAAATACAGAGATTTTCATCTCCAATACATGCTTTTGAAGTTTGGTATACATATATTAATTAATACAACCAAATAAAAGCTTATCATTTACTAGGCTGGGGTGTACACAGGACAGCTACCTATAGATAGCTGGAGAGGTCCCAGTAGCCCACGTGCTACTTGTTGGAGAAGTCTGGTCTATAACATCCATTATTCAGTTCCTGCCTTTAAATTATCTTCAGTAGAGCTCCCACCATTCTAATGTTATAAATTAGCCTTGTTGGCCTCCAGAGCAGGTTAACCTTGCCCTTAAAGGTTCTCCAGCCTTATAGAAGATGAAGGCCTATAACTAGAAAACGGGCCTTTAATAGCCCGTATAAGTCAATTAGAAAATTCCATTGCAGGAATGCAAAATGTTTAATTTAAAAAAGCTGCCCCCTGAAAGTCTCAGGGGTTTTACAACCTCTCATGCCTCTGAAGTTTGAGGGCCTTTCACAGCCTCTGCTGAGTATTTAGACCGAAAAGTTACCAGCACTCCGAGGGAGGGCGCTGAAAGTGGGCAGCGGGCAGACCCATTAACCCTGGGTTCTGCCTAACCGTTTTTCTTAATTTGGCAAAAACGAGGGTGACAGCGGCTGGGCAGAATTACCCCTCCCTCCTTCTGGGGCTCCAGGTACAGTGAGAGCAACAGAAGAAGGAAGAAGGGGAGTTGCTGTTCTGTGGACTGTCAGATTTAAAATTCTCCCACCTGACTGACAGACCCTTAGAGCTGGCGTCCATCTTTGTTAATGACATAATCAATGTCACCCCCGTACTGAGTATTGTCTCCAAGTATGCAGAGGATATTTTCAGTCCGAAACATCTACATTTCCTTTAATGCTGTGAGATAGACACGGAATGTAATCAAAGAACAAGTAATTAGTTACTGTAACGTGATTTGACCACAGTGCTTAAATCGTCCAAGATATAGTACTAGCCAGCTGTTCTAATTTTAAGCATATTTTAACAACATCTATCATGGTGAAATGAACTCAGTGGCGATTGACGACTGGAAAGTAGCAAATAATAATCTATTGGTTATGTTTGTTTGTTGATGTTGGAACCAATCACAAAGGCCCACGGGAATCGCTGTTTCTGGTTAGGGAGTGGTTCAGACACCATGTAGTCAGTCATTCCTTTGGCACAACGCACTCTGATAAATTTCCAGTTGACTTGTAGCAGATGGTTGCTGGTGGATCATGTGAGGTTTTAGACATTGCCCTGCGTTCTAATGCTAAGAAGCTTTAGTCTAGATCCAGCAGAAACCATTAGTCAATCGTCAGCTGGAATATTGCTCAGGGCTGCTGATCATAAGTATGAAAACAACTCTGTTATCAATGTTGTATCACCACCTCCCAATAATGTATCACTGCGTGCACCACATAATTATTGTATTTCATCCATGTAAATACGTATTTCCCTCAACTTACTATAGGGTACTTGTTGGGGCCTGTGTGAACCAAAATAATTAAGCAAATATGTTTGTTTTTAACAGGGATACAAACGCTGTGAGGCAGTAATTGTTGTGGTACCTTGGCTTAAAAAAGTGGAACCTCTTAAAGTCAGCTGCTCAGAGACTGAATATCTGGTATAGTATAAACCTTCACTTCACTTGCAAAGGTTTACGGTTCATCCTTTTAATATTAGTGTGCACAGGACTTGTTCTGAAGAATCAAAACATTGATCACCCAGAGAATGTGGTGTGTGATTGACTGGTGCACGAAATGGGACGGGTGATCAACTCTTTTGACATTGACATCTTCCCAACAATTTATTTTTGATAACCTATCCGTTCTTCAGCGATCTATCGAATTGCAGATCATAAAACAAAAGACCAAATATCTCATCTACCAAAATATCCTTGCCTATCCTTGGAACGTGTTACATTATTCGGTCTAAAATACTGGAAGCAATCAAACTCACTTCCTTTTTAATTATTTCTTTTCTGTCCCTGCCAATATACCAACACTCATACTGCATGGAGGCAAGAGGAGGGTGACACCACTAGCTCGTGTAAATGTAGTTTCGGATGCTAAGATTTGCAGATCTAAAGCCAGTATTTGTGCATTAACTATGGGTGATTGGTATACCACACGTGGGAAATGAGTCACCAAAATGCCAGTGGTATTGAAAGTGACATCACATGTCCTTGACCTTAGTGCTGTCACTGGTAGTGACATCATATGGCCTTTGACCTTGAAATTGGCCCAGTGTTTATATTACATGACTATAACTCTGACGACATTGCTGCAGTTCCATAATAACTGCATGCACAATATAGCAACACAACACAGTCACGTGCCTGTTCTGGATACCATCTGTATTCAAGTACTAACATGATCTTTGAAAGTTCTGGTGCATAATACCAGCCAGCCAGACTTGTCCCAAGTGAGCCAGTCCTCTTCAAAGAGGGTTCGAGAGTCCTGCCCCAGAGAAACTTTTTTCAAAATGTGGTCGATTAGTGCATTTTAAAGTGCAATTTTCACATAAATTTATTATAAATTTATTATAAATTTATTAAAAAGCGTTAGGTTTTGAAAGGACACTCCTTGAATATTCTAATCACTTCAAGGCGCGTCAAGCTGATAAAACTTAGCACACCCCAGGAGTTGACCCAATTTTTTCAAAATGTGCTATGGGAACCGCCATATGCCAGAAAATGAACTCCATTGTGCCACGGCTAGCATTTTGTCATGGGTGCCTTTGTAGTTCGAAAATTACATACAATGTCCCCGAGCCAGAAATTTACCATTACTACTTTCAATCAACTTTTGTAGGAGATGACCACAGTGTGTCAGGGCAGACATTTTGACATTGCCTCCTTCAATATGCCACAGTTTACCTCCCTCATGGCAATTATTACCTCTAATGTGCTAGTGCCAGCATTTTGTGCGGCCATGCCAAGCATTTCCTCAAGTATGCCAGTGTCAGTGTTTTACTGCTTTCGAAAGAACTGCCCCCAGGACCAATTGCCTCCAGGATGCCTATACCAGTGTTTAACCATTAGGCCAAGAATCACCTCCAATCTGCCAGCATTATGTCACAGGTGCCTGTCATGCTAAAGATTGGCAGCACCATTATTTTGCCATGGGTTCCTCCATAAAACAAAAATTACCTTTACCATGCCAGGGCAGGTGGCAGACATGTAAGCCTAATACAACATTCTCACTCACGCTCACTTACGTTCACTTTCTCAACACTCATTCTCATTATTCATTTTCACTAACATGAACTCACGCTTTCATTGTCACTCACTCACTCTCTTTCACTGACTCTTACATTGACTCCATAACTCTCACTCATTGCCAGTTATTATTACTAACTCAGACTATTATGTTGTTATGCACTCACCTGATTCTAACTGCAGAGACAATGCTGGTCCTCCAATCCCAGCTGGAGCAGCTTAACAAAACAAGTAACAGCAATCTGGTTCCATCAACTGCCTCCAGAGGGGAAAAGGGGACGGGATAAAACAAGAAAAGATTGACTTGGTTCATTGGGGGGACTGATCTGCTGTCTAGCCCACTATCTATTAGGATCAGAACTTCCTGGACCTCATTATCCCTGTGCAGGTGTCAGGCACGAGAAACAAAAAGAAGCAATGTTACCCACAGTTCTCAACTGAAAATATTTTGGTGATTGCTTACAAGATAATGTACAGTTACAGACTTCAGCATTAATATTGCATGAGAAATAGCAGGAATCATGTCAAGAATAAACTGGGATGTTGCAGCAGGCCGTGACACAAAATTCAGACTCTAACTTGGATACAACTTCAAGCTCAAGAAGATTCTACTAAAATACAAGATAGAACTTATCCAGAAACACAGTAGCTAATTTCAGTTCAGGTACAATAAAGCTCAGAGTGTTGCAATAAAAGAGTCCAGAGTGCTGAGCCTTAAGAGGCTAATAATCCATTAATGTCCAAAATCCAAAATGTGCTCATGTCTTCATGAAAATCAGTCTTGGAATTATCTACTAAACTATGGATTAGTGCTCACTAACCCGAGGGTAAAGTGCTTAGCCTGGAGTAGCACTTCAACTGGAATCTGAAGATGTGAGACTGTGGTGCATGAATCTCAAGAGGAGGCGGAATAGCGATTCTCCAAGTGTAATGAAATGAGAATCAAAATTTCATTAAAGACACAGAGGCTAGCATTAAATATCTTTAACGCCACGCCAAGCAGTTGTCCTTTAAAGAACACACTAGAGCATTCTGGAATAGTCCCAATAACCTTGTCAATTTCCTCAGTGTTATCCTTTCCTTTCGTAACACATAAAGAACTTATTTCCTTATAATGTTCACCTTCCTTATAGGCAAACATAATGTAACATTCATTGTAGCTATTGCAAATCCTTGAGGAGCTGATTCACATTCTGTGGCATAATTAAAATGTCATCTAGATGAGCAATCATTCTCATCCCTCTTTCTCTCAGATAAGAAACCACTACCCTCATGACCTTGGTGAAACACCAAGGTTCAGAACATATGCCAAATATAAGATAATTAAACTGAAAGTACTGTCCTTCCCCATGAAATTGAAGAAAAAACTGACTGTCCTTGCTCATTGGGAAGGTAAAGTAAGCATCTTTGAGATATAGCTTCACCAACCAAGTGTTTTCTAGAAGCATGTCTCGCAAAAGATGGATACCGTCCATCTTGAAATGCCTGTAAACATGTTCAAATTCCTTAAATTTATTATAGGCCTACATCCTTTTTCTTTCTTTTCCACCAGAAAAGGTGTGCTCAGAAAGACAAAATCCTCTGACCATACTGATACTATTGCTACTTTCTGTAATAGAGGCGAAAATTCTTTTTCCAATACCAGTTGTTGTTCCTTGTCCAAATATAGATTTCTGGGCGCCCTGCTTTGAAATGGAAGTTCTAAAAATCCCATTTTGTACCCTTGAATCACTTCTAATAGCCAAGGGTCTTGTGTAATTTTCTCCCACTCTTTTTTGAAAAATCTTAAACAACCCCCATATCTTTTCTTGGAAAGAACCAGAAGTAATCGCTGTACTCATCATGAAATCCTGACGATCCTTGTCTTCGAGGTCTGTTACCTCTACCCCATTGACCTCTACCCCTATGTTGGTAAAAATTGATATTTGCTCTTCCTTGGTAACGTCTTCCTTTTTGACCAAACTGGGACCTTTGGAATCCCCGGCCGGCAGAAAGTACTCTTTTGCTGAGCCTTCCAAAATCTCCTCCACTAAACAATTTCCTCATATTGAATTGGGCTTTGTCCAGAGCTGTAAATGTTGATACATATTTACCTATGTTCTTTACTAAGGTTTCTCAAAACAAACCTTTAAGATCATCATAAGACTCTTTGATAGCTAAATTAGTGAGCTTTGGATTTATTTTCATCAGTACTGATTTCTGTCTTTCTGCAGACAAAACCGTATTAGCGTTTCCCCAAAAAATCAGAGCCCTCTGACTCTATCCCCTCACTAATTCCAAATCTATAGGACTTTCATTCAAAAAAGTATCTTCTGCCATATCAGGTATTCAAGGTAATGACCCAAGAACATCTAAAACTTTATCTTGAACCTGCTTAAGGGATCTTTTCAGCCCTTTCTTATTAACCCTGCCCATCCTAAATAAGAAGGTAATTCATTCCGGATCCAAATTTGGAGCAAAACAAACCTTGCCTTCAATTACTGGCCTTGAACTTTCCACCCTCAAAATACTCCTCACCTCCTTGTCCAAAGAAGTCCTAATCCATTTCTTAATAAAGTGAGAAACACTGTCCAATGGCCACCAGTCTGCACTCCAAGGATGACAGATTTCAAAAGTTGAATACATTTCTTCACCAAGAGGATATTTTAACCGCATCCTGAAACATAGAGGGACTCTCATCTACAACAAACAACTCATCACGATCCTCAACCTCATCCTGTAAATCAAAAACATATTCATCAAAATCCTCCTCCTCTCTTTCCATAAAATCCTCTTTCATCAAGTCATCACTTTGTGACAATGGGGGTCATTCCTACATTGGTGGGCGGCGGGCGCCACCCGCCAAGCGGGAACCGCCACTTGGCCGCTCCGCGGTCAAAAGACCGCGGAGGCCATTCTGGCTTTCCCTCTGGGCCGGCGGGCGCCCGCCAAGGGAACGCCCGCCGGCCCAGCGGGAAAGGCCCTGCAACATTGAAGCCGGCTCCGAATGGTGTTGCAGGGGTGAGACGGGTGCAGTTGCACCCGTCGCGATTTTCACTGTCTGCAATGCAGACAGTGAAAATCATGCTGGGGCCCTGTTAGGGGACCCCTGCACTGCCCATGCCAGTGCCGGTGAAAACCGCCAGAAACAGGCTGGCGGGAAGGGGCTCGGAATCCCCATGCAAGCAGCGCCGCCATGGAGGATTCTCCCAGCCGGGGGTAATCCGGCGGGAAACCGCCGGACCCGGCTGGGCGACCGCGGCTTTACAGCCGCGATCGGAATGCCATATTAAGCACCGCAAGCCTGTTGGCGGTGCTTCCGTGGCCATCCACTCTGGCGGTCCATGACCGCCAGGGTTGGAATGAGGGCCAATATCTGTTTAGCGCTGGCCAGGACTACTCTTCTATTTGTGCCGCCACGGACACCCTTTTTCAATATTATGCAGCGAAGGACACTTTTCAACTCTTTGGTGCTTTGACTGAGCCCTTCAACTCCTCATTCAAGTGCTTTATCTTCATTTTCTTTTTACCTCATTTTTACATTTTTCTGTGTCATCCTCTGACAGAGACCCAAACTCATTATCAGAACTGCCTCTTTTCTTATTTTTGATCATTCTCTTTCCAATTGTCTCTTGTATGCAACCTTTTAATCCACTTTGAATCAATCTTTTGATAATTTCTTTGCTTATCTTACACTCTGGTATTTCTACTGTCTCAGCCTCTGAACTGGACATTTTCCAAATCACCCCTACTTAACTCCTAAACATTTCTCTAAAGTGAACTGCTCCAAACCAATCATACAAGGAAGTTCCGGCCCAAAAAAATACTCCTTCATGCGCTACAAACGTTGCCACCTTCCGATAATAACATAAAACCCTGTCATGGGAATCCCACTATGTGTTCTCATACATCTTGTATTGTGCTCAGTGCTAATTATCTCAAAAGACAATGGCCCCCAAATCTCATGTGGCTAGAGAATGATCATTCCCAACAACCTTTCTCTAATTCGCATAACTTGTAAGTGTGTACTCGCATCGGAACAATTCCAATGCATTTCACACAGCGCGTTGTGTATGAATGCACACGACCAGCACAAGCACGTGATGCAATGTTCAGGTAAGATTATTAAATATTTACTGAAATGCCGTTAAGCTGCGCACCAACTCCAAATATATACATTGGCGCAAAAAAATAATAGTCAGACACCATAGAAATGCCTGACTAAGAAATCTGAAAATAACCATTTGTCAAAATACTGATATCAAACAAAAGTGCAGCCTACATCGCTTTAGAGAACCCTTCATTTCCAAAAATTGGAAACTTAAATAAAGCATTTTTTAATAAACTTATAAGCAAGACATAAGGAACTGGTACTTATATGTTCAGGAGCAACAATTAAAAGAGGAAGAGGATTATGTTCAAGGACTTTTTATATATTGAAGATTCAATTCCGGAATGTTCCAATGAGTTCTGTATAGGACTACTGCTTGGAGTGGCATTAAAGGATGTTTAATGATAGCCTCCGGTCTTGTAATGAAATCGTAGATCACGAATGAAGAAACTAGAAACAATGCAGAAGCCAGGATCACGAAATTATCAGGAAGGCTTGGAAGACTAGTGCACTGGAAGTTCCGAGTGACTCAGAAAGTGAGTGCAGTCAGTGCTTGTGCAGGGCTGGAACGAAACCACACACCAATGCAAGCTCAGACGGGATATTTATGTTGGAAACTAAAATTATTCTAGATGGCACGTGCCCCGTGTGGAAGCATGGAATGTTTCAATAAACCTTGGGAACATCACATGTTACATGCAACAAATAAAATAGGCCTAACAAGTGGCAGGTGCAAACGGCAGTTGGAAACAATTAACACGTTTAATGGAACCCCAAGTGCACGATGGTACATTTTAGTGGGTCAGATTGGATAGCATAACTTGTCCAAAAGACATGTGAGAAAGCTGCAGGTGCCAAAACATACTAAACTTGCTTAGCAACAGAACAGGAGGTTCAACGGTTCAAGCTTCCTGTGAGGGGAGCCATGTAATGCTCGAGACAGGAAGGTGCCACAAGGCAAGGATGACAAGTACTGTTCGGTACAGGGAGGTGCCAAAAGGGAAGGATAACATGAGCCAGGGGAATAAAACCCACAGGACATAGGGCACAACATGGAGTTGAGAGACATACCCTCAATCTCTCAAATTCACTTACTCCTACTCAGTCACACTTTGTCACTCACACACATTGCACGCACTCTAACTTTTTTCTCACTCATTGTCACGCTGACTCATTCTCAGTCACAGTGACTCTCATACTCCTTCACACTCATTCATTCAAACTCACTCACTTGCAGTCACTCTTACTCTTATCCAATTCAAAGAACTCTGATTCACTCATATTCACATACTGACACTTAATCTCACACATTGTCACGCACTACCTGTTACTGAATCTCACTCACATTTGGTCATACACATGCTTACACATACATACACAGGCTTTTTCACATAAACACACTCACTCACAAGCATGCACACACCAGATATTTGAAAGCATGTTTTACTTACCTTAGCTCAAAGGAATACTAGCATTCCAGCTAATTGCACTCAATAACACCCACCCACAAGCATGCACACACCAGATATTTAAAAGCATGTTTTACTTACCTGAGCTCAAAGGAAAACTACCATTCCAGCTAATTGCACTCAATTTCTTATTACACTACTAGCAAATAATATGATATATAATATTTCCAATGTACCACGAACATTTGGCAGGAAACAAGGAGAATGGAGCCCCCAAATGGCACCCTTCATGACAAGCTGCCTCTGTGTTCTCACACTGATTTTGTCATCTCAGTAGCAGTACCAGGGATCACAAAGGCCAGCCAGTGGGGTTACAGCTATGTCCCCTGGTGACCTCTAAAGGACATAGAATAGAGAAAAAAGGCAGCCCTGGGATTATTTTTTATATTTTTCGTATTTCTTTCAAAGGTGAAAAGGCTTGACCTTAAATCTATTCTCCTGAGAATATATCACCAACTATCTCAATTTTTGACCCTGTTTGTACTCACAACTTTCACTTCCCCTACAAAGGAGTACATCAAAATTAATCTAAATAAATTAGCAAAGACATTTAATGATAATGGCCAAATTAAATTCCCAACATGTAATCCAGCCTAGGAATGCAAGTAAAATGATGTAGTGAGAAGTATCCATGTAATTCTCATACATATACATTACTTTATGTAATTATTCAATGCAACAATAATAATCTTACAGATAAGTTCTAAGACATGTGTACACATGTGTAGACATGTAATCCACTGTTTCTGAAAAGTGTGGCAAGATCTGTTATATTTCTATATTTAGTTAACCTCTTCATTTTTAGAACGTTGGAATATTGGGAGCTCCATTGAAGACTATTAAGTGGATTTGGGAAAATCTACTTAATTACTTACCACTAACCGTGTTTCATACTTTATTTCAGGCAAAGCCCATACAACTTATTACATAAAAACATCATATAAACATTTATATATTAAAATTATATTTACAAGGATTAATTTATCATGTTAAAATTTATATACACAACCATAAAAAGAGTCCATCCAAATGCTTCCACAAAACATTGCATAACAACAGCACTAGAGTAATAATTCTGCTCTTTTCCTTTCTCTCCATACTGCCTGGAGATAGCAGCCAAGAGTCAGTGCTATATTGGCACTACATTCTGAATCAGGATGCAATATGTTTTTTTAAGCTGCTTAACAAAATACATAGTGGCCTAAGCCATTGCCATCTAGGTTTTGCATATGCGGGACAGAAAAATAACATATGTTCTTTATTTTCAACACTATAACCACAAAGTAGATATTTAGTTACATTTGGTTGTTTACTGTTCTATTTCGAAAAAAAGGCATTGACCAACAATGTTCTCACCCTCATTTTGATTAGCAATGTTTGTGCAAGCGGCAGCATATACACATCCATATAAGGTTCAAATTTAGGCCAGGGTTTGAAGGTCAATATTTTTCTACCAGGACTCCCGATTTGGCATTCCAAACATACTGATCGTTTACCGACTCCCAGTATTTCTTTTTTTTACCAAAGGTTTAGCATTCTTGTTAATTAAGGATAGATTACTCCAGTAATAGAGCAAACCTATATGTCCCATATATTGTTTGATGAACTGGAGCCAAGGAATTATCAAACGTCTTCTGTGGGTCAAAACTTCAGATACAATTATCCTATAAGGGCCCAGTTCCGGTATAGACCATAACCTTATCCACTAAAGCAAAACCTTCAGTCTCGCTGCATCCCCAATCCTATACAGTCCAGTATCAGCAAATAGTGGGACAGATGGGGTAATATTTGGAAGTTTGAAATAAATATTTAGTAAAGTTATTCTCTTCAGCTGTCAAACCGTACAAATTCCCCATTCCCCTTAATTTGCACCATACAAAGAGGCAGATTGGACCATAGCCCTATACATTTCAATAGCCAGGGAAGCTGATTTAGAGGTAGTCACATTATAGCATTTAGCCAATGAGGAAGCAATATGCAAAAGTGTGAGTTCTGATATCATTATATGTGACTTTCAATTCATAGTTTTATCCACCCTTACCACCCAGTTAGTCCGAATTGTCGACCAAATGCAATCTTTCTCCTTTCATGTAGAACCCTCCCCTAAAGGATTTATGTGGTTTCAAAACCATTATCTCTGTTTAGTAGAATTATCTTCCAAACCACAAATGTCACAATAATGTGCAGAACTATGTAAGAGATTTTCCAAACCACAGGGAATTCAAGAAATTAGCACTGTATCATCTGCAAAAAGAAGGCCTGGAACAAGCAGCCCCCCAATTTTGGGACAATCATGCACACTAGTTAATAAATTATCAACCACATCATTAATATACAGAGAGAACAGAGCTGGAGCAAGTACACGCCCCTGTCAAACTCCACACCCTATAGGTATAGATATGGGTAAGTTCACCCCTTGCTCCTCATCTAGATCTGACATAATTCCCTTCATGCATCCTAATTTCCAAGGTTCGCCACATATCCCTCCTTAGTACAAGATCGAATGCAGCCCTAGGGTCTACAAAGGCCATATAAAGGTGGTCTGATGATAGCCCTATATATTTCCACATTATAAGATTTAAACAAAGAATTTGGTCAATTGTGCTAATTTTAGAGCGGAAACCCACCTGGAGCGGTGACAGAACCTTACCCTCTTCTAGCCAACCTTGTAAGAGATCCAAAATTTGCAGACAGAAAACTTCCTGTAGATTATCTGTAAAACTAATTGGCCTATAATTATTAGGAATTTTTCTGTCCCCTTTTTTATAGATTGGAATTATTTACGCACAAAGCCATGAAGCTGGAATGGCACCACTTCCCAATATAGAATTTGAAAGAGCATTTATATACGGGGCCTTGGTCTCAGATTTTGTCTGTTAGGGGTTGCCAGGGATATTGTCTGGGTAAGGAGCTTTGCCAGGATAGGGAGAATATGTTGCCTTATACATATCCTCAATTGAGAAGAAAAAGGAAGGTACAGTTCCTACTCTCTCTTGCTCCCTTGTAATTACTCTCAATTCATCCAGATTAGGATTAGGGGGAGCCATATACATTTTAGAAAAGTGTCCCACCCACTGTTGTGGCTTCACAGCACATTCAATTAGACTAGAAGTTACTAAATCACCATGCGCAAAGACCTGCCAGAAATATTAATGATCTCTCTTCTTTATAGCACCTAACAAGGCCAACCAATTGGTATCTATCCCTTCTTGCTTTTTATTCTTTAACAGCTTTTAATAGTCTACACAACATTGTTTGATCTGTGCATGATTACCTTGCCCAATGGCCTTGATTAGTTGAGCTTTAGCTTTACGGCATTCACCCCAGTACCACGATGGAAACTGATATGATATTCTTTCCAGGGTAAAAGACATTTGTTTTGTGCAGGGTTGATATAGTGTCAAGAACAATTCATTGTGTAGCTCATCCATTAAGGTCGTGCTTATTGCTTGGTTACGAAAATGTCCCAAAATACAATTGAATGCACTATATATTTGTGTTAGTGTAGAAACACAAGGACTAATTTTATCCCATTTAATTGCTTTCCTATTATTGGAGAGAGAAAGAGGAACCTCAGAAGAAGCATCTGTATCAATTCCTGAACTGAATGGGTTTTTCCTAAGGGTCAGCTTTAATGCATTATGATCACTATCATTCCTGCAGATTGTCTCAAAGCCCTTGGCCAAATGCCACAAATCAATATGTAAAATTATTTCGGCTGTACGATTTTCACTGCTTACTCGTTTAAATGTAGGAGCTAAGTGAGTGTCTGAGGCAAATCTACCATTACAGGCAGGGAAACCATATGCCAAGGTAAGGGATAACAGCTGGAACGCAGATGCTGGCCAGTTTCTAAATGGACTAGCTTCAACCTTTGGTATGCCCCTTCTTTCATCTTCCCCTTCCGTAATAATCGATAAACCATACAATGGCTCAAATGTGACATTAAAATTGCCTGCCAAAATAATAAAACACTTGCTACGGCACTCAGAAAGGCACTGGGTTACAACTTTCAAAGTTAATGATTCATTACTCCTTGGTATAGGTCGATTATGTATATTAAATATGTATAGATTATTCCCTTTCACCCCATTAATGCAGAGGCCAAGAATATCATTGCAGTCTATTTTAAGCTGTTTTATAGTAATGTTTGGCATGTTTTTCACCCAAATCAATAGACCTCCTGGCGGTGGTCTGTGTTAGATGGTACAGCTTCCAAACTCTAATTAAAATACCCCTGCATAAACATCTCGTGCCATATTTATACTTTTTGACGCAAAACTGCGCCAACGCAGTTTTGCGCCAAAACAATTAGCGCCGGCTAACGCCATTCTGAAGCGCCATGCGGGCGCCGTATTTATTGATTGACGTTAGCCGGCGTTAGCCGCCGGCGCTGTCTGGTGTGCGTTAAAAAAACGACGTACACCAGGCAGCGCCGGCGTAGGGGGAAAATGGAGTATGGGCGTCCACAAATGGTGCAAGTCAGGCTGAGGCAAAAATATTGCCTCAACACGATTTGCGCCATTTTTTTACGACTCCCAACCCCCATTGAAATGAGTCATGCCCCCTTGCCCAATGGCCATGCCCAGGGGACTTCTGTCCCCTGGGCATGGTCATTGGGCATAGTGGCATGTAGGGGGGCACAAATCAGGCCCCCCTATGCCAAATTTCTTTTTAAAAAAAAATACTTACCTGAACTTACCTTAATGTCCCTGGGGTGGGTCCCTCCATCCTTGGGTGTCCTCCTGGGGTGGGCAAGGGTGGCAGGGGGTGTCCCTGGGGGCAGGGGAGGGCACCTCTGGGCTCAGAATGAGCCCACAGGTCCCTTAACGCCTGCCCTGACCCAGGCGCTAAAATCCGGCGCTAATGCGGGTTTTTTAGACCCGCCCACTCCCGGGCGTCATTTTTGCCCGGGAGTATAAATACGACGCATATGCATCGGAGTCATTTTTTAAGACGGGAACGCCTACCTTGCATATCATTAACGCAAGGAAGGTGTTCACGCAAAAAAATTACGCTAACTCCATGAACTTTGGCGCTAGACGCGTCTAACGCCAAAGTATAAATATGGAGTTAGTTTTGCGTCGAATTTGCGTCGAAAGAAACGACGCAAATTCGGCACAAACGGAGTATAAATATGCCCCCTCATTTAATAGCCATGTTTATTTTCAGTAGGATTATATCATAATGCTCAGGAAAGGCGACCCAGGCAGGGTCTATCGCTTTACCTCGTAAGTCTGCTTGATTCCATGAGAGGAACGAATAGGAATTCTCGCTAGTTACATTAGGTAATAAGCCATAAATTACATCAGTATCCTGGCTCTGGATACCATAGTCAACCTTCCCTCCATCAGCTCCAGCAATGCTGATGTGTGCTAATACTAAATCAGGGCCTATTACAGACTAATTATAATTAATAGGATAGGCTAGTTCTTTTTCTTTACTCATACCCCTATTTACTACCTGGGGGCTTTTACTCAGAGCTGCACGTCTGGGATAGTCATGTTTGGCGAACAAAGGTTCCCTACTTCCAGCACTATCTAGGACATTAATTGAATAGGCGGGCAGTCATTTGGCCTACCTCCAGAGACTCAACTCGCACTTGTTTGCTTTGACTCTTGGGGGCAAGGGTTGAGGGGAAGCTAGGCAATAGCTCCTATCCATATAATTAGGGAGCTGACTTATAAAGCCTCTATAGCCAGTAATCCACCCACCAACGTAGTTTCCCTCAGCTGCAGCTCTGTGACACTATTAACATCCCCTTGAGATGGAATTGCTGGACACCTACAATATCCGAGTACACAACTGAGAGACACTGCCTATGCATTCTAAACCAATGTATAACTTTGTTTAGCTGGAAATCCAGAGATTCCTTAAAATCATTAGCAGCCTGTGGCACATTATTCATATAAAATGAACAGCATTCTAACCTCTGGCAGCCTATAGACCCTCTATGGCCTAATGATGCAAGAATCTGTGATTTTCCTCGACTGCACAAGAAGCATCTTTATAACTACCAGGAAAAGGTACCAGGCCAGGGCTTCCCGCATGCCCAGATACAACTGGTGGCTCCAAATTCTCATTAACCCTTTTAGCTAGTACAATTGGAGCCACAACTCCATACCGTGTACTTGCATGACAAATTCGAGGAGTGATAACAGATTTTGTCACATAATTGATGGTACATGTATGAGCCTCCACTGCTTGATATTTAGTTAGGAACCTCAGGGTCATCTCCTTTGAGTGTACAGTGTGAGTGTCTTCACCCCTTACAATGCTAACTAGCACTCTGTAATATATTTGTAACTTTTTGAAGTTCAACCGTCAGGCCTCTATTTATTTCATGGAGATATTAACAAATCAATACCAAAAAAATATTTATATTGTAAGTCAATTTTGTGATATCACTAGAAAGGTTCATATATATTTTTTTAATTATATTTATTGGCATTGACACCCTTTAGCAAAGAAATACAGATTTAGACATAATAGAGATACAAGAATATAAGATGTCCCTAAACGAAGCGGTGATACCTATATATCAAGAATTAAAGTCCATATAATCCTTGTGGTCAAAACTAAGTTGGAATTTAGAACAAATAGCCACCAACACATGTTTCGTCTTAATGAAATACTTTTTCAGGGCTCCAAACTTCCGTTCTCAATAATGTCACCAATTATTATTATATGCAGGTAGGATCAGCATTACACTGTAATGCTCTGAAATCCTCAAAGCATTTGATGTAACCAAAAAGTGTAGGATCATCTATCCATAAATGATTCTGTCCTTGTAACGCAAGGTATCCATAATATTCATATAATTCAAACCGCAAGAAAGAACCCAACAAGACCCCTTGATTAGGGTTTGTATACCTCCATGGTGTTAATCACCCCAACATAAGATGCCGTACAGGCACACACCAATTAGAGTCGGCTTATTTATTTAGAGATATATTATATTATTTTGTATCTCTATGATGTCGATATCTTTATTTGTTGGATAAAGTGTGTCAATAACAATAAATATAATATTTTCTTTGTATATAAATTGTTCCAGTGATATCACAAAATTGACTTACAATATAAATATATTTTTGGTATTGATTTAAATTATTTAGTTGGGTGCTCCGGATTTGCTAATATCGCAGTGTATGTAGATGTGCTTTCATGGCATCTCTCGCAATCGTACCTTTGCAGGAGGGGTACTGTCTGTTGTAGGGCCCAAGTGTTTCTGACTTTAATCACCATTAGTGTGTGGGTTTGTGCATAGGATATAATTCCATTGATGCATTTTTGTAATAGTCTCTATTTATTTCATATAGATCAGACACCATTTGATTTGTCTTGTGTAGGGAAGTCTCCAAGTTACATATCTCCTTTCTCAAACTATCAATGATTAGAAGACTGTTCTCTGAGCATTTATTAGGGGCCGGTACCTCTAATCATGGCTGCGAAGAACAATTGCCCTCCAGATTCAATAACGGGGCAAGGTGATTATTACACAATACAGCTGGTTCATACATTGTTTCATTGCCTACTGAACCCACCACACCCACAACATCTTTCTGAAGTGCTTGGTTACTACTAGACAGGTACTGGCTTAGCGAATCACTTACTAACTCTATCGCTGTAGCGTTAGTAGTGAGCTGAGTTAGTGACAGGGCGCACCACTAGTTGACGGCTTCTTACTCAGTATTTGCATTGTCTTGGCTTTTCTAAAATCACCCTCCTTTGCTACTACTCTCTCCCCCTCCTTGTTTAACATTTCCTCCACTTCTTCGATGAGATTGTCAATATCTACAAGTGTACAGTTTTCCGCTGCATTTTTCTTGGCCAGCTTTACCTTAGAGTATGATGTACTTAGAGGCTTAGATGCTTTCCTCTTCCCCATTCAAGCCCAAAGGGAAGCTTACATACAGCTAAAAGTATGGCAAGACGGTGCAATGTTACTCTCTCAGTTCAGTAGACAGTCACATATCAATTCCTTCAGTTTTTGATCCAGGGGACTCTGGTTAGCTATTTTCCCTCCCCTATAACAAGCAGGGAGTCTCTTCTTGAAACAGTTGAAGCCAGGCAATGTCCTTTTTGTGGTGAAGCCCAAGTGTGCAGCTGGTGCACTCCTTCAGAGTGCAGTGTCCAGGTGCAGGTCAGGGGTACAGCAGGACAGTTCTTCTTCTGTCGTTGTTTCTTGTAGGAATCTGAGGTGTGTGTACAGCTCTGCCACATTTAAATTTGTTCCTGGGGTGAAAAGCAGGGGTGGGAGGAGGCAACTGTACATTCACAGCCATGCCACTATCCTCTTGGATGGCCACTTCCTCAGAAGTGTGGCAAAAATCAATCCCAGGGAGCAACCTTTCTTAAAAATTCCAAATGGCAGAAACTAAATTTTGGAGGTTAGGTGGCTGAGCCCACCTACTGGTGTGGCTAGAAATCCTTTACACACCCCTCTCCTGCCCTCTCCTAATCTAGTCAAGAGGCCACCTGGTTGTCTGGGTTTGCAGGAAATGGGGGAGGGTGGGGCGGGGTCCTGAGCTGCTGCAAATGTCCTTCCCTCCTTTGAAGACCAGTTTGGCTTCTCTCCCCCATCCTGTTTCAGCATCTGCTGAGGCAGATCTCCTCCTCCAGAAACTTCCTTTGTGTTCAGCCCCGGCCAATTCACACCTCATCAAGTCAGCCTGGCCAGGCTGCCAGAGGCTGGCCAATCAGAGAAGGATTGAAGGACAATCAGAGCAGAAACTGGTAACCTTTAGCAAGAGTTCTAAAACTGTTTCCCTGAACTAGTTATACTCCATCCAACAATGACTACTTGTTACAGTTATTATAACAATCAGTTTGAGACCAAACATGCTATATCTAGCGCCTTTGGATACTTTATTAATTAAACTAAAGTCTCCCCATTTAAGCATATGGAGCCTATTCACTACAATGAGGAAAAAATAAATCTGGCTATTTGTCCTCATCAGGGCTTATACAACATAAAGACCCTGCTTTTAGTTACACTGCACCCAACCCTGGGGGCACCTAGGGCACACCTTAGGGGGTGACATATGTAAAAATAAGGTACTTCAAGACCTTGGAAGTACTTTTAACTCCATTGTCGAATTTGCATTTAACTTTAGTGTAAAAGCAGCCAGCAAGGCAGGTCTGCCTTTAAAATGACCCTGGGCACCTCAGCAGTGCACCTATGGGTACACAACCTATGGTGGGGTCCTTAAACCCCCATGCCCTACCTTAGACTAAGGACATACAGGTGGGTTGACATAGCCAATTAGCCTGATTTGAATACTCATTTTACACAGAGCACAGGCCCTAAGACTGCTTACCAGTACCAAGGTCACCATCAGAGTCTGGAAAACACCAGCGAAGAGTGAATAATGGGGGCAATAAGTTAGGTGGCTTCTGCAATCAGCCCAGTTTTCTCACATCATTAATCCAACCATTCCTGCACACGGCTTCGGCCATGCACGGCGAGGGTTGACTGCACGGCCAGGCCTGCGGCCAAGCCCTGCAGCCTAACCACCAAAAGTTCCCAACCCTGCGCCACACATAGCTTGTGGCCCTGCACAGTGAGGGTTGCCCACAGGGTCTGGCCTGTTGCCAGGCCCTGTGTACTACCCCCTTTTAAGCACCCAACTCTGCACCATGTGAGCGGGTGCATAAGTGTCTGAGTGGGTCTCTGACTGGGTGTGTCAGTGTCTGAGTGGATGAGTGAATGGGTGTGTGAGACTCTGAGTCGGTTTGTGAGTGGATGACTGTGTGCCTGACTGGATCTGTGTCTGAATGCATGAGTCTCTGAGTGCTTGATTGAGTGTATGTTTGAGTCTCTGAGTGGGTGAGTGCGTGGGTGCGTATGTGTCTGAGTGTGTCTGTGAGCCAGTGCATACGTTTTTGAGAGTATCTGTGAGTGGGTGTGTGGATCTCTGACTGGCTCTCTGAGTCAGTACATGACTACCTGTGTGGGTCTGAGTTTCTGAGTGGGTTTGTGAGTGTCTGACTGGGTCTGTTACTGGGTGTATGAATCTGAGTGTGTCTATGAGTGGATTTATGAGTCTCTGACTGGGTCTGTAAGTGAGTGTGTGAGTCTCTGAGTGGGTGTGTGAGTGGGTGTAGGAGTATGAGTGGGTCTCTAAGTGGATGTGTCAGTGTCTGTGTCAGTCTTTAAGTGGGTGCATGACTGTCTGAGTGGGTCTCCGACTGGCTGCATCAGTGTCTTAGTAGGTGAGTGAATGTCTGCTAAGGTCTGTGAGTGGATGCATAACGCCCTCAGTGGGTCTGTGAGTATGTGCTTGAGTGGCTCTGTGAGTTGGAAGTTGGAGTGAGTGTCTGAGTGGGCGTGTGACTCAGTATGACAGTGTCTGTGTGGGACTGTGAGTGGGTGCATGAGTGTCTGAATGGGTGTGTGAGTGGGTCTGTAAGTGGATGTGTGCGTGTCTGAGTGGGTCTGTGAATGGGTGTGTGAGAGCCTGAATGGGTCTGTGAGTGAATACATTAGTTACTGAGTGTGCAAATTGTTTTTTGTTTTTTCACCGATATTCGTGAATGTGTGGCAACGTTACATGAGAGCCACGCTGAGCATTCGCGAATATCACCTGTGGGAAAAAAAACAGGTTTTGTGATTTTTTTTTATACATAAGGGGTCTCTCAAACACCCTTATCTTCCGCCATGGGGTCAGGGTACCTCTACCCTGACCTCTTATACCACTTTTCATGTTTATTTTCAGCTCAGGGGACCATGTCCTCTTACTAAAAATGGCGGCTACAACTTTCTGCTTAGTTTGCAGCCAGCCAATCATGGCATTCTTGTTGGTGTGTAATTGCAATTCCTCATGAAGTATTTGTGCACCAAGATCTACAAATCTGGATTTCCTTTAATATCTCGAAAACTATTGAACAGATTTACCCCATATAACAAAAATTATGCTTTTTGGACTAATTTGATGTTATTCCGTGCAGAGGCTGTTGTTGTGTTCAAAAACACAATGGGATTTAACATGGGAAATGCACTTTTTTTGCCACCCCCTTTTTCTCTGCCTCTGCTTGACGGATCACCCCCAACTTTCCATGCACAAAGGACCTCGACAATCCAATGACCCCAACGGCAACACCACTGCACACCTCCTCTGCTGTTTGAGGAGCCTTTGACTGACCCAGATTGTCCACGACCCTACGTACACTGCATCAGCCCTAGCCACACATATCAAAGCCAGTGGCAACAACACCAAGGACCTTTTTAATATTGTTAAATAATTCTCAACCCTGGCTGCTAGCAAAAACAACATCATAGCCTCACAGGACTTGTGCATCAACCTCGTCAACTTATTTCTTAACAAGATTTTAACTATATTCAGAACCTTCAATCCCCAACTTACACCTATTGACTGGATCAACAGATACGCCACCACCACAACCATCAGTAACCACAGACTGACCTCCTGGAACCTGTTCTCCATCCAGGACACCACCTCGGGAACCTCCATAGACCCTTGCCAGCAGCACATCTTCAGTCTCGGAAAATCAAAGGATCAGCCAGGACCTCACCACTCTGCTCAACACCTCCATCACCACTGCAACATTTCCCAACACCTAAAAACATGCCCAAGCCAAACTACTCCTCTATAAACCCTCTACAAGCCCCAGCATACTCAAAAACTACAAGCTAATCTCATTGCTCACAATCCCAGCTAAGGTACTGGAAAAATTATCAACAAATGACTCATGACATACCTGGAGCAGGACCAGTTACTGGACACCTCCCAATTCAGCTTCTGCAGCAATCACAGCACCGAGACCGCCTAGATTGCAGTCACCAATGATATCCGAACTTTCCTCGATCAAGGCAGCTCTGATCCTCCTTGATCTCTTGAAACTGCGTCCCACCACACGCTTATCAAAAGATTCCACCACATCAGCACTTCATGAAATTGTCTAAAAAAAGGGTCTTGTTTGGTCTTGAGTCATTCAATCAAACAGGATTTATAAAATGCGGCTAATCACCTGATAGGGTGTCCAGGCACCACATCAGCATCCAAGGGGACAGGCTCAGCTGTATCAGATCCTTCCTCCTTTGAAGAACCCAGATGATCCATCTACCTCCTTTCACCCCCAAAACCAAAGATATCACCTGCCGTGTCCCCAAGGATCATCTCTCAGCCCCACGCTTTTCAACACATTCATGATCCCACTAGCCAATATTGTCAGATCCCACAGTCTCAAAATAATCTCCTTCGCAGATGACACCCAACTCATCCTCTCACTCACCAACGACCCCATCACCACCAAAACTAACTTCCACAGATCCATGACAAGCATAGCTGACTGGAAGAAAGACAACTGCCTGAAGCTGAACACACACTGAAGTTTCGATCTTTGGCAACAGCAGCAATACATGGAAAGAGTCCTGGTGGCCCTCAGAGCTAGGTCCCGCAGTCACTTTCTCTGATCACGCCACAAAGTTAGGAATCATCATTGCCTCACCATGAAATCACAGATCAGTGCCATCTCCTCCGCCTGCTTCTTCATTCTATGCATGCAACATAAGATCTTTAAGTGGTTACCCCTGAACACGAGATGCACCATGACGCAGCCCCTTATCACCAGCGGACTGGACTACAGCAACACGATCTACTTAGGGATTGTCGCATACCTCCTACAAAGACTTCATACCATACAGAACACCACAGCCAGACTCTCCTCTGCCCTTCACTGATGATCCAATATTGCACCACACCTCAGGCAACTCCACTGGCTTCCCGTGCAGAAGAGATGCCAATTCAAGTTGCTGACTCACACACACAAGGTTCTACACAACCAAGGACCTGCTTACCTTAACCACTGCTTGAAATTCCACCAATCATCGAGAAGACCACACTCCGACTCCCTATTACTTTCCTACACTCCTCGCATCTACAGAAGCAGGATTGGAGGACGATCATTCTCTCACATAGCAGCGTAAACCTGGAACAGCCTCATGACACAACTCTGGATCGTCACCTCACATCTGGAATTCCGTAGGTCCCTCAAACCTGACTGTTCCAATGAGCCGCTAAGATATATAAGTGCCTGGATACCCTATCAGGTGATTAGCCGTATTTTATAAATCCTGTTTGATTGAATGACTCAAGACCAAACAAGACACTGTTTTTAGACAATTTCATGGAGTGCCAAAGATATAGCAAAGTCAAAAAATGCTTTTCCTATGGAAACTAGGCCCTAACTATAACTACATACTGACAACCACAAGTAATTAATTTATATATATGAAATTCACTTAAAGAAACAAAGGTTACAGGGCATTATAGTAAGGTTCTGAATTTACTTGCACAAAAACATAGAAATTCGCCAGTTGTAGTTATCTCAAGTAACGATAATTTGTGCCCTAAGGTAACTATAACTTGTGCCCAACCATGCACAATTTTTTGTCAAAAATGTTACTCTAATATTACATTGATATTATGTTATGAACGATGTCATAAGTGCCGTAATTTCTGTGGTAATTAGCAGTGCATGGCAAGGGGGAGAGTTATAGTTACCTTAAGGCATGAGTTATAGTTACTTGATGTAGAAAGCAGGGCTGTGTATATACTAAACAAAAGTGAGGTATAGTATGCACAGAGTCCAGTGGATCCCCAGAGGCTTAACAGAGGCTAAAGTAGATAATATTAATGCTCTCTTTTGGGGTAGTGTGGTCGAGCAGTTAGGCTTATATCAGACTAGGAGCCCTCAGGACGATATTCCCCAGGAAAGAACGGACAATATTCTCTGCTATGGAAGAGGAAATATCCACAAAAATACTAACGTGCCCTTCCATTCTCAGGACCCCACTGAAGACAGCGAGCCTCACCACACATCCCCTGATTCCACCTCAAAACATAAAAAGAAAACATAAGGGAGGTACTCCCTCACACGAATAAATGATACGAGGAAAAAAGGCAAGAGCTCCTTAAAGGGGGCTTGTGCTACTTTGAAATTTTCGGCCGGTTATGAAGGAACCGAGGAGTACGGAGTGAAGTTTGGCAGCAAAGAGGAGACCCGAAAATTAAGAGGAGACGAGCAGGAGGAGAGAGAATTACCAGCAGGACTTACCATTGACCCAGGATCGCTGCTGTCAAGGATGCTGACAGCTCAAAGGGACGAGGACGGCTGCCTCACAATTGAGGAAACCAGACAAACTGAAGCCGGAACGCCGTCTGGAGAAGCCCCACCATATCCCAGGATGGTCGTGGCTATCCCAGGTGTGTACACGGCTCTGGTGCTGGTCCGAGGCTAAAAATACAGAAGCTTCAGGGAATTTTTAAAGCAAGGAGGGGAGGGTGAAAGTCTGAGTACGTTTTGTTTGTCATTTTCCTCCTTTATTTTCTTTCTCGAAATACTACTTTATGGGCCTGAAAGCTACGGTCCTAAGAACAGCCTGAAATAGAGATGTGCTTTTGCACGCATGACCCGATATCTTACAATCATCTTATATCACACTCTCCCTAGACTAGGAAGGGAGCACATATCCTCTCCTCACCCCTTGCTCACATGAGATATGAACATTTTCCTTTCTATTAATATCATGTTATCGGGTGGTAATGGCATGAAAAATAAATAACCTGAGTTTACTTGAATAAATTAGAGACAGTGTGGATAAAGGCAAAATAGTAATGTTAGTTAATTGTGTATAACAAATACACTTACCTGAAGTCTCTCCTTCTCCCGAGTGGCGCGAAATAGGATGGCGGTCCAGAGGGATGCCAGGACCTGAAAAAGAGAGAGAGAGGGAGATCAGAACTATTAATTCTGAACGTCTTTGTGGAACTAAAACATATAATTAACTTACATATTTGACCTGTGGAGTAATGTGTAAAACCCTTCTCACATCACATATGGTGGAGAATGTGGGCAGCTATCCATTGATGCCAAAATGGATGCATTTATACAGAATCTGATTCAAAGACACCGTAAGCTGGAATGGGCTATTGAAAGACAGATGTCTGCAGCCAAAGCAGATAGGGACCTATTTCGTGAGACGGTTAAATACCAAGTGGACAGTTTACATAGGGTTGCTGAAGACCAGTTACAACTCACCACATGTATATCAGGAACTAGGGGCACAAACCCTGGAGTAGCGTTACAAAAATCCAACCCAGGCGATGGTGCAGATGCTTTTCTATTAAATTTTGAGAGAGCTGCTCTGGCATGCGGCTAGCCGGAAGCAAAATGGATTTCTTTCTCACCCCTTTACTGACTGGGGAAGCCCAGGCAGCTTATCAGGTGGCCAATCCAGATGTGGAAACACTCCCAGTGTGGAGATCAAACATATCATTTTGTATCACCTAGGGATGGATGTAGAGGTTTATCGTATTAGGTTTTGAAAAGAAAGTGGCAGTCAGGGTGACATCCCTAAACACTGTTCATTAAACTGAAAACGGCAGCAGACAAGTAGCTGAAACCTAGAGAAAGTAACAAAGAAGAAATAATGTCGAGGATATACCTGGAGCAATACCTGGAAGCCCTCCCTTTGCCAACTAAGAAATGGCTGAGACAGCATAAAAACCTTACTTTTGAATAAGCAGTTGAGATGGCCACCACCTTTGCCAGAGCCCAAACTTGTCTGAACACTGCGGACGGAGACAAGTGATACAAAACCCCAGACCCTGGACCAGGACAAAAGGGTGAGAGAAAGGGGGAAAACCTTCACCAAATGATGCAAAGAATAAAACTCCTAAGCCGGATCTACGTTTTTTTCGGGGACCCCAATGTTTTGATTGCAGATAATGGGGAAGCGTTGCCTGGGTTTGTCCTCATAAGAAAAGTGGAGAAGAACCTATGAATGTGAACTACACCCCACAAGCCATTCTAAATACACAGTAGTTCGGCTCTTGTTTTTATGTAAGTCTCCAACCCAATGGACAACGGGTTAAGGCACTATTAGTTTTGGGTTGCAAACAATCAGTAGTCCAGGAAGATATTGTTCTTCTATCTCAGATACTTCCCCGACGTGTTGTATATGTTAGGTGCTTACATGGAGATGTCAAGCCATATTCTGTAGCCTGTGTGTCTGTAGGTATCCCAGAACAAATGCAAACAAATCACAGCAGGAGTACTGCAGAACCTCCCAGAGGAACTGATTTTGGGTTTAGATAACCCAGGTTTTGTACGGCTTGTTTATGAGCAGATAAATCATGTTGTTCCCAAACCTTAGTCATTATTCCTCACCCCGGACCCTGGCATTTGGATAAACATTTCAAACATGCCCAAGTAAATGATGCTACCATACAGAATGCGAGGCATGCAGCTCAGCAGAATAGTAAACAGGATATCAAGGGTTTTCTCAAATTCTTGATACAAAAGATTCTGTTATACAGCGTAGGAGAAGAAGGTGCATAACCCCAACTCTCAGTCCCCCAAGATTTTCAAGCCCTGATAATCTTATTTGCCCACTCCCATTTGATGGGAGGACATAAGGGATCACAGAAAATGGCGCAGTCAGTTCCTCGTTATTTATTTTGGGCGGGAATTCATGTCACCATACAAAAATATTGTGAGGAATGCGAGATTTGCCAAAAGAAAAATACATATAGACCCCCAGTTGTACCCCTTAAATCCCTTCCTATCATAGGGAAACCATTTGAAAGGGTTGGGACAGCCCTCATTGGTCCATTACCAAAGTCCGGACAGGGATATCACTACATCCTCGTCATGGTAGATTATGCCAACCGATTCCTGGATGCCATTTCTTTACGATCACCTACTTCTGGGGCCATTGCTCCTAGTTTGATCAAAGTGTTCAGTAGAGTGGGTTCCTGCAAGGAGAATCTAACAGATCAAGGTACTTCTGTTGTATCTAAATTAATGCATCAGGTCTGTAAAGTGCTAAACCTGACTCATGTTAGAACCTCAGTGTACCATCCACCGAATGATGGTCTTGTGGAAAGATACAATGGTAACCTAAAACTCACCCTTAACAAGATGCTTGCAGCCACAGGTAAAACCTGGAATCAGATGTTACCGTTAGCTCTTTTTGTCATCCATAGCCAAAACCATCCCATCCCAGTTTGGGATATTCACGTTTGAGCTCCTCTATGGTAGACAACCCAGAGGTCTTTTGGAAATGACCAGAGACGTCTGGGAAAAAGATACTGAAAATGATGCTCTGTCCCTTCCAGAGTACTCCCAGGAGTTGAAGTCTTATCTAGGGAAGCTTAGAACATTAGCTCAGACAAATCTGGAACAAAGTCAAAGAAAACAAAAAACCTTTTATGACAAAGGGAAGAAGTGGGGATGTCTTTAAATAAGTGAGTGGGTTCTGGTCTTACTACCCACTACTTCCAGTAAATTAACAAAGGAATGGAAAGGGATACAGTAGGAAACGCAACGTATAAAGTTAGACTTAATAAGCAAACCGTACACAATTATCATGTTAACATGCTAAAAAAGTAGTTTGGTCCCTTCTCAAAGGGAGTTCACATTAAACATCCTGTGAGCTTCCCTGTATCAAGCCATTTTAGCCTACCTGTCAATTAAGACCTAGACCAAAACCAAAAGGAAGAAGTGAATGCCGTTTTGACACCCTTTTCCCACTTATTTTTAGACCAGCTGAGCCGTGCTATACTGGTAGAACATTGTATATTTACCCCAACAGGACAAGTGATCAAACAAAAACCTTATAGAATCTCCGCTGCCTAGAGGGTAGCTATAGAAAACAAGATCGACATGATGTTAGAGATGGGGGTTTTCTGCCCATCCACAAGCAACTGGTCTTCTCCCATCGTCCTCGTCCTCAAACCAGATGGGACTATTAGATTCTGTATTGATTTCTGAGCAGTAGATAGAATCTCTAAGTTTGATGCCTATCTACTTCCCCACATAGAAGAGCCTATAGAGCGCTTAGGGGAAGCTAGAAACATTACCACTATTGACCTTGCAAAGGGGTATTGGCAGGTCCCTCTACATAGGGAAGACCAGGAGAAAACAGCCTCCTCAACCCTTTCGGGTTTGTTTGAATTTACTGTACTTCCTTTTGGCTTGCTTAGAGCCCCGGTAACATTCCAAAGGCCCATGAATATTGTGTGATGGCCACACCAAGCATATTCCTCTGCTTGCTTAGATGATATCATAATATTCAGTCCCAACTGAGAACAGCATTTGATGACTGCGCTGATGTCCTGAAATCCCTCCAAAACCAATTTGCACATAAATGGCAGAAAATCGAAAGCGGGATTCAGTAAAATCAGATATCTAGGGTTTGTCCTGGATAATGGGGTGATTGACCCTAGACTGAGAAAATATGAGCCACAACTGAGACCCCTTTTCCTAAAACAAAACAGGCCATCAGGGCTTTCCTGGACTCTTAGGATATTACAGGTGATCTGTCTGCACAATTAACTCCTTAGAGTAGTCTGGAGCTTTGAGAACTGGTGTTGAGCGCATTGCCTCTTTCAGTCAAAGGCCTTTTGACAGCTAATTGTCCAGTTTACTTTCTTAGGCATTTTCATAGAGGCCAGTTCTGTGAGAGGGGTCATAATGGATCCATACCCCTTCACAAACCTCCTTTAATAATCAGTCAAGCCAAGCAATGCTAGGGTGGTATCAGCTTCCCAGACCTTAATTTTCCAGATCTTGGGTTGTAAGGGTTGCACTTGGTCTCCACCTACAAGTATACTAAAGTATACAACAGCCCCTGCACTATCTGGCATTTGGATGATAAATGTTCTCCCAATATGTCTGAATTGCTGCGCAGTTTCAAGACAAGCAAGCAAAATCAGCTTGTTCTTTTGTACATTTAAGGCAATGGTGTGACCTAGTGGGGTCTAATTTAGCTGGCACTTTAGGAGTGGCGAAGGCATGATGCAGATACTTTTATAATGTAACAATTTGTGACAGTGGTTGTTAGAGATTGGCTTGGTTTGCACGCAGCAATAATACCAGGGTTTATCTGGGATGGAATGCCCCAAATCGTGTTCCTAAGCAGCCCTCGACTTCTCAGCACCAATAGGTCACATTTGTATGGAAGCATGGTATAAGCAGGATATCAAGTGGATGTTGTCAGGGGCAGAGATTATTAATGTCAGGGGAGGGAATTCCCTCAGGTGTTTGGGGAAAACAGGCAAAATATTATGCAATGTACTGTGAAATCGGTGTAGTATGGATCTATCCATATGTGCAGTATTTCATCCGTCTGTCATGGTGGAAACAGATTGCAGGGTGTTGTTAACAAACAGGTCAGCCACAGAGCGTATCTGATGTGTGGTAAGTGTGCACTATGTCAATCTATACAGAGTAAGTGGGAGCTGAAGGTTATTGGGGAGAGGGATATGCGGGGAATAGAGGGTGTTGTAACCTAAATAATGAAAACATTTGGGCCAAGCCCAGCAGGTAATAGGAAGTGCCTGTATCTCCACTGGCTTCCATGGTAACCTAGGAGGTAAAATGGTAGAGAGGGGTAGATTATAGGCCTGTGTTTTTTCTGGCTTGAGATACAGAATCCTTGCGTTTGGACGGTACCCGTAGTAAGCAAGATGTGATTGAGTGACTAACTAATATAGATGTAATTTGGGAACCCCAAAGCTGCCCCGGCCATAGGGAAGTGTTAGCATGTCCCAATGTATTCGGGGGCACCGGCCAACCCATATAAGTCATGTAAGCAGGCTTCATAGTGTACCAAAAAAACTACTAGTCAGGGCAATGGGGACATTTGGGAACATGTATAGGAATCATGGAAAAACCACCATTTAAATAATGGCGATGCACCCTGCCATTGATAAAGGTAGCTTGATTCATCGTTCAGTTTGGGTCGAGAGCATGTCCACTGAGGTGCCATAGTAACGATTAATCACCTCAAAGCTGTATCTATGTAAGTAGATGCTGAGTTACATAGGGAAGTCTGCGCACCATTGTATAGGAGAATCAAAAACACAGGGGGCTTTTGCATCCATCAATGGGAAAAGCTCCGATTTATTCCAGTTAATGGACAAGCCCGAAAAGGTCTCCAAGCATACCACCTCTCTTATCAGAGGTGGGAGATTGATCGCAGGATTCCGGATGAATAATAATATATCAAGCGCATACAGTGAAGCCAATAATGGACCATGATGAAACCTAGGCCGCTATCTCAGTGATGTTCTTGAAAGTGATGGACAAGAGAGTCCATGGCAATAATGAATAGAAGGAAAGGAAAGCGGGCAGCCTTGTCGGGCATTTCTTGTTCAGGATAAAAACTCAGAGAGTGTGCCGCTGACCCGCAGACTTGCTGGTGGGGCCTCATGAAGCAGTCATCAGGTCTTTGAATCCCCTGAGGATCCCCAGTTTTGTTAATGTAGCCTGTAATAATGACCATTCAAGGAAATCAGATGCTTTTTCAGCATCTAATATAGAGAATGCCACAAGGATATCTGGTAAACTCTAGTTAATAACCGGGAACACCGTGCAAAGGTTAATCGAGGTGGAGCGATGGTAATCGAGGTGGAGCGATGTGGGACAAATCCTGACTGCAATGGAGAAATAATACAATCCATTAAGAGAGAGAGGCTTGTAGCGATAACCTTGGGCAGCATTTTATTGCCATGGTTGAACAATGATAAAGGCCTATATGATGTACGGAGCTGGGGAGGGTGTTCCAGTTTTCACAAGCAAAGTAATAACGGCTTCTCATATGGTGGGGTGGAGGAAGCCCAGTTCTAGGGATTTGGTACATACTTTATGGGTAATTGTGGAGTTAAGATATGCCTTGTAACAGTCTCCTGGGAAGCAATCTAATCCAGGGGTTTTAGAGCCAGTCAGGGCATCAGTGGGTTGGGGTGTCTCCTTGCAGGCGATGGAAGAGCCTAAGAATTGTTGATGGTTACCCTCTAGCCACACAATGGCAATCTCTGATAGATAGTCACAGAAATCTGCTTTACACATGCCTCTACAGGAGGTATACAACTGCTTATAATATGTTCTGAACGTATTTATGATAGTGGTGTTATCTGTGGTTATCATTTTATCTGCTTGTAAGTTTATCACATATGCGGTCTGGAAGGGTGGGCACAAAAGCTGAGCCAAAGTGTGTCTTGGTCTCCCTCCCTCCCCATATCTGTGTGCTCTGGTGTATTTGCCCAAGTACGCAACCTCACATGTGGGCAAGTTTTGGAATTCTTGTATTAGTGTGGATCTGTCGTGCATTGCCGAATTGTGCATAGGGGACATGTTCTGGTGATCCAGGTTACGAAGTTTCTTTTCCACTTAAGCTAGGTAATTTCTAATGCTACAGATGACTCCAGTATTATTAACTATGTATACCCCCTTAATATAAGACATGAAGGCCTCCCAAAGTACAGAGTGTTTCTGTATAGTCCCCTTATTTATTGTGAAGTGTTCATTAATTGAACCTCAGACATCTGTACAGAATACTCCGTCATATAGCGCATTTGCAGGGAAACACCAATATCTATTTGGTGGACTTTGGCACAGGATGTGCAATGTCACTTACTGGGGAGTGGTTCGATAGAGTGCACAATGTTTGTATATCTGGAAGGTTGGGTTTGAGGTACTTCAGTGAGAGTCCCTTGAAACCAATTATAAAAAAGAGCCTTCTGAGAGGCCCAGGTGGCTTTTTTTCCAATCACCCATCTTGCTACTGCTGGAACAAACCTCTGATTGGCTGCCAGAAACATGAGTTAAAATGTTGCTGGCGGCTATTATAGGACTTAGGCCCTTGTCCCGCAATAAAAATAAAAAAAATACATATATGGGGGCAGGATAGATATACTATAGCCCTTGTAGGGGTGGTCCTCCCGGGACCAAAATAGTAAAAAAAAAAAAAGGCGGTTTAGCCCCAGTCCCTGGGACTCCTGTAGGATAACGGCAAAAGAAAAGAAAATGGCAGCCTATTAGTTTTTCCTAATGTTTGGGGTGAGGCTTCCTTTTTTAGCCCATTTTGGGCTCCAGGAACCCCATCCCCTAGGACCAAATTATAGAAAAAAGGAAGTGGTTGTGAGGCCTCCCTCCCAAGCCTTTAGTAGCCCTGGGGACCTCAACTCTGCAATTGTTTATTTTTAGGGGGAGGGGCGACTTGATCCCCCACCAAACCAGTAGCAGCCCTGGAGATGCCATCACATTGGGCCAGAACGTTTATTTTTAGAGAGTGGTGCAAACGGCCCCACCTCCCCAAGCCAATTGGGCCCTGTGGAGCCAAGCCACTGGTGCCAAACCATAAGTAGAGGGACACCTGGCCTTCCTGCCTAAACCCTACAAGGCCCGGGGGACCCCATCCTCTTGGGTCAGCTTTTTAACTGTATCCTGTGGAGCCCACCCACTGGACAAGTGATCTTTACTTCCCGCAGGACCGCGGGCAGGGCAGGATGTGTGCTTCCACTCAGCAGGAGTTTTGAGAATGCCTCTGCTGAGTGGGAGTACACTCCAGTTTCAAAACTCTAATTGTTCCCACCAAGCGGGAGCAAACTGAAGCAGCTGCTCCTGTCTGCCGGGAGCAATGGCAGCACAGTTTGGGGCAGAAGGGGCCCTGGGGTTCCCCCTTCAGCCCTCTAATGTTATGTTTTGTGGGTGCCCCAGGTGGGCACCGGGGCACCCACCTATGATCAATTAGGCCCTGGAGGGGTGGGGCCCCTTGGGTCTATTACGGCTCGGGGAGGGGGACCACGGGCCCCTACTCTATAATAAGACTTTGGTTCAGAGGATGGGGCCTGAGGCCCATTTGACCTCAGCAAGGGAGATCACTTACTCCATCTCCTAAAATATGTATTTTTGACCCCTGGGGATGGGGCTCCCAGGGCTTCTTAAGGATCGGGGAGGAAGGCCATGTGCTCTCCTTTCCTATTATTATTCTTTGGCCCCAAAGTAAGGGGTCCCGATGGTCAATTAGTGCTCACTGAAAAAAGACAAAGGTTAAATTGACGTTTTAGTTAGGGGAAAATTTCAGTGACATCGTAATGTTCTAAACGCAGAAACCACTGAAGTTCACCAGTTCTAGTTATCTCTAGTAACTATAACTCATGCCCTAAGGTAATTATAGCTCATGCCCTCATGCACTGCTAATGATTGATAGCATCACTCAACATGTGAAATTACATTTTTGATGACAACACTGTGCATGGCACGGGTAAATGTACGCAGAAAAAAACCCATGGAGTTGCAAATTATGTGTAGTTTCACGGGTTGAAACATCTGCCCACAGGGAAGTTCCGATTCCATGTGGTTTTACTGATAATTGCATGGTACTGTGGTGATTATACCGCACAGTAATAGTACACTTGTAAAATTACTGTAAAACAGTAAAATCGCCAACTACCATCCAAATAATAATTAGGGCCTCTGATTCATAAGTGACCTGGACTGCAATGAGCCGTTCTGTAGCCCGGCCTGGTCAAACAGGTCTTTCTGTCCTGGAATTAGTGTCAGAGAATGATGTTTGCATTAAGTTGGATAGCAGTTGCAATGTAAAGGATCCTGAGCCTGTAGGTATCCATAATTGCCATTCTGTCCTGCGGCTAGCTCATTCACGTCTGTTACTCATATTATTGACATGTGTTCCTTTCCCTTGTGGTACACACACAGCTCTGATGAGCAGCACTGTTTTCTGAGGTCCTCTCTTTTCATTGAAAAGAACAATGGTATGGGCAAGCCAATTTTGATTGACTTGTTCACTAGACTCTGGGCCATGAAAAGTATCATTGTGCGTTCCCTTACAGAAGCAAACAGTGGCACACTAATGCTTTACTGCTCTTATTAGGCACAGCCGTCTTCAGGCTCTCAGCATACAGGCATATTTCTTGGGTTCACAAAGGTGAAAAATCAAAACTGCACAGAAACTTGCTGTACTTTAGATGCCGAGCAGAAGTACATGTTCCACTGAGTCATGAAGTGGACATTCAGTCCCAGTAAAGTGGACTGAATGACGGTGGCTTGCCAATCTTGTCCAAGGCTCGAAGGTTTGTATGACCCTGTTTGACCTCTAACTTCAGTGTAGGTCAGAAATACTGAAGGAACCCCTAAACTGAAGTGCAGACAAGTTGATGCTCCACACATATTGGGCACATATTGTTTCAAATCTTTTTAAGGCCACAGTGTCCTCATGTGCACAGTCAGTCTCAAATCGCAAGGGAAGAGATGCATAAAATGAGGTCAAGGGCCAATATTGTTGTGTCTTCTGCATGAACACTTTCAAGCTAGTAAAGAAGATATAAGCTCATTGAAAAGTCATGAGATTTACAAAGGTAAATTTACACGTGAAAAATGTATTTATGTGTAAATCTACTACTGCATCTAGGTGTAAATCTACATTTTTTTGCCATTGCCATTTCTGACTATAGATTTACACCTAAATGTAGACCTACATGTCTACAACTCCAGATGGAGTCTCCTACATAATGATTTATGAGTGTGAACATGCTAACTTTTCACATGTGGGTTGACATTTTTGCTACCTTGGCAGTGATCACCCTATGGAAAAGACTACGAAAAATGTTTAAAATGTATAATTGTTTCACAAAACATAATCAAAAGATTTTAATATAAAATATTAATATAACATAATAATGTATATTATTACAATGCCTAATAAAATAAAATATTACAATGCATCAACTGATAAAAATGAATGTGTTCATAAATGATGATTCAATTAAAATATAATTATTTAGCTTATATCAAATATATCAAAAGAATAACTTCTAAAAAAAAATCCCACACACAAAAGCATTTGTATTTTTATTTGATAGGTGTTAAATGTTGTTAAAGGTTATGTGTATAAATAATTACATTATTTTTAATTTATTACTAAAAGATTAATTTCATTTTATTTTAAAGTGCTTAATATTACAAGTTAAAGTTTTAAAATAATTAACATGTATTGTTTACATTACATATAATATATAATCCAATCACCTTGCATTACTTAGTAAAACCAACCAAAAGCCGGCACTCGTGGGTGACAATCATGATTTACTGTGTGAAGTCACACACAACTAACCAACAGGTTTCAGTCATTTGGGGACCTTGATCACAGGAATACACCCCCAGGCCAGAGAATCAAACTGCAAACTATACATATAGAGACCCCACAATGTCAATACCAACCCTTTTAAAGGGGGTGCTGACCACAGGAAAAGGTTGGAGGGGATCCTTACATTTCCCCCCACTCTTGCCACTTGCCTGACAAGTTTGGCAAGACCTCCAGTGTGCATCTGAGTGCCTGCGCATCTGGGGCCAGTAAAAGTGGGTGACATGCCATTCAAAGGTCTTGTCCTGTCCCAAAGGTCCAGCTAAAGGCAGATCATGAGCCAGACCCAGTAGGAATGCTCTGAAGCACTGGGGTACCACCAGCACACAGGCTGACCCTGGCTCAGCAACCTTAGGCTCACGATATAGGAGGCCATCCTCCCAATAAGTCAGACGTAAACCAGACTCCTTGCCAGATGCCTGGTTTGCAGCCTGCTGCCGCAAACCCTCCAGAATAGGGCATGTCTTCTGTGCCTCACAGAAAGCTTCCCTGGTGGGTCCCCCTTCCTGCTGCCACTGAGTCAGCTCAGGGACCTCCCGCAGTTCAGCCACCTGTTCTCCTGTAGGCTCCGGGGCATCATGTAGGAGACTGGCCCTCTATGTAGTGTGCAAAGCTAGGCAAACTGTGCAGGGGGTCCAGAGGTAAAAATTAGATAACCTAACACTAATTTTTGAGGTAGCTTAGTCAAACAGTTAGGCTAATCTTGGAGAAGTGCAAAGCATTTGTTATAGTCACAATATCAATCATGCACCACACACACCCACAAAGGAATAACTCGAGACCAATTCACAAAAATACTTCAGAATTTTATATAATTATTAAGACCAGGATTATCAGAAATGGCTAAGTACTTTTGAAAATATGAATTTTTGAAGTTTTAATAAATGCAGCCTTTCTGTGCATAGTTACACACCATAGGAATCAATAGTCAGTCACTTTTAAAAATGCATATAAAATCACACGGTTCTGTTACCAAGTTCCCCTTTTGCAGCTTGGTCGAGGTCATTGGTGGGAACGCTGTGCCAGCGGGAGAAGTTCAGACGGCTCCTGGTTCCGGTGGGAGCAGCGGTAAAAAAGTCTCTTGGAGCTGGTGAAGGGCATCTGAAGGGGACCACTTGGAAAAGGTCTGTTCTTGCAGCTTTAAAAGTGGTGCTTTGGTGTACCCTTGTGGTGTCAAGGTCGCAAGGGGTAAGGGACCCTTGGAGCACAGTTTGTTCCTTGTTGCAGAGAACAGGGCAGCTGGGTACAGAGGGAGTTGGTGATCTAGGAGCTGTGCGCAATGGAGCCCTTTGGAGGTACGTCTCTTTGAAGGCGGCTTACAGGACAATGGAGGAACTCTGGCGGGAGGTACAGGGTGTTCCTGAAGTCCCTTGACTGGGGCTTCATCCTGGTCGGATTCAGCTCGGGGGGAGCTGGATTTCTTGGAATCCAATGCCCACTGACTGGCACACAGGGTATTGGTTCTGTTCGGCCACTGGAGGACACAGTGCCACCAAACTTGGCACACTTGCAGGGTTTGTCCTCATGGTCATCTGTGTGTTGTTGGGTCTGGCTACAACTTCCGGTTCAGGAGTTGTTGTTTGGTCAGTGAAGTAACTCTCACTAGCTTGTTGCTTCTTGCTGTTTTGTAGAGTGGTACCTCCACTCTGGAGGGAGATCACAGGCTATTGGCAAAGCCTGGAGGTCCTCAGGTTTTCTCGAAGTCAGTCCAATGGTCAGCTCCTCCTCCGCAGCAATTGTCGGGACCGAGGTGCAGAAGACAGGGTTTGGCACCTTCTTCAGCAGGTCCACAGTTCTCTGACTTTGGATCTTCTTGGTGCTGTCTTCTCTCTGCTCCTGCCAAAAGTGGGGATTTGCAAAGGGAGAGGCCATCTGCTGCTAACAGCAGGCCTGAGGGTCGAGTTTCAAGGGCAGTAGGCCCTTTGAAGCTCACTGCCTGGGCAGTGCACATTCCTGAGGGAGGGTGTGTTAGCCCCTCCACCCAGGAAGGGCATTGTTTTACAAACCACAGAGGAAGGGCTCTCCCCCAAAGTTTGTATGTTGGCTGTCTGGAGGTGGCAGGCTGGATAGAACCAGTCTGCAAACATGCCAGGGTAGTTAGCTTTTGCTGGGGGCACCTCTAAGGTGACCCCTTGATACATTTTATAATAAACCCAGAACTGGTAACAGTTTGGATTTATGGTTCTGAGTTGTTTGATACCAAACAACCCAGGGTTCAGAGTAGCCATCATGTAGCTGGGAAACTCTTGTTGACCAATGTCAAGCAGATATATTAAAATGGCTGCTCTGTTCACTCACTGTATCCCAGGTGTGGCAAGGACACAGTAGGGGAATATTACTCAAGCAACTATACCCTCACATATAGTATGGAGCACCCTGCCTTAAGGGCTGTAAGGCATGACAGAAGGATGTCTTATCAATAGTAAATGCAGTATATGATGGACAGGACACACAGGAAGTGTGCTATGTCGAGTTTGTGTTTTAGGTTTGCAGCAGGACACCCAGCCTGCAATGGCAGTGCTGGGTGCATCTGGATGGATGGGCCTAGAGGGTGTCACAATCAGTGCTGCTGCCCTCAAGGGCCTACCGTTAGTACCCCACGGCCTGGGCTCCTAAGTACCTTTTACTAGGGACTTATAGTGGTAGCTAAAGGTGTATCCAAGTACTTTTACAATGTTTTAGGGAACAAACGCTGGCACTGGTTAGCAGGATCCCAGTGCACTGTAGTCCACGGTGCATCCAGAAACCAGGCAAAAAGTGTGTCGGGGGTGTACTGCAACAAGTTGCCAGTTTCCCACACATCCCTCTAAGATTCAACCTCCTCCCGGACCGTGGGAACTTCTGGAGCTGGTTTCCCATGCCCCTTGCCCTTCCTCCTTCTGGCAGACACCTGGGCAACTCTTTCAGGCTCCAGGGTCTCCTGATTACCCTGACAGGCTGCCATTAACTGGGTGGACACACATCCACCCAGGCAGACCCAACATCTCCAAGCAAGACCTGTGTTCCACCCCCTTCTAAGAGGAATTCTCCAGGTCATTGCCAAGCAGACAATCTACAGGCATGGTCAGACTCACAGCTATTCTCAAGGCACCTGAGACCACCCCCCATTCAAAGGGAACCTGCACCACTCTGCAAGGCACTCTGAGTTGTCTACTGCCACTACTTAGTGAGGTACATGTGGATCTATTTGCTCTTCAGACACATGGTGACTCCTCACAATAGTCACACTGGCTCTTGTGTCTCTCAGATCCTCCACCCTCTGTCCATTGACGGTCACCCACTGTCTGTATTTATTAGTGTTTTTAGTCATGAGAGTTCTCTGGACCAGCTCACTGCCCCCTAGTGAGGCATGGGTCATATCAGCTGGCTCCCACATACCTGGAACCAACTCCTCCCCAAGCACTACACTGGCCAAACCTTGTGACTGAGCACAGTGGGTGCCGGGGTCTACTTGGGACATTTGGGATCCCTCCTCACATGATCCACCTGGTCACATGCATAACACTTACAGGGACACCCGTCTGCAGGATTTCCCTTTAGAAAACCATGGCTTCTTTTCAACTGGGGGTTGGGCATCCTTACCCCGGGAACTAGGTTGGAGCCCTTTAGAGAACTCCCGCTGTTTACCCTTGCCCCACTTCTTCTGATGGGGATCCTGCCCACTCTTGGTGTGCCCCCCCCCTTACCTCCTCTGGACCCTGGTGCTCTCCCAATGGTCTGCTTAATGCACAAGCTTTCTGGGGTCAGTCAGCTTGCTGTCAATTAGGCGCTGGTGCAGCTCGGGAAAACAAAGACTGTACAAGTGCTCCAAAGCAATTAAGTTGTAAAGCCCCTCATAAGCTGTTACCTTACTGCCCTTCACCCACCCATCCAGTGACCTGAAGAAAGAGTCAACACATTCTTTGGGATTCTTTCTTTTTGTAGGACCCAAGCTTGTCCTTGTACTGCTCAGGGGTAAGCCATACCTTGTGAGTAGGGCAACCTTCATGATAGAGTAAGTGAGCCCCTGAGGATCTCCTAGGGATGTCAGAGTATCCCTCCCCTCTACCTCAAAGTGCTTCAACAGACCCCCCAATGTGCTCCAGGGACCATGTTCATATGGAGAGCAGACCCATACCCCTTAAACCACAAGTATATGTCATCCTCTCTCTTGTAATTCTTTACTAGGTCTTTGGGAGTGTGCACCCTCCTCTGGTACTACATCCACCATCTCTACTAGACTGGCTCCTCTGAGCTAGTTCCCTCAAACTAAGCTGATAAGCCAGGACCATCTTCTTCTCTTCAATGGCCATCCTCCTCTCTTCCAGCTCCCACTCCATCTTAAGCTTCTCTAACTCAAACAGGTGTACCCTCTCTGCCTGTCTGCCTTGAAACTCTTCAGGAGTCAGACCCTTGGATGACACACTGCTACTTCCCTGAAGACCCTCCCCTCAGTCAGAACAGTACATCTTCTATACCACTGTGATTACTTTGCACATCCTCCTCTGTGTACCCCCCCAGCCTTCTTGGTTTCGCAGCTCCTGCTCCCTGGTGGAGCTCTTAATGGGGCATGTAAGATCCTTACAGAACTGTTTCATTTTGGCAACTGTGTAACGATCCAGCTTCTCAAACTCAAAAACAGCTACAGCTGGTGCATCTATAGATTGAGACTTGTTGGCAAGTCAAAAGTGCAATCTTCTAAGGCAGAAAAAAGAGTTCCCACTGAGAATTTCAAAATCAAAAATGGAAGCAGGAAAAAGTTCTAAAAGAGAAACAGCAAATAAAAGTAGTATGTGGTTGTGTAAAGGTCTGCACTGAAAAGAGTAGTGTACACTTAATCACTGTATGTCAAGTACAAAAACAAGTCCAACCCCAACTGCTGATCACCAGTGTTAGAAATAGGGTCTCTGGTTGGCAGTCAGTTTGCACTCTGTCCAAGAAGGGACCCTCACTCTAATCAGGTCAGTTGAGATACCCATTCAAGATAACCCCTCCTTACCCCCTTGGTAGCTTGGCACAAGCAGCCAGGTTTATCTCAGAGGTTGATGTGTAAAGTATTTGTACCCACACACACAGTAACACAGTGAAAACACTACAAAATGGACACCACACCAGTTTGGAAAAATAGAGAATATTTATCTAAATGAAACAAGACCAAAATAACAAAAGTCCAACATACACAAGTCAAGATATGAATTTTCAAAGTAAAAAGAGTCTTACTCCATAGAAAACAATGGAAACGTTGATTTTACACAAAGTACCTGGTTTGAGAAAAAAATAAAGCCGCACAGGCTTGCGTGCCTAGGAAAAGTCAGCAATGCATTGATTCCTTATTTGCAAGTGAGACCGTGCGTCTTTTCATCTCCCGTCAGGTAGGCAATGCGTCATTTTTCTCCCCCACAAGAGAGCAATGTGTCGATTTTCAGACAGGGCACCTCGGATACGCACAGGTCCACAATGACTTTGACACCCAGCGACGATGTGTGAGAAATCCAGTCATACGGTGTTGGAAAACCCAAGCAGCGTGGGTTTTGCGTCGTTATCAGTAGCTGCAAGCGGGTATTGTGTCATTTCTCCTGCTGCAATGTGTTGATCTCCCTGCCGCAATGCAGATGGAGCAGCGATTTCAGCCGCAAAGTGGGTGGTGTGCCTTTTTCAGCCATGTTGCAGGTGGTTTCTTGAAATTTTCCCTGCACATCTTCCTGTGTGTGGATTTCCGTCCTTTTTCTACCACCTTCACCTTTCAAGGGCTGAGTGACTGGATGGGGCAACACTTGGCAGGGCAGGATTCTCAGCAGAGAGTCCAGGTACTGGCAGAGGAAGTCTTTGATGGACCTGAGACTTCAAAACAGGAGGCAAGCTCAATCTAAGCCCTTGGAGATTCTTCTCAAGCAGGAATATACCACAAAGTCAAGTCTTTTTCCCCTTTCACAGGCAGAAGCAGCAACTACAGGATAGCCCAACATAGAAAAGTCTCAAGCATGAGCAGCACTTCTCCTCATCTCTTCAGCTCTTCTCCTTGGAAGAGGTTCCTCTTAGTTCCAGAAGTAAATCTTGAAGAATTCTAAAGTTTGGGGTTTTGGGTCCACTACTGATACCCCTTCCTGCCTTTGAAGTAGGCAAACTTCAAAGGAAATTCTCTGTTGTTCCTCAAGATCCTGCCTTGCCCAGGCCTGCCCCCAGACACACACCAGGGGGTTGGAGACTGCATTGTCTGAGGGCAGACACAGCCCATTCAGGTGTAAGTGTCCTCTCATCCCTCCATTTTAGCCCAGATGGTTCATCAGATTATGCAAGCTACACTCCAGCTCTCTTCGTGTCACTGTCTAGAGGAGCTTCATAAACAGTCCAACTATCAGTCTGACCCAGACAAGGAATCCACAAACAGGCAGAGTCACAGAATGGTTTAAGCAACAAAATGCCCACTTTCTAAAAGTGGCATTTTCAAACTGACAATCTAAAAACCACCTTCACTAAAAGGTGTATTTTTAAATTGTGAGTTCAGAGACCCCAAACTCCACATCTCTATCTGCTCTCAACAGGAAACAGCACTTTAAGGTTATTTAAAGGCAGACCCCAGGTTAGCCTATGAGAGAGAATTGCCTTGCAATAGTGAAAAACAAATTTTGCAGTATTTCACTGTTAGGATACGGAAAACACACTATTACATGTTTAAAATACACTGCACCCTTCCCTTGGGGCTACCTAGGGCCTATCTTAGGGGTGTCTTACATGTACAAAAATGGAAGGTTTGGGCCTGGCAAGTGGGTACACTTGCCAGGTTGAATTGTCAGTGGAAGACTGAACACAGAGATGCTGCAGTGGCAGGTCTGAGACATGTTTACAGGGCTACTCATGTGGGTGGCACAACCAGTGCTGCAGGCTTACTAGTAGCATTTGATTTACAGGCCCTGGGCACCTCTACTGCACTTTACTAGGGACTTAGTAGTAAATTAAATATGCCAGTCATGGAAAAGCCAAGTACACATACAAGTTACACAGGGGACACTTGCACTTTAGCACTGGTCAGCAGTGGTAAAGTGCCCAGAGTACTAAAAATATTAAAAACAGAGTCCATCACACAGTCAAAACATGGAAAGCAGAGGCAATAAAGACAGGGGAGACCATACCAAGATGCCAGGTCTTACTATATATATATATATATATATATATATATATATATATATATATATATATATATTTCAATTGTTAAAATTGTTTTATTTACTTAATATTATTTCTGATCGGTGTTATTTTATTTACCAGTCTCTATTGTTTTCAATGGGAGTGCATTTCAGTACATGTGGGTGGCCTTGTCTGGGACTTGACTTACCACAAGGGTTGGCTGGAGTGCTTTTACTATTATTTAGTCATCTTTAGGGTCTGCAGCAACTTTGGAAGTATGTCCCCCCCTCCATTTAGGAACAAGTATTTCCAATATTCCAGTGGCTCTCCATTGTCCTTCCCACATTTACTACTAAAAAGTAGGCTTATGAGTGTGGAGTTCTCCTGCAGCATGGTGGAAATCTCCCAGAAAAAATACGAGGCGAGGTCTCTGCCAGTAGGCTAGTTAATATTATTTTGTGATAATGTAAATAGTTCTACTGTAGTACTACTAGCATACCACAAAATACGTCTTATGAATACCCCTCCTTTGTGTTTTGTGTTTGGGTAGATCCATGCTCGTAGGGTTGACATGGACTCTGTAATGAGCAAATGTCTTTATGCCCATGCCAATGTGAGAAGGATACAGTCACTGAATTTTCAAGCATCAGTTTTTTCTTGTCTTATAAATGGACAGTCCCTTACCAGAAAGGATGAGATGCAGCCACTTAATAGTTAAGAACCAATTTCCTTGTGTCTTCCTGGCACTTTGTACAGTGCCCAGATGGTACCCTTGGCACAACATATTTGACTTTGAGTATTGAGTCGGGTGGGGGCTTTCTTTTGTTGGCAAATAACATAGAAACGAAAGTCGACTGTCATTTAATTTTCCAAGCTTTTTGACCAGTGCTCATGATGTTTTATAAATTATCATGAAAACACTTATTCACAAAGCTAAACTTAAACTTTTCTGTAAGTTTATAGTTGTTTGGTATTCACAAAGGGTTTTACGAGTAGTTATCTTTAAGAGCGTGAGTCTCCATACTTAAATTATGTGCAGAGACTCCACACTCTTAAACATAATAAATCCCTTTGTGAATAAGAATTGTAAACTTACATGAAAGTTTAAATTTACCTTTCTGAATCAGGCCCTTAGTTGATCATATTCCCATTTCTATATGATATGTGGTATATAGTATCTGATTGTCCAAAATATGAGTGTGCTGATGTGTTTTATATTTTCATCTAGCCTGCAATCTTAAGTATTCCCGGTCTCAGCCCCTTTCGAACTGCTGCTCTCGTCAAGTATGGAGATGGGCACGCATCTGGCCATAGACAAGGACATCAGCCAGAACCATTTGTTCCAGTGTGCCCTAGAGCACCGTGGAAACCTAAAGCGGTGAACCCCTCTTCCTAGAAACCGAAGACACTTGAATATGGCTGCTGAGATGACACAAGTGTGTGACTCGCATGCTCTGGGACGTTTGACAACCAGTGCCATTGTATATGTCGAATAATCTAATGGAGATAAAACATCCCAATTTTAAAATGGCAAAAATACGATATTGATAATAAAATACAGGAATGTTTTCACTAATGTTTGTATTGAAATGTTTAGAAGTAACAACACTACATGATGTTAGTCATCCTGCTTCCACCAAGAATCCAGATCTTAAAAGTTTGATGTTGTTTGGGATAAAACCATGTATTGAACTTAATAATGTCATTCTGCATCTGACTTGACAATAAAACTATGATTTACACAGCAAGATTGCCAAAGTTAAAATTGTGTTGTTTCCTTACTCATGGGTGCAGCCTTCTTGCTCATCATGGGACAAATATGCAAAGATTGTGGAAGAGAGAGCCAATTTATAACTGTGTGCCGGGCTGAAGAAAATTTGAGTTCATCACAATGGCAGGAGCAAATGGCAGCAAGAACTTTCTGAAGCATTTGCGCCATGCCTATAAAACCAAAAAGCAACATCAGCTATGACAAATAGAAACCAGGTAGAGCCAATCATCATCAAGCTTATTGTACAAAGTTTCACAAACATCACTATCAAGCGCTAATGAAGAATAAGGATGTGCACTAATGATATCCACCAAAAGAAAGCATGCACATGTGGGGATGGCTACCTACAAGGAGGATCACGTCCAAAGAAAGTTCAGCAAACAGAGCAGCAAACCTCATTTGGAAAATGTTCCAAAGTCAAGGTAAAGGTAAACGATCACCTGATAACCTTCATCATAGCCAGTGGAGAGCTGATTAACATCATGCCAATAGAAAAGTTTAACATCTTATCTCCTTTGCCTCGCCTCATTCCATCGGGCATGAGGTGTATAGTGGGGCTTCTTTTGAATCACCGCAAAGCCAGGGGTTGTTCTTCGTGAAAATGCAATACAAAAAGACATTGGTGCCAGCCACCATTCACATTCTAAAAGGAACTTTGCTGAGTGCCTGTTTACTCAGTTTTGCCTCTGCCGCTGGCATGGGACAGATATCCTTCAATTATAACCTCTGTGTCCAGTCAGAAATTACAAGCCAATTCCCGTTGCTTTTCTATGGCCTGGAAAACTTCAAGAAAATGAAAGTACAGCTTCATATCAACAAAGACATTGGCCCTGTTGCTTTGGAAGCCCTCTTAAAACATGACATCATCAAACTCTCCACCTGCCCCACACAATGGGTCTCACCCATAGTAGTAATTAAAAAAAAGGACACTAATGGAGCGGTGCACATTTGCTTTGGTATGCGCCAGGCAGGCAAAGCCACTGAGAGAGAGACGGAGAGCGACATCGAGATCCACACATAGCAGACATGATCATGCACTTGAACGGAGCCAAAGTGTTCTCTCGCCTTGACCTGAATAAAGGATACCATCAACTCAAGATCGAGGACAACTGCAGTTACATTACTATCTTTTTACTCATATTGGTTTGTTCAGGTATAAGAAAATGAGGGCCTGATTAGAGGTTCGGTGGACCTGAAGACCCATCCACCGAACTTCTGATGCAGATGTTGCTGCCACATTGGCTACCTCCCCGCCGGACCTATTACGAGCTTCTTGCTAAGCTGATGGATGGAAACTGATGTTTCCGCAAGTCAGCCTAGTGGGAAAGTGGCGGCAGCGTTGTCTCTCGCTCAAAATCGAGGCATCTGTAATGCTGTCGACTGCAGGGTGCACCAGCACCCTCCCAATGTTCACTGTCTGCACAACAGACAGTGAACATTGCGAGGGTGCTGGGCAAGGGGCCCCTGCACCTGTACTCCACCAGCCTTTTCATGGTGGTAAAATCGCATGAATAGGCTGGCGGAGAAAGAGGTCATAAACAGGAATGGGGAGCTGCATGCAGCGTCGCCCTGGATGATTGCGACCGCCACCCGCCGTAAACCCGTCAGGCTCACTGATCCCAGGGGAGAAGGCAGAACCCAACCAGGATCCTAATGTGGCAGTCAGACCGCCACAGCAACAGCAGTCCTGACCGGCATTGCGAGAGTTAGTTTTGGCTGCTGAAATATTTCAGGGTATTATCCGTTGAGTAATTCAGCTTGTTACGGATGCTTTCAATTACAGTGATGACATACTGGTGTTTGGGCAAACACAAAAAGAACACAATAACGTCCTGACCAAAGTGTGCCAGCTAATCCCGGATGCAGGCCTCACTCTGAATGCGGCAAAATGTGAGTTTCACAGGTCCAAACTCAAATTTGTGGGCACATATTTTCTGATGAGGGAATGACTCCTGACCTAGACAAGGTGCAAGTACTTTCATCCACATCTCCCCCCAAGATGTCACCATGCTAAGATACTTTTTAGGCATGGGCTGTTATTGTTCAAGATATAACTACAATTTTGCTACAGTGAGTGTCCCATTAAGAGACCTGACAAAGCAAAATGTACCATTCCAGTGGTTTCCAGTGGTCTCCAGAATGTAAGCAGAGTTTCAAAGGCGTAAGCATGTACTTGAGAATGCAACGGAAATGGCCTGCTTTGACCCCAAGTTGCATACTGAATTAAAGTTTGATGTGAGCCTAGGGCTAAGGGCAATACTTTCTCAACATAGTAGTGTGAGACTGCAAGCACTTTCATGTATTTCTCTGTGGAAAACAATTCACCATTATCATGGACCACCAGGCATTGCTCACAATGTTTGTCCCCTTGAATAGAGAGGTGGGTGTGAAGACTTCAGGAATATGATTATCAAATTGTTCATAAACCAGAAGGATCAAAATGCATCAGACTGCTATTCATGAGTATTGCTGCATCGTTACAGCTTGAATTCCAAGACAGCTGAGGCATATCTCAACTTTAACCTGCACGCCAGCCACTAGTGGCTATATTGGTGGAACAAATCATTGCTGCAATCAATACAGACAAAGACATGGTTGTAATGAAAGAACTGATTTCTACACAATTGTGGTACAGAAAAACCACCGCTGACCAATGATGTTGAATTCCAAAAGTTCAAGAATGTACAGGATGAGTTAGCAGACTCCCAAGAAAGTGTGATACCAAGAGGCTCAAGAATTGTCACCCCTGGAGGCCTCAGACAGTGGATCATTGAGATGGCCCCTTAAGGACACCGTGGGGTTGTAGCCACTAAAAGAATACTGAGAGATCAGGTGATTCCCTTAGCTAGATGAGAGAGCTAAAGCCATGCCACATTTGCAACTGTCTATAACCCAAAGTGATGCAACATCCAGTAACCATATCTGATCTTCCTGCCCATGCGTGGTAGAGAGTTGCAGTTTAATTTTGTGGGCCTTTAGGAAAAGGACACCATCTCCTGGTAGTCATAGATGAATATTCACGTTTCCCTTGGGTGGAAGACCCATCCTTGACAACTCATGACAAGGTCATAGAATGGCTTGATGACATTTTTGCAACATGAGTCATCCCTAAATTCTCAAATCTGATAATGGCCCACCCTTTATCAACAAAGAGTTCAAAGAGGTCCTCATCAGTCTCAATGTAAAACACCAAAAGAGTACGCCCCTCTGGCCCCAAGCCAATGCCGTAATTGAACGATTTTTGGGCACTCTCAAGAGTCATTCAATGAGCGTCCATGAAAAGAATCGTCCTGAATTGAGCGATGTCGGGCCTTTGGGCCTATCGATCAACTCCTCACTCCAGAACTGCTGAGAGTCCAGCCACTTTGCTCTTTGTGAGTGCTATCAGAATGAATCTACCTCAGTGTACTCCAGATCAATCTGTGAATGCTGAGAAGATTCAAGACACAGTCACTGCTCGAAAGCGGAACATGAAAACATTCGCAGATCAGAATCACCATGCTCAAGAGACAGCCTTTGACAAAGGACACTGGGAATTGGTCAGACAGAAATATAAAAGGAGAACAGACATTCCTTTCGCTGTGGACCCTTTACAGGTTGTGGCGTGCAAAGGAACTATGGTGATGGCACATTGTCCTGAACAATCCATCACTCTGGACACTTCGCATTTCGAACACTTGCCAAGGTCAAGTCCTGAAATTGTAAAGGAGACAACCCTGCCAGCTGGTCCGGCTCAGGAGCCTGAGCACATGGAGCTGTCGCCCAATCAGGGTTAACCTCAATTACCTCAAACCACCTGATACGGCTGACAAGTGATAGCGTCTTGCGGATTAATCGAAGAAACATGATTTTGTTTATGTTTGCCAGCTTTTATTTAACAAAGGGTTCATTAAAGTATGTACTCTAGAGCCCATGTGGTTCTGGGGGGACTCTAATCAATAGCTATGTGATGGATGGGAGATGTTGAGTTGCCATTAACAGAATGCCTGATGTAATGCCTCAGAGCCGTTGATCAGTGGATGACCTGGTGCCATCTCAAACTCAATACCTCCAAAACAGAAATACTCATATGTGGTGACTGCAAAAATTATGACCCTCTGTGCGTTTGGCCTGATGATCTCGGACCACCTCCTCAATTATCCAAGGAAGTTAAAAACCTAGGAATCACCATGGATTCCAAGTTAACTATGAATGCCCAAGTGGACAAATTAGCACGAACAAGCTTCACCACCTTGAAGACTTTACGACGCATCTTCCCCCACCTCGGATTTCCACACAAGGTGCAAGCTACTATCTCGCTTGTACTATCCAAACTGGATTATGCCAATGGCCTCTACCATGGATCATCTCTATCTATTATGAAAAAACTAAAACGTATCCAGAATTCCGCTGCCAGGCTACTATTACATGTAAAGCTGCAAGCCCACATCTCCCCTGCCTTGAGAGCACTACACTGGTTCCCCGTTGCCAGAAGATGCACTTTCAAGCTGCTTTGTATCACCCACAAAGCTATACATGGAACAGGACCGCTTTTTATCAGAAACAAAATAACCAAATACATCCAACAAAGAAACCTCCGCTCAAGATTGGCACCCGCTTAGAACACCACCATACAAGAAAAAGACTATAGGTGGTACATCCTTCTCTGTTCAAGCAGCCAAACTATGGAATTCATTACCCCCAACTATAAGAGCCACAGATAACTTTCTTGTCTTCAGAAAACTACTCAAGAGTTGGCTCTTTCCTTCATAACCACCATATTCAAACAACTATGGACTGCATATGCCTATGTTGATAAATATTTTTTTTCTGATTATGTGTATATTTCTAGGTATGTATAGTTATTTAGAAAATATGTATCTGCTGCTCGAAGAGCCAGGTCTTTTTTTTTTTTTTAGATATATTTTTATTGTTTTATCGGCCAAGTGGCCACATTGGAATAAAATGCAAACTGTTACATTATGTTTCATTGTGCATTACACAGATAACAGTTACGTATGAGCAAAACGCTACTCACGTATACATGCAACAACGCCCGAGGGGGGCTTAACAAATGGCACGTTCACGTAGGGGTTGTATTAAACATATGCAAGATCATTCCAAGAGAACAGAGAACATAGAGAAAAAAGAGTAAGATAGACGCTGAGTAGGCTACAGCCGACACGCAACGGCTGGGGAGAAAGAGGGGACCGACAAAGGAGGAGAGGAGGGGCCCAGGAGGACGAGAAACCAGTTTTCGGAGGGGTCAGGGAGCAATCTACATGAGGCTTGCATGACATTTGCGCGAGTCTCCACGCGTCACATCACATCAGCCCGTGGCGATGCCACCCCACGGCCCCAGGGGACTGGCCCACCATTGGCCGTGGAGCGCCATGCATGAGGGACGGGGCACAGCGGGAGGGAGCCAGAGGGTACCAATGTCTCACAGCCCCAGTACCCCCGAGCGCAACGCAAGGCACCCGTGACGCGCCCAGGGGAAAACGCACAAGGCATCGCAATTTTATAGTGGTTCATTTACTTTATTATTCTTCTTCTTATTATTATTATTTTTTTAATTATTTCCTTTATACTATTCCTTCCCCCCCCCCCACACACCCACATGTCCCGAACGCACCATATGTTGATGTCACCCTGTGGCCACTGCGATGATGTAAAATCACTCCTTTCATTAGTTCAGGGGGGACGCACATCGTCTTTTTTTTCCACAGCTGTCAAAAACGAGTTCCATACCTCCAAGCATTTAACTAGTATACCCCTATCCAGTAGATTCTGCAATGTCTGTGTTTCTGCTTTGGTCCATCGTATTACCTCTTCGCGCCATTGGGCCACCCTGGGGGCATCGGGGGCTTTCCACTTCATGGCGATCAGGTGTCTATACAGCACCAGTGCCAAGGCAAGGCATTTATATGTACGCTTGCGTTTCTTGGAATGAGATGTTAAGCCCAGTAGGCACACCTCAGGAGTGGGAGATAGCGTAGTATCCGTCCATTCCGCTAGCAACGTTATTATCTCTATCCATGTGTTCCGGATCGGGAGGCATTCCCATGTCATGTGGTAGAATGTGGCCTCTTCTGTGTCGCATCTGGGGCATGTCTGCGGCGACCGGGGAAACATACGTGTTATGCGGTGAGGTGATAGGTAAGTCTGATGCACATAATTAAACTGTGTGTATCGGAAGCGCGGGTTGCGTGAAACCTCGCGAGTCAGCTTCAATGCTTGTTCCCATGAATTAGGGGATAGTGGTTCCGGTAGCACGCAGTCCCATTTGTTTTTTGCCTGATCCTGTTTATTTTCAGCATGGGCGGCTATGATATTATATATATTTGAAATGCTTGATGGGGTGCTTATGCTTCCCAAAAGTTCGTGTAGCAAAGGGGAGGTATCCGGTTCCGAGTTGCCTTTACTCCAACTCTCTCTCATTACCTGCCTAATTGCACCGTAAGCTATGAAGCCTCCCTGGCCGAGCGCGTACCTATCGGCTAGCGCTTCGTAGGTTTGAAGTTGCCCGTCCTGGTAGATGTCACCTAGTGTAAGTATGCTCCTGCTACCCCATGTATTCAGGCCCACTTTGGCTGCTATTTTTGCTAATGTCGGTAGGGCCAGCAGTGGAATCTTCAGTGAGTACTGCGGGACTTTTGCGTTTTGCAGCGCATTTCGGCCCCAGGCCCAATGTGCAGTGTGCAGCAGCACACTGCTAGTGTTCACTGGATCGGTACGGTTCATGAGGTATTGCATTATCTCCTTGCCTTCAAGATCCTGCAACACCCTCTGAGTTTCGGGCCCGGCCTGGTAACCAACCCATGTGGATATCCATTGTAGTTGGGCAGCTGCATAGTACGCTTCAAATCTGGGGGCGCCCAGTCCCCCCAACCTAAGCGGTAGGAGGACCTTTGTTAATGCAACGCGTCTGCGGCCATTGCCCCATATTAAGTCCGTTAATAAGGTATTCAGTAGTTTAAAGAATGAGCTCGGGAGTATTAAGGGTAGCGCCATAAAATAATAGAGTAGTCGGGGTAATACTATCATCTTTGCGATGGCTACTCTGCCCATAGGAGACAGTGGCAGTGAGCACCAGAAGGGCAGGGAGCCCCTCGTTGATCTGACCACTTGGCCGAGGTTACCATCCCTGAGATCTAGGCTGTCATGGTATATATTTACCCCTAAATATTTAAATGTTGTATAGCACCATTTCAAGCCTCCCGGACCCATCGGTGTTCTCAGTGCCTCAGGGACCGGGCGCAAAGGGAATATGCAGGATTTTGTCCAGTTCACTGTTAATCCGGCAACCGAGCTAAATTTTTCTAGGCGTTCCAGTAGGCCCGGCAGGGCTCCCACATGATCTCGTAGGAAGATCAACGCATCATCCGCATATAAGGATACTATCTGGTGCTTCTAGCCATCCAAGATACCCCACGTGGGGGCCATTATGCGAAGGCGGGCGGCCAGCGGCTCAATGGCTAATGCGAATAATAGTGGTGAGAGCGGGCATCCCTGTCTGGTGCCCCTACCGATATAGAATTTTTCGGAGACCGTATCGCCCGTCTTAACCCTAGCCTAGAGTGTTTCTGTTAAGAAAGGCCAACCCAGAGTATCAAACGCTTTTTCTATGTCCAGTGATACTGCCACCCTGTGTCTGCCTTCTACCGGGGAGTTTCTCATTAGACGCAGTAAATTCCTGATATTGCTGAAGGTATTGCGTCCGGGAATGAAGCCTGCCTGATCCTGGTGTACCAACTCTGACACACAGGGAAGCAGGCGATTAGCTAGTATTTTTCCGAGTAATTTGCAATCGGTATTTAGTAGTGATAATGGCCTGTATGAGCGAACATCCAAGGGGTCACGGCCTGCCTTTGGTAAAACTGCTATCAAAGCCTCACGGCAAGTTTCAGGGAGTTGGCCCCGTTCCAGCGCTTCCTTTAGCATTGCTAGATATGGGGCTAGAGTCTGAGATTGGAACGTGCTGTAGTATTCTATGGGAATGCCATCGCTGCCGGGTGCTTTGCCATGTGTCAACTGTAGCAGCGCACGTTGGATTTCTGCTATCTCAATCGGGCTGTCCAATTCTATAGTTTGAGAGGCTGTTAGGCTGCTTAGAGTTATATCGTTGAAGAATTCCTCTAACTGGATTTTAGTGGGTGGGGGCCGTGCCCGGTACAACAAGCTATAATACTCTTTGAAAGCGTTATTTATCTCAACCTGTGTATTAACTATACGACCTGACTCCAGGCGGATAGCGCCTATAGGGGCGTTCCGGTGTTCACTCTTTATGAGCCACGCTAATAATTTACCGGATCTGTCGCCTTCTGCATGCGTGCGAGCCATATGGTGCCGATAATCGAACTGTCCGAGGCGTCTGTCTGTCTCGGACCATTTAGTGCGCAAGTTAGTGAGCTTAGTCGCTGTTGTGGTATCTTTAGTGAACTCACCCTCAGCGATTTGAATTTCTTGTTCTAATGCACGGAGTTCGCGCATTAGCGTTTGCCGGACTCCCACTGTGGTTGATATACATACCCCTCTTATGACTGTCTTATGTGCGTCCCATTCGATGGCTCTGGAGGTGGCTGTCCCTTTGTTCAATGTGAAGTATACTGAAATGTGTGTAGCAATGTCCTTCCTAAAAGGGGGTCTTGTAGTAATTGCGTTTGCAGACGCCAGGTGGGAATGCATGAGCGGGGCCTTCCCCATCTTATTTGTACTATGAGTGGGCAGTGGTCTGAGATTACCCTAGCGGAATACTCCGCTCTTGTTATTTTATGCATTATATTCTGTGAGGTGAGGATGAGGTCTATACGGGTATGTAATAAGTGTACTGGGGAATAATAGGAGTACACATTTTCATGTGGATGCATGTGTCTCCATATGTTGATCAGTCGACGTTCTTCCATCCATGCGCCCAGCATTTGGGAGTTTTTCGTTATTGGAGCGGCCACTAGCGGGGGATGTGATCTATCCTTATCTATATGTGGGACACAGTTCATGTCCCCCCCCCATATGCATGATGAAGTTAGATCATTGGTTAATTGAGAGGTCTTGGTTTGTAAAAATTCACCTTGCTTGATGTTCGGTACATATAGTCCATTTATTACAAGATCCTCCCCATCCAGTGAGCCCCTTAGCTGTATAAACCTGCCCTCCTTATCTTTTGTGCAGTGTTGTACTGTATAAGGGACACCCGGCGCAATCCAAACCAGCACTCCTCTGGCGAAGGAGGAATCGCCAGTGCTATATATTGAGCCCAACCAGCACTTTTCTATCCGAGCAGCCTCTGTGGGTGTGATGTGTGTTTCCTGCAGTATTGCTATGTGTATGCGGTGGCGCTTTAGGTACGCATGTATTCTATGACGTTTACTAGTCCCTGCCATGCCCTTCACATTCCATGTTATGAGGTTATAACTAGGTATCTTATTCATTGTGTTATGGTTAGGCGCAGGGGGTTATCTGATCTGTACCCAACACGCCCACCCCCTCCCACCTCCCCGGCCCCACCCCAGACGCCCCCCACCGATCCCCAACCCCTCCACCCCAGCCCCCCAGCATCAGCGATAAAAGAATAAGCCCATAGTGGGCTAAAGATAGAAAAGAAAGAGATAGATATAACAACCAAAAGGATATTACGGGCTGTGTACATCCGTTAAATAAAGTGGCACAACCGGTGCCTAAGGTGGCTTCCAAAGAAGACAGTTCCATTCGGATACCGTTCCGGTGTGGGGGGTCGTGGATCACCTGACGACTAGCCCTTGGGTGGCCCACCTGCAGGATATTTTCCTCTTCCGCAGACCCATTCGCCTTTGTACAATTTACGAGGATTCAGACGTAGTTCTTCATATTAATAGCTGTTATTCACTGTGGAGCTTAGGGCGAGGGTCCCGATGATAGTGTCATGCAGCACCTTAGTTGCTGTCGCCGACAGAGAGGGGCCACGAACGGCAACTCCACCCCTTCAAAGTTTGTCTGCCAATCGCGGTGTGAGGTCAGGGCCCACCCGTAACGGAGAGGGGGACGGGCTCGTATCTCCCACCTGTGAGGCAGTGTCATTAGTGTCCGTTTCACTCCTTGAGTCCAGCAACCCACGAGCGAATGAATTTGTGTCTTTTAATATTTGCGCCCGGTCCAATGCCATTTGCGCTGTTGTGGGGCGGGCAGATGTTTTGGCGTTCTTCTTCCTTTTTCTGGGTTTAGCTGTGGACCACTCACCGGAAACCGTGTCATCCCCGGGTGGGTCGGCCAATCCCTTAGCGTGTATCCAGGTCCATGCATATTCAGGAGTGGGGAACATTAAGGTTTTCTCGTCCATAACGATGCGCAGTCGTTCAGGGAACATGAGGGAGTAAGTAATGCCTTTCCCTCTTAGCAGTTGCTTGATCTTGCTATACGCAATTCTCCTGCTTTGTACCTCCATTGTATAATCAGGATAGGCTGCTACCCTGCTGTTCTCCATCACGATATTGTCAGCCTCTCTAAAGTGTTGGAGGACCAAGTCTCTATCCCTATAATTCAAGAAGCGAGCTATTAGTGGTCGGGCGGTGCTCCCGGCCTAGGTGGCCTGCCTGGAATTCTGTGCGCTCTTTCAATCACCGGTGTTGTGGTGGGGTACTGCTCTTTAAGTGTGTTCCTCAGCCATGCCTCTAAGAACTCCTCTGCCTTAGGAAGTTCGATTCTCTCAGGGATTCCGAGGAATCTGATATTATTCCGCCTGGAACGACCCTCAGCTTCCTCAGCCTTACATTGTAGTTGAGTTATGTCCAGTTCCATTTTTTGCATTCTAGTTCTCATTTCTTCCACTTCGGGCTGAATAGTTTTCAGTGACGTTTCAGTGTCATGTACCCTACCGGTTAATTTGCGGTGGTCCGCTTGCAGCAATGAGACTTCCTGTACTGCAGCGTCTATGTTCCCCCGTCTTGGGGTGTTTTGGTTTGACCATGATTTCCGCGCTATTTTACATTAGTGTGTTACGCCAGCTTTATCGGACAGTTGTTTGCCGGGAGTGATCACCTACGACTTCTAGCTTCCTTCAGCACGTCCCCTGGTTTGCTAGGCTGTAATACAGGAGGGGGTTGAGTGTCCTTTTCTGATATTGGCGCCGGTTTAGATTCACCGATTACCCACTCCGTCTTGTTGTTTTGGTCCAAGTTAATGTCTAACTGATCCACGCCCGGTGGCTCCCACCACTCACGATAGCCCGCAGACTCAGGGTGGATCCGATACCATACGTAGTATTCCACGCCAAAGGGGGCAGCACAATGCCCAGTGCTCCCGTGGATTCCAGGACAATGGCTGTGTCAGTACCAATATTGTCAACCAAAGACCGGGTATGGTCCGCTACTGGCCGCTCAATGTAGCCCAGAAGGGGCACTCGTTCCGCAAAAAAAACACCGTCCTGAATCCAGCCTCTTTGCCAGTAGAGCCCAGATGCCCAATTCAATGCCAAACTGCAGATGTGTACAGAGTGTGAGGCTTACAGCGTGCTGTTAAGGCAGTTGGCGCGCCCGTTGAGGCACTCAGTGAGATCGAGCCCCCCGCGTGCCGCGACCCGAGCCGTGTCGCCGAGTGAGGCACGGGGGGAGAGCGATCCGTCCCCTCTCCACGATTCGGTCTGCGTCGCCGAAGGGTGTGCTGCTCTTTATTGTTCCCACCGTGTGTGGGCGCCTGGGGCTCAGCAGGGGATCCCCCGAGCGGCCGCTCCAGGCGGCGCGGGCACGACGGCGTACAGCCGCCGCAGCTCCCCGAACACCCGCCGAGCCGGGAGCCTCAGTGCGCTCGGGCCGTGCACGGATTAGTCACCATATTCTAGCGCCAAGAGGGGGGCCGCAGTTAATGGCACAGGAGTCGTCCGGTCAGCGCAGAGAGAGGCGGTGATCAGCCGGTAAGGGAGCCCCGCGGGCCGGAGAGCCCAAGCGCGGCCACAGTCCGATGTGTCTCGCGGCGCCGTGCGCCCCACAAGGCCCAGTCCCGCAACGGCAGCACCGCTTCAGGCGGTGGGGCGCGGGCAATCACTCCACCGCAGAGCAATCCCCGGGATGCGAGTCCTCCCGAACTCCGATGCCTCACGGCTCCCCGTGGTGCCTCTCCATTTCAGCGCCGAGCGCTAGAGGTCCGGGGGCGGGGCCGGCCCACGGCCCCGGCAGCAAACTCACCGCGAGCGTCGACCTAGCAGGCCGCCAGCTCCTCTCCGTCGCCCGAGGCGACCCCGGAGTCCCGCAGAGGGTCACCGCATCTGTTGGTGGTCCCGAACAGCTGGGCAGATGGCACCCGCCTCAAAGAAGGTTCTAGGTTCCGATTTCAGGATGTTTTTTGTGGGCCAGGCACGGAGCTGCAGTTTTACTCTGCCGCTCCGGTCGCCATGTTGGCCACGCCCCCGAAGAGCCAGGTCTTGAGATGCCTCCGGAAGGCAAGGTGGTCCTGGGTGGTTCTGAGGTTGGTGGGGAGGGTTTTCCATGTCTTGGCCGCCAGGGAGGAGAAGGATTTCCCACCTGCAGTGGTACGGCGGATGCGAGGGATGGCGGCGAGTGCGAGGCTGGTGGAGCGAAGTTGACGGGTGGGCGTGTAGAAACTGAGGCGACGGTTGAGGTATTCGAGTCCCTTGTTATGGAGGGCTTTGTGTGCGTGGGTGAGGGGCCTGAAGGTGATCCTTTTGTTGACGGGAAGCCAGTGCAGGTGTCTCAGGTGGGCGGAGATGTGGCTGTGGCGGGGTATGTCGAGGATGAGGCGTGCGGAGGCGTTTTGTATTCGCTGAAGACGTTTCTGGAGTTTTGCGGTGGTTCCTGCGTATAGGGTGTTTCCGTAGTCCAGGCGGCTTGTGACGAGGGCTTGGGTCACAGTTTTTCTGGTGTTGGCGGGGATCCAGCGGAAGATCTTTCGGAGCATGCGGAGAGTGAGGAAGCAGGAAGACGAGACGACGTTGACTTGTTTGGTCATGGTGAGAAGCGTGTCCAGGATGAATCTGAGGTTGCATGCGTGGTCTGAGGGGGTTGGTGCGGTGCCCAGGGCCGTGGGCCACCAAGAATTGTCCCAGGCGGACGGGGTGTTTCCGAGGATGAGGACTTCGGTTTTGTCTGAGTTCAGCTTCAGACGGCTGAGTTTCATCCATTCTGCGACATCTTTCATTCCATCCTGCAGGTTGGTCTTGGCGGTGGTAGGGTCCTTGGTGAGGGAAAGTATCAGCTGGGTGTCGTCGCCCTAGGAGATGATGTTGATGTTGTGTTTGCGTGGGATGTCGGCAAGGGGGCTCATGAAGACATTGAAGAGAGTCGGGCTGAGTGAGGAGCCCTGTGGGACGCCGCAGATGATCTCGGTGGGATCTGAGCGGAACGGCAGGAGGTAAACTCTTTGCCCGCAACTCCACGCCCGCAACCTCGGCTTCATCTTGGACCCTCTTCTCACCATGACCAAGCAAGTCAACGCCGTGTCCTCCGCCTGCTTCCTCACCCTCCGCATGCTCCGCAAGATCTTCCGCTGGATCCCCGCCGACACCAGAAAAACCGTGACCCACGCCCTCGTCACGAGCCGCCTGGACTACGGCAACACCCTCTACGCCGGGACCACAGCCAAACTCCAAAATCGCCTGCAACGCATTCAAAACGCCTCGGCCCGCCTCATCCTCGACATACCCCGCAGCAGCCACATCTCCGCACACCTGAGACACCTGCACTGGCTCCCAGTCAGCAAAAGGATCACCTTCCGACTTCTCACCCACGCACACAAAGCCCTCCACGACAAGGGACCGGAATACCTCAACAGACGCCTCAGTTTCTACGTCCCCACCCGCCTCCTCCGCTCCTCTGGCCTCGCACTCGCTGCTGTCCCTCACATCCGCCGCTCCACGGCGGGTGGGAGATCTTTCTCCTTCCTGGCGGCCAAGACCTGGAACTCCCTCCCCACCAGCCTCAGGACCACCCAGGACCACTCCGCTTTCCGGAGACTCCTAAAGACCTGGCTGTTCGAGCAGCGATAACCCCCCCTTTTTCCCCTAGCGCCTTGAGACCCGCACGGGTGAGTAGCGCGCTTTATAAATGTTAATGATTTTTTGATTTTTTGATTTTTTGGGAGCGGTTAGAGAGAAAAGAGGCGATCCAGTCCAGGGCCTGTCCTTGGATACCTGTGGAACGGAGGCGGGATATTAGGGTGCAGTGGCAGACAGTGTCGAAGGCAGCCGAGAGGTCGAGGAGGATGAGGGCGGCTGTTTCTCCGTTGTCCAGCAGAGTTCTGATGTCGTCGGTGACTGCGATGAGGGCGGTTTCCATGCTGTGGTTGGCCCGGAATCCGGACTGGGAGGGGTCGAGCAGGTTGTTGTCTTCGAGGAATTTGGTCAGTTGCTTGTTGACAGTCTTCTCGATGACTTTGGCCGGAAAGGGGAGGAGCGAGATGGGGCGGAAATTCTTCAGGTCGCTGGGGTCCGCCGTGGGTTTCTTCAGGAGAGCGTTGACTTCCGCGTGTTTCCAGCTCTCGGGAAAGGTGGCAGATGCAAACGAGCTGATGATGATGGTCTGGAGATGGGGGGCGATGATGTCGTCGGCTTGGTTGAAGATGAAATGAGGGCAAGGGTCCGAGGGGGCACCGGAGTGGATGGTGTTCATGGTAGTTTTGGTCTCTTCGGCGCTGATGTGTGTCCAGGCGTTGAGGGTGATGGCTGGGGCTGTGAGTTCTGTGGTGGTTGGCTGGGTCTGTGGACCAAAGCTGTCATGTAGGTCGGTGATCTTTCGATGGAAGAAGGTAGCGAGGGAGTTGCAGAGTTCTTGTGAGGGCGTGATGGAGTTGGAGCTGGCGTTGGGTTTGGAGAGCTCTTTGACGATGTTGAAGAGTTCTTTGCTGTTGTGAGTGTTCTTGTCCAGTCTTTCTGTGAAGGATGTTCTTTTGGTGGCGCGGATCAGCTGATGGTGTTCGCGGGTGGCGATTTTGAGGGCTGACATGTTTTCTACGGTGTGGTCTTTGCTCCAGGTTTTCTCGAGGGTACGGCAGTTTTTTTTGGATTCCTTGAGGGCGTCTGTGAACCTTTGAGGTTTCCTGGTGTTGGTCTGTCTTGGGAGGCGTCTGAGGGGTGCGAGGTTGTCAGCGCAGTTGGTGATCCATTGTGTGAGGCTGAGGGCTGCGTTGTTGGCGTCAGCGGTGATGGTCGGTTGGTTGTGGCTGAGAGTGGAGAGTAGCTGTTCAGTGGAGATTTTGTTCCAAGGTCTACGTGAGATGGGTTGTGTGCGAAGGTGGAGGGTCTTGCGTCTGAAGGTGAAGTGGACACATCTGTGATCGGTCCAGTGTATTTCGGAGGAGTGGCTGAAGGATACGTGGTTGCTGGTGGAGAAGATGGGGTCGAGCGTGTGTCCGGCGATGTGGGTGGGGATGTTCACCAGTTGCTTGAGACCGAGGTTAGTGAGGTTGTCGAGCAGGGTGGTGGTGTTGGTGTCGTTGTTCTGCTCCAGGTGGAAGTTGAGGTCTCCGAGGAGGATGTAGTCTGGCGAGGCTAGGGCGTGCGGAGAGATGAAGTCTGTGATGGATTCGCTGAAGATGGCGCGTGGTCCAGGGGGTCTGTAGATGAGAGTTCCTCTGAGGGTGGTCCCGGGGTCGGTGTGGATCTGGAAGTGCATGTGTTCGGCGGCGAGGGGGGTGTCTTCGGTGGAGGTGGTGATGTTGATGGAGTTCTTGAATATGATGGCGATTGCTCCTCCGACTTGGTTGGTGCGGTCTCTCCTGGCGATCTTGTAGCCATCGGGGATGGCTATGGCGATGTCGGGGGCCGAGGAGGCGTTCATCCAGGTCTCAGTGATGAAGGCGACGTCCGGTGCGGTAGAGCCCAGGAGGTCCCATAGTTCAATGGCGTGCTTGTGGACGGAGCGTGCGTTAATGAGGATGCATTTGAGGCGGTTATTGGCGCGTGGGCTGCGTGGCGGGGTGCAGTCGCGGTGGAAGGTATGCTTGCAGGTAAGACATGCGAAGGGTCCATGAGTGCGTTTCGGGTTGGCTTGGAAGCAGGTTGTGGAACGTCCTGGGTTGAGTGAGTGGAGGGAGGGGGGGTCATAGCGGTGCTGCGGGGTTTGGGAGTGCTGGGGGCCAGGGGTCGTGGCGCTGGGTGTGGTCCAGGCACGGATGGGCGCAGACGGGCTTGCCTTTGATGCGCCAGCGGCCGCCATACGAGGGAGGAGGGGGGAGGAGGGGTCAGCTTGGGGCGGGAGGCAGGAGGCAGGAGGGGGGGCGACGAATGGGAGCAGGGGGGGTCGGGGCCGCACGGGTGGCAGCGGTGGGAAAGCAGAGGGCGGGGGGGTCAGAAGAAAGGGAAAGAAGGGAACGTGTGGAAAAAAAGGAAAATCCACAGGAGAAGGAGGCGTAAAACGAGGAGCAAGGGCAGGAGGAGAGCAGTGGAAAAGCAAAGAAGAATGGACAAGGGAGAGAGCAGAGATGGAAGAGGAAAAATGGACGAGGAAGAGAGCAGAGATGGAGAAGGAAAATGGACTACAGAGAAAGAGCAGAGCACAAAGGAAAATGGACTACAGAGGGAGAGCAGAAAACGAAGGAAAATGGACAACAGAGGGAGAACAGAACACAAAGGAAAATGGACTACAGAGGAAGAGCAGAAAACGAAGGAGAATGGACAACGGAGGGAGAGCAGAACACGAAGAAGAATGGACAACAGAGGAAGAGCAGAAAACAAAGGAAAATGGACAACAGAGGGAGAACAGAACACAAAGGAAAATGGACTACAGAGGAAGAGCAGAAAACGAAGGAAAATGGACAACAGAGGGAGAACAGAACACAAAGGAAAATGGACTACAGAGGAAGAGCAGAGCGCAAAGGAAAACAGACTACAGAGGAAGAGCAGAACACGAAGGAAAACGGACTACAGAGGAAGAGCAGAAAACAAAGAAAAAATGGACTACAGAGGAAGAGCAGAAAAACGAAGGAAAATGGACAGAGAGATGACAGCAGAGGTACAAAGAAAATTTGGAAGAGAGAGCTCAGAAGAGAGAAGAGAGTAACGAGGGGCTGGACAAGGGGGAGCGCAGGGGGTACTTACGGTTTGCTTGGAGGTGGCAGGAGCCTGGGCAGGTGGAGCTGCAGCGGCGGGGGAAGCGACCTACCCTATGGTCAAGGGTCGCTGTCTCTGCCGCGCAGCGGGTGCCATAAGAGGGAGGAGGGGGGAGGAGGGTTCAGCTGGGGGCGGGAGGCAGGAGGGGGGGCGATGAATGGGAGCAGGGGGGGGGGCGGGCCGCACGGGTGGCAGCGGCGGGAAAGAAGAGGGCGGGGGGGTCAGAAGGAAGGAAGGAACGTGTGGAAAAAAAGGAAAATCCACAGGAGAAGGAAGCGGAAAACGAGGAGCTAGGGCAGGAGGAGAGCAGAGGAAAAGCGAAGAAGAATGGACGAGGGAGAGAGCAGAGATGGAAGAGGAAAAATGGACGAGGGAGAGAGCAGAGATGGAAGAGGAAAAATGGACGAGGGAGAGAGCAGAGATGGAGGAAGGAAAATGGACTACAGAGGAAGAGCAGAGCACAAACAAAAATGGACTACAGAGGGAGAGCAGAAAACTAAGGAAAATGGACAACAGAGGGAGAACAGAACACGAAGGAAAATGGACTACAGAGGAAGAGCAGACAACGAAGGAGAATGGCCAACGGAGGGAGAGCAGAACACGAAGGAGAATGGACTACAGAGGAAGAGCAGAAAACGAAGGAGAATGGACAACAGAGGGAGAGCAGAACACGAAGGAAAATGGACAACAGAGTAAGAGCAGAAAACGAAGGAAATTGGACAACAGAGGGAGAACAGAACACGAAGGAAAATGGACTACAGAGGAAGAGCAGAAAACGAAGGAAAATGGACAACAGAGGGAGAACAGAACACGAAGGAAAATGGACTACAGAGGAAGAGCAGAAAACGAAGGAAAATGGACAGAGAGAGGACAGCAGAGGTACGAAGAAAATTTGGAAGAGAGAGAGCTCAGAGGACAGAAGAGAGTAACGAGGGGCTGGACAAGGGGGAGTGCAGGGGGTACTTACGGTTTGCTAGGAGGTGGGAGGAGCCTGGGCAGGTGGAGCTGCAGCGGCGGGGGAAGCGGCCTACCCTAGGGTCAAGGGTCGCTCCCATAAGTATATTTTACCCATGGTTCTAATTATGTATTGTATGTGCATATGTGTGTGTATTCATGTGTGTTAGTATGTGTGTGTGTATGTGTGTGTATATATATATATATATATATATATATATATATATATATGTGTATATGTTGTTTCTGTGCTTGGCATGTTCGTGGGTCATTGCATGGCTCCTGGGTGGGTTGTTATACTAGATATCTATGAATTCCTGCTCTCATCTTATCACACTTATCTACCCATCATAAAATGTCATGTCTCCATCAAACTATCCTTGATTCTCACTCTGAGTCATCCCAAATCCTTTCTACTACTTTCATCTCCTAAATAACTCTGCCCAAGCTCTTCCCTCCGCTTCCACAGCTAACTCACCAAACCTCACTCTACTACCGTGACCTCCCACACAACCCTACTAAATTCTCCCGCATTTATCTCACCCTGCTACTATGCTCTCTCTAACCCTTCCACATACTCTTCCCTCCTCCATCCTCTTTTACTCATCCCAAGCCTTTGGGTTGAGTAAATGAAGGATATACTCCCAATTAACACTTCTGGGTTTCTTTCCTCCTCCACCCCTCCATTACTCCAGTCAATCTAACTAACAAACTCTCATATCCGCGGCTCAAATTAACTCATAATAATACTAAAACTGTACTCATTATTTCCCGATACTAATCCATCACTAATTCTTGTTGGGTTCCAGAGTAGCGTGGTACTCACCGAAAAGCGCTTCGACGCCTCATCAGGGGTAGTAAGCGCTATATAAATACGATTACAATACAATACAATAGAACATTAGCGTATGCCGACGAATAAAGTACTGTTTGAATGCAGCTCTCATTTGACATCATTCATATGTATACTCCAGGGCTGAGGAAGACCCTAAAGAGGCAGCTTTGAAATTTAAAGGCAAAGGATTTTTTTTAGGCACTCCGCATGGGGAGACTGCCTGGCGGCTCTTGCAACCTAAAATCTGCAAGGTCCATCATATATCGGATTCTTTCTCTTCCCAATTGTGTTTTGACTTTTTGGTTCACATGCCTGAATTTATGTAGGGATCGATTACCTCTCCCTTGGGACCCTGAGGCCCATATTTATACTTTTTTTGCACCGCTTTTTGACGAAAACATCGGCGCAAATTTACAAAATACAATTGTATTTTGTAAGTTTGCGCCGATTTTGCGTCAAAAAACGGCGCAAAAAAAAGTATAAATATGGGCCTGAGTTTCTAAGCTCCAAAGTTCAGTTTGTTACTCAGATCAGTTATACACCTCGCTTCTAGGTGATCTTGTTTCGCTGCATGTATCCCATACCCAGTAAAGGCAGATCTTGTAAAACACAAAGCGGATTCAGTGTGCTCTGCTGCTATAGTCGAACAAAAATATTTGTCTGTAAACTTGAGCCGGACCTGATCACTCTATTCCGCATCAAAAATAGTGCAAAACGCATTTCCTGCATTTATGGGTAATAAGACCCCACTTGTTATATGGGTTTTTCAATTTCTCAAGTAACCACACACCAAACACAAAAAAGTAAACGCTTTGAAAATGTTTGAGGCACCACAATCCAAATTAAATAAAACGTTAGGACTTGAAATGTCTGTGTGGCAGGCATGGAGAGCTGCAAAACGGCCCTGAAATTGATTGAATGTCAGTAAACTTTTCCATCCATTAAATTGTTTTGCAATTACATGATTCGTATTTTCATATAACACACTGCCAAGTTACTTGGTTGAAGGCATTTGAGGTGGTCTTCTTCCAAGGCAAGGGTTCTGTGGTTAATAAATGCCTAGGCGGGTGGTTGATGCCACTCTACACATAAAAAGATGCAACATGCATATATTTTAATGCGTGGAGTTCTATGCCCAAACTGCGGAGTCTCCACTCATAAACGTACTATTAAAATGCAGTTTTATGAATTCCAAAGCAAAGGTAAACTTACAGAAACTTACAGAAAAGTGCAAGTTTACCTTTGTGACTCAGGCCTTTAGGTCTATATATTCGTATGTTTATCTGAGGTATTTCAAACTGTTTTTGTAGAATACGAGTGTTATAATTTGTTTTATTTTTTCCTTCTCGGCTCAGCCCGCTGGCATCCCTGGTCTCACTCCTTTTCGAAGTGTCGCCGCAGTCCCTCACGGAGATGGACATGCGAGGCGTCGCAGGCAGGGATACGTCCCAGAGGCACCCACTCCAACGTGCCCCGGAGAACCCTGGAAACCCAAACCTCTAAGTCCACCTTCCCAGTAATTCACGACGGCGGAAGATGCACATCGCAGGTGGCTACAAGACAACATGGGATTCATTTAAGGCACAGCCTGGGGCTTTTGAAGAAGTCTATTCCCTGGCAGCTGTCCCACAGTCCGAATGCGATAAAACAACCTACTTCAAAATGTCAAACATATGATACTGATAATAAAATACTGATGTTTTATCACTAGATGTTTGTATCAATTATTTTCCAAAAGAGCAAAGAAACTTTACACCGGCACACCTATAGACTCTATGCTCCAAGGCATTTTTGAGTCATTAAATTTGTGCTCCAGGACTGCTACTTGATTTGCTCACAAATGCTATTCACTAACATCCGAGAGGTTATCTCTGCCTTCCCTATATTTTATGTACAGAAATGTCTGCGGCAAGCACTTGGGGGGGGGTTGGGGGGGGGCGGGGCCCAAGCCCCTTCCACATTTTTGATGCAAATGTGGAAGGGGCTAAAAGGGAGAGGCGCGGAAATAGGGAACATCCACTACAAAATGGGAGGAGTAAAAGAAAAAAAATAAAGAGGGGCCCATGGAGGCACATGCAAATACAAAAAGACACATCAAAAAAGGGTAAGACAATCCGTGTTTTCCACAGTTACAGCCACAACTACTCCAATAGTACTGCAACCCAAACAGGCCCAAATGTGCTCAAGACAAGCCGTGAAGTAAGACACGCACCATACATGGCCACTCGCAGGTACTGGAAAGCAATTACACAGAAATTAATGGAAGCAGGGAATAATGCCAACAACACACACAGAAACCAGAGTAAAAATGCAAGAACTTTTTTTATGCATAAAAAAATATATATTTTTCACTTTTTATGAGTTAAAAAAGTTATATTTTTCATTTAAGTGCAAGAAAAGCACAGGCACATAACAGTAAACAGTTCAGCATTCCGTCCATCATCGGTTCATTTTGAATTTGTCGCCCCAAGTGGGAAGATTGTGCCCGAACGTGGGTCCCGTGCTCACTGCGCCACAGGATTCAAGCTAGCCTAGCTGATGAAGGTTGATACCCTGAAACCGGTCTAAGGATGCTTGTTTCTGGTCCAGGGAGGACCTGGCTTGGCAGTTCAGCTGGACTGTTCCCATGAGGAACAGGGTCAAGACTGATTTGCGTAAGGCTAGGTCCAAACTGGGGTGGCGTGTTGAGCAAAAAAACAATGGATTAAACCCAGATCTTAGTGACTGAGGGTGAATGTTTGCATTGTTCAGAATTCTGTCCATCATCTGTTCTTTTTATATAACAGTAAACATCATCAGAATTAGTGGAGAACACAGACAGGAATAAGGCTTCTTTTAATACAACTGGTAATGCAACATTTATTAGCCATGACTCCACCACACCGATCACCATGCGAAACTCACTGCAAAATGAGCCATTGATACACAGCTTGCTCGCATAAGAATGCAAGCCACAGATAAACCAGCCAAACAGTTTTAAGTCTGGTGTTAGCCAAGACATTTCCATTTTACTAAAAAACATGTCTAAAAGCAATAAGCCAATCACTAAAGTGGACTGATTCCTTGCCCCATGTGGCTGGCTGAGGCCCTTTATATATATATATATATATAGATATATATATATATATTAATATATATATGTAGATATATATATATATATATATATATATATATATATATATGTAGATAGATAGATATAAACACCATGACAATGCATGGTTTTTGAGAACCCAAAAAGTGTTTTACATTTCGTCATTTTATTTATATTGGTAAGGGTCAGATTATAAAAAACACATATTTCAAAAACCATGACAAAAAAAACATTGACAAATTGACATCCACGAAGCTGACAGCAAATAGCAGAACTATTGACTCTGCCAGGTCTGGTTTCACCATGTCAATGATGTTTGTCACCTTGTCCCTTATTTTGAGGTATGATTTTGAGCAGTATAGAGAAAATATACAAAAACAGGATCAACATCTTTCGTACATCCTGGGAAGCGGGGATTGCTAGATGCTGCTTCTGTTTAAATGTGATCCTTCCTATGATTAAGGATTGGGACCAGGAGCTCACTTCATCTACAGCGACCTCCCAGTCCATGCCTGATAATTACAAAATAGTGGGTGTACTCCACCTCCTGGCCACTGGATCAATTCAGAGTGTAAGTACGGACACTGAGCATCTCACAGACAAGTCAGTCACAGTGCTTCAACGACTATTTGGGATGAATCACCAGCCAAATGCACCAGTTTATTACCATGCCACAGTCACTAGTAAAAACGCTGTGGGTGGCAAGGGAATTCGGTTCCATTACCCACTTCCTTAAGATCTTAGGGCCATATGTACAAACACTTTTTCCCAGAGACACAGAATGGGTAAAAACCTTTGCTACATCTGGCCCTTAGTTTCCATCGATTGCATCCATGTAGCGCTTCAGCCATCCTGCCAGTGAGGACATCATTTATACTACAGGCACTGCTGACACTCTGTCAACATGCAAGTTGTCTTTGATGGCAGGGGCTACTTCAATGATGTGTAAGCAGTGTTTCCTATGTGTACATGCAAGAGCTACACCTTCTGACAATCCACTCTTGTACGTCAGTCAGCTACTATTAATTTTGGTGGCATTGGCTGATAGGTACGTTTATGTAACTTACACTGGGACTGCATTTATAACTAGGAAATAACACCAGAAACCGAGTTGCTCATAACTTCAACCCATCAAAATATACACTCTTGAGTCTACCATTGAGTGCGCATGGAATGTGTACAGTATTTAGAGGTACCCACCTTAAAACAAATACCACATGTCTGTTGCAGATGATCATGGTTATGCTTTAGCTCCCCATCTCCTCATTTTCTTCCAGCGTCCAACCACATAGCCTAACCAGAAGTACAATAGGACGGGAGCCATCATTGAAAGCCTTTTTGACATAAGTCATACTTTAGATGTCTAGATCATACATAGGAGCTGCTCCTGTACTCCCCACAAGAAGTGCCAAAGGTCATTGTATTCTGTTGCATGTTGCATATCATCATGCGATGTACCCCTGAATTATGGCCCCATCCAGATTTCAGCTCTCTGTAGGCTGTGATTGGCTGGTGTCCTCACATTTTACAGCATGTTAGTTTGATTAGTGTATCACAGTGGTTCAAAAGTGTTGTACCATTGATGAATGGTGGGCTATCAGACCATCCACACATACCAGCACCAGACACTGCCATTGCATCACAATGATATCACACCCAGACAAGCAATTGTAAATGTAATATGCATACACAAATACATCACCCATTTATCAATCAAAACAATAAATTATACAACTACATACTTCTTTCACACACAACTGCGAACTCACCTCAAATTAGAGCAAATTACATGTGTTAGTACGTAGAGAGCAATACCTAACACTTAGGAGTCACCCACAAATCTTATTTAAAGATTTTACTATTAAATGATTAAAAATGTGTTAATGTAAAATGTCTAATCCCAATATATTCCCTTCATTTTCTTTCCTTTCCTCTTGTCCTAGTTATTAAATTCAGGTGGCAGATTTCTCACCTCCACCCTGTAGGTGGAGAATTACACAGAAAAGGCAGAATTTTCTGCCAAATGTTAAACACTCGAAATTATATACAGGAACAGAAAGTAGGCCATTCCGCATGCTGTGGATTCTTTTGTCTGGAAATCCTCAATCGCTGAGAATGATGAAAAGATGCTTACCTGTTTCTCCTAGAAGGAATAATAGGAGGGTTCCTACAAAAATATCATCAGTCGTACGTTGGACCAGAAACACACGAGATTAATGCATCATATATGGACATTTGTCAGAACATCTGCAGGCAGTGCAATGCAATGTGTGTTCAAACCTGTGGAGCCATGGAGTTGTACAAGCACTGGGAAGATCTGCCTTGATAGACATATCCAAAGCCACATGTCGGAGCAGTATTATGATGGGTCTTCTTTAGGCCCTGGAGAAGAAACATCTGTGACATCCTAGGAGTCCCCCTCCATCATCAATAACCTGAAGCTACCCCATATACTACTCGGGAGGCCCCCTACAACAATGGAACCCCCAGCTGCAACCCCTGCTACCCTCCTCTTTCAAGTGCCCACCCTCAAGCATAGCAACTAAGGGTAACATTCGCCACCAGCACCACTGAGCCATCAATTGTAACCCCATCCTACTACCTAAGTATGCTGCCATAGAGCCAAGGAGAAATGTCATTATTAGTAAGCAGGCACACTCAAGGGGCCTTAATGGGTGGTGTTGGCAGTGAATGCCCACCAAGAGGTGCAGGCTGACCAGCATGGAGAACAATGCTGCAATCTATACTCACTGACTGCAGCCAAAGACCCTTTTTAATATACAAAATAATTGGTAAGATGGATACTTACAAATGTTGAGGTCTCTTGTGCAAGGATTGCTTAGTGACTGTTATATGACTTTCCCGTCGGGTGGTGGTTGCTTTCCCCCCCATTTTTTGTTGGTGTTCTTGGCTACAAAATATTGGGCACACATTGGCTTTGCGGAGCTGGCTGTGGAGTGGAAGCAGGTGGGCTAGTCAGAGAGGAGTTTGATTGATGGTTGGGTAAGCTTTGCCTGGCAGGTTGTTGTTGACCCTAGCTGCTGCATGTCTTCTTAATTACCCAATGTGTTGGAGGCTTTTTTCAGAGTTCTCCAAGACACAAATGTCTCAATCAACCTTGGGATCTCTTTGTGATGGGGAATCCATGTTGTGCAGGGTCATCCCATTTCACGAATATCCCACCACAGAGAGAATTACTGTTAAAAAACTGATGCAACCACAGGACAGTATTGTCCCCTTACAACACCACTCCCACCTGAAGGTGAGGCTTTCTAATACAGCCAACTGGTTGTCCATCATGTAGAGTTGACATGTGGGAGGTTGTAAGAGTGGAGACTGCTCAATATGGGAGAAGTCATTCTTTCCAGAGGCCATCCCTTCATTACAACATTGAAAGATGACTTGAGTTATTGGCATAAAGATAGCATGAAATGTTTGAGGGTTTCAATAGTGAGGTGAGAGGATACACATACAGAATAAAACAGAGAAAGGATTAAACCTTGTAGAAGTCTGCATCCTAAGGGGGTTAGGTCAGATAGATTCTTGCTAGGTGTCATTTGTTGACTGCAGCTTTCAAGGTAGGAAAAGAGCCAAATAAAAATGGTTTCTTTCAGCCCCATTCTGTCTTTAAAGGGGTTCAAGAATGTGATGTGTTTGACTGTACTGAATGCAGCAGAGGTGCAGAGGAGGATGAGAAGTTGAGTCCCCATAGCATTAATCTGGATTGAAGTTCATCAGGCTGGTAACTTTCTCAGTGAATTATTAGAGTTTAGTTTCTACACAGATTTGGAGTACTTTTGATAGAAGCAGAAGATCAGAGTCTGGATAGAAGATGTTGAAGCCCTCGGGGTCTGCATCCAGTTTCTTTAGGAGTGGGACAACCTGGACACTTTTGAGGCAAAATATAATTGTGCCTTGCTGCAAGGATGTGTACATTAGGTTTGTCCAGTGTGGTATTTTTTTGTTTGTTTTTTATTGAGTAGGGTAAAAAAACAATATATCATAGTTGGGCATATGAAGAAAAAGTCTCCAATACAGTGCGACAATACCACACAATATCTTGTATGGTATTGTCTTCTTTTTCCATCGGCATCTGCAACCCTCTTCCATAATAAATGTCCAGTAGGGAAAACTGCTAAAGTGCTAAGGCTTAAAGTACATCCATGCTACAAAAGTGCTATAGCAAACAGTGTATTTAAAATACTAAAGTGCAATTGCCCTTGTCATGTCGCCTTTCATTACAAGACCCCTCCTGAGTGAAGAATGGGCAGAAGCCCCAACATTATTCTGGCCCATTGAATACCAAGCAGCTAATGTCTTCCTTATTCACTAGAATCACTTGAAGGGCTCATTGGACTTAAACCTGTGTCATAAAGTGCAGCAGTACTATTCCCCCCATATTGCCAAAAACCTCGAAAAAGACCCTACATTTTCGGATATGCTTCTTCAAACTTATTGATTCTTTTCATTTTTTCCATCCATTGCTGAACTCTATAAATTCAGTGACTTCGAGTTTTGCAAGATTAGAGAGAGTGCCACCGAAGTTGCAATAGAAATATAACATTGGAGACATTTATTGAACCTACCCATTGGGTGTGAAGAGCCAAATAGCACCAGTGTAAGCACAGGTTGGACATTAGCTCGTATTGTTTTACTAACTTTGGAGAATACCCCATTGCAAAGTGGTTGCAGCATGGGACATGAAAAAATATATGTCCCCAGTCACAAGCCTTACAACTAAAACACTGGTTTGATTTGGAAGAATGCATTTTGTGAAGCCCGAAACAGTGTATAGTACGCTAGCCATCTTGAAAGAAAGCCATCTTTCTATAGTTGACTGCTGTAAGAGACTTATACCCCAGCTCAGAGATGAATTGTCAGTCACACAGTTATTCTACATCCCATTTCTCCAAAAACTTTTTCCCAAAATCTGGTACTACTTATTTATTTGAAAACTTTTGGACCTGTACCAGTTCCTGACTCCCGTTAATTTATTTTCACAAAACAGACATACTAGCAAATTGGTTTCCTCTTTCATTTCTTGAAAATTGGGACCATATTTATACTTTTTTTTGCCGCATTTGCGTCATTTTTGGATGCGAAAGTGGCGCAAACTTACATAATATAATTGTATTTTGCAAGTTGACACGCTTTTGCGTCAAAAGATTACACAAATGCAGTGCAAAAAAAGTATAAGTATGAGCTTTAGTCTTTAAAAAACTAACTATTTGCCTGCAGCTAAGCTGGAGGGCAAGGCTATTACTCCCAAGTCTTTGGGTTACCTGAATCCATGTAATTAGCTTCGTGCTCATATAAAAATCGCCCAGTTTACTAAGCCCTTTGACTTCTCATTGATATACTATTGACTGCTCCATCCATAGTCCCCACACTACAGTCTCTTGCAGTCGAGAATATGTGTGGCAAGTTGGTACGTCCCAACATTTAAATAACGCTTGGGCATACTGTTCTATCCCCCTCAGAGTCTTGCACCTCGACTTCTTAGGTAGCTTCGGGATCTTCAAAAAACACCTGAAATTGAGTGCCTCTATCTTTAATCATAATGGTTAGCAAAAATGTATTATACACCGCACCTGGTAGTGAAAGCTGAATTAATCTGTTCAGAAATGCGGCCTGATAATACGCCACAGGGTGCGGGAGTGCCAGCCCCTCCCCAAAGTTTTATCCAATTCTGGAATGTCCTTCTTAACCCAAGGCTTTTTTATTCTGCCATATACATTTTCAAAAAGTCCAGTGTGGTATGATGTAGTTGATGAACCTTTTTAATATTGTGGTAGGCATTGGGTTATTCAAATGATAGGGTGGGCTCATTTTGATATTATACTGATAAGATTGTGTCCTGTTACATCTCTGAAAGTGTCACAACTCATCTTGATTTTCAGCTCAAGTTTCTATGGAAGATCTTCCACAAAGCATTTGGAGAATTTGCCACATCTTTCTTTTAAGTTACTTACAAATAGCAAGGGGGAATGAGGTTGAGTGCTGTTTTATCAGGTAACAAAGCCTTTTGGGTAATTTCTGGCTCAGTCCCGTTGTCATCCAACGGCTTGGTTTGAAAGACATTTTCTTATATGTTTTCCTGCGCAACGCGTCCAGGTTGGTCATTGACAGGTTTTTACATGGGAACAAGACCACGCAGTGCCTAACATCCCCTACAAGGCTTTGACTGTTAGGGGAGATTTCAAGAAGCATATGGAGTTACCCTTTGACTTTATTGTTCCTTTTTAAAAAGAGGCTGTTCGTCTCTGCTGCCATTGCACCAACCTCTCTGACTGTCTTTAGGACGATTTTGTATGTCTGAGGCCATGTGAGATGCCTGGCTGTAAAAGGCATAGTGCAGAAATCAGTCTCCAAAGTTAGACTCATCCTCTCAGCCCTGCTGAAGACAATGGGCTACATCAGTAAAATTCAACTTTGGTCTAGTGTTTTTGTGAATGGTGAGGGCTGGGATTTGACTCTTCTAAGATCTGTAAACATTGTCTGAGACCTTAAACATGCCTTTGTCTGTGTCAGTGCCTAAACTCAATAGAAACATGACTATGCCATTTCACATCAATTCACATCTATTGTGAAGCCATGAGCTCTTGACACCTTCTAGCACATCCAACTTGGCTTCATCTGGCACCACAGCATCCGCACAACTAAAAACAAGTACTTTTTGTGACAACCCAATACATAGCTTTTTTGGAAAGTTAACATAGTTCTCCAACCACCCACTTTTAGACCATGTGCACAAATAGAATATAATGGTAAGTATCAGCTGTCTTCTTTTTCTCAGAAGAGAAAATGCAGTTGGAACCAGAGACACCAGTATCTAACCTGACTTAGGTGAGTGAGAAAGACTACTTATAACGTGCCAACGATAACATTCCTGTCTCTTAGCGCTGGTCTTAACCTACACATAGAACACAGAGGAAAGAAGTTAGCAGAAGAATAATTGTGTTATAAATGTCATGAATGGAAGATGATTTATCTTGCCTCCTAAAGCCATGGAAGAGTTTACATTTTAGGCCGTCATTACCAGTAGTGAATTTTGTCTTGAGCAATAACTCTGTGTGAAATTGTGCCACCAGCAATTCCAAGTTTTGTCAGGGTTATAATTATTGGGTCCAAGAATTTTTGTATCCATATACTGTTAATTCAACGGGCCTGTCTACTGCTGCAGGAGTTGCAGGCAACATCACAGCCTGGTCCCAACCGTTCCTAGCTGCAGTATGAAGGGGGACAGAAAATGCTCCCTCCGACAGTCACACGCCTCCCTTGCCTCCCTTTTCTCCCATTCCCACAATCCTAACCCCACATCAGCTTTTCTCCAGACAAGCCTGCCTGCTCAGAGCAGATGGAAAATGTGTGTAGTTTTGTCCCCAGAATCAGGGAAACCCTTATGGGAAATGATCTCCGGATCCATGTAATTGTTCTCCACTAGGGCAAGAACACTTGCAAATTCAACCAAAACACTCCCCTCTCTTGAGCACTAGAATGTTAGAAGTGCACCAGAGAGACTCAGGAGCATATTTACAAGCCCTGTGCACCAAAGGTGGGTCACTTTCAGTGACACACCAGTGGTGCATAGTGCAGACCCATATAGAAGGCCATTCAAAGCCACTTTGCGTGGCTTTTCATGTCCTTGTATATATCGTGTAAGGCAATGCAGCTCAAAATCTGGTCTGACCCCCAACAGCAAATATGTCTTTGTCAATCTGTGTGAAACTGAAGCAAGAATGCACTACTTTCTGCTATGAAGCTCAGGTCTTCTCATATTACACCAGTGCAAGATAATGGATAATGATAGATCCGATCACTCAGCTATACAGCTAAATTTAAATCTTTTATCCCAAGGAACCAATTCTGAGAATGCCAGCTTAGAACCTTAAAGACCCTGAGATAAAAGCAGATGTTCCAAATGCATTTGCTATAGTATATGCCTCACAAGGAGCACTCAGTTGCATCGTCTCAAGTATTGTGAGCAGATTTCAGGTCGTGCATGAGAGGCCAGCTAATCATGAAATCAGCATTTGGCCAGGGAAAGACACAGGAATGCCAGCAAGAATTAGAACAGCTAATGGACAATGTAGAGAGGCAACCTTAAACCCTTTGATCCAGCTAAGCTTGACTTCAATTCACTACTAACCTCAGTTGCAGGAATAAAACATTGCCAAGAATTCAATTTACACAATATGAACAGGGAGAGAAACCCGGCGAGTCAGATGGAATCTGATCCCTCTATATTGGCCCCTAGAACCCAGAAAAACACATTTATAATTACCCCAACATAACTAACAGAGGGATTTGTTACATTTTACAGGAAACTGTAAACCTCTGACACTAGTTAAATTGATGCTATGGTTGAAGACAGCTTACTTTTTTTTATTGATTAGGAAGCAACAGCTAATTACAATTATCCAAAGTGATTCAAGAATTCATTTGTGTACTAATTAAAAAACATATATCCAGCAGAGTATTATAAAAAGAAGAAATATACACCACCCCTAAAGGGTGATCTTAACAACATACCTAACAAGATTAAAAAGTGACACATCTAAAATAGCAGGCATAGCTAAAGTGCATGAGGCAGTGGCTCATTCCTGCCTGCCATACCAAATTCCTCTACATTTTTTAAAGCGCCTATTATTTGAGTATAAAGCTGTTCGAATCGTTTAAACTGCAGCATTTTATCTAGCCACAGGTTGAAGGTAGGTGCCTTAGAGGATCTCCACTTGTTGCAAAATTAGAGATTTGGCAATCAGCATAGCAATGAAAAAAACGTTGCTTCTGTAGAGTAGTGTGCCTATATGGAGAACACATACCAAGTAAAGTCCGGAGGGAGTCTGGGCTTATAAGAACCCACAGCTTCTCACTAATAAACTGGAATATATTTTCCCAAAAGCAGTGCAGGGTGGTGCATGTAAAGCGAATATGTACCCAATCGCCCCTCCCGTGGCCACATCTAAAACATGCTGCAGAGTTAGTCGGAACATTTTCTGAAGACGATAGGGCGTATAATACAACATCCATTTGGAATAGAAGGCCATCCCCTTGAAATTTGCCCAGTGAATGGCTTTGGGGCCATTGAATTATACCAGTTCCAGGAGCGTAAATCAATCTTACCTCCTGTGGAGGCCATCACTTTGCTTAAAAAAGTATTCAACCACAGCCTCAAGTACTCTCTGACCAATTCCCTATTCCTGTAAGAAAGGTCACAAAATTGGTTCTGCTAATAACCCCAGAAAGACAACTTCCTGGAGCAGTTGCAGCTCCTCTACATACGAGAAGAGGTGACATGCTAACTGGAGACATACATTTACCAAAAAAAAATAAAGGAGGCTATTAAGTCAGGGAGAGCTGTGGTGTCATTGGATGCAGGGATGACCTTGAACCGAGTCGAACGGCCATATCAGTTCTGCATACTGAAAAGAGTGGGTTTCAGGGATAAACCTATGAAAAATGTAAATGGCTCTACCAATTTCCAGGGGCTCAGGGAGATATAATGATTTCCTCACAGAATGATTCACCAACAGAGACACACTCCTAAGGGTTCCCCTTTCTCCCGTTCTCTTTCTCCTATGTCTAAAAGGGTACAAGAACAACCCTTAAACCCATGAGAACCTTTCCATCGTACAAATATCGTTTTGGAGTGCAACCGCACATGTGCGCGCTCTGTGTACGAGCTCACACTGTCTTTACTGACAAGGCCAAGTCCATCGGCTCCTTAGTCAGGTGCATTTGTAGGCCTAGGTATTACCGTTTCTCAAGTGAATTCTATTACCCAGTACAATGGGTTCTCTGAACCTTGTTCTCAGCAGTGGCGTACCAAAATGTAAAGGGGGCTCCCTGCAAGATATGCTGAAGAAGCCCCCACTCTCACATCAGTAGGGGCTGGATGCCCCCCTCCAGTATGGGTAGGATTGTCCCATCCCCACACCTCGGGGGCTGCAGAGGTCTCTGCTATGTCCCTGGTCCTCCAGAGGCATTTGATCGGAATTCTGCAGGCCCCGCAGGCTGTGAACATTGCTCACCTTCAGGGGTGAGTCAATATTTAATTACTCTAGGGACCTTTGTAATCTTCTGTATTTTTACCCTCAGAGCTCTTACCGGAGTTAGTACTTTATTTACAACCCACCATACCAACTGTGGTGGCTCTGTCCTTCACGCGGTTATATCTCCCTATTCAGTAGGACACATCAGGTAGTATAACTCACCTTTCCAGGTTCTCTGGTGCAGCACAGATTGCCACCTCCTTATTGTTCTTTATCCATTTTCACAGATGTCCCCAAATCATGATTGTCCCAATGAGACCCTTGTATTCCTCTAAGGGTCGAAACTTGTCAGCATGTAACAAGCAACCCAGTACATAAACTCCTTTCGAGGTGGTTTGTCAGTAGCAAGTCAGCACCTGCTGTAATTGTGTTTTTGTTGATTATTGTGTTTTTTGATGGGCATCATACTGGAATCACGTTGCACTATTTTTTGTATTTATTTTTGTGTCTTTTGTTTGTCACGGGGTTTGAGTCATAATTTAAGAAATTAGGGGGCAGATTTAAGAGCCCTTAGCGCCTCCTTGCTCCACATTAGTGTTATTTTTTTTATGCTAATGTGGCTCAACCAGGCCAAAATCGCCAGGCTATATCTACATAGTGGCGCAATGCATGCATTGCGTCACTTTGTAACCCTTTGCACTGCATTATGCCTGCGCCAGGCATAATATATGCAGAGGGGGCATTCCCCCATTAGGGGGACCAAAAAAATGAGGCAGAGAAATCTAGAAGATTTCTTTGTGTCATTTTTTTCGGCACTTCTAACGCCTGCTCAAGCAGGCATTAAAAGAAAGGAGGCATACCATTGTTTACAATGGCGCCTCAATTGGCTTTGCAGGATTAGCGTCAAAATTTTTTACTCTAATCCTGCAAAGCTCTGAACTAGCCTCAAACATTGTGATGCTCGTTCCCTAACTACCACCATGGCTGCAGCGCAACTTTTCTTAAAGCTGGCCATAAATTGTGAAATTGTTTTATGATGGCCTTCTGTTTACTTATTACCATATGAGCATTGATTGCATGAGGTTATTTATACTCTATATACAGAATTTGGCATGAATAACACCTATAAGAACCATTCATTTAATTAACTTCTCTTCCTGCTGGCACTTGAGCCTCTTGCCAATAACATATGAACCTCGAAAAAGTATCAGGTGTGCAGTCAGCTGCTTGCGAGTTGAAACTACTCCTTTATCTGAACAATATTCTTCTTGTACTCACAAACCAGACACTTCGCTACTTGAAATGTAAGAAATTATTTTGGAATTTTTAAAATTCGCAGAGTACTAAATAAATCAGAAAAAAAGCAAACTCCATCACTGAATTGTTGTATATGTTTTGGATGTTACCCCTTCGCATCGACAAACGGATCAAAGCCCATCTATCGGGGCAAAAGAACGCACCACTAAAAATCTCTTAATTGCAGGCAGCATTAGCATCTGGAGGGCTCTGATTTCCTCACATGGGCCTATACTCCGAAGCACATCATTTGTCACACCTGGAATATCTCTTCTCATCAGTACTGGAAGTACCGAGGGCCTCATTTACTAAGTTTTGGTGCAGGGTAGCGTCACAAGCCTTTTTTGCTGTGCCACCCTGAGTCAAAACAAAAGGGCAGGAATGCGCTGTATCTATAAGATACGGTGCATTCCTGTCCTTGTCCCCAGCGCTGGCACACAAATTGCTACCTAGAGCCAAGGCAGGCACCCTTGCACCATAGTGGAAGGGTTCCTGCATTGCAGGGATGATTGTTTACGGGTAAGAAGGGAAAGCTTCTTGCACATAAACAATCGTTATTGGCATTTTCCTCTTTTTATGTGTGCAGTAGAATGCAGCATACATAGTAAGAGGAAGAAATGGAGAGAAATAATGTTATTTCTCTCTGTTGCGCCACTTTAAACGCCACCCCTGAGGTGGAGTAGAAATCTGACACATTCCCAGACTTGTAAATCTAGGAATGCATCAGATTCCATTGGATTCCATGGTTGATGCATAGTAACACCCACGGCAACACCCATGGAATGCCCCTTTCACGCAGTGTCATGCGTGAAGGGGGTCCATATTTACAAGGCCATCCGTGGAGCCCAGGAAGAAAAGGCAATTCACTATCACACACCCCACATAATTGAAAGACAATCTTACCTAACCCCAGTACTTGCTATATCAGTAGAAATTCGGGAAATATTATCTCGATTGATGGATCGCAGTGTGCAAAACCTCATTGGTACTTGTCCAGAGTGTGGTCGTCTTCCCCTCCTTAGAGAAACATTTTATTTCACAAATACTTGAAATAGCCTGAAAACTGTCAAGGAACTGGGTCAACATTCGCTGGGAAAATGTTGACGTGTCTGACTAGAAGGAGTGCTTTGTCTCTTGTTAAAAAAAAAAAGTTCGGTGTCACAACATCACTTCAGCACAACCTCCAGATAATGCCTGTCTGTGGTCACCCTGTCTGTAGTGAATGCTGGATCTGTTTGAGCTCTGGGATATCTGCAGAAATTGAACTGAATGTGAAAAAGCTTCATCCAGGTATGAACATCTCGTCAACTTGAGTTTGTTGCCTTTCATTTCTCTTTACAACCCGGTATCCCGCCAGAAGCCTTGTAAGGATGGAATGTCTTCCACAACATATGAAGCACTAATTTGAAGGTGAAACCTTTCAGAGGCCCTGACCTCCTCCTAAACAAGGCCCATTCAATTCTCTGCTCGGACATGATAACATTCTCGCCCTGTATTATTAGGGGCTCCCCTCTAAATTGTAACATCCATAGTTTTCCTTTTTTTAGCAATTTCCATTGAAATCTTATTTAATGTATTGTTTTTACTAGATGCCTGCACCCTCCCTAGAGTAACATTTGAGCTTACTGGTCTTTGGGGTGCCTCGATGGGGAAGTACTGGCAAGGAGGTTCTTCAAATGTTGTCATCTTGTACGACCCACTGCATGGTTTCCTTTCAACCATAGTGCCATGACCTAAATAGCAAGGATGCCAATATTACGCCGCCTGTTTCCTAGTGCCTCCCACTTCATACAGTGTGTATTGTTTACAGGTTTTTTCTCCAACTTACACTATGGTGAAAGCCATTGCTGAAAAGCACACCAAATCCCCTATCTGTGAAATCAGACCCTCCTTTGTGGAGACTCATGCCTGCCAGACTATATCAATAAATTTGCACTACTGTGTCAACCTCTGTCTCTCTTTAGTTACATCCTCCCAAAAAATCACAAAGACCTACTGCAACCTCCCACACGCTGCTCTTGTGCACTCTTCCTGTCATTCACACTCAGTTATTCTCATAGTGGTTAGAGGCTCACTCACATCTCTCATGCCAGAACCATGATAAAGGGGTCTGGGTTTTCGGATTCCAAGATACCCTCTCCATGCTCATTTATGAGGCCTAAGCACCTGAAATAAATGCCCTTATTGCTATATAATGTAATGTAAGGTGAATTTGTTTAGCGCTGCTTGTCACCCGTGAGGGTATCCAGGCACTGAAGGTCTTCCTTCTTCAAGCGCCTGATGTCTTTGGGTGCGTAGCCTTGTGTTAACAACAAGCCTTTTGGGGCACTTTTAAGGAAAGTGGAGCTGCCCTTCCCTTGCGCTCCTTAGCGCACCCCTACCGCCACCATGTGTGCGCAGTATTTAAAATTCAGCGAACCATGGTGCAGGGTAGGGGGCAATAGTGTCATTTTTTTTAATGTTATAGATGTCCTCTGCAAGAGTAGCGCCAACATTTTGGCGCTACTCCTGCAGAGTACATAGGGGCCCATTATAAGTAATTGTATGCCCCTTTTTAATGCCTGCTCTGAGCAGGCGTTAAAAGTGCCCAAAAAATGGCAAAAGGAAATCTTTTAGATTTCCTTGTGCTGTTTTCTCGGCACCTCCTAATGGGGAAACGACCCCCTTGCATACATTATGCCTGGCGCAGGCATATTGTGGCGCAAGGGTTTACAAAGTGGCACGTTGCATTCATTGCGCCACATTGTAAATATGGCGTGGCGAAAAAGCCACTTTAGGGCCGCCTTAGTGTCAAAAAAATTACGCTATGGCGGAGTTTAGGTGCGCTAGGGGCTCTTAAATCTGTCCCTTAATCTTTAACGGGGCAGAGAAGGCTTCACTCCTGGAGTTATGTAGTGCCCTGACCTAACAGCGATGCTGTACCCTTTAATATTCACTCCAACAAAAAAGAGACACATTTGCCCTGCGGAACCCATCTGCCTCTTAACAAACTTGTCAAATGCATCACAAAGTGCCATGGACTATTAAGGTGGCTGGGTCATGTATGCCAGCAGGAACCCCTGTCGTCTTGAATTCCATTAAATATTTATTTTAAAGTTAATGTACAATTAGAAAGACAAGTCTATGAAATATGAATACCAGAAAAAAAACCAGAAAGGCAATCTACTCTCCCTTGGATTATTTCTCGGCGAATTAACATTTGACGTGTAGCTACATGACGAGCGTCTCTTGGCAGAATTAATCAATGACAGATGGTTGTTGTTGACCCAGCTCAGTGGCACTCATTTTATTGATCTAGGGATGATGAAAGGCGGAATGACTCTTCCAGGATTCAATCCTGTGAACAAGGAGTCAAATTCTTACAATGGATGCTTAAGTTCACTGAGTCAATAACCCTGACTCGCAATATCCGTAACCTATATCCAATGGGTTTTAAGCCAGCCTTTTACGTCTGTTAACCAAAAGAGCTTGAATATGGAGTCTTTAAATATGATATCATTAATTGTGATTATTTTTAAGTTAGGTCTTGAGCAAATGGTAAATTGACTCCCCAGTCTCACTTGTTGGCTGCGTGACAAATATGCCTTTAAGACAATGTTTCTAGACACAATTACAGGAGTAAAGAACTGAAAGAAAATGGAAGAGAAATAACACTGAAATGTCATAGACCCCAGAGAAGAGTTTTCAATATTTACCACTTTATACTTATTGAGCAAATCAACATACCCACAGTAGACAACACGCGAGAATTACATATTTGCTGCTTAGAAGCCGAGTTTAATCTGCTCTTTTGAACAGTATGATGTGTTTCTTTCACTTGGGCACTGGCAATAAGGATTCAATTTGTGGTACTTCATGCTTGTGCTTTGCTGGGCATCCAGGTGAATTGGATGGGACACTGGGAAAAGGTCCTGGCATCGAAGCGGATCTGGTAGGACCTACTGGATGTGATGGGTCAGAAATAATTGGCATTTCAAACACATCTGTCTTGGTGACCAGATCAATCCTCTGTACTGAACCCACAGGTCGTCTGTTGGGTGGAGGGGTTGGTTTTAGTCCAGTCTGTTCTTCTGATGAGCTTCTTTGAGTATGACTTTCCATCTGATCATGCTTTCCTTTGGGATGATGATGATGATGATGATGATGTCTATGGCCATGACAATGACGGTGACGACCAGAGTGACCACGTTCAGACTGCTGTCACAAAAAGAAACAAAAAAATAAGGTCACTCACTAAACACAATGCTTTTCAATAGAACCATGAACCCCCATTTCAACTGCGTAATAAATGTTGTTTTTTAAATTTTTATTGTATGTTTAAAAAGACAAGCCTGAAAAGGAGACCATCACACAAACATAAAAAACAGGACTAAAATATACTGACCACACAAATTATATATTACACGAAGAATTTAGCATGTCTTGCCAAGCATAAGATGATATCTTTCATGAAGGGTGTTCGTGTGCTACATAGACAATTAAAGCACTTCCGGTGATACTGCTGGGAGCACTGAGATGGTGTACAAGGCAATCCATTCACAATTGTATATTGTGTGTAAACACACAAGTGTGCTCCAACTTAATATGTTACTTTTAGTTCTGTTGATAGCCAAGACAGATGCTTTGGATCAATCATCCCTCTCCATCCATTGGGTGCCTGGTGTCAGCCCGCTCAGTAGCGTTCACATCTTGGATCATCCAGGAGGAGTATTTCTAGGGGCGACTCGCGTCACCTTCTGGCTGAGCCAGCAGCTGAAAAATAAAACAATATTCCAGTTTAGTTTTATTTTTCCACTGCTGGCTCAGCCACATGTGCAGGGAGAGGCGGTGCTGGGCCCTGGGAGAGGGGAGGAGGAGGAGTGGAGTGAGTGTACTAAGTGTGCATGTCAGTTTGGCTGGCTGTTCAGGCCGGCCAAACTGACATGTGCACTAAGGTTTCTCCTACCCGGATGTGTTGCACAGCAGGTTGGAGAAACTGCACAGACTCCAGCGCACTACCTGAGAGCAGACCAAGTTGCTCAGACCAATCCTGGAGCTGCTCTCGTGCTAGGTATGGCATGAGAGTAGCATCAGTATTGCATAGTGGGACAGAAGAGAGGAGGAGGGAGGTGGCCAGTGGCAGAGGCAGGAACAGTTACATTTTCTTTTCATTATTTTTTTTCTCCTCCTTGTCCTCCCCTCCCCTTGAAATTTGTAGCGACTGCTACTGAATATTTCTTTCTCACTGCCATGCAATAGGCTAATAGCTGTGTTATTCATTCTCCTTGGGAGTGTTCCATTACAATGCATAAGGTGTATTGTTTTGAGGAGCAGCATTATCTAGCAGGGTCTATTTGTTGAATGCAGAAGCCTAGAAATGGGGTCTTTGGTTGGCAGCCAGGTTACCCCCTATCCAAGCAAGGACCCTCACTCTAGTCAGGGTAAAGGGGAATCACCCTCAGTTAACCCCGCTCACCCCGTAGGTAGCTTGGCACGAACAGGCAGGCTTAACTTCAGAAACCAGGTGTAAAGTATTTGTACCAACACTTTCAGTAGTATAGTAAAAACACCACAAAGTTACTCAACAAAGGTTTAGAAAAATAGCCAATAATTATCTAAACAAAACAAGACCAAATGACAATAATCCAACATAACAAGTCAAGTTATGAATTTTTTAAGATTAAACTCAAAAATAGCGCTCCCAACAATCCGACGCCAATGTTGCCGGGTACGGAGTCACGCAATCCCCCAGGTACAGTACCTTAGTAAACTGTGAAAACAAGCTGGTGCGCGAAGTCGGGGATCACGGCGTCGCTGGATCTGAGGCGGCGGTGGTTCTGGCGCTGTGGGGTGAGGAAGAGGAGGCGTCATTAAGAGGCGTTGGGTCCTTGCTGCGGAGCTGTGGAGGTGAGGCGGCATCGGTGCGAAGCGTTGAATATGCGCACTTCTGCCAGAGTCGGTCACGACGTGGTGAGGCGACTTCCATGGAGTCACAGACTTTGGAGGGCTGCAGCGATGTCGGGCTTGCGACGGTCGTCGCACTCCAACGAGGACCACGGAGGCGGTTGCAGGTGGCTTCACAGGATCTGGCAGCGGCGTTGGTCTGGAGTCGTCCGAAGTCGGTTTTCTTGGATTTCCACCAGCTTCTTTCAAGGGCTCAGGGACTGGATAGGGCACCACTTGCCAGGGCATGCGTCTCATCAGAGAGTCCAGGTGCTGGCAGGGGAAGTCTTTGATGGCCCTGAGACTTCAGAACAGGGGGCAAGCTCAGTCCAAGCCCTTGGAGATTCTTCACAAGCAGGAATATACCACACAGCCCTGTATTTGTCTCCTTTCACAGGCAGAGGCAGCAACTGCAGAATAGCCCAACAAGCACAGTCACAGGCAGGGACCGCACTTCTCAGCTCTTCAGCTCTTCTCCTTGGCAGAGGTTCCTCTTGATTCCAGAAGTGATCTAATTTTCAGGGTTTTGGGTGCTTCTTCTTATACCCCTTTCTGCCTTTGAAGTAGGCCTACATCAAAGGAAAGTCTCTCTTGTTTATGAGATCCTGTCTTGCCCAGGCCAGGCCCCAGACACACACCATGGGGTTGGAGACTGCATTGTGTGAGGGCAGGCACAGCCCTTTGAGGTGTAAGTGACCACTCCTCCTTTCTCTCCCAGCACAGATGGCTCATCAGAATGTGCAGGCTACACCCAAGCTCCCTTTGTTTCACTGTCTAGAGAGAGGTGCAAACAGCCCAACTGTCAAACTGGCCCAGACAGGGAATCCACAAACAGGCAGAGTCACAGAATGGTTTAAGCAAGAAAATGCCTACTTTCTAAAAGTGGCATTTTCAAACACACAATCTAAAATCATATTTAAAGGCAGCCCCCCTGTTAACCTATGAGAGAGATAGGCCTTGCAACAGTGGTAAAACCGAATTTGGCAGTATTTCACTATCAGGACATGTAAAACACATAAGTACATGTCCCACCTTTAACATACATTACACCCTGCCCATGGAGCTACCTAGACAGGCCATCAGCATTCGGGTATTTCGTACCAGGGCGGTGTTCCACCATAAAGTCCATCCTCTTTAGGGAAATGGACGACCTTAACAGTTTTGGATTCTCACCCTTCAATGTATTAACCATCTGAGGGGCCTGTGGTCGGTCTGAACCTGGAAGTGAGTCCCAAACAAGTCGGCTCTTAGCTTTTTCAGTGCCCAAACCACAGCAAAAGCCTCACGCTCAATTGCACTCCACCTATGTTCCCTGGGAAGTAACCTCTTGCTAATGAAGGCTACAGGTTGATCTAGGCCCTCTTCGTTAAGCTGTGAGAGTACTGCTTCAATATCATGCTCTGAGGCGTCTGTTTGCACAACAAACTCCTTGGAGTAGTCAGGTGCCTTCAGCACAGGTGCTGTGCACATGGCAGCCTTCAGGGCATCAAAAGCGGTCTGGCAAGCCTCCATCCAGATCACCTTCTTTGGTTGCTTCTTGGAAATAAACTAATTCAAGGGGGCAACAATGGTGCCATATCGCTTGACAAACCTCCTGTAATATCCGGTGAGGCCTAAAAAGGCCTTCAACCCAGTCTGGGTCTTGGAGGCTCCCAAGCCAGAATGGTGTCAATCTTTGCCTGTAGGGGTGCCACCTGGCCACTCGCTACCTGGTGTCCCAAATACACCACTGAACCCTGCCCTATTTGGATCTTATAATAGTGAGGCCTGCCTTTTGCAGGGCCTCCAACACTCTACAGAGGTGCTGCAAGTGTTCCTCCCAAGTGGAACTGAACACTGCTATGTCATCCAGGTATGCCACGCTGAAGTCATCCAACCCAGTCAACACCTTGTTGACCAACCTCTGGAATGTGGCAGGGGCATGCTTCATTCCAAATGGCATCACTTTAAACTGGAAGTGTCCATACGGGGTAGAAAATGCTGACCTTTCTTTGGCCCCCTCAGTTAAGGCAATCTGCCAATCCTCAGCCGTCAAATCAAACGTGCTGAGGTATTTGGCAGCTCCCAACTAATCTATGAGCTCATCAGCTCAGGGGTGAGGTGCGCATTAGTTTTAGTGACTGCATTGAGACCCCGGTAGTCCACACAGAACCGGAGTTCTGGGGTGGCACCAGGAGCAGTAGCCTTTGGGACCAAGACTACAGGGCAGGCCCAAGGACTGCTAGAGAATTCAATCAACCCTAGGGCTAACCTCTTAGACACCTCATCTTTGATGCTAGCCCTGACCTTATCAGTCACCCTGTAAACCTTCTGTTGAATAGGGGGACTGTCCCCAGTGTCCACATCATGTGTACATAAGTGTGTGACCCCTGGGATCAGGAAGAACAGGGAGGCAAACTGACCCAATACCCAACGACAGTCCCTCTGCTGTTCTGAGGTCAGGGAGAGGGAGAGGTTCACTCCTTCCACATACCCATCTTTCTCTCCAGCAGACAGGAGGTCAGGAAGAGGATCTCTCTCTTCCTCCACCCCACCATCTGTTGCTAGGAGCAAGGACAATTCAGTCCGCTCGAAGTGGGTTTTGAGATGGTTCACATGCAGGACCCTTGAGGGCTTCAGGGGAGTCTGCAAGTCCACCAGGTAGGTGACTTCACGCTTGCACTCCACCACCTCAAATGGCCCAGTCCACTTGTCCTGGAGCGCCCTAGGCTCCACTGGCGCCATCACCCTCACTTTTTGCCCAGGCTGAATCTCAACCAGAATGGCATTCTGGTCATACCAACGTTTCATATCTGCCTGGCTTGGCTAGGTTCTCTTGTGCGAGAGCTCTGAAGCGGGCAGTCTGGTTTCGGAAAGCCAGCATGTAGCTAAATACTTCCTGGGGAGGTTTACTGGGGGCTTTTTCTAATCCCTCCTTCACCAGACTCAAGGGTCCCCTAACAAGGTGGCCATACAGCAACTCAAAAGGACGAAACCCAAGCCCTTTTTGATGCACCTCCCAGTAGGCGAACAGAAGGCATGGCAATAGGACATCCCACTTCAGCCTCAATGGCTCTGACAGGCCCATGATCAGGCCTTTTAAGGTGTCGTTGAATCTCTCAACCAGACCATTGCTTTGGGGGTGGGTAGAAGTGGTGAACTTATAAGTTACCCCACACTCCTGCCACAGGTCTTGTCCTGCCCCACATGTCCAGCTAAAGTCATGTCATGAGCCAGACCCAGAAGGAACGCTCTGAAACACTATGGTACCACCATCACACGGGCTGACCCAGGCACAGCAACCTTAGGCTCACTATACTGGAGGCTGTCCTTCCAATAAATCAGGTGAGATCCCAGCTCCTTGCCAGCCGCCTGGTCTGCATCCTGCTGCCGCAAACCCACAAGAGTAGGGCATGTCCTCTGTGCCTCAAAGAATGCCTCCCTGGTGGGTCCCCATTCCTGCAGCCAGTGTGACAGCTCAGGGACCTCTCCCAGTTCAGCCACCTGTTCCCCTGTAGGCTCCAGGGTGTCACCCTCAGGCTCCGCCTCCTCCCGGACAGTGGGAACTTCAAGGGGCCGGTTTCCTGCGCCCCATGCCCCTCCTCTTTTTGGCGGCACCTGGGCTACTGTTTCAGGCTCCAGAGGATGCTGACGGGCTGCCATTGACTTGCTGAATATGCATACCAACCCAGGCAGACCCAACATCTCCAAGTGTGACCTGTGTTCCTCCTCTTTCCAAGGGGAATCCGCCAGGTCAATGCCAAGCAAACAATCCACAGGCATGGTTGGACTCACAGCTACTTTCAAGGAACCTGAGACCCACCCATTCAAAGGGAACCTGTACCATTCTGCACAGGCACTCTGAGTTGTCCACTGCGACTACCTGGTAAAGTACATGGGGACCTATCTGCTCTTCAGACACCAGGTGACTCCTCACTGTAGTCACGCTGGCTTCTGTGTCTCTCAGAGCCTCCATCCTCTGTCCATTAATGGTCACTCACTGCCTGTACTTTTTAGTGGTCTCATGCACGAGGGTTCACTGGAACATCTCAGTGTCCCCTAGTAAAACAAAGGTCATCTCAGCTGGCTCCCATTCACATGGAACCAACTCCTCCCCAAGCAATACACTAACCGAAACCCTGGTATTGTGCAGTGCCAATTTAGTTTTGGGGCATATGGGGTCCCCCCTCACATGACCCAGCTGGTCACATTCATTACACTTATGCTGGGGACATCCTTCCACAGGTCTCCCTTTGGAGAGCCATGGCGTCTTTTCACAGGGGGGCTGGGAATCCCGACGCTGGGAACTAGGTTGGAGCCCTTTAGAGAGCTTCCCCTGTTTACCCTTACCCTTCCTCTTTCTTCTAAGAGGGACCCTGCCCACCCTTGGCATGGTCTCCCCATACCATCTGGACCCTGGTGCTCTCCCAGCTATCCGCTTCCTGAGCAAGGTTCCTGGGGTAAGTCATCTTGCTGCCAATTAGGTGCTGGTGCAGCTCTGGAAAATATAAACTGTACAAGTGCTCCCAAGCAATTAAATTGTAAATCCCCTCTTACCTTACAGCCCTTCACCCAGCCATCCAGTGACCTGCAAAAAGAATCAACACATTCCAACCATGTTTGGGATTCCTTCTTCTCATAACTATAATGTGTGCCCTAAGGTAACTATAACTCACCCCCCGCCATGCACAGTTTTTTCAGCAAACATTTTACTGCAAATATTACATTATTATCAATGTGTTATCAAAGATGTCATTAGAGTCGTAATTGGTGGGGTAATTAGCAGTTCATGGCGAGGGCACAAGTTATAGTTGCTTAAGGCACAAGTTATAGTTACTTGAGCCTGGCATGTGGCTCGTCCCTGTGGCAAACCACCCAATCCTGAGAGAAAGAGAGAGAGAGAGAGAGAGAGAGAAAGTGAGAGACTGAGAGAGATATAGCAATTTAGACTTTGGTGAATGAAATTCTTAGAATGAGATATTTTTGGACAAATTGAAAAGAAAAATGTTTTTTTTCAATTAAAAAGAGTGAGATCACCTTTCAGTATGAATCTTAAACTTTTGAAGTTTAAAAGAAATTAAAGAAGGAAAATGACCACAGACGCGCTTCAAGTAGAACCTTAAACTTTCAGTGTGAGTGTCTCTGACCTAAGTCTTTAGGCCACTGGTGACTCCTTACTGTGATATTTTCAGACAAACCTATGACAGTCAACCCACGCATGTGATTGTAAAAAAAAGTGAATGTTCCATCACAAGGAAGGTTTAACAGTCAAAACACTAGTAAATCAACAAACACACTCCCAAGCGATACTAGGATTTGAACCTTCATTAGGCCAGAAGTGACTCGGTTTTGCTCTGCATCAAAACATAACTGTAACATTTGTACCAAACATCTTGCTAGTTTTACGCATTGAAGTCCTTGATTAGAGAGACCATTGCAATTACAATCTCATCTCTTCCATCCCATTATGGGGAGAGAGTGACAGAGCCGTGATGGGAGACTCATGGCCACCGGGGTCCTAGTCGGCTTTCCACATCGTGCAGGAGTCGACATTGCTCCCACAAGCTGGAAGCTGCTTTAAATAGCAGCTCCCTCCTTGCAGAAGCAATGTTTTCATTTGTTTCCCTGCACGCATATTTGCATGCAGGGAAACAGATGAAAACTTCACTTTCTGCAAGTGAGAGCTATTTGACAGCTCCTGCTTGCAAAAAGTGAAGTGTTTGCTCTGACTTGGCGGGAGCTGTTAAAGCTCCGACCAAGTCACAGCAGACAGCTATGTCATCTGTTTCCCTGCACGCATATTTGCATGCAGGGAAACAGATAGGTATATATCTACACCTTGTAGCCCTCATTATATATATATATACATATATATATATATATATATCTATATACACGCACACTAGTTGGGTTATTTTTAATACTGAAGTCAATTTTGAAGCATGCATTCTCTCAAAGGTCCTAGTACCTTTTTTAGTTGTTGATACCTGGAACAGGTGCTGCCTTAAATTAATTAATTTCATCAACAAGGTGGTGGGAGAAGTGGTTGGGCTCATTTGTTTCAAATATTAAGACTCACCACTTTCAAAGATCACCGGTTAGATACTGCAGGAACAGAAAGTAAACTGTGTCTTTTTGAGCACTACCCACTTTTTTCAGATTGCACAGGGACCTGGACATTACTCTTTAGGTTTAGGAAAAATATATTCAGCACTTCAATGCACACTCTTCTGATTAAGCAAAAAAATTAATTAAAAAACACAATTTATAAAACTTTTTGTCTTTTTTCGTTATTGTGAATAGATGATAAAGGATGTGCTTGAACAATTCCATCTCTGCTCTTTACAAGTGATAGTGCCTTGCACATTGTCATAAGCCAAAATGCATTTACAATATGGAATAATTTGAGCCAATAAGTTAGTTCAGATTTTTTGGAAAGTGGATTATTGGTAAGGTCAGGTAAGTGCCTACACTTAGCAATAGGCCACCAACCCCCACTAGGTTCAGTTAGTTCTACATAAATTAACCCCAGCTCAACCCTTGGTAGCTTGGCAACAAGCAACAAGGCTTAACTTAGGAGACAAAGGGCCTCATTACGAACTCGGCGGGAAATCCCAACGAGTTCAGTGCTGGCGGTCTAAAAAAGACTGCCAGCCTGTTGAAGACCCTGCCGGCCCAATAAACAACATTCCGCTGGGCCTGTACATTGCAGACAGCTCCACATGGTGCCGTCGTCAATGTAGCAATGCGGCGGGTGCAGCAGCACCCGTCACACATATCACTGACATGCATGACGGGGCTGTGCACCGGGGCCCTGCACTGCCCTTGCCAAGCACATGGGCAGTGCAGAGGCCCCCAGGGGGGCCTGGGGTACCCATTCCACCAGCCTTTCCCTGGCAGCCTGAGCTGCCAGGGAAAGGCTGGGAGAATCCCACCATCGTCAGGCTGCCTGGCGGCAGAAGCCTGGCAGTGGTGGAGTCCCCATGTATATTATGTGGCGGTCCGGACCGCCATGCCGGTGGCGGTAATTTCCACCACCGCCGGCATGGCGGTCTGGGCCGCCATGTTCATAATTAGGGCCAAATTGTAAAAGTGTAACGCAGTCAGATATCACAAAACAGTAATTAAATAAAACACAGGAAACAGTTTAAAAATTCAAAACCAATATTTAAGAATAGAAAATATTTTTAGCCTTAAAATGACACCAAAACAAATAAAATCGGATAAAGGGAATCGAAGATATGAATTTTTAAAGAATTAGTGTTTTTTAGGGCATAGAAACTAATAGTGCCAATCTGGTATATGGTCGCACCTCGACTGGGGCAAAGTCAAAGTTTAAGGCTGACAGCGATGGAGGCCTGCTCGGCTACAGCAAGCGGAAGGCCTCGGTCAAAAGTTAACCTTCGGACTTAGTTGTTTTCTTGAAGATTTTCTTCAGAGGGACGAAGTCGCTCGTCTGATCCGACCTCTACGGAGCTCTTCCTCCGATACGCGTTGCGGGAGCCCTTGGTAAAGATTTCTACGTTCGGACTTCTCAATTTTTCGAGATGAAAATCCTTCGACTGTGGCAAACCTGAATCTTGAGCTGACGTCCCTGGAACCCTCTTCGGATACCCTGTGCGGGAGGTCCCGGTCAACTTTCTACGTTCGGACTTAGTCACTTTTTCAGAGAGTTTATTCAGTGGGGCGAACCTGCAAGTCAGGCCGGGTCGTGGTTTAGGCAAGCCGGCTAGAGTTGCCCCAGCAGGTCGGTCCCTTTATGGAGCTTTTTCCAAAACGTTCTCCAAACTTCTGGATCTTCTTCCAACTGGTCTTTTAAGTTCTTTTAGGAGTCCACAGCTCACCAAAGGTCCCAGTAGCTCTGAGTTGCCCCTTAAGGGTGAGGACTACAACTCCCAGAATGCACCTGGCTCAAACTCCTAATTGGCCACAGGACAGTGGTCAGCTGGTCAGTTTCTTCAGGTTTTGAATAAGGGTCTCTGGTTAGCAATTTTTCACCTGTAGAAAACAGGGAGTCCCTCCTTGAACCAGTTGAAGCCAGGCAAAGTCCTTCTTGTGGGGAAGCCCAAGTGTGCAGCTGGTGCAGTCCTTCAGAGTGCAGAGTCCAGGTACAGGTCAGGGGTCCAGCAGGGCAGTCCTTCTTCTCCTGATGTTCTTCCTTAAGGGGATCTGAGGTGTGGGTGCAGCTTTGCCATATTTATCATTGCTCCTGGGTGAAAAACAGGGGGGTCCTGGTTCTCCAATCAGAAGCTGCGTGGTTCTTCCCCTTGTGATGACCACTTCCTGGGAAGTGTGGCAAAAATCAATCCCAGTGAGCAACATTCTTCAAAAATCCATCATGGCTGAAACTGATTTTTGAAGCTTACATCTGGCTAAGCCCACCCACTGGTGCGGCTAAAAATCCTAAACACACCCGTCTCCTGCCCTCTTCTAATCTAATCAAGAGGGAACCTAATTCTCTGGGGTTGCAGGATGTGAGGGAAGTGCTGGGTTGCTCCAAATGTCCTTCCCTGCCTTTGGAGACCAGTTTGGCAACCCCCCCTTCCTGCTTCCCCATCTGCTGAGGTAGTTCTCCTCCCTCAGGCACATCCTTCTGTGTTCAGCCCCCAGGCAACTTCACACCTCATCAAGGAAGCCGGGCCAGGTTGCCAGAGGCTGACCAATCAGAGAAGGGCACTACAGAGCTGAAGATGGCAACTTTTCAGGTAGAGTTTAAAACTCTTTACCTGAACTAGTGATATTAAATCCAACAATTGTAAGTTGGGTGATTTATGATAACAATTAATTTGATACCAAACTTGAGGTATCTGACACTTAGGGGGACTTGTTAATTAAAATAAAGTCTCCCCATTTTAGCCTATGGAGGCCATTCACTAGGGTGAGGGAAAATGAATTTGGCTATTTTACCGCATGAGGGCTTATAAAACAATTTTTATAAGGTCCCTGCTTATAGTTACATGGCACCCAATCCTAGGGGCACGTAGGGCACACCTTAGGGGTGACTTATATGTAAAAATAAAGTAGTTTAGGACTTTGGAAGTACTTTTAATTCCAAAGTCGAATTTGCACATAACTTTAGTTTACAGCAGCCAGCAAGACAGGCCTGCCTTTAAAATAACAGTTGTTACCTCAGCCATGCACCTTTGGGTGCCCTTCCTATGCTGGTGTCCCTATACCTACATGCCCTACCATATACTGGGGACTTATAGGTAGGTATTGCCAATTATAATTAGCCTAATCTGCATATCTATTTAACACAGCACACTGGCCCTGGGGCTGGTAAGCAGTACCCAGGGCACAGCCAAGAGTTAGTAACCACCAGTATCTGTCTGAAAGGTTTGGAGGTGACCAGGGCAAAAAGGAGCACTTTCCTACAAGATTTATTTTGTTGCCTATATCAATTAACATATATGGACATAGCTGCTAATATTTTCTTTTAAGTCTCATTTATGTCTCCGCTTATGAATTATCAATGCAATTCATGTTGTGAATACTCTAAGGGACCTATTAACTAATGACAGTTTGTGGTGTCAATAATTTAGGATCCCAGTGTTCTGTGTTTGTGGCCCAATATCCATTCCAGATGCACAAACAATTTTTCATGTAATACAAAGATAAATGAGTAACTTTTACCTGACATATCATATTAACACATAATATAGGTGAAATGCAAAATAAACATTTGCCTGTGTTGTGTTGTTATTTTAATTATGCAGGTATTGTCCATTGTGTTGATGACTTCTGCATCTCTTGTGTAATTTCCCACACAAAATTCTCTCTGAACTCACAATTTCCACCCTCGTTATAAATGAACATGCATATGTTTATGTATGTAATTATGTATGCATGTATTTATGTAAGTATGTATATATATTAGTATGTATGTATGCATTTATGAAAACAGCTACAAAAAAGCAGAGTGGGGTACATGATATGAGGTAACACTATATGTAAGTTTGGGGAGGGTCCATCGGAAGGTGGGATGGCAAGTTAAAAGGCGAGAGCTAATAAGTATCTAAAAGGGGCAAAGGGATGTTAGTGGATGCTAAGAGGGATTGAGTGGGAGTGGGTGACTGTTGACGAGAGGTTTCCTTACAAAAGAGCAGTAGGAGGCTCATTAGGCACATTTTAGCTGAATCTTATTATTGTTTGAGGATTCTCTGTTGATTCTTAGGCTGGTACTGTTCTTTGGTCCCTTTTGCAAATCTCAGTCTTCCCTCTGTTTAGGCTTTACTTCAAATTTCTAGGCTGTGGATGTGTCACCAGGTAAGATGCCACTAATTCTCTCCTCAAATGTATCTATCAATAGCTAGCTTCTGGCCATGAACTTAATCAGGATTCACACTTCAACTTCGCAAAACTGGAATTATTTGGTGAATTTGTTTAAGGAGTTGGTTAAGTGGCAAAAGGTCCTCCGGGAAATTAAAGTTGTTAAACATCTGTAATTCAAGAATATTTAAAGTGGGGTTGTGAGGCTTGCAATGCAAGCTTTACCATGCTGGACATGCGGAACATTACAGTGCAGGTAAGTACAACGAGGGGCCTTTTTCAGCACTTTACTGTGAAAAACTTTACAATGCAGGTAAGACTTTTAATTTATTTAGTAAAGGAAATAGGGAGAATTAGGCAGTGTCATTAATTTTAAAGGTTCAGGGATAGGTAAGGGTATACATTGGTAAGGGGTAGTACATATTATAAGGGTTTTTAGGGTCCAGGGATGTGTAAGGATAGGGACTAGTTTCAGATTTTTAGGGTTCAGGGTTGGGTAATATTATGGGAGAGTAAGGTAGTGCGAGGTTTCTAGGGTTAAGGGATGAGTAAGAGTATTGGGTGGTCAGGGTTTTAAAGGTTTTTTAAAGTTTAGGGAGGGGTACGGGAACTGGTTGGAAGGGGGGTTTTAGGGTTCATAGATGGGTAGGGGTAATAAGCGTTATAAGGTGTGTCAAGGGTTCATGAATGGGAGGGGTGAGGGTTATTAACAGGTTTTAGGGTTTAAGGTTTGGTAGGGGTACATGGTATCAGGTGTTTCTAGGGTTAAGAGGTGGGCAGGGGAAGAGGACGGTGAGGGTTTTATTGAGTATTTAGGGTTCAGAGATGTAAGGGTAGGTGTTTGTAATTGAGTTGTACGTTTAAAGTATGAGTACAGGTATGAATTAGTAAGGGTTTTAAGGGCACAAGGGAGGGTAAGGGCTTTTTAGGGTTTGGAGCAGGTAAGAGTATGGGTTCTATATATATACATAACTGTGTGTGTGTGTGTGTGTGTGAATTAACCTCTTATTAACCTTCAGAACTACACAGGGATGCAGTCAAGGGGTAGCTTGCCTTTGTGCTCATCTTTCCTGTGACCAGCATTTCACCACTTGCACTGCACCATGTAAATAAACAATGTATTAGATACAGGTTGCAAAATGTCCATCTGCAAAGTGGGAACAAGCTGTGGGGTGACAGATTGGCACCACCTACAAATACAAAATAGCAAAGTGCAATCACTGTGTGGCAAAAATCTGTGTCTATTGTGTGTCAGTGTTTTGCTCCACGTTGAAATATCTACAAATCCGTTCAAGGTAAGCAGGAATTTAACCAATGAGAAATTATTTTAAAACTTTTGCCATAAATAATTAAGCCAAATGAGGGGGAATTCATTTTGGCACAAATATTACATGTGGAATGGCATCATGGTGTAGTCTTTCAAAAACACTGCATTGCTAGATAATAAATACTCCACATCCTCAAATAGATTCAATCTCTGGTGGTACACTTCAATTCCACCCTGCTCAGGGCTCCAGAGCCTTTTAGATAGTTTAAAAAAATATATACAAGCACCATATATATGCATAAATATATACACCTATTTAGAAGCCACTTACTTCATTGTTTCGGCATCCTTGATGAATATCTACAATTTTGTCCTTGGAGCAATCGGTTTATTTGACTGTATATTCAATTTCATATATTGATCCATACACCACCTGCAAACGTGAACCATTTGTAATGCCACATTATTGTCTGAAGTCAAAATGAACAAATATTGTGTAGATGATATGTATATACAACTTGGACACCTAATACATCAATATCTTTCTGCCATATTAATCCAGTCTAATTTGACATTATTCTCAGACCTAAATTAAGAGGTTTTCTTTCTTTTTTTCAATGCCACACAGTCAAAGAATGGATTAGAAAATCAATGAATCAATGAAAGCTGTCGCCAAGTCACAGCAGACTGCTATGTCATCTGCTTCTCTGCACGCATATTTGCATGCAGGGAAACAGATAGGTATATATCTACACCTTCTAACCCTCATTGTATATATAAACACTGTTTGGGTTCTTTTCAATACTGAAGTCAATTTTGAAGCATGCATTCTCTCAAAGGTCCTGGTACCTTTTGTGGTTGTTGATACTTGGGAGAGGTGCAGCCCTGAGCCCTGGCCCGCCAAGAACGAGGTGGTTACGTCTGTGGTGCCTCAGTGCCGCGCCACCGTCCTGGTATAGGCCCTCGGGCGCTCCCACCGAGGGCCTCTCCTTACTTCCCTAGGGCAGGGCTGGAAGGGGAACCCCTCCGCCCCCCCCAGTGACGTCTGATGACGTCAGCGCGCCAACACGCGCTGACCTCGTCAGAGGTCAACTCCCATAGCACTGGAAGTAATGCTTCCAGCGCGCCCCGAGGAGGAACTGATTAGTTTCTCCTCAGTTTGGGGGGCAGGGGAGGCAGAGAGGAATGAAAAGGGAAGGAAAGGCTTTTCCTTTCCTTTTCATGTTTCTCTGTGCATTCCTGCAGCACGATCGCATAGCGATTGTGCTGCAGGAATGCCCACAAGACACGACGGATTTTGTTTACTTTGTGTAAACAAAGAAGGGGGGCATTTAATCTAAGGCTATTTCTGCCCCCCCGGGGACAGATCAGACTTAATTAATTAGGCTGATCTGCCCCCCGGGGGGCAGAATCCTTTAGACACCAGGGATGTTTTTTTTTTCCTATATTGATAAGGGGAGCGACCTCTTAGGCAAGGGTCACTCCCAGGGGGGTAATTTTTTTACTAGGCCTTTAGATCCGCCTGTATTAATTAGGCTGATCTTCCCCCAGAGGGAGCAGAAGCCACTAGACACCAGGGATTTTTTAAAATTATTTATATTGATAAGGGGAGCGACCCCTTAGGCAAGGATCACTCCCCGGGGGGCAATGTTTTTATTAGGCCTTTTCTGCCCTCCCTCGGGGCACATCGGCCTATATTAATTAGGCTGATCTGCCCCCCGGGGGGGGGGCAGAATCCATTAGACACCAGGGATGTTTTTTTTCTATTATGATAAGGGGAGCGACCCCTTAGGCAAGAGTCGCTCCCGGGGGGAATTTTTTTATTAGGCATTTAGATCGGCCTACATTAATTAGGCTGATCTGCCCCGAGGGGGGGCAGAAGCCACTAGGCACCAGGGATGTTTTTTTAAAAATGTATATTTATATGGGTAGTGACCCCTTAGGCAAGGGTCGCTTCCTGGGGGGGGGCAAATTGTTTTTAGGCCGATCTGCCCCCAAGGGGGCAGAAACCACTTAGGCACCAGGGATTGGTGTGTGTATGTGTGTGTTTTGTTTGGGGGGGCAGCCCCTTGGGCAAGGGTCACTCCCCATGGGGGCACATTACTGTTGCCCATATCTGCCCCCCTTGGGGACAGATTGGCCTATTTTTGGAAGGCCCATCTGCCCCCAAGGGAGGCAGAAAGCCAACCAAAGACCAGGGAAGATCTTTTTTTTCAAAATAAGAGGGTGGGGGTATGGCCATACCCCACCCCACCCCTAAATAAATGGGGGCAAAGTTGTTCTTCCCACCAGTGAGCAGATGGGGCAATTACCCCTGATCCACACCGGGAGGGGGGGCAGAAAGCCTACGCGGTGCTAGGGGATTAAAAAATAATAATAATTGGGTGGTGGCTACCAACCAGTATGGGCAAGGTTAGGCCCCCACTCCAACTGAAGGGGGTAACAGTCTTTCAGCTCTCCCCCGCACACTAAAACATCTTATCCCACAGCAAGCAAGAGGACATTTGATTATTTTGAGTTTTGGATTTACATTTGATCCTGAGAGCTTGGCTAACTCTCAAAATCGACCCACTTGGAATGATGAGGGTTGAACTTTTGGACTTTGGGACACTGCTATGTAAAAAAATCCACAAGACCTAGGCACATCTGAAAACTAAACATCTGGGTGAACCCAGAATGGTGTTCTTCACATGCACCCTGCACCATTTTCTTACCCACAATGCCCTGCAAACCTCCAACTTTGCTGGAAACCACACCTTTTTTCCACATTTTTGTGATGGAACCTTCCGGAATCTGCAGGAATCGACAAAATTCCTACCACCCAGCATTGTCTCATCTATACCGGTAAAAATTCTGCCCCACTTGTCATCCTAAAACTTCTTTGTTTCAAACTGCCCTTTTGGACCCGCTTTGGTTCCCCCTCAATTTTGACATGTTTTTGGCTCTTCCCTGTCACAGGCACTTGGCCAACCTACACAAGTGAGGTATCATTTTTACCGGGAGACTGAGGGAAATGTTGGGTGGTAGGACATTCGTCCCGGTGCAGTGATCCCTCACAGAAATGTGGGAAAAATGTGATTTTTTTTTGTGTGCTAAATTTGAGGTTTGCTGAGGATTCTGGGTAAGAAAACATTGGGGGATTCACACAAGTCACACCTCTCTGGATTCCCTCGGGTGTCTAGTTTTCAGAAATGTTTGGGTTTGGTAGGTTTCCCTATATGGCTGCTAAACCCAGGACCAAAAACGCATGTCCCCCCCACAAAAACGGGTAGTTTAGTATTTGATCATTTTGATGTGTCCACATTGTGTTCTGGGGCATTTCCTTTCGCGGGCACTAGGCCTACCCACACAAGTGAGGTACCATTTTTATCAGGAGACTTGGGGGAACGCTGGGTGGAAGGAAATTTGTGGTTCCTCTCAGATTCCAGAACTTTCTGTCTCTGAAATATCAGGAAAAAGTGTTCTTTGGCCAAATTGAGGTTTGCAAAAGATTCTGGGTAACATAACCTGGTGAGAGCCCCACAAGTCACCCCATCTTGGATTCCCCTAGGTGTCTAGTTTTTAAAAAATGCACAGGTTTAGTAGGTTTCCTTAGGTGCTGGCTGAGCTAGAGGCCAAAATCCACAGCTTGACACTTTGCAAAAAACAGCTCTGTTTTTTGGGGGAAAATGTGATGTGTCCACGTTGTGTTTTGGGGCATTTCCTGTCACAGGCGCTAGGCCTGCCCACACAAGTGAGGTACCATTTTTATCAGGAGACTTGGGGAACAATGGGTGGAATGAAATTTGTGGCTCCTCTCAGATTCCAGAACTTTCTGTCCCTGAAACGTGAGAAAAAAGGGTTTTTTGGCCCCATTTTGAGATTTGCAAAGATTTCTGGGTAAGAGCCCCACAAGTCACCCCATCTTGGATTCCCCTAGGTGTCTAGTTTTAAAAAATGCACAGGTTTGGTAGGTTTCCCTAGGTGCTGGCTGAGCTAGAGGCCAAAATCCACAGCTTGGCACTTTGCAAAAAACAGCTCTATTTTCTTTGGGAAAATGTGATGTGTCCACATAGTGTTCTGGGGCATTTCCTGTCCCGAGCACTAGGCCTACCCACACAAGTGTGGTACCATTTTTATCGGGAGCCTTGGGGGAACGCTGGGTGGAAGGAAACTTGTGGTTCCTCTCAGATTCCAGAACTTTCTGTCACTGAAATATGAGGAAAAAGTGTTTTTTGGCCAAATTGAGGTTTGCAAAGGATTATTGCAAACCTCAATTTGCAAAAAACAGCTCTGTTTTTTAGGGGAAAATGTGATGTGTCCACGTTGTGTTTTGGGGCATTTCCTGTCACGGGCGCTAGGCCTACCCACACAAGTGAGGTACCATTTTTATCGGGAGACTTGGGGGAACACTGGGTGGAATGAAATTTGTGGCTCCTCTCAGATTCCAGAACTTTCTGTCCCTGAAACGTGAGGGCAAAGTGTATTTTTGGCCAAATTTTGAGATTTGCAAAGGATTCTGGGTAAGAGCCCCACAAGTCACCCCATCTTGGATTCCCCGAGGTGTCTAGTTTAAAAAAATGTTTTCTTTGGGAAAATGTGATGTGTCCACATAGTGTTCTGGGGCATTTCCTTTCTCGGGCACTAGGCCTACCCACACAACTGAGGTACCATTTTTATCTGGAGACTTGGGGGAACGCTGGGTGGAAGGAAATTTGTGGTTCCTCTCAGATTCCAGAACTTTCTGTCACTGAAATATGAGGAAAAAGTGTTTTTGGGCCAAATTGAGGTTTGCAAAGGATTCTTGCACACCTCAATTTGCAAAAAACAGCTCTGTTTTTTGGGGGAAAATGTGATGTGTTCACGTTGTGTTTTGGGGCATTTCCTGTCATGGGCGCGGGGCCTACCCACACAAGTGAGGAACCATTTTTATCGGGAGACTTGGGGGGAACACTGAGTGGAATGAAATTTGTGGCTCCTCTCAGATTCCAGAACTTTCTGTCACTGAAATATGAGGAAAAAGTGTTCTTTGGCCAAATTGAGGTTTGCAAAGGATTCTGGGTAACATAACCTGGTGAGAGCCCAACAAGTCACCCCATCTTGGATTCCCCTAGGTGTCTAGTTTTTCACAAATGCGCAGGTTTGGTAGGTTTCCTTAGGTGCTGGCTGAGCTAGAGGCCAAAATCCACAGCTTGGCACTTTGCAAAAAACAGCTCTGTTTTTTTGGGGAAAATGTGATGTGTCGACGTTGTGTTTTGGAGCATTTCCTGTCACGGGCGCTAGGCCTAACCACACAAGTGAGGTACCATTTTTATCGGGAGACTTGGGGAACACTGTGTGGAATGAAATTCGTGGCTCCTCTCGGATTCCAGAATTTTCTGTCCCTGAAACGTGAGGAAAAAGTGTTTTTTGGCCACATTTTGAGGTTTGCAAAGGATTCTGGGTAACAGAACCTGGTGAGAGCCCCACAAGTCACCCTATCTTGGATTCCCCTAGGTGTCTAGTTTTAGAAAATGTGCAGGTTTGGTAGGTTTCTCTTGGTGCTGGCTGAGCTAGAGGCCAAAATCCACACCTTGGCACTTTGCAAAAAACAGCTCTGTTTTCTTTGGGAAAATGTGATCTGTCCACGTCGTGTTTTGGGGCATTTCCTGTTACGGGCAGTAGGCCTACCCACACAAGTGAGGTACCATTTTTATCAGGAGACATGGGGGAACGCTGGGTGGAAGGAAACATGTGGCTCCTCTCAGATTCCAGAACTTTCTGTCACCAAATGTGAGGAAAAAGTGTTTTTTTAGCCAGATTTTGAGGTTTGCAAAAGATTCTGGGTAACAAAACCTGGTGAGAGCCCCACAAGTCACCCCATCCTGGATTCCCCTAGGTTTCCAGTTTTCAAAAGTGCACAGTTTTGTTTGGTTTCCCTAGGTGCCGGCTGAGCTAGAGGCCAAAATCTACAGCAAGGCACTTTGAAAAAAACACGTCAGATTTCAATGTAAAAATGTGATGTGTCCATGTTGCATTTCCTGTCGCAACTATTAGGCCTAACCACGCAAGTGAGTTACCATTTTTATTGGGAGACTTCGGGGAACACAGAATAGCAAAACAACTGTTATTGCCCCTTGTCTTTCTCTACATTTTTTCCTTCCAAATGTAAGACAGTGTGTAAAAAAGACGTCCATTTGAGAAATACCTTGTAATTCACATGCTAGTATTGGCACCTCAGAATTCAGAGATATGCAAATAACCACTGCTTCTCAACACCTTATCTTGTGCCCATTTTGGAAATACAAAGGTTTTCTGGATACCTATTTTTCACTCTTTATATTTCAGCCAATGAATTGCTGAATAACCGGTATAGAACGAAAGCCCATTGCAAGGTGCAGCTCATTTACTGGCTCTGGGTACCTAGGGTTCCTGATAAACCTACAAGCCCTATATGTCCCTGTATCCAGAAGAGTCCCACAGACGCAACAGTACATTGCTTTCAAAAATCTGACATGGCAGGAAAAAGTTACAGAGAAATACGTGGAGAAAAATGGCTGTTTGTTTTACCTTAATTTCAATATTGTTTTATATCAGCTGTTATTTTCTTCAGGAAAACCTTGTAGGATATACACAAATTACCCCTTGCTGAATTCAGAATTTTGTCTACTCTTCAGAAATGTTTAGCTTTCTGTGATCTAGCATTGGTTCCACACCCATTTCTGTCACTAACTGGAAGGAGGCTGAAAGCACAAAAAATTGTAAAAATGGGGTATGTCCCAGTAAAATGCCAAAATTGTGTTGAAAAATTGGGTTTTCTGATTCAAGCCTGCCTGTTCCTGAAAGCTGGGAAGCTGGTGATTTTAGCACACAAACCGTTTGTTGATGCTATTTTCAGGGAAAAAAACACAAGCCTTCTTCTGCAGCCCTTTTTCCCTTTTTTTTTAAAAAAAACGAAATTTTCGCTGTATTTTGGCTAATTTATTGGTCTCCGCCAGGGGAACCCACAAACTCTGGGTACCTCTAGAATCCCTAGGCAAATTCGGCATGGGTAGCTTATGTGGGCAAAATGTTATAAGGGCCTAAGCCCCAACTGCCCCAAAAAGCGAAAAAAAAGCTTGCCACCTGAGGGGGAAAAGGTCTGGCAGGAAAGGGGTTAAATAAATTAATTTAATCAATAAGGTGGTGGGAGAAGTGGTTGGGCTCAATTGTTTTAAATCTTAAGACCCACCACTTTCAAAGATCACCCGCTGCATACTGCAGGAACAGAAAGTAAATTGTCTTTTTGACCACTAGCCACTTTTTTCAGATTGCACAGGGACCTGGACATTACGCTTTAGGTTTTGGAAAAATATATTCCGCACTTCAATGCACACTCTTCTGATTGCCTTTTTTCGTTATTGTGAGTAGATGATAAAGGATGCGCTTGAACAATTTCATATCTGCTCATTACAAATGATAGTGCCTTGCACATGGTCATGAACCAAAATGCATTAATAATAAGGAATAATTTGAGCCAATAAGTTTGTTCAGATTTATTATGTGGCCTGTTTCAATTAATATATTTGGACATAGCTGCTTTTATTTTCACGTCTCCGCCTATGAATTATCAATGCGATTTGTGTTGTGATATGCTCTAGGGGACCTATTAACTAATGACAGTTTATGGTGTCAATAATTTAGGATCCCAGTGTTCTGTATTTTGTGGCCCAATATCCATTCCAGATGCACACACAATTGTTCATGTAATACAAAGATAAATGAGTAATGTTTCCCTCACATATCATATTAGCACATAATATAGGTGAAATGCAAAATAAACATTTGCCTGTGTTGTGTTGCTATTTTAATTATGCAGGTATTGTCCATTGTGTTTGATGACTTCTGCATCTCTTGTGTAATTTCCCACACAACCTGATCTTGGAACTCACAATTTCCACCCTGGTTATAAATGAACGTGTTTAAGGTTTCTCTGTTGAGTTTTAGGCTGGTACTGTTCTTTGGTCCCTTTTGCGAATCTCAGTCTTCCCTCTGTTTAGGCTTTACTTCAAATTTCTAGGCTGTGGATGTGTCACCAGGTAAGATGCCACTAATTCTGTCCTCAAATGTATCTATCAATAGCTAGCTTCTAGCCATGAACTTAATCAGGATTCACACTTCAACTTCGCAAAAGTGGCACTGTTTGGTGAGTTTGTTTAAGGAATTGGTTAAGTACCAAAAGGTCTTCCGGGAAATTAAAGTTATTAAACAATTGTAATTCAATAATATTTAAGGTGGGGTTGTGAGGCTTGCAATGCAAGCTTTACCATGCTGGACATGCAGAACATTACAGTGCAGGTAAGTACAACGAGGGGCTTTTCCAGCAATTTACTGTGAAAAACGTTACAATGCAGGTAAGACTTTTAACTTATTTAGTAAAGGAAATAGGGAGAATTAGGCAGTGTAATTAATTTTAAAGGTTCAGGGATAGGTAAGGGTATACGTGGGTAAGGGGTAGTACATATTATAAGGGTTTTTAGGGTCCAGGGATGTGTAAGGATAGGGACTAGTTTCATATTTTTAAGGTTCAGGGTTGGGTAATATTATGGGAGAGTAAGTTAGTGTGAGGTTTCTAGGGTTTAGGGATGAGTCAGAGTATTGGGTGGTCAGGGTTTTAAAGGTTTTTTAAAGTTTAGGGCGGGGTAAGGGAACTGGTTTGTAGGGGGGGTTTAGGGTTCATAGATGGGTAAGGGTAGTAAGCGTTATAAGGTGTGTTAAGGGTTCATGAATGGGCAGGGTGAGGGTTATTAACAGGTTTTAGGGTTTACGGTTTGGTAAGGGTACATGGTTTCAGGTGTTTCTAGGGTTAAGAGGTGGGCAGGGGAAGAGGACGGTGAGGGTTTTATTGAGTGTTTAGGGTTCAGAGATGGTAACAGTAGGTGTTTGTAATCGAGTTGTATGGTTAAACTTTGGGTACAGGTATGAATTAGTAAGGGTTTTAAGGGTGCAAGGGAAGGTAAGGGCTTTTTAGGGTTTGGAGCAGGTAAGAGTATGGGTTTTATATATACACATATATATGTGTGTGTGTGTGTGTGTGTGAATAACTTCTTAATAACACTCAAAACTACCCAGAGGTGCATTCAAGGGGTAGGTTGCCTCTGTGCTCGTCTTTCCTGTGACCAATATGTCACCACTTGCACTGCACGATGTAAATAAACAATGCATTAGATACAGGTTGCAAAATGTCCATCTGCAAAGTGGGAAGAAGCTGTGGGGTGACAGGTTGGCACCACCTACAAATACAAAATAGCAAAGTGCAATCACTGTGTGGCAAAAATCTGTGTCTTTTGTGTGTCAGCATTTTGCTGCACGTTGAAATATCCGCACATCTGTTCAAGGTAAGCAGGAATTTAACCAATGGGAAATTATTTTAAATCTTTTGGCACAACTAATTAAGCCAAATGAGGGGGAATTTATTTTTGCAAGAATGGAATGGCATCATGGTGTGGTCTTTCAAAAACACTGCATTGCTACATAGTAAATACTCCACCTCCCCAAAAAGATTCAGGGGGTCATTCTAATCTTGGTGGGCGGCGGGAGCCGCCCGCCAAGCGGGAAACGCCAGAAGACCGTACTGCGGTCATTCTGAGTTTCCCGCTGGGCTGGCGGGCGACCGCCTGAAGGCCGCCCGCACGCCCAGCGGGAAACCCCCTTCCACGAGGATGCCGGCTCCGAATGGAGCCGGCGGAGTGGAAAGGGTGCGACGGGTGCAGTTACACCCGTCGCGATTTTCAGTGTCTGCTATGCAGACACTGAAAATCTTTGTGGGGCCCTGTTAGGGGGCCCCACGACACCCATTCCCGCCAGCCAGGTTCTGGCGGTCAAAACTGCCAGAACCAGGCTGGCGGGAAGGGGGTCGGAATCCCCATGGCGGCGCTGCCTGCAGCGCCGCCATGGAGGATTCTTCAGGCCAGGGGAAAACCGGCGGGAAACCGCCGGTTTCCCTTTTCTGACCGCGGCTTTACCGCCGCGGTCAGAATTGGCCTGGATGCACCGCCAGCCTGTTGCCCGTGCATCCGCGGTCCCCGGCCCTGGTGGTCTATGACCGCCAGGGTCGGAATGACCCCCTCAGTCTCTGATGGTAAATTTCAATGTGACCCTGCTCAGGGCTCCACAGCCTTTTAGAGAGAATTAAAAAAATATATACAAGCACCACATATATGCATAGCTATGTACACCTATTTAGAAGCCACTTACTTCATTGTTTCTGCATCCTTGATCATCTACAATTTCATCCTTGGAGCAATTGGTTTCTTTGACTGTATATTCAATTTCATATGTTGGTCCATACACCGCCTGAAAACGTGAACCATTTGGAATGCCACATTATTGTCTGAACTCAAAATGAACAAATATTGCATAGATGATATGTATATACAACTTTGACACCTAACATATCAATATCTTTCTACCATATTAATCCAGTCTAATTAGACATTGTTCTCAGACCTAAATTAAGATGTTTTCTTTCTTTTTTTCGGTGCCTCACAGTCAAAGAATGGATTAGAAAATCAATGAACTGAGCCAAACATCAACAGAGATATTGTAAATATAGGAACTGGAAGAAAGAAAAAAGCAATCTCAATTAATATCATTAGTTGTTTTATCATTAATATGTGTGTTTTATGTCAAACAGAAATCTCTAATAACCAGTTGTTTGGAATGTAATTACGTTGTTGAATAATTGAGTTTATACACAGGTTTGCCATGCCTAATCACTGCTGACTTAGTTGATGTGCAGAGAACACTGGTAACTAATTATATATTCATTATGTTTCAATTTGAGAATTTAGAGCTGAATCGTATTTAACAGTACTAAAACAGGAGTAAACTATAATTTACATTGTAAATAACAATTGCAAACTAGGGAAAACTATCCATTCTTGTAGGTAACTAAAAACTGAAATAGAAATCCTGTGGTTTACATTCATCAGACACAGAGGAAAGAGAATTTAAACTCAATAGGAGGACACAAACAAGGTAGTTAGTTACTTGTGACTTTCCTAAATATAAAAGTGATTGTATATTATATGATCATGTGCTGCATCCATAGACCTATATGAAATTAAATGAATAGGATGAATGCTCTTGCATTCAGTATGTAAAACTAACAAACATGTGGCTAGGCATCTTTTGGAATGCATTTGAAAAACAATTGATATGATTTGCAATATTACACAGTAGTATTTATGCACCACAGAAGCAGGAGGAGGAACAATCTAATTGTATTCAGTGTCATGAACAAGACCTATTATGGTCATAGAAAAGTGACAGTAAACTCATAGAAAAATACATCAGCATGAGTAGACTAAAGTTACAATTGCAAATAGTTTCTGAATTGGGTTCTCAATGTCCAAACGCCTATTAATACATTGTCACCAGCGTGAACAAATCTGCCTAGCACATTTTCTCTTTGCAGAGAGAACTCGATTTGACGTTTATATCCGCAAACGTAATAGGTGCACTTTATTTAGCTAATAAAATATATAAAAAGGCATTGCAATCATACACTGCATCAAAGTGTGGAATGGCCGTAGTCTGGCTGTCCTTGCCTCTTAGAAAATCAATATTTTCACATTACGAACGAGAAATCTGAGCGAACAGTTTTATCGCAGAATACCTGAAAAGCACTGAAAACAAATCTTTTACTGTTGCGCCCTCATTTATCCACGTGGAATTAGCAGTTTCAAGGCTTTAGCCACATGTTAACAAAGGCAGAGAATGACTGGCCTATGCAAAAATCTCATGATTTCACTGTATACATCTTCCATATGTAAGAGGAATTACTGAATGTTAGGTAGAGTTGCAGCTGAAAAAACAAGGATGGGTTGTAAGTCAAGCTATGCTCAACTGATTTCCTTTGTTAAGCACTCCTCTGCCATTTATATGGCCTAGTATAGCTGTGGATAGTCTTGCACGTGGACCTCTCACACAGTCGATACTGTTTGAGCATTTATACACTTGGGACTGTTTGTGTTGAACAACGTGATTGGTTCCTGTTTATAACGCAATGTTTGATTGGGAGGGATAGTACCAAGAGTTGCCAATGGGTACGAGAAGATGATGTAATTAGTCCAAATGTCCCACAGTCAGGTACTCCTTGTGTTTCTAAGCATATGTTATTCCCTGTCCCGCTGTCAGTGTTAGGGTCTCCATTTCTCTGTGTGCATCACAGTGTCTCCGTGGTTATCTCTGAAGTGGTTCTAGCAAAAACCTTTGGTCAAACCTATATTTATGTATAAATCGTCAAGAAAGGGGTTCATTAGGTAGATAAAACCACCCTGCTGAAGGCCTTGTTTGAACAAAATGTCATTTCTTCAGGCTTGTTTTTGGTTCTTTTAAGGAGGGATTCTTTGTTCTATTCTTTAAACAGGGAGGGCCACCCTTGCCCCTTGCACTCTTCCCCCGATCTATTCCCCCTCTCCCATGCCTTGTGCTGCTCCTCTTCCTACACTTGCTTTTTCTTATCCCTACAATGCCATCTACCCCAGCACATCACCCCAACCTTTCTACCCACCTTCTTCACTCTTCTTATCTTCATAATGTTGTCCTCTTCTTCCCTCCTGCGCTGTCGCCTACACATAGAAAAGACCACTGCAGCTCATTTTTAAAATGATCATTTATCTTTCCCAGGAAAACATTATCTTTTTGTGGAAAATGTATTTTGTAATGTTGGCTTTTCTCTAAATTGAAGTTTCATCAGGCTGTTTTTGTGAGGTTGACTTACTTCATCTTAGAAATTCATCATTGTTAGACTTGGCATCTTTGGCATGGTCTCCCCTAACTTTTTGTCTCTGCTTCCCAGGTTGTTTCTGTATGCTGGACTCTGGTTTTGCTGTTTTGTTTGCTCTGGGCACTTTACCACTGCTGACCAGTGCTAAAGCATAAGTGTGCCCTGTATAAATTACATGTGTACATTGGCTTATCCATGATTGGCATATTTGATTTACTAGTAAGCCCCTAGTAAAGTGCACTAGAGGTGCCCAGGGCCTCAAATGCTACTAGTGGGCCTTCAGCACTGGTTGTGCCACCCACATTAGTAACCCTGTAAACATGGCTCAGACCTGCCACTACAGTGTCTGTGAGAGCAGTTTAAAACAGACAATTCGAAGGCCTAAACCTTCCCTTTTCATACATGTAAGACACCCCTAAGGTAGGCCCTAGGTAGCTCCATGGGAAGGGTGTACTGTATGCTAAAGGTGGGACAGGTACTTATGTGTTTTACATGTCCTGACAGTGAAATACTTCCAAATTCGGTTTTCACTTTTGCAAGGCCTGTCTCTCTCATAGGTTAACATGGGGGCTGCCTTTAAATATGATTAGAGCACAGATTCCCTTTGGGAGAAGATAGACATGGAGTTTGGGGTCTCTGAACTCATAATTTAAAAATACATCTTTTAATGAAGTTGGTTTTAAGATTGTGTGTTTCAAAATGCCACTTTTAGAAAGTAGGCATTTTCTTGCTTAAACTATTCTGTGACTCTGCTTGTTTGTGGAATCCCAGTCTGGGTCAGTTTGACATTTAGACGGTTTGCACCTCTCCTCTAGACAGTGACACAAAGGGAGCTGGGGTGCAGCCTGCATATCCTGATGGGCCATCTGGGCTGAATGGAGGGGAGCAGTGGTGACTTACACCTGAAAGGGCTGTGCCTGCCCTCACACAATGCAGTCTCCAACCCCCTGGTGTGTGTGTGCGGCCTGGCCTGGGCGAGGCAGGATCTTGAAAACAACAGAGACTTTTCATTGAAGTAGGCCTACTTCAAAGGCAGAAAGGGGTATAAAAAGAGCACCCAAAACCCCTGAAAATCAGATTACTTCTGGAACCAAGAGCAACCTCTGCCAAGGAGAAGAGCTGGAGAGCTGGAGGAGTATTGCCCCTTTGCCTGTGACTGTGCTTTGCTGGGTTGGCCTGCAGTAGCTGCTTCTGCCTGAGAGCGGACAAAGACTGACTTTTGTGTGACTTCCCACTGGTGAAGAATCTCCAAGGGTTTGAACTGAGCTTGCCTTCTGTTGTTGAAATCTCAGGGACAACAAAGAGTTCTCTCTGCCAGCACCTGGGCTTTCTGCTGAGAGTCCTGCTTGCCAAGTGTTGCCCTGACCTATCTCTGGGCCCTTGAAAGGTGAAGCTGTTGGAAAGAGACAAATATCCACGCAAAGACTGCCTTGCAGGGAAACTTTCTATGCTGCACCTGCCTCACAGCTGATAAACGATAGCCTTGCAGCTAAAAACTATGTTTCACCTGCATCAGGACAACATGGTTGGAGAAATGACGCGCAACCCCTGCAGTGACTGCTGTTAACGACACAAGCCCCCATGCAGCGTGGTTTTCTTGCCACCGTATTCCAATCCAACATTGCTGGGCCTGGAAAATCAACACACAGCCTGCCCGGACCCGAGGTGCCCGCCCAGATCAACGCATCGCTCTCCTGTAGGATAGAAGAAATGGCGCACGCCGACCTGACCGAAGGAGCATTAGCGCACGTTCTTGCTTGCGGGCGAGAAATTGAAGCAGCGCTCGCCTTTTTTGTCGCACACTCGTCTGTCTGGCTTTATTTTGATGCGACCAAGGTACTTTTTTGAAATAACAGTGTCATTACCTATTTTTCTAAACCAGTGTTGTGTCATTTTGTAGTGTTTTCACTCAGTTACTGTGTGTGTTGGTACAAATAATTTACACCTTGCTTCTGATGTCAAGCCTGCCTGCTCGTGCCAAGCTACCAAGGGGATGAGCGGGGTTAACTCAGGGTGATTCTCCTTTACCCTGACTAGAGTGAGGGTCCTTGCTTGGACAGGGGGTAACCTGACTGCCAACTAAAGACCCTATTTCTAACAATCATAATGTTGGATTATCATCCATTTATGTAGCTTTGTGTATCTGTGTCTCTACACTATTATGCTTCTTAGTATTTACCACTCATGGAAAGTGTGTAATTGTCTCTCTGAACTGTCCTTGGGTGTGTGTTTGTGTCTTTGCTCCTGACATGATTGTTAGTGCATTAATGTCTAAAATGAGCCAGTGTCTCCATATTGTGGGTCCACGCCTCACAGTTCACAGGTCTGCATCCTGTGCCTCATTTTGATCTCCCTCTAGCATCTTCTTCTGGTGACCATGTCTGGCTGTCCCAAGACGAGTGTAAGTATCTCACTGCCTGATTTCCATGCCAGCAAGGAACCTCAAGAAATGAGACAACACTTACAATGTGGCTGTTGTGAGGGGTGGAATGCTGGAGTAGTGATGGAAGCACAGTGGTTAGGAATAAAAAGAAAATCTTCATGGTAACAAGGCTTTAATTGTCTTAGTATGTCAAACAAAAGGCATACTTCACTACAATTTTGCGAAGGTCTTTTTATCTGACGGTCACTGCTGCCTAACCCAATGTTCATGTCTTACTGTTCTTGTATTCCACAAGTCCTATTCTAGCGCAATATTTGACTGTCCTTGTGCAGTGAAGCATCATTCTTTCCTTGTCTCAGCATCCATATCCCCCTGTCTTTTTACTCTCCCCTGTCCAGCTAGTGCTAAATTATGTGTTCCTTTCTCACAAGTGTTATTTCTTCATCAAGATGAACCCATTGCTAAGAAAAAGAATGACATTTGCAAAATACATTTAAAGGAACATAAATTGAATAGGACGTGAAAAAATAGGAGCTACCCACCTGCTTCCTTGCTTTGGTGATATCTCCCACTTTAAAATGGCTGGGATGGTCGCTTTCATCATTGAATTTTTGAAGGGCGTGTTTTAGGATTGACTGCAGCTCTTCACTGGGCGAGCACACTGATGACACATTGTGTGTGGAAACATCCCACGACTACCATCTTAAAGACCAACATCAAAACCATCAGTTACAGGAACAGACATTTCATCTATCACTTCACAGCTTTTGGAAGGTTTCAGTTGCTGCCCACCAAAATGTGACCAGTTTTTCCAATTTTCTAACACAGTCCTTCTTGTGTCTTTCTGTGGGAGAAGGTGTCCGGTTTGTAGGGACACAAGGTATTGTTTGTGTGTTATTAGGATATTTAGTGGGTTATGGTAATAAGGATGAATTATGGCTTTAGGTTGCCCAAGGTGTTTATGGAGAGGAGCACACACAACATGACATTGAACATAGGCAATTATCAATAACAGGAGGTTTTCAAACTAAGTGTACCAAGTGACACCCCATAAAAGTAAAGTTTCTCTCTTTCAGTCTATTTGATGTCACTTGGAGCCTACACTGTGGAAGAAACTCTGTCATTAATAGCTATTCATTTATAAAACTGTTTATCAGAAACTTTAGATTTCAACCTCAATTACTCTGTGCTCTAACTTCAGAGAAATGCATAGTGAGTGTAGTCTTTCATCAGCCTGAAGTCAAAATGAAACAAGCATTGGCAAAGTCAATAGGTCTCTCCTATGGGTGATCTATTGTTCTTGGCAATAGTGTGGGAGTTGTGAACGGCAGCGCGGGTGGGGTTTGTGAAAGACAGCGGTTAACTTAATGGCTGAGTAGTTCACCCAAAAAAGGTAAACAAAGGCAATCATACCTCCAGCACTGCCAGTGACCTTTCCATGTACTCTAAAAGTGCACATAAATGCTTTGAGTGGGGCTTTTTTCCATTATTCATTGGATCTGTGCAGTGAAATAGGTGACTGCTAATGAGCTCAATGTGAATATGTTCCATTCATTATTATCTAAAGGTGGGGGAACTGGGATGGGAAATATCAAATATGCTGATGACAGGGTAAGGAAAAAAATCACGAGGTGCGTGCATATGGTATTCACTTCAGGGAGGAGGTACAATATGTGCATGAGAGATGTGTGAAATCTTTTAGGGGTCTACAAAGAAAAACAGGATAAAACAGATTGTCTGAGTAGACAGACATTACTCATAGATTAATGACTGGACCAAGGAAGTGGATGAGAAGGTAAAGGCTGTTTGAGGTAACTTAGATTTTCCCTAATATTGAACATGCAAAATGTTGAAATGATGCCCACATGACAATGGAACACACAAAGTATAGCAGAAAGGTTCCAAAAACAAATCCCTGATGGATTTTGGGAATGTTGTTACCGCTGTATTTTTTTCTGTAACAATAATGTTGGAGATAACAAGCTCCACAGGATTATTGGCTCATAGCAAAAAAGCCAGAGTGTAAATAATTTTTGCATTTTTTCTTAACATAGCACAAACTTAACACATAGATATTGAAATGTTTTACATGAGCATACAAAGATTTAGGGCCAGCTGTATCAATCGATTTTGCATTCGCAAACAGTGCGAATTGCAAAATTCGGCCGTTTGCGAATGCAAAAGTGCCTTTCAGAATGTATGAAAGGCATTCGCAGTGCAATTTTAAGGAATCGCTAAAATAGCGATTCCTTAAAATTGCGACCCCATTTAGAGAATCGCAAATTGCGATTCTCTAAATAGGAAATCACAAATAAGGAATCCTTATTTGCGATTTCTTAAGCACATGTATCAAGCATTTCCTAAATGCGAATTGGGCATTTAGGAAATGCAATTACCACCAACAAAGGTTTGGTGGTAACCATGTGCAAATTATAAAAATGCCCCTAAGGCATGTGTGTGCTTCACATGTCCGTAAAAATATTTTTGGGGTCCAGCAGAGGGGGCCTTAGGCCCCTAGCACCCTGGGATTTGCATTTCCTAAATTGCAAATTCCTAACTGGAATTCGCAATTTAGGAAATGCAAAAACATTTGCAACAGGCCCATAGGTGCAAATGGGGTCGGATTCTCTATTTGCGATACGGTAATAGCATTTACGAATTTTAGGAAATCGCTATTACCGAATCGCAAAATTCCTACATACCATTTTGCATTTCTTAAATAGCGATTTCTTAAAATTCGCTATTTAAGAAATGCAATTTCGTTTTTTGATACATCTGGCCCTTAGTGATTTGCTCAGAACCACAGGATATTAAGCCTTCACCAAGAGTCGATCTGGTTACCCAAATTCAGCATCTCAGCCGGTATGGCGCATCCTGTCCATGCACACACAACCATGCCATGATAAGTGGTGGAGAACGGATGCCTTCCCCTTCGACTTTAACAAAACTCTTTTTATAAGTGAAAAAAATATAATTATAAATCAATTCTGAAGTAAGTACTAGTCACTGTAAACTGTATGCAGGACATGTGTATCTGCATCACATTGAGAAGAAAAACAGAAGCTCACAAATAGTAGATTAGAAAATGTGTGTTTTTTAAAAATGTAGCCATACCTGCAGATAGGAAACCTGTGTGCAGACTAACCCGGAAAATATGAAGCAACAGGGCAGGTGGGGAAGCGAGATAAACCAGAGATTTTAAAAGCGGCAATATGGAATGCTGCTTATGAGCTAGTCGGCAACATGAATGAGCAGGGCGGGGGAGGAGAAGAAACCGGCATGGACAGTTTGGGGAAGGCGAAGAAACAGACATGAGTAGGAGGTTGCTAAAACACGAGCACTCCTCTGAAATACACTATCACGTTTAGAAAAGAGTCCGTGAGGCAGACAATAAAATAGGACAAGTGGAAGGAAAGAAGTACTGGGGCGCTGCTACGTAGGCGTGAACGAACAACAAAAGAAATAGACAAAAAACAAACATTAACCACTTGGAAGCAAGGATTTTTAAAAGACACATAAACAAACAAATAAAAAGCAAGAGACGGGGTATGAGCCCACAAAGTAGATACAACACATCTCGAAGAAACAACTCAGGCGCTGTCGACACTCGACCTAAAAACACACTTTGAAGTTGGTGCTTCAGCTGGCTGTGTTCATCTACCTTCCTCAAGTCTTCAGGGACACGAAGAAAGCATTAAGTTGTGAATAATGGTCTACTGTCTCATAACTCTCCTACATCTTTTATCCGATCTATGTAGTCCTGAGGGAGGTGCGGCAAGTTTTGATGGTTTGACACTGCAAACCACTCTCTTCTATATCAGCCAAGAGTCTCTGAGGTTCACAACTCCAGTGGGTGTGGGTGGCTGACAGGACAGCAAGTAACTATAACATTTTAATGTATGGGACAGGAACTGTGGGAGGTGAGGACACTTTGTGCATTGCTTGCCTATTACTCCTTTACATTTCTCCAGCTGATCCATAGGAAGACATACAGAGCATAACACTGTACTTGAATAGCTGTCAATGACATGAACATTTCCATGTCAAGACCTCAAGAGGCACATTGGCAACTTGTAAAGCCTGTAACAGAGCGCCACCTCTCTAAAAGGCTGTTTAAGGAGTGAAGAGTCCCAATAATTTGAAACTATTTATTTTTTATTGGAGGGCCAGTATACACCCCCATCATGTGTGCATGTCAAAAGGCCTGTGCCACTACTTAATATTCTCCCCAAGAAATGGAAAGGGTCAATAGCAATTCTTCAATATAGGTGAGAGAGTACCTTTGGTGTACTTAAAGTCTGGCCGAGTCTATCACTCTGCTCAGCAACTTAAAGCAACCCGCAATGGCCCTACAATGTAACACTAATGGTAGGCCAGAAGGAATCAAAGTCAGTAAGGATGTCACAGATCACTTTCCTCAAGGGACTTACAAACAACACCGCCTAGAGTAGTTGAATGTGAAGCCCAAAGAACACAAATTTCTGGTGCAATTTTTAAAGCTGTGATAGTCTATATACTTATTCTCTTCCTTGCAACCAACATGGAAGATGCAAAGGGTCTGCTAGATTTATGAGTGTTTCTAGTCTTCTCAATATATGCTGAAATAACTTATGAACCCATGCCATGATGAGCATCACTGCTTAAAATATAAGGCTACAGTCCTAAAACTAACTAAGAAGTTCAGCAAGTTGAGAAAATGTTTTGTGACATCAATTTACAATTTTCTTTCCAATACTGAGGCAATGGAGAATCAGATACGTTTTTATAAAGGGTGTCAAAAATTAGGTCTGCTTTGGCTATGACATGAACTTTGGCTCATAATACTAGCAGATGCAGCATTGTTAATGAACCTTGAAGACGCAACTTCTTTAATTTTGTAGTTTGTTTACAAATGTGCATGTCCTCATGACATGTATGGATCCACCTCAATGTCGAAAAATAGTTCCAACAAGCAAGAAATCCAATTCAAGTTCTACAAGAATCAGACCCCCCACATTTCTAAAAATATACTCAGTCACGTTTTGGGTGGAATGTTAATCCCACTAGCAAACAGTATAGGTACATTTTATAAATATGTGCTTACTGATATTGTGCAAAGAACTATGTTTTTGAAAATTGTGCTTGGTTTTTGGCCAGACATAAATGCAAAATGTTCTGAGGATGTTTCACTTCTTATGTATCGTTCCAATTTTCAATATTTCATAATTATTGTTAAAATTGACAGATGCCTTTCATTCAAAGCCCATTTCACATATCTTTTACCATTAACTACTTAAAGAAATGTTTCTGCAAATTTTCCAACATGTCCAGAGCTTTTCAAGAAATGCACCATGTATCTATATAAAAGCAATGTGAACATTATGAACCTGAAGCAATGTACCAGTGCACAGTTTTGTATTATACTAAATTAATCTGTAGTGTAGTGTTTTCTGCATTATGTAATATAAGTTATTGCACCTAAAGTATATGTTTTTTATTTGTTTTCAATTTGCACAACTCTTTATAGCTTTTCAGGATGGAGTCTGGTTAGATGAACATGTTTATATGAATAGATATGCAAGTAGATAAAAATGGAATTTATAGCACCTTCTGGGATTTCAACATACCCTTTTACTGGAGCAACAGAAGACATATTTGCATACCTAGCTGTACATAAAGAACACAAAGAAAAATTGTGTGATATTTATTACCTCCTCGGATGTCAATTAAGGAGCAATTAATTGTCCACAATATTGAGGCAAAAGCTATTATTACTTTACCGTAACCCTCCCAAATGACTCCGCATGTGCACCCCTATCACACTGTAGTATAGATGAGGAAGCAATATGTGATAAGTGTCTGGTTTTGTTTCTGTGCAACCAAGGAATCCACCTGAACTTGTGTTTAATCAAGGTAAGCATTTTTTATTCAAAATGTATATTTTTGGCTTAAAGCTGCTTTAACAATCCGTGTATTATGTACATCTTATAATTCTGCTCATATGTCTTGACCTGAGAGAACTGCTCTAGAAGATTCCCAAATGCTAGAGGTGCTTGTTGGGAAGATTGGTCCTGCTTCTACAGTATCCCACCTTTGCTCTAGTCATTGTCTTCATGGGAAATGGGAGCAAGCACTCTATGTTTTTGCCCCATTTTGTTTATTTCAATAGCATTTTTTAAATTTAAAATATGAAAAGTGACTGCTGTCTTTCTTTTAGATGGTGGTGATATTGTGAGACTACCAGCAGAATACCTTATAAGATTCCAAATGCTACATTTAGGAGGAAACTAACATCTTTAGTATCTGTGTGTTTGAGACAGCGTTTTTCCTAAAGTACACTCTGCTGCCTGTCTTTAACAGAGTGAAGATATTGTGAGACCTTAACGAAAAAAGGAGGTGGGGGAAAGCTGGGCGAATTTATATGGTCCAGTGCACTGTCACAGAGGGTAGTAAACATCTGTAAACTAAGGTACACTGTTCCAAAATAAAGAGCCCCTCATTACCAATTAGGGTGGCAGTCAGGTGTCCCCCCAAACACTTACTCTTTAGGAACAATAGCAGCCGTCACTCACTATTAGGTGTCATGCTTGGACATCGGGCCGTGCTCCTCATCAGGCTGGCACTGCAATGCCTGACGGGCCCTTCAGGAAGGCTCTTTGCCAGAGATCTTTTAGAAATAATTGCTTATGATGGATGGGTGTATGAGGAACTGTGGGAAATGTGATACAATTGACTATAGGTGTCAAAAAAGACAAACTTTGGTACAACCTGAGACTGAGTCAAGATAAAAAGCAGGAACAAGGGAAATCAGCAGATTGTAATGATGTGGTTTCCCAAAATGTGAAAGCGCGTATATTTATCACCTCGGCTGTAGGTGTATGTACAGAGAAGATTGTGTGTGGGTATTACCTACTCTACAGAGCAAATGGTAAACATGTTTCTCTCCTGCCTAGTTGCTAAGGATCTACTGGCGATTCATTAGGATCTACAATCCAGTACCTACTCCTCACTAAGAGAGTAAGAATACTCCTTGTCAACTAGATAAGTTAAACCTGTTGTCTCCTAGTGGGATGTCACTCATTAGAGTAGAGGCACCTGAATAAAAGGGAACAATAGAACAATAAATGTAATATACACAAAGTTCTGAAAGTTTATCCACCATTCAGAAAAGTGAATCACATGAAGATGAACACTGAAAGCCATACTCATACTTTTGGTAGGGTGTACTGTTCTCTGGTATCTTTTTAAGGTTGTATTACATCAATGTCTGAGATTTGTTCCAACATTTCTATAATCTTTTTGTTGTTTCTAGGACCTTGTGCTACCTGTGCTTTTTTTAACCCTATCATCCCTGAAAGAAAAACACTGCATATGCTAGATGTTTCCTGAGCTCTTCCTGTCCATCTCTTTAAGACAGCCTCTTTCTGAAAGGTAAGCAATCTCTGTTACATTTGGAATACCATCACAAGACCTGGGTCCATCTGCATCACTCTTAAGCAGATGCATGAAGCAAACAATAATGTTTTCTTTCAGCAAATGGTAAGATCCCTTTTGGAACAGGCTCAGGGTCGAGTCACATAATTTAAAGCAACGTCCTGGGGGCTCTTAAAGGGGTCTTGATGAATGACATGGACATCCCCCCACACATTTACGAAACATTATCATATGCAGGTAGGTGACAATACTTCATCAAATTTTAGATAATGTGTCTTGAATTCAAGAATAGAATAAAAGTCAATTCACTAACATGTTTTTTTCAAATAATTAAACTATTGAACCTGCATTGAAAGCCTTTTGTGATTTTGCTAGTAGTTGAATATCTCTACTTTGATGAGGATCATTTACTTATGGACAGGGACAACACAGATGGACAAGTAGGTATGGATCCAGTTACTTGCTTGCAATCTTCATTAATTTGTATCCTGGTATTTTTCATCACAATCCCTAGTTCCCACACGCCCAACACTGGTGGAACTGTTATGGCTCCCAGTCTTTTGGCTTGGCACTCATGGAAGTGTTCACATAGTGCGTCCTCTTTGCACAACAGGACAAATCTGATGCATAGGTGAAGTCATATTGACAGGGTGAAAGTATAACTGTAATTGTCTATGCTTGGTTATGTAGACCACTCTGTGATTAAATATATTGCTCCCTATGCATGGATTGTGACGAGGAAGACCAGTATTGGCTGTCATTCATGTGCACACCCAGCAATAAGCATATTAAATGTCATACACCATTCGGTGTTTGTACTGTAACTTGCAGGTATACAGACTCACCTCCATGTGGTACTTTGATAATTACAGATAAAAAGGAACAGATGCTGAAATTTTGTGTTAGGTGTGAGTGTGTCTGTGCACGCGTGTTTGTGTGTGTTTCAAACTGAAAAATGTTTTCCTTCTCTAAAGGTAAAGACTCAAGGAGAATGGTGCTGGAAATAAAAGATTCTAGATAGGATTTGTGTAGAGTAATCCTGTAGCCACAAAACATGAACTGCATCACTTTATATAATTTTCTGGTCACAGGAATACATCTTAGTGGGGTATGAATGTCACTCATCTGTTCAAGGTCTGTCGAATGGTTGTCTGGAATTAGAAAAGTGCCTATATTTGGAGGAACAGGGAATTACAAGCCTGATGCTTATCACCATGCATAAAGTTGCTTTTGGGTACCTACAGGAGGTAATGTTGCAATCCTGCGAAATAATTAAATTCCTATTTGTCCTTCCACTGGAGTAAATTTGGGCTGTGCATTTTTGTTCTTCCTAAAATACATAAACGTATGCAAAACATTGAACAGGTGTCACAATCAAGTTGAAAGGAATGTGTTCACAGAGTAACACTTCACCATGAATAAATAATGGATAGGAACTGTTTGAACGGGTGCATCAAGATAAAGTGCCCCTCTAAAATATTTTATTAACGTAGAAATTTAAAAATGAATATAACATTTACATTTTAATAAAATATAAATAGATTACTTTAAATGTATTCTATAAATCACTTTAAATCATTATTAATGCATAATAAAAGGTGGAAATTTAATTTTTCATTTAAATGTCAGAAAAATACATTCAATTTAATGTACTATATTTATTTTTGTTATTAAGTTAATAATGCTGCAGCATTTTATTGTTTTGTTCTATATTTAAAACATATAAACTTACATTATTATTTAACATTAAAATATTTTTACAAGATAAATACGCTATTTTAATAGTCCTTTTACTTTACCGTAAGGAGACTTTGAAGGATGTTAGAGATCCCTGTATGGGAACGTATATGCAAAAGTAACAAAGTTAGTTGGTCTCAGTCGCTCCACTCTGGGAGTAATCCCTAATTCAGGTATGAGATTAATTTGAAAGCCCAATAAAAAAAAAGCAGAGCCTTAAGGGGCAGCCAGTCCTGTTAGAACCATACTGGGAGACATCCTGGAAGATGTGTTCCAGGTTAAGCAGAACTAGAAGTTGCTGACACCCAACTGTAACAACTGGAGTATTTTGCATAAGGTGTCACAAAACTCCTAATTAGGAAGTAGGTTGCCCTATGAGAAAGTTTTCTTGTGGAGTCTAATTCACTTTAAATTTAGACTAAAATGGTTTTGAGGTATACCCACCAGTATCCAACTTTTAAAATTAAGGTCTCCTGCTGCTCTCGTGGTCAAATAAGCTCCACTCTGTTTACAGCTGTCCACTTTTTCACATGTGTGTATACATATGCAGGCTCAGCAAGGAAGACATTTGTTTAACTCAGCCTGATATCACTATGTACAAACAGGTTGCATAGTCGGAGATGGGTACCAGCATAAACTGGTTATGGATGTCTTTGGTCATATAATTTCATTGCAAATCAAAATAAAAATGTCCTCTTTTGTCTTTGAAGAGTAAGGTTGCAGTTCTCAATTGTATTTGCACTCAGGATGAAAAATGCTCAAACTACAACCTTGGTGTCAGCCAACATATAAAAGCTGTGGATTTTTCTATTATTTCCTGGGTCTCAATCACATGTGTAATATTAGTTTGGACCTTTATGTGTACTTTGACTTTTTTCAATATTTCCCTGAGCCATCCTTAATGAGATTTAGTATTTGAACTAACCTCCTGTGCCAAGTACTCTGTTGGTCATATTGGGATCATCAGTCTCCTGCTAAACAACAAGCCACATTTGGAAGAATTGGCCTTCTGCTAAGAAGAGAAGGTGGTGGGGGAGCAATCTGCTTATAGAGATTAACTACCTCTCACTGAGAATCCTGGCCATGTTCCAATAGAAAAAAGGAGAGTAGCTGGAACTCTAATATCATTTCCACCTGGGGTGTCTTTTGAAGTCTTGGAAGAAAGATCCCCGTTTTTGGAGTGTGGGATGCATGGAACTAGATTTAGGAGAGAGGGTTTTTCAGGCCGGTGTTTCTTTCTGCTGTTTTGAAACATCCCAGAATGCCATGCAAGCGGTCAACCAGCATGTAGGTTGTTCTCTGAAAGTTAGTAAGTGGTGGAGGGATGCTGAGGCATCTCAAGATTTTGGAGGGATACTCACCTTCTAAAATGTTCCAAATCCACTTTTAAACTGCTACACACGGGCAGAGACTTTGGGAAGAGGATACAGAGAGGAAGAAGGGAGGATCCACTCACAGATGAACCCCTGGTTGGAATGAAAGAACTCTAGATTTGTTGTTTGGACTTCTGTTGAACACTGTCTACAGAGCTGCCAGAGATAGCAGTAGAGGCCAGAGGTTCAGAGAAGCATTTTGGCACTATCCACGAAACATCCCTACATTGTAGTGGTCAGAAGGAACCAAACTCATACTCCTGGTGTGCTACCAGGAGTCTGGAACAGAAAATTGCATTTGGTTTGGCAGATCAGGGCCAAAGATAGTTGATCTGAAGTGTGATGCTCTTGCGCGGATCACGGAGATCACCAATGATGCCTTGTGCCTTGGGGCATCTGTGGCATCAAAGAAATCCCAAGCTACATTTATTTTAACTCATCAGGATGCTTCTTAGTTTATCTGTCAGCCACTCTGGCTAACCAGCAAGTGTGGGTGCTGTTGCACCAACATTTCTGAATATTGGTCTTGTAGGTAGGTGCAACATCAAACACGTTTGTGCCCAGGGAGGTCCTGTCCTTGTGTAGGTTGGCCCAGCTTCCCTTTCAGAGGGACAGGGAGAAACTCCATGCTTTCTGGCTGTAGGGGAAGCAGAAGTTGAGAGCTAGCTTCACCACCCTGGTAAACAAAATTGTACTAGTGAGTAGGTAGAAATGCTGGTATGATGATAGAGGCTTAAGAGCTTCCATGCCATCAGCAGCCATTTGCCTGGGGGTGCTCTATGAGACAGGAGCACCTGCTAGAGTCATCAAGGTCAGGGTGGGAATGCTTTAAACAAGCAGGAAACAAAAAAGAAAGCTCTTGCAGAAAGTAGCTGCTTCAAAGGAGAAGTCTTGCACACAACCACACTCAAAAATGCCTTATGGTGTTGAAATATTTATAGTGGTGGAGCAGAAGAAAATGGCATCACAAAGTATACTTTCCAGCTTTGGGGACCGCCTACGGGGAGCAGTGCATTCGAAAAGAGCCCCCTACATATTTTTTAAAATTGAATTGGGAAGTCTCCCAGGTCTTTTAATGCATATCCCAGGACATTTACTACCAATGGAAACAGTGTTATAGGAGAGTTTTTGTGGTCCTGACGTTCGGTTCATCAGTGCATCAGTCTTTGTTGCTGGGACCTTGGGTTTTATAAAAAATTATTTAAAGTTAAATGTAAATACTTGATTGAATGCTCACCTTTCTGAATTGTTTGATATTACCTGTATATTCTAGCCCATAGTAACCATGGGGTTAAAAGTAAAATGATCACAAGTGCATCTTTTACTACTTTAATAAGAAATTTGAAATGTGCCACAATTGTTAAAGGGCTTACGTTTTGATCCTAATTCTATATTTGAGCCTCGCCAGATAAGAAAGACATCGTCAATATATCTGAACTATTCCCCTACATTTAAAAAAGGATTTGTCTGATTGAAAATATTGCGGGTCTTATAATCAGCCATAAAAGGTTTGCTAAATCCGGTGAAAACCTTGCTCCCATAGCCACACCTTTTACTTGATAATAAAAACAATTATCAAATTGAAAATAGTTTTCCCCATTGCTATTTCCATCAAGTAAACTAGAAACCAAGTTGGTACAATCCAGCACCTCTGTTATTATTCTAAGAGCCTCCTGTTGAGGGATGCTCGTATACAAGGATTGTATATCCATTGTGACTAAAAATGTCCGTATTTTTTAGAAACTACACATCTTCACACATAGTAATCTGATGCATGCTGTCCCTCACATATGCACTAGTCATGGGTACAAATGTTTTCAGAAAAAAATCTAGATATTGACATAGGGGTTCCAATAGAGATCCACACCCTGACAAAATAGGTCTACAAGGAGGATTCCCCAACCTTTTATGCATTTTAGGCAAAGTGTATAATACCGGTGTTCAGGGATCTTTTTTATTGAGAAATTGATGTTCATTTCTACTCAGGAATCCCTGATCTAATCCCAATTGTGTTACCTCTGCAATCCCTATCTTCAATTCCTTTGTAGGGTCAGCACTGATTTTTTGATAACAGCTGGTGTTGCTCAATTGGTTTAAAATCTCCTGGCGATAATGTTATATCTTGTAGGACTATGCCTCTTCCTTTATTGTCTGCTTTTATTACCACATCATGTTTATCTTTCAACCCTTTTAGGGCTTTGCTTTCGTTATATGTAAGATTGTATTTGACATATTTCCGAAATGTCTTTTATGACCATCTTTTCAAATGTATATATTTCCACTGGCATTGCATGCGACGGAGGTGTAAAGGAAGATGGTGGTCGCAAACCAGTCACATCTGTTCGATCTCCATTTGGGCATCCCTTATAACAATTACTCCGTCATATTCTTCTAAAGAATCTTTGCATTTCTAATTTCACCTCAAAGAAATTCATACGAACTGTTGGCACAAATGACAAACCCTTACTGAGCACTAATAATTCATCCGGTGTAAGTTTATATTTTGAAAGGTTACAAATCTGAGCCATATTTACTGGACTGACAGTAGTCTGTTCATCAGGTAGGAGTACTGGGTCTTGTATTGGAGAGGCAATTGTTTCTAACGATGTTCTAACAACTTCCAATGAATTTCAGTCGTAGATTCATTCACCAGGAGTACTGCTGGCACCTTGTTTGTCGTTCTCCGTGAGATTCCTGAAAATAAACTTGGCTTCTGTTTCTCCCCCTTCTCCCTCTCTGTCTGCTCCCCTCTCCTTGGCCCCTCCCTTAAAAAGCCTCAGGATCTTCTAGATTAGCTGCAGAGCTAGGTCCTTGTAGTTGGCTGTCAGAGTCATCTGAAGCGGATGTTTCTGAAAAGGTGGTATATCTCCTATATCCTCCTCTGCCTCTATTTACCTATCTTCCGGAATCATCCTGTTTGTAGTAATCATCCTGAAGATATGGATCTGTCACAGTTTATATTTTCATTTGTCAAGCTTCTTACGTTGTGTTATGACTGTAAACTTGCTTGATGTTTTCTCAAGAGCCTCTAGGGCCTGCCGCACATTGGTTAGTGCGGTGTCCTCTAATATTTCGTTTGTTAATTCAGCAATTTCCTCTTCACTTTTAGCTATATGCTCTAATGCTGTATCAATCCCCAGCACCATCCAGTGTCAAGAACACTGGTTGGCTACAAAACGAAAATTATTTCTGTACTTGTGATTCTCAACAAAAATGGCTGGCTCATTTCTTACTTGTAGCCCTATAGGAATGACATTTGAACACAAGTATTCTTTCATAAGATGTCCATGCAGTTGTGTTCTCTCCAATTTCTTTTTAATTCTTTCTAACTTTGTAATTTTTTCTTGTAAAGCGTCCACCAATATCGTCGGAATTGCATCAATAAAGAATGAACCACTTAGTATCCTGTCTATATGATCCTCAGTATAGGATAATGTATCTATGTCCGTCATAATTTTGACAAACAATGTATAAATGGAATCTGTTGGTTTCTATTTATTGTGTTTTCAAGGAAAGCCTTCGCTTGATCGGACAAGCAAAGCGTCAGCTTTATCTGCCTGGGCATGGGTATTGACTGAATGTGCCGCATAATTCAGGCATCGTAGGCACTCAAGGAGCTCTGAATGCGTTTTACGTACAGTTTGTAATCGAGATAAGGTAGTGGAGTCCTGTATCGCTTCTGACTCATGTTGCAATAACTGCCGTTCTACTGCAGTCACCTCCCGATCCAATTGCCTGCGCACTCCGATACCAAACCCTGTACAGTGGCCTCGTAATGTAGCCTTGAATGCATCCCACGCATCGAACGGAATGATGATGTGTTTGCGCTAAGTTCAAAGTAACTAATAATTTGTTGGCTAGTTGACTTGCGGAACGCTGAGTCTTCTAACGTGGCAGGTTGCATCCTTCATGTAGGGACACAGGGTTAAGCAGTTCCACTCGAGTCTAGTTGAAGCTATTGGGGGTTGTGGTCAGAATGTGTACAGCCCAAGTAATCAGTCCCTACGACCGCTGGAAGCAGGGTGGCTGTGCAGAGCAGTCAGTCAAGTCGAACATGTAAACCATGTGGTGCTGAGTAGTAGGAATATACCCTGGCTTCGGCATTCTGATGACGACAGATGTCCGTTAGCTGCCAATGATGCAACCATGTTACAAGAGAGCGAGCATTAGATATAGCAGTAGTACGTGTTAAGGGTTGGAAGAACCTATCTAAGTATGTATCCATCACAGTTAAAATCTCCCCCAGTGAGCCAGGGGATATCTCTCCAGTGTGCCAGCAATCGACTGAGTGTGTTGAAGAAGAGAGTTTGATCTACATTGGGAGCGTATATGTTACCAAGGAGCACTTGCCGGCCACTCAGTCAACCTCAGATAAATACATATCAACCTTCTGTATCAGTAACCTGTTCCAGCAGTTGGAACGGGCCCCCAGATCGGATCCATATCAGCACTCCCCGTGCATAGGACGAATAATTAGTGGAGTACACCTAGCCGAGCCACTTTCTTCTGTGTGTGTCTACCTCTCAGCTCGTTAGGTGAGACTCCTGTAACATGGATATATGGGCATTGTGACGCTTCAAGTAGGAGTATACAGCATATCTGCGCGCAGGAGTATGCATGTCACGTATATTCCATGTCATTACATTAATGTGCATCATTGTGCATATGGCCGACAAATGGAGATACTGCGCATGGTTGCCATATAGATAACAGTGACACTGGAGTGTGTAGGGGAGCTGAACGACATATGGTAAGGCACTACATGAATTGCCTAGCGCTGAATAGGGGTAAGGACAGGTAGCAACAAGTAACATATTCTAACAAGAACTTAGTGAATACCAAAAGTGCAGCACACTAGAACCTGTGGCCACCCAAATCAAGTGATAGCAACTAAATCAAGAGAAAGGTATCCTTACAGTAGGGGAGATCAGTTGAGGGCCTACTAGATACAGTAGTATGGAGGTCTCATTTTCGCCACCTTGCAGGTAGTTCAGTGTGCACAACCACAGTGAGAGAATTATACAACAGGTGCAATTGCATAAGGATAGAGGTCCCAGATAGGGTAACAGTTGAATTCACATAATAGTGTCTGACGTCTGCGGGGTGATGTACGGTGGGTTATTCGAGCTCCGCATGGATGGCCAGGTGACAGCCGAGCTTTCTCCATCTGAGGAGTGGGAACCCGCACCATCCGGGCTAGAGCCACGACCCAAGTTGAATAGGGTGGCTGCTCGCTGCAACGCGTTGTGCCGTTCCTGTATTCTAATTTCTAAGTCAGGAACTGCGGGAAGGCTCTCTTCCCTGCGTGTTTTCTTCCCATGCTGCCCCTTGCATCGCCCTCTTGCGTTACTGCCGTCTGATAATTTTGATGGTGGCGAATGAGTGGCACCATTATCGAGGCTCCCAATCCAGTGCCATGCCTCTTCAGGGGTAAGAAAAAAGTGTGTGTTGTCTGCAGCCGCTACACGAAGTTTAGCTGGGAAAAGAAGAGAGTAAGCGATTCCCATAACCGAAGGCGCCGCTTTACTGCCAGGAAACTATTGCGTTGTCTCTGTATAGCAACCATGTAGTCGGGAAAGAACATCACTTTAGCGCTGTCCATCCGCACCTCAGCCATTGAGCGTGTCTCTTTTAGGACTGTGTCTCTGTCATGGTAGTGAAGAAATCTCACTAACATCGGCCTCGGGTTAGCACCTACTGGAGGGCGCCTGGTGGGGACTCTATGCACCCATTCGATGGAAAAAAAGGAGGAGAATGCACCCGATAGGAGCGCCGCTCACAGCCAGTCCTCGATATATTGCACAGGATCGCGCCCCTCGGCTCCCTCCGGGATCTGCCTTCCTCATCTTCTGCTCGCTGCTCCAGTACTCGTACTTTGCCTGCTAAGTCCTTCAGGGAAGTTTCCAAGTTCTGCGCTCTAAGTGGTAATGCTTGAGTATCTTGTTCTACTAGCGTTACACGATCTGCCAGCTTCCTATGATCTGCATGCAGTAGGCTTCGATCTGAAGAAACGGTGTGTCTATTTTGGACTCTAAGGAGGTCCGAGTATTGCCAATAGCCAGTAGCACAGCATCCAATTTTTCCTCTAGTGCACTGGGGCGCTCCACACCTTCCATGGTTACTGATGATCTTGATGGGGATCTCTGTGTTGCGGTACAGGTGGCAGCCCCCCAATGCGCTGGCGACCCATAACTCGCAGTGTGGAGCTGCCCTGGTGTCAATAAAATTACTCCACGTGTTGTATGCCAGCCCCCCATAGGACCGACTCTGATGGGGGTTCAGTAACCACAGGGCCGGTGAATAGCTTGTGCGAATAGCTTGTGCGACAATGAGCTCAAGGCCCTCAGTAAAGAACCATCTAGAGTATCCCCCAGTATCTAGTGACACAGGCATCCCACATCTGCTGTTGAAGGAAGTTCTGCAGCACGTGTTTTAGGGGAGTTCAGGGGGGGTTTCCACTCATGTGCTGTCTCTTAAGGGTTCTCACTCTGCAGGGCACCGAAGTGTCTCGCTGTAGTGTAGTGTCTGGTGCCACTGTCCCGCACTCAGGCAACAGCCCGCCAATGCCATAGTGTGTCTAGGGCTCACCTGCAGCCCTTGGCCGTGTCAATACTGGGTCCGTGCATCTGCACGTCTCCCTGCATCTTCATTCCACTTGGCAGACCCGCCAGAGGCCGCCTCTGCTCTCCACCCAAAAAAGCTGATCCCTGGGCCCTCGTCCGCTGCAGTAGTGGGCCTCACCTCTGCCCTCGCGCACTCCGAGGCCTCACGGTCGCCACCTCCGATGGGTGCCGGCAATCCCGTTTCGGGATGAGCTGTGTAGCCCTCACCTCACCAGGCCTCCGTGTCTGGGGCGTCGCTACTCCCCTCCATTATCCGCGCTTCCCACCTCGGTCAGGTGGCTAGTTTTGCGGCAGGTGTCAATACGCCTTCTCCGACCTGCTCCTCGGCGCTCCATTTTGTGCCCCAGGCTGCATTGTCGCCGCGGTATATTGCAGCCGCTTTACAGATATGGCGGTATGATCTGGAGCCAGCTCTCGATACCTCAAGTTCTCCGTGCCTCTGCCGCATCTTCGCCAGTCCAAAACTCTTTGTGGTGCAGGCTTTTTGGTCAGGATAAGTGGGTGGCTTAGTGGAGCTCCACTAATAGATGTCCGCCATCTTGGCTCCTCAAGCCACGCCCCCCTAGGAGTGAAACTCTTAAAGCAAACAAAACTTGTTTTCCAAATATAATTTTTCCTCCGCCCCAAAATCAGAGATTCTTTCCTGAGTCACAATTGCCACAGGGGTACCCATCTCCCTAAAAACATGAAAATAATAAATGTGTAATATGTTTGTATATTTGTAACATTGCTTTATATTTGTTTATACTTTTACCTTTTTAGAATAATGTAATTTGATTTAACAATATTTCCTATTGTTTTTTTTTTAAAGTCCCTACATCTATTATTTTCCATTGGAAGGTGTTTCAGTACAAGTGAATGGTCATGTTAGGTGCAGAACTTACTACAAATGTGTAAGTTACTCCCAAAGTGTACGTCACTAGAAAAGTGGAGCTTATGAATACCAAAAGGTGTAAACTTAGGCCCATATTTATGAAAAGTTTGCGCCGCCTTTGCGTCATTTTTTTAATGCAAGTGTGGTGCTAACTTAACTTCATATTTATATTTTGACCCATCTAGCATCAAAATATTGGAGTTAGCACCATTTTTAGGAAGTGCCAACCCACCTTGCATCAATAAGATGCATGGAAGGCGTTCCCTTCCTAAAAATGACGGTAAGCCTCTAGTGCCATATTTACCTCCTGATGCAAAAACAATGCACATCTAGGAAGCGGACCCAAAAAATGACGCAAAGCCTGATTAGTGTCAAACTTTAATGCCAGGTCAGAACAGGCATTAAAGTGCTGTTAGGCACATTTCCTAAGGGAAACACCATGGAGTCCAACATGGGGTCACTGTTTTGGGCACATAGATGCCCACCCCAAGCCCCAGCATCACCACCACCCAAACCACAGGGACACTACAGGGAGGGAGCCTATCCCAGGTAAGTATGCATGTATGTTTGCTGTGTATCACTGGGGGCCACTTACATGGGGCCCCTTGGCTGGCACTGGTTGTGGGGGTGCATCAAATTCAAAGGCCTGGGTCAGGCCAGGCGTTAATGGGCAGGTAGGCCCATTTCCATGGGGAAACACCATGGAATGGGCACATAGATGCCCACCCCAACTACCAGCATCACCACCACCTACACCATAGGAACACCACTAGAGGGGGGAGGCTATTCCAGGTAAGTTGCAGGTAAGTGAATGTGCGTAAGTGTGGTATGCCACTGGGGGCCCCTTACATGGTGCTCCCTGGCTGGCACTGAGTGTGTTGGGCTTGTCCTGGGGACACTGGTCCTGTCAAGGCCCAATTCCTCAGAGTCTGTGCGTTGATGATTAGAGGCCCACCTCCAGGCAGCACCAACTCAGTATGCTGTAATAGCACTGATGATTGGAGCGGCCAGGCAGGGGGAAGCGAATTTAGGATAGGAACAGCCAGGAGGGAGATCTAAAAGGAAAAAGGTTAGACACACAATAGAACAACAATCACAGTAATTATAAACCAGACAATATAAAATTGAGGATATGTTTTCCATCAAACATATTAAATAAACTAAAGCTCCCTATTCTCACTTGGAAATCTAAAACAATTGGCACTCCAAGCCAACACAAGAATGTACCAGAGAGCATATGCCAGAAACTCAGAAACTCTGGAGAAACAGTAAATCCCCAAAAATAGAAAAAAGGAAACCAAAGGTTAATATCACAAGAAAATCGTTCTGAATTAAAGTCCACTCGTTTTATTTTTTTTGTTTACAAAAACGAACGATATGCTGCAAAATAAAACAATTACAAAATCATTTCTCTTATTCTCTTTAACATGTGTTAAACAAACAGCACGAACGATTCAAAACATCAATTAGCAAGACAAATGTTATTTTTGGCAAAGCGACAGCTATTTGGATACATTGTATTCAAGCTAACATTCCAAACAATGTTGTCGGTCAAAGAAAGCCGCTCGCTAAGTAAACATGCAATTTCTCAACTCCGGAGATCGGAGAAGAGATCGCAGCTATTACAGTTGCTTAGTAACTGAAATAACACCATTAGGGAAAACCCCAATGGAAAAGGCTCACCGTAAACGAGTTTGAACACTCATTAGTAGTTTCTTCAAGCAGAGTCTGGAAACAAAGTCAGCTCAAGGAAGGCTCCAGAATAGTGTGCACTGAAGATTGGGTGTGGCCAGGCTTAGTGGGGTGAAGACGATGAAACCGCCGTATCAGTTGCGGGGCATGTACTTTCCATGCCACCAGATACCATAATGAGGAGCCTCAGAACCGAGAATCTAGAATAGCCCGCACTTCATACTCCCATTGCCCTTGCACCAATATTGGAGGTGGACGAGATACGCTAGAGGATTAACAAGGACGTATGAAAGACCGGATGAATTTTTAAAGAGGGTGGTAGTTTTAACTTGTATGTCACTGGGTTGACTTGACGAATCACCTCATACGGACCGATGAATTTAGGATTGAACATGTTATGATTTTTAAACATAAAATCTTTTGTAGCTAACCAGACCTTGTCCTTTTCTTTATATATTGGACCAATTTGATGTTTCTTATCATATTGCAATTTGTAATCCGCTTTTGCCTGTTGCAAATTGGTTTTTAATCTTGAATGTATTTTTAACATGTGAGATAATGCATCTTGGACAGCAGGTAGAGTTTGAACTGCGGTTGGCAAATCAATTGGCAATACTTTAGGATGTCTACCATAAAATCCATAGAAAGGGGTTTCCTTAATGGAAGAATGATATGAATTATTATATGCCAACTCAGCGAGCCACAGAAGATCAGGCCACGTTGTAGGGGCGTCAGAAGCGTAACATCGCAAGTACTGTTTTAAGGTTTGGTTTAACCTTTCCGTTTGACCATCAGTCTGTGGATGGGAACTGGCGGATAGGGCAGAATTTATCTGTAATCCTCTGCACCATGCTTGCCAGAAACGGCAGAGAATTGTGTTCCTCTATCAGATAGAATGGTCTTGGGAAGTCCGTGAAGACGGACGACATTTTGGAGGATAAGGGTGGCTAAATAACTAGGGGCCAGATGTAGCAAATTAAAAATTTGCGAGGTGCAAAGTGCGAGTCCATGCGACTCGCACTTTGCACCTCGCAAATTGGTATGCAGTACGGTGTCTCAGACACCAACTGCAACTCGCTATGGGGTCGCAATGACCCACCTCATGAATATTCATGAGGTGGGTCGCAAATTGCGGCCCCATAGCGAGTATAGGCACTCGCAAACATGGAGGCCTGCTGTCGTCAGCAGACCTCCATGTTCGTGACTGCTTTTAAATAAACAGTTTTTTTTTTTTTTAAGTGTAGCCCGTTTTCCTTACAGGAAGAGCTGCACTTAAAAAAAAAACGAAACCTTTAGTTTCGGTATTTTTTCAGGGCAGGGAGTGGTCCCTTGGACCACTCCCTGCCCTGAAAAAATATTTGTGGGTCCAGTCACAAACTGGAAGGGGTCCCATGGGGACCCCTTCCAATTTGCGAGTGGGTTACCATCCACTTGAAGTGGATGGTAACTGCGATGCCATTTGCGACCGCGTACGCGGTCGCAAATGGTATTGCATACCACTCAGACTCGCAAATAGGAAGGGAACACCCCTTCCTATTTGCGAGTCGGAAATGCATATTGCGAGTCGGTACCGACTCGCAATATGCATTTCTGCATAGCAAAGAGGCATTTGCACCTCGCAAACGGCGATTTTCGCCGTTTGCGACGTGCAAATACTTTGCTACATCTGGCCCTAGATGTTGGTGGACCCTTACAAGCGATAAAATGTGCATATTTTGTGAAACTATCCATGACCACTAAAATGGTATTCTGATGACAACCTTCTGGAAGTCCAGTGATGAAGTCCATGCTAATGTGTTCCCAAGGATGACTTGGAGTTGGTAAGGGGATTAACAGTCCTTTTGGTTTATTGTGAGTGTTTTTACAATGAGCACAAACTTCGCAAGATTATATGAAAGATTTAATATCTTTAGTAAAAGAGGGCCACCAGAAGTATCTTTTCATAAGATCTATAGTTTTTTGAGGGCCTGGATGTCCTGCTATTGGATGGGTATGTAACCACTGAAAGGCAGTTTGTCTTCAATCTAAAGTTGGTAGAAAAACTTGAGATGCATATAATGGTAAGCGTTGTTGGATGGTATACATGGTACCTTGTTATAACCATTTTTTCCATTCTGTAATATGAAAGTGAGAGCGAATGAGGTCAAGAAAGTCTTCTGCGGCTATCAAACATAAAACCTTTGTAGGATCTATGATCGGTTGTGGTTTTGTTTTCTCGTGCGAGAGAGAAGAGTCTTGTCTTGTTAAGGCATCTGCTTTTCTATTCTCTGTGCCAGGTCTGAAGGTTACAATAAAATCATATTCTGAGAAGAATAACATCCATCGTAGTTGTCGAGGAGTTAACACCCTAGCTGAGCTCATGAATTGTAAGTTCCGATGGTCAGTGTATACTGTGATTTTATGCTGTGTCCCTGATAAATAATGCCTCTATTCTTTAAAAGCATCTCGAATTGCTAATAATTCTTTTTCAGCAATAGTGTAGTTTTGTTCAGCAGCATTCAACTTTCGCGACATATAGGCTACAGGATGTAATTGCCCAGTATAGGGATAACGCTGTGATAATATGGCTCCTATTGCTACATCAGAGGCATCCGCTTCTACAATAAAAGGTTCTGTGACTATTGGGTGGGCTAGAACTGGGGCAGTAGTGAAGGCTTTTTTGAGTTCGATAAAAGCTTCATTGGCTTCAGTAGACCACTGGAAAGGAATGTTTTTACGTAACAATCTAGTGATAGGAGCTACTTTTAAAGAAAAATGGTCTATAAAACGCAGATCAAAATTTGCAAAACCTAGGAAACATTGCACATCTTTTACTGATTTAGGCGTTGGCCAATCAACTACTGCTTGAATCTTTCGTTCTGTCATCAGCATCCCATCAGGAGTTAGAGTTACACCTAGAAATTCTACCGTTCTGAAGTGGAATTCACATTTACTCAATTTACAGAATAAACGATGGTTTCGTAAAGTGCGTAATACTTGTATTACATGTTTTCTATGAAGATCATCGGAATCGGAATAAATCAGGATGTCATCAATGTAGACAATCACAAAAATATCAAGATATTCTCTTAGCACATCATTAAGAAAATTTTGGAAAGCAGCAGGAGCGTTACACAGTCCGAAAGGCATTACCTGATACTCGAAGAGCCCATAACGAGTTTTAAAAGCTGTTTTCCACTCATCTCCTTCACGTATACGGACTAAATGGTAGGCTCCCCGTAAGTCCAATTTGGTATAAATCACTGCACTTTTAACTTGGTCTAACAAGATGGGGATTAATGGCAATGGATATTTATTTTTGACAGTGATTTTATTTATGGCTCTGTAGTCTATGCAAGGTCTTAACTCTCCATTTGCCTTTGGTACAAAAAACAAAGGAGAAGCTGCAGGTGAGCGTAAGGGGTGGATTAATTTATTTTCTAAACACTGATCAAGATATTCTCGCAGATATGAGTTTTCTTTTTCCGACAAGGCGTATATTTTGCAATTTGGTATGGCAGCACCCGGTAAAAGGTCTATTTGGCAATTGCACGGCCTATGAGTAGGTAAAGTGCTTGCAGCTTTCTCGCAGAAAACATCAGCATACTCGGAATATATGTCAGGCAAATCAATAGCTTTTTCTGCTGCAGTGGCTATGTATTGGGATATGTTTTCTTGTTTATCATGCAAACAATTCTCTAAACTGAATGCAGAGGAAAACTTTAAGGTTTGTGTTTGCCAATCTATGTGCGGATTGCGCAGTATTAACCAAGGCATGCCAAGTATAAAGCCATATTGAGGGGCTTGAATAATATCAAAAAGGATTTTCTCAGAATGATTATGACCATCAATATCTTGAAAAATCGTGTGAATGAAAGAAGTACACATAGTTACTGGTCCTCCAGATAATTCACTTCCATCCACGGCTTGCACAATTTCCGGTAACTTTTTCCGTACACAAGGAAGTTGTAGGGTTTTGACTGTTTGTGAATCTACAAAATTTCCTGTTGCACCAGAATCTATTAAGGCTTGAACCTTTTGCCACTTCCCCAAAACCAGGATTTTCATCGAGATCCGTAGATGTCTGATATGGCACTTAGAGTCAGAGTGTACTGAAGGGATCATTAAACTACCCAAGAGGTCCCCTTCTTTGATTCTTGGGTGTCCTAGTTTTCCTCTGGATTATCTAACATGGCTATCTTTTTCTGTGGAGTGTTTGTAGAATAGGTTTTATTTCTTGGTTTGGCTAGACAATCCCTTACAAAATGTCCTTTCTTTTCACAATGGAGACATTGTCCATTGCGACGATGAAGATCCTTTTCTTCCTTGGTTAATGGTTGACGGAGAGTTCCTATCTCCCTAGGCTTTCCCACATTCCCCAATGGTGTTGAAGATAATGGATTTCTGAATTTGTCTTGATACCAAGGGCTACGCTCAGGGTGTTTTTTGTTTCCTTTTTGTTCAGTAAGTCTATGGTCTAATCTCAAAGTGAGGTTGATTAAATCCGTACATGTTTTGGGTTGCGGATCTATTTGTGCCAGAATGTCTTTTAATTCCTCTTTAAATCCTTGATAAAAAAGGGCTGATCTTTTCTCTTCTGGCCACGAAGTTTCTACTACCAAACGATTGAAATGAGACAGGTAAGAGATAAGGTCTTTATTACCTTGTCTTAACTCAAGAAGTTCTCTGTCAGCCGACATGGTAACAGCGCGTCGATCAAATACTTTTTCAAATTCTTCAACAAAAAGATGCCAGTTATATAATAATCGACTGTCTTGACGTACCAGAGGGACCACCCAAGAAGCAGCATCACCAGACAAGTACGAAATGAGAAATGCTATTCTGGACTGTGGATCCGGAAAAGCAGTAGGACGGCATGTGAAATGTAACCCGACCTGAGTAAGGAAAACCTGTACTCTTGAAGGGTCTCCTGAAAAGCGTTCGGGGGCCGCAAGAGGAATCTGTGTAGGAACATTCACAGATATGTTACTAGGAGGTACACGTGGTTGGGGTGTGGCACCGTCTACTTTGGCTTGTAACTGCGTCACCTTTGTGACTAAGGCCTCTGTGGTGTTTTTAGAGTCTTGGAGTTCTTTTTGTAATTGTGTAATAGCTTGCGTTACGGTATCTAAGGTGGCCATCTTAAAATACAACCACACAGACCAAGAGGAATGTAAAAACTCGTGGGCACACTATTCTGTCAAGGCCCAGTTCCTCAGAGTCTGTGCGTTGATGATTAGAGGCCCATCTCCAGGCAGCACCAACTCAGTATGCTGTAATAGCACTGATGATTGGAACGGCCAGGCGGGGGAAGGGAATTTAGGATAGGAACAGCCAGGAGGGAGGTCTAAAAGGAAAAAGGTTAGACACACAATAGAACAACAATCACAGTAATTATAAACCAGACAATATAAAATTGTGAATATGTTTTCCATCAAACATATTAAATAAACTAAAGCTCCCTATTCTCACTTGGAAATCTAAAAAATTGGCACTCCAAGCCAACACAAGAATGTACCAGAGAGCATATGCCGGAAACTCAGAAACTCTGGAGAAACAGTAAATCCCAAAAAATAGAAACCAGGAAACCAAAGGTTAATATCACAAGAAAATCGTTCTGAATTAAAGTCCACTCGTTTTCTTTTTTTTGCTTACAAAAACGAACGATATGCTGCAAAAGAAAACAATTACAAAATAATTTCTCTTAGTCTCTTTAACATGTGTTAAACAAACAGCACCAACGATTCAAAACATCAATTAGTAAGACAAATGTTATTTTTGTCAAAGCGACAGCTATTTGGATACATTGTATTCAAGCTAACATTCCAAACAATGTTGCCGGTCAAAGAAAGCCGCTCGCTAAGTAAACATGCAATTTCTCAACTCCGGAGATCGGAGAAGAGATCGCAACTATTACAGTTGCTTAGTAACTGAAATACACACCATTAGGGAAAACCCCAATGGAACGGGCTCACCGTAAACAAGTTTGAACACTCGTTAGTAGTTTCTTCAAGCAGACTCTGGAAACAAAGTCAGCTCAAGGAAGGCTCCAGAATAGTGTGCACTGGAGATTGGGTGTGGCTGGTTTATATAGAAGAGCCACACCTCAAAAATGGCTAACATTGAGGGTTGCTGGGATATGTAGTCCCAGGTACAGTGTGTGAAGGGTGAGTGCAATTAAGCCACCACCTGGTGCTTCTCCCTGGCCAATGAACCTTGCCACAAAGGGGACGGGAGGAGAACCATTTGTCTTTAGACAGAATGGAGCAAGAACTTAATTTATCCTCAGAAAACATGTGATTGAAACCGCGCCAGCGGCTGAGTCTGACAGGTCGCCTGTGGTGGGCATTGGGGTAGTGGTAATGACTCCTGTCTATACTTAGACAGGGTCATTTTTTGGCTGTTTGTGCGTGAAAAAATGACACTAGGCTGACTAGCAGCAATATTTTTGCAGCTAACCAGTCTAGCGTAATTTTTTGCCCACTAGCGCCTTTTCCCCTAACGCCATTCCTCCCCGGCTAACGTCTAGCCAGTCCTTACCACCATTGTGCGTCATTTTTTAAATATGGGCCATGGGCCTTACTTTAAAGTACAGTTGGTAACTCGTAGTTGGTGAATAGTCAAAAAGTAGTAAACTGGCACAAAAGTGTAAGAAAATCAAAAGTGTGATTTACCCTTTTTAAATCATGCAACATATATACAGGATTGAACTGAAAACAGTGTCTCACACACTTTTACTGTGAATGGACTCTTGTAACTTTATCCTGTCTTGTATTCACATTACCTCCTCCACATTGTTCTCATCACCACAACTTGACTCGCTTCTGACGAGAGAATTGTGACCTCCCAGTTTTGAGTGCCATACATTAGCTTCTAATTTATTTAAACAATAAATAAATAGGTAATAAATAAAAAATAATTTGAGATTAGGGATCCCTCTGTTTTTTAGCGTTATCGTTATCAGGTAACACGGGTCTATGTACATTTACAGGGCATTATAAACTTATTTTACAACAAGTATAATCAATTTTTGGTATAAGCTATCTATTTGACAATTGTAAACATTAAAAAATTGCATACGGTTGGATGGTAGAGCTCACAGGAAATAGATACTTCGTCACGATCAGTTACGTAAGCATTGTTAAACAGAGTGCCTTTACAAAGTCCAACAATCTGTTCAAGAGAAAAGCACATTATTAGAATTGGATGTCTTTACAATTTATTGACCTTGCTATTTCAATTAAAGTATTACTTAGCTTTGTTTATTTATTCAATTATAGAGCACATTTTAACCTCATAGAGACATGCCACTGGAAAATACAAGCAATACAATCACATTTAATTAGAAAACATATGAAACATCAATAAACAAATAAGGTAACATGTCTTTGAGACAACCTGAAAAGAGATGGAAAAAACATAGACTACAATGGTTAGAAATATAATACCCAAATGAAAACAAATAATTTTAAAGAGGGACCGACCCACACTTTACAGAGGGGACAGAGATCCCCTTGCCGTCGGGGGCAGTGCCGCCTGCAAGGGGATTTTTGGGAGGTCCATAGGACTCCCTTGGCCCCCTCCATAGGGCCACTAACTGGAATGCACGTTGACAGTGCACCATCATTTTCTGGTGCACTGACAGTGATCTTCCTGACAGCTTCTTTGACTTTGCGCCCACGTCCATAATATGGGGCAGGCACAGAGGTAATTCACTCATTTGCATAGGGCCACACTCCCATGCAAACGAGGGAATGCCCGCTCAAGATAATCTATCTGGATTACAGCAGGGGCAGCACAGGCATCTGCGACTGCTTCTGTAATACCAAAGGGCCCCAGGGGGCACAAAGTGGAGGCAAATGCCTGTTGCACCCCCAGGACACTTCTGTAACATGGGCCCTAGTGGGTCTAAATCCTGATCAGTAGGTTGCAAAAATATTTATAAGTGAGGCTTTCAAGGGACTCCATATTAATAATTTTCAACAGGTGTCCTGGGTGCCAATAATATTGCTTGATAAAACAAGTTAACAATGCTACCACTCAGTGTTTGGGAAACTTCCTAAACATACCACAACACATCTTAAAATGGCATCATATCATTCTTAGTATCGCAGTAAGAGAAATACATGCTTACTGTAAGGTTTATGTATAGTTCACAAAGGAATTTGTTAGTGATTACGTACTCACAACTTGATTACCTTCCAGGAATTCACAGTTTGAAAGATCAGTGTCCAACTTGGAGCAGTTGGTTTCCTTGATCGTGAACAGCATATTATGTACATCTGTAAGTATCCACTGAAAAAACAATCAATATAATATTAAGATGTGAATATTAATATTCGACTACTTTGAAGTGCTTCATGAAAGAAAGAGAGAGAGAGAGAGAGAGAGAGAGAGAAAGAGAGAGAATGTATGGGAGCCACCAACAAACAGTCACTGACTCTGAGAGGGTAGAAAATACTAGGATTTAGTGCTGAGCTAATTGAATATGCAGAATGTACAGTACCTCAAGGGAATTTTAAGAGAGCTTCCAATCAACTGCTAATGTCAGTGCATTAAGTCTTGCATTGCTAAATACATGGATATGAGCCTCAGCTTCTCACTTAAAACTATATATTCCTGACATTGCTTGGTAAAAATACATACATTTTACCATTCTTGGCCTATGCTTCTAAGTTTACCAAGGTAGAATACTAAACATAAATAATGATTTTTCAGCACCATTTCTAAGGTTTTCTCACTGATGGGAAATAGTTCAAGTTCTTAATATGATATATATGTGGCCATAATTTGTCATCTGTGGGCTAGCGATCCAGTGGAATCTAAGCAGTCCAGAGGTTTTCTTTAGACTATTTATAGCTCTGTACTTTCCTCAAAGATAAAAAGGGATAGATAGATTAAAGGGAATTACCAAGAGTGTATTGAAAGCAGCATTAGAACTCAGGGTCTGATTTAAAGTTTAGTGATGGGGTACTCCGTCACAAGTGTGACAGATATCCTGGCCACCATATTATAAGTGTCATAGAATATAATGCATTTGTAATACGGTGGATGGGATATCCATCTAAATTAGTCCCTCATTGTCCCTCTTCATAAATGTCACAAAATGGGACCTTGCATTTCCAACACTAAAGAAAGAATAGTCTCTAAAGTTAAATGGCATGAAGACTTGAAAATGTCATTATGTACAAAAAGTATGTCGAATTGATATTGATATTGATAGTTCTTGTAAAGAGCGTGAATACCAAATGGTGTCTTGGTGCTAGGACTGCAGATACGAGAAAGAGAATACAGAGAAACTGAGCCGAATGCTAAAACAAATTGAAGATTTAAGAATGGCAAAACAGCCATGTTTTAAGAAGCTTTCTGAAACAGAAATGATTAGACTGACTTTTTAATTGAAAAGGTATCTTATTCCAGATTTGAGATGAGATATGAAAAAAACTTCTGCCTCCCCAACAGCTTCTTCTAAATCCAGCAACATTACCAACCCATAGGTTTCATTTGCTATGTAGCACAAACTTGATAAGGAATATAGGTAATTCAGCTTTCCTCCCAAGCTAAGACTCTATTGCCAGAGAGTGTTGTTGCAACTACTGTTTGACAGAGAGCTAGTGGGTCATGTGCAGACATATGCAATATACACTGTAGAAAAAGTGTGTCTTTATATTGTAGATTGGCTTACTCAAAAATCACAATGCTTGTCTATGCAAAGCACATCATATCATGCCTTGTAGTACCTTGACCCACAGACAAAAGTTACAGCTTTAAATGTGTCTTACTAAATTGTGGATAATTGCTAGTGAAGTGAACAGTTTAGAATGTTAGTTTTAAGTTAGGCATGCAGGTGGACTACAGCCTCACATTCAATAAACTTGATTAATAGAACACATTCGTAATGAAGCAAGATTAATTTTTTGACCAACTCACCAGAAGCTAATAGCCACCCTTTTCCAGCATTGTTTTAATTACTATCCCTGCTCTGAATTGCCATTGACAATTTCATCCTGTAATTACCTTCTTGTTTAATACAGTTTTTGGAATAATCACCCTTTTCTAGACCCTATGCTCTGACCACTAAAGCCATGTTACAGAAACAGGACTCCGACCAAGCTTGAATGAATGGACACAAGAAAAACATAACGGCATAGTCTGTTTGGGGAGCATTGAGTGCAAGCAATTTATTTTAGATTTATGTTAAGCATAGTAATTCTAATAATGAAGACATCTGGTGCTCATGGAAAATCAAGGTTTTGAGGCAATAAATGTACACTTAAACCCACAAAACCATTTGAAGAATTATGATTGAAAGATAATACATCTTTAGCTGCACTTTTAGTAGCACCAACAATGGCTTGTTTGCGAGGAATCTAAAAATAAAGGATGAAGACATTGGAGAAACAATGTGAATCAAGTATGACAAAGACTGTACAATTAAAAACCATGCTTCTGATGTGGTATGATGGGACATTTAGCTTTATGCAAAATGCTTTGCCACCAGAAGACTATTGTGTAAGAATTGTGGTCTTAATTTCACCAAGTGTTGCAGGAGTATATACAATTTCAGGGAGTGAAAGAAGTACTAAAGGTGTAGTAGAGGAATGCTAGGAGATTGCACTAGTGGTAAGTGTAAAATGTATGAGAGATCCCAAGGGTGTAGCAAAGATAGACAGAATTATGGTGAAAATATGACAGGGTCAATTTATAGGTACTTTTTAGAAGACAAATCTCACTTGAAGAAGTTAGAGAAGGTAGATATGGAGGAGCCAATAAAAATGGAAGTGTGTTATAAGGCTTGCATGGAGTTAGAGGAACATTCACTGTGTGAAAAGTGTAAATTTCCTAGAAAGGTGACACATTTTAAGACTGCCACATCAAACAAATTTGGGGATCAAACGTGACCACAGTACTAACTGCTTTGTTTACATTAGTAAAATCACTGTGAAAAGGTAGATTTCACAACAGACTTTTTCAAGGCAATCTGGGTTTTTAAAAGAGTTGTCTAAAGCTGGGTTTTCTAGAGAATTACATGCACAAAAAAACTGACAGATGGTGCAGAATATTCCAATTAGTGTTAGGAAAACTGGAGATAAGCAATTGAAAAGATTATATGAAACAAAGATAATAGAGACTGAGGAGGCTTAGGAGTGGTTGATGTTGGGTTTATTTATAAAATATCAAGTTGAATAATTGTTTATGTCTTCATTTAAAAGAACTGAACAAATTTGTGGTGGTAGATAGATTTTAGGTGCACAACATAGAAGATATTGGCCCTCATTATGAGTTTGGTGGATGCAGAGGCCGCCCGCCAAACTCATACCGCCACCTGACTTCCAGTGCAGCCAGAACACCGCCAGCCCTATTATGAGTTCACCGCAGGGCCTGTGGGCAGAACCAGCATTTCCGGCCGCCGGCCATGCGGTGAACAGGGCAACATTGATGCCGACTCGTAATTGAGCCGGCTGCAATGTGGCGGTGCGGTGGGTGCAGCAGCACCGGCACGAAAAGGTTGGCAGATTGGAGAGTCATGATGCAACTGCACCGTGGTGGATTACAACCACCGAGACTGCCAGGCTGTCGACTGGCGGCAACCTGGTGGTGTCGGCGAGTCGCCCACAGTCGTAATGTGGTGGTTAGATCACCACAACGGGGGCGGTCTGACCACTATCACGGGTCTGGCAGTCTTAAGACCGTTAGACTCATATTGAGGGCCAATGTGTTCTCAACATTGCAAAATATACCTGCATGAAAAGTCACAAGATCTAACATCTTGTATTTGTTAGAAATGGGGTCTCTGGTTGGCAGTCAGTATGCACTCTGTCCAAGCAGGGGCCCTCACTCTAGTCAGGGTAAGGGAGAAACACACGTAGGATAACCCCTGCTCACCCCCTTGGTAGTTTGGCACAAACAGTCAGGCTTATCTCAGAAGCAATGTATAAAGTATTTGTACCAAAACACACAGTAATACAGTGAAAACTCTACACAATGGACACCACACCAGTTTAGAACAATAGCCAATAATTATCTGAATCAAACAAGACCAAAACAAAACAAATCCAACAAACACAAGTAAAGTTATGATTTTTTAAAACCATAAGAGCCTTACTCCATAGAAAACAATGGAAACGTTGTTACACAAAGTACCTGGTTTGCGACAAAAACAAAGCCGCACTGGAAAGAGTGCATCGGAAAAGTCAGCGATGCATCGATTCCTTACTCACAAGTGAGGCTGTGCGTCGTTTCTTCTCAGGTCGGGTAGGCAATGTGTCATTTTTCTCTCCTGCAAGAGAGTGATGCATCGATTTCCGGATGGGGCACCTCGATTCCACCTGGGTTCATATTGATTTTGATGCCCAGCGATGATGCGTGTAAATTCCGCCCACACTGCGTTGGGAAACCGGGCTACGTGGGGTTTGTGTCATTTTCAGCAGCCGCAAGCAGGTGTCGCGTCATTTCTCCAGGAGTGATGCAAGTGATTCCCCACCCCCGATGCAGGTGGTGTGTTCATTTCAGCCACGAGGCGGGAGTCACTCCCCTGTGTCAGCAGGCACTTCTCTGCACCGACGACCGGTTGTGTGGGTCCCCTCTCCTGACAAGCTACATGGATCCTGCATCACAGGTGGTGGGCGGAAGTGGTCCTGATGGTCCTGACATCCAACTGTCCAACTTTGGTGGAGGTAAGAGCTTGCCTCCCCACGCAAGACAGTAACCCCGTGCACCACGTGTTTTGCAGTTGGCGTCCCTTCATGGAGTTCTTCATGAACCGTGCAGCTCTGGCCCCCAGCACTCCTTCCTGGGATGCACAGCTTCCTGTATGGTTCTCCGGCGGCATGCGACCCTTTGTTGTAGTGCTGCATGGGCCCCCTTTTGCACCTTCTTTGTCCCCGTGCTGTGGGACTTTTGTACGCACTGCCTGGTCTTCTGAGGGCTCTCTGAGTTGCTAAGAGCCTTCTCTCACTCCCCCTCCTGGGTAGAGTCCACCAGGTCCCTCCTAGTCTGGACAGTGCCATTATCTGCTAACCACCAGCTTTGCGTGTGCCAAGGCTTGATGGCAGAATCCAGCGACGCAAACCAGACTGCAATCATCCATCTGGCATGGGACATCATCCTCACCAACTAGGAACCCGCATCCGTCTTCTTGGGTGAAGTACTGACTGTTGTTCTTCACCTGTAGTTCTTCTTTTGCACTTTCATCCGGGTTAGCAGGGGCTCCTGTTCTCCCTGGACTCTTCAGTGCTACTTGGACTTGGTCCCCTTCTTCCCCAGGTCTTCAGGTCTATGACTCCATCGTTGGTGTCTTGCAGTCTCTTCTGGTTCTTGCAATATCTTCTTTCTCGTGTTCTTGTGTGTTCTAGGAAAGTTACTGTGATTTACTCCTGCTTTCCTGGGCTCTGGGGTGGGTTCTATTTCTTACCTTTAGTTTTTTCTAATACTCCCAGCGCCCCTCTACACACTACACTTGCCTAGGTGGGAAACCAACTTTTGCATTCCACGTTCTGAGTATATGGTTTGTGTTTCCCCTAGGCCCACTTCTAACTATTGTGATTTTCACTAATTACACTGTTCTCTAACTGTTTTTACAGCTTTTTTTGCATACTGGTGTATATATTTTGTGTATTACTTACCTCCTAAGGGAGTATAGTCTCTATGGTTTTTTGTGGCATTTGTGTCACCAAAATAAAGTACCCATATTTTTGTAAAACTGAGTATTTTCTTTAATGTTTGTGAGTACTGTGTGACTACAGTGGTATTGCATGAGCTTTGCATGTCTCCTAGTTAGGCCTCAGCTGCTCATCCACACTACCCCTAGAGAGCCTTGCTTCTAGCCACTGTCTACATTTCACTAATAAGGGATAACTGGACCTGGTATAAGGTGTAAGTACCTTAGGTACCCACTACAAACCAGGCCAGCCTCCTACGGGCATTTAGACCTAAAAAATGATCTAGTAGAGACAGTTGCCAAACTGCCTAAAGCTAGGGCCAACTTTTGTCATTTCAAGGCATAGTTGTGTTCCATGCAAAATTTGTAATTATTTTGCACAGAAAGCAGTGGTGTAGATTGTGAAGAATTTGATAGTGATATAGACTTTAGAAGTTTGAAAGAAGATTTGATCCACCTCCCAAACTTAGGCCTTCATTACGAGCTTGGCAGTAGCGGTCGCACCGCCAACAGGCTGGCGGAAAAAACTGCCATATTATGACTATGTCGGTATTCCTAACAGAATGCAGCCAAAGCATCGCCGGCACCGCCAGTGCGGTCTAGCCGCCACAAACGATGGTAGTCCCCTGTAGGCTGGCAGAGAAGATGTTGTTGTCAGACAGATTAAGAGGTTGCAAAAACTTTGGCGGTGTGCAACCTCGTAATCTGGCTGACGGAAACATGTTCTCCGCCAGCCTACAGGGGACTACCGTCGTTCGTGGCCAGCCTACAGGTTGGAGAGGTGGCTTTGTGATCATTTGGGGGTTTGGGTTTAGACTTAGGTTTAGAGGAGGGCTGACTTTTAGATGGAGGGGTAGACTTCTTGGCAGGGGGAGATCCATGGGAACTTGCAGGGGGGGTCAGGAGAGGTCTTGGAGGTGGAAGGGCTGGATTTGGGGAGGGACACTGAACTTTTAGGGGTATAACAGGGTAGGAGAGGAGTAGGGAAAAAGGCAAACTCTGAAAGGAAAGCTTTCTTTGACACATGGGGATGCTCATAGCAAAAGGGTTTGGGTTTGAAGGGAGAGGGAGTGTTTCTCTGAGGTGTAGGTGTGGATGTCTTTTGTGCATGTTTGTGCGAAGTATGCTTGTTGGTGGTGGGTGTCTGTTGGGTGGGTGAGTGTAGGAGTTTATGTTTCTTCGGAGGAGGGGGTGGAGGTGCTGGGAGATGCCGTAGTGGGTGGGTGAGGGTCTGTTGGGGTGGTGACTGCAGGTTTGGTAGATGTGCTGCATGTAGGCATTTCTGTAGTTGTGGTGTCTGTGGATGTGGTGACTGGGGTGGGTGTCTGAGGGTCTGCTGCCATGCTGTCTGTGGGTAAGATAGGTGTAGTGCTGGATCTGTGAATATTGGTGTGGTGTTTGCAGGTGTGTCAGGTGTTATGTCTGTGATGCTGGGTTTGGTGGGCATGTCAGGACAGGTTGTGACTTTTGATGTGTGTACAGATATATGTTGCTTGTGTGCATGCCGGTGGTGTGTCTTGTGGTGTTTGTTTGTCTGAGCTACCCTTGGATGTTGAAGTGGATGCATGCTTGTCTGTCTGTGTGCTTTGGCTGGGTCGGGGAAGAGGGGTTTGGGATTGGGAAGAGGAAGGTGGAGGGGGATGGAAGACAAAGGGTGACTGGCGACCATCAGTGTAGAGGCCAGAGTCTGAGAGGATCGCTGTAGGCCAGCCAGTGCACTGTGAATGCCCTCCACAAACGCATTATTCTGTTGGACTTGAGTTGCCAGTCCCTGGATGGCATTCAACTATGATCAACTGACCCACGTCGATGGAGCTCAGGAGGTCAATAGCCTCCTCAAAGAGGGCAGCAGGGCTGACAGGGGCAGGGACAGAGGTGCCTGCGGCAAAGGAGATGCCCCCCTCCTGGGTGTGCTGTGTGCGGGCATGGCCAACTGGGTGGGGAGCTACAGGGAGGGTGGTGGTAGTTAGGGGGTGGCAGTCTGAGATGTTGCTGGAGTGGTCCCAGATGTGTCCGTCACCAGCAGGTAATGTCTACTGGAGGAGAATTCCGATGATGAAAGCATGGATCCTGTCTCCCCTGTTGCACTCCCCTCGCACCTCCAGGCCTCTGGGTCCCTTGGTGTCGGCGGTCTCAGCACTCTAGGTCCCATGGCGAGCAGCTTCCCACCCGGCTGTTCCCCATCTCCCTTCACCTGCCGATGCTGATGCACAGAAAGAGCGAGAGAGGGTCATCAAATTCTTAACACACACACATACATTTCAACATGCATAAAAGTAACAACACATCTATGTCAAATAAAGCCCCAGGTAGAAACCGTTCAGAGGCTACATCATGTCACAACAATATACTTTCAACATTTCCATGGGACCGCAGTCTCACCCACAACATAAGCCAACCACCTGACCACTACATCACCATCCCATCAATTCAGCAATAATTCAAAAGCATCATGCACAAGATGGATTGGCCACATCTAAAATCTATCTTCCTACAGATCATCACTGACTATCAACAAATCAGGAAATAGAGCTTACTAACAGCACAATATTATGCCTCTCCCTACTCCACACCTGCCCAGTCTATCACCAGTAGTCATGTTCCATTAAATTAAACATATCTGATTTCAAATGCGACACAGCATGTTGCTTTCCAATCGCATGCCTTACATCATTCTCTACACAACTTACACAATGGCAAACACCTCAGATGAAGACACTACATATGGCATGCCATGTCATTGAAACATCTATCTAAATACTAGGAAAAGATTCCTTAGGAGTATCTGGGCCCACTTAACTAACTCACTGACACATAGACAGAAATTCATTGTACTTCAATATGGACCTACTTAGCACACAGGATACATCCACAGACAACCACTGGGAGCATAGTAATACCACCAATACAATGGACACCAAACAATGTGCATGAAGGGCTCATATTATTCAACCATACATGCTGATTAGAAACCTCTACATGACAACATCTAAACACCTACACCACTAACAACTGTCCAGACGTGATTCCTATTACCTTAGTCCAGAACAAACACTTACACAACTGATTACTAATGTAAACATGAATGACACATACATCTAGGGGGTCATTACGACCCTGGCGGCTGGCGGTAAGTTGGTGATAACACCGCCAACAGGCTGGCGGTGTTCTGCCAGCAATTATGACCGTGGCGGAATTGCCACGGCCATACCGCTGGCCCCTCCAATATACCGCCAGGATTCCGCCTGGCGGTCATAATCCCCAGGGCAGCGGTGCAAGCACCGCTGCCCTGGGGATTATGAGTCCCCGACCGCCAGCCTGTCCGTGGCGGTACACACCGCCATTGAAAGGCTGGCGGCAAGGGGACTTGGGGTGCCCCTGGGGGCCCCTGCACTGCCCATGCACTTGGCATGGGCAGTGCAGGGGCCCCCAGGCATAGCCCCGTCGCGCATTTCACTGCCCGAATTTTGGGCAGTGAAATGCGCGACAGGTGCTACTGCACCCGCTGCACATCAGCATTGCCGCCGGCTCTATTACGAGCCGGCAGCAATGTTGATGTGACATTTCCGCTGGGCCAGCGGACGGTAACACTGTTAACGCCCGCTGGGCCAGCGGAAATGTCATAATAGGGAGCCAGGAATACCGCCGGCAATGGCGGTATTCTGTCTCCCGCGGCCTCGGTGGTCTTTTTGCAAGACCGCCGAGGTCGTAATGACACCTCTAGAGTCAAGCAAACGGAATGACAACATATCCCATAACACCAACATGTGTATGTCAAATGAAACACTTGCTACACCAACTACACCATTAAGTCAGGCAGAAATTAGCAGAGCCACTACCAAAACTGTAAAAACACCCTCATATTACCAAAGGTAAGTCTGGCAAAGAAGGGGTTCCAACATAACAATAGGCTCGCAGTATCAATTGGCACATGATGTAGGCACAAAATAGTATTTGTTGCACACATATAGGTATGGTATTGCCCTATTTAGCATGGACAATATACATGGGCTAAGAGATCAGCAGCCTAGCTACTTACCTTCTCAACAACAAAAACATTATGATAAAATGTATTTTACACATGTCAATGAAATTTCATGAAATGTCAATGTATTGTTGTAGCCATGATTTTCACAATGTAGGATGTGACATCAAGTCGACAAACATTCCCATCCTCTCAACTTACACTCATTTACAAATTATTATCTGCATGCATCAGCACCTTCCCCACTTTACATTTCAGGTATAGCATCATACACCACACCTATCACACATTGGCATGTATGGACTCACCTGCCCCTTTGGTGCACCATAAAGCTGGTCATACAGGGGTAGGACCTCCTCCATATGCTTATCTAGCTCTTCAGGGGTGATGGCTGGGTCCCTATCACCTGCAGAAAGTGGCATGATAGCTCCCAGAGGCAGTACACAGCAGCTCAGGTAGTGGAGGTCTTGCTGGCAGCAGTGTCAGGAGTCAAGTGAGCAACACTGCAGAAGATGGTGGTCACGTTCGCCATACATGACAGTCACCGTCCGTGGACATCAACATTGGCCCAAGTCCTCCAAAGGTAGCAATGTGACCTAATGGCAATTTCCACCACAGTTTTGATCGTCTACTGCCATGATGATTTCTGCCGGCGGACTTAGCTCACTTCCACATGTCCGGCACAGTAGGTCAGGCGGCTACCATGTTAAGCACATTTTATATGTAGAAGAGTGTTATAATCTGCCTTCATAATCTATACCCCATATTGTGCAGCACAACTGTAAGTATTGCCTTCACATTTAGTTATCTATTTGTGCATCTGTGCAGTGAATGCTTTGTTACTGGAGGACATGTAGTGGTAGAAATGTACACCTACTCTGAGGTTCCTATGTGCTTTGAAAATGTAGATAATGTGCAACAATATGTGTAAGACATTTTAAGTCGGTTGGACTTACAAACATACACAGTTGCAGGTGAGACTGTATGTGTAGTTCAATAGTTATTTGAGGAAATGTGTACCAAGGAGGGTGTCATCTGATGCATAGTTATGAGCTGTACTATAGAAATCATGGTTTGTAACCAACCTCATCAGCTGATGTGCATGTGAGTTGTGTATTTAACTTTGCAAGATGTCTGCTTGCTGCATGTCACATACTATGTTGAAATGTAGAATTATTTTCATATAGTTATCCTGCCATGAGGAGAGGACAACAACCACCAGTGTGCCATTCACTAGGGTATCTGCACACCATGGAGGAGCGACATTGTATGCAGACATATCGGCTGCATCATCATACTATCATGGATCATTTGGAGCCAGATCTGATACCTGTAATTCGCAATCCCTATTGCGTACTTCCTATTGTTCAAGTCTTGTCAGTGCTACACACCTTGGCCACTGGGTCCTTTCAGAATACAGTGGCCCTAACTGAAGGAATGTCTCAGCTCATGTTCAGTCTGGTTTTGAGTTATGTACTGGGTGCATTGTTGAAACACAAGAACAGCTACATGAGGTTTCCCCAGTGTGCGGATTTGGCCTATGTGAAGGCAGAGTTTTATGCTATGGGACACATTCCACATGTAGTTGGAGCCATAGATGGCACCCATGTAGCTTTGGTTTCCCCCAGTGCCAATGAACAGGTTTAAAGGAACAGGAAAAACTACCATTTCACAAATGTTCAAGTGGTGTGTCTGGCAAACCAGTACATTTCAGTACATTACAAGTCAGTGCCAAGTATCCAGGATCAGCCAATGATTACTTCATCATGCGGAACAGCAATGCCCCACTGCTGATGACACGACTCCACACAGGGATGGCCTGGCTGGTTGATAAGTTACAACTGAAATGTGTGTTTGCAATGTACGTCTCCTGCCATCACAAAGTTGCATGTCCCACTTATATGTGTGTGTTGATCTACCAATTTGTTAGCCAGGTGACTCTGGCTATCCAAACCGTCTTTGGTTGCCCCCGTACCTTCCCCCTGAGGTTGTTCCACCTCTTCCTGAGGTCCTCCCTTGTGAGTGGATAACTGCCTACAGAATTTACCCTCTCAACTATCCTTTGCCACAGCGCCATTTTCGGAGCAATAGATGTAAGTTGGACCCATGCTCCAAACAGGTGTGGATCTACCCATGCAATTTCATCCACCATGACCCTCAACTCGTCATCAGTGAAACGTGGGTGTTTTTGTGGGGACATGGTAGTGGTTGTGAAGGCGGTGTGGTTGTGTTCAAAGTGAAAGGATGCAGAGTTAGGTAAATGGTGAGGTGTAGGTGCTTTGATGTGAGTGGTTGATGGGTGTTGTGGATTGTGTATGGTACTAATGTGTGTGTTTTGCATGTTGTGCAGGTGTGTGATGTGTGCGTAGTGAAGGGTTAATGGGTGCCTATTCTTCCTATTTAAAACTATTTGGGATGGTTGTTGTTTGTGGATGTTTTAGTTATTGTGGGTGTTTTGATGATAAAGGATTGTGGGGTGTGTAGGGGTGTGTTATATAGTGCAGTGAGTAGATGTGTCAGGTGTGTGGATGTGTGTCTGTTGTGGGATATTCAAAATATCCAATGGGGTGTGGTGTTCTGACTGAAGTGAGTTGGGACTGGCCCGGTTCACCGCCAATATTTTTCTGCCATGGAAGAACTGCTTTTGTAATTTGTGGATTGTAATTTAATGGGAGCATTTTTGTCGGGCTGGCGGTGCTGGTGGTGGGATCCCCTCTTTTTTATCCTCCAGTGTCCTGGAGGGTTCAGAAATGTGCCTGTTTTTTAGCAGACTTCACAGTGTGACTTTTAATACTGCAGCACCACTGCAGCGGTCTTGTCAAACGACACCAAATTCGTAATGACTCCCTTGGTGTTATAATAAACCTAAATAAAAATGTACATTCTACCTGATGTTATCAACCAAGGTTTGGGACAGTACTTGTCCAAGACACTGATTTGAAATAAAGGGAATTTTGTATTTGCATCAAGAGCATTCAAGAGAAGAGAGAGAAACCATTCTGTAGTATAAAAAGGAAACACTGACAGCAATCCAGGTCATAAAGAAATGTAAAAGTTTTGTGTGGGGCACAATTCTGTGCATTAAAAGTACTGTTGAGCCTCTGAAGGACACTTCTTTTCCAAAATAAAAGGTACTGATATTGTGTCATCACACATACACAGGTGGGTAATCAATTTACATGACACCTTCGATGTCAATCTATCCAGGTGCATATAGAAAAACTAATGTTTCGCTATGGGTGCAGAGTGTGGACCATCAGTGGGAAGTAAGGATGAAAACTATGATCAGTGATATTTGGAAAAGGTATGTGAATTGGCTCAATGAGTGGTTTTGGAGGAAGAACTGATTGAGTAGATTGGTAAAGACAATATTTTAATAGATGCTGTGAAGATTGTTAATGGTGAACTGGTTACCAAAATTTGGTGAGTGAAGTAAGCAAATATTTTTGGAAGGTTAAAAAAATAACTTTCCACAAAAGGAGTTTTGAAATTTAGAGGAACTCATTCACAATTACCACCTAGTATTAAATGGAAGTAGCTACATTTAGCAAATGTTAGCTATTGTTAAGATTAAAGACAGATTAAGGTTGGATTTTTATGGTCAGGGCTTGACCTTGACGTAGAGAGGCTATATTTTGTTATCATATAAAGATCATAAAGTTCACACTCCTCCAGTGGTTTGTCAGGAATTACTTTCTGGAACATGAGTAGAAATAGCTTTAGATTTTATAGGCCGGCTAAACAGAGAGAGTAAAAAAACATACATAATAGTCTCAATACATGTTAGTGGCATCACTATCTGAAAATGTTGTGGATAAAATCTTTATCAAGGAGAATTTTTCCTATTCTATAAAAACGGGCATTGGTGTTCAACTTGCATCCCATGAAATGAAAATGCATCGTAAGATGTGGAGTAATAAACAGAAAAAAAAGTGATTTATATCTTCACAAGAGAGATTTAATATTTGAACGGTTAAATAGAAACTATCAAAGAGAGCATACAAATGCCTCAGAGGCCGGATAAAGAAATTGGAGAGATGAGTTGACTGAACAAAGAGTTGCATATAGTTGACCCCAAAACCGCCACTGGGAGTTTATCAAATTATGAAAGCTAAAACTAATATTCTCTAGATTGAAGCATTGGAGCAAAGTGATGATGAATGTGAGTGAGAACAGAGAAAGCAGAATGAAGTAATTAAAGAAACACATGACATGTGTCCTCTGATGACTGCAAAACAGTTTAGTTTACCTAGATAAAGGTGGGAGATAAAGTGATGGTGAAAAGTCCAGTCTGAAGCCATTTGAGCATTTAAAAGTGTACAGAAATGCACAAAAAAAAAACGATAGACACATTTGGATTGTTAATATAATGGATACAAATGAAAATTGATTAGGTGGAAGTTTAATCAAAAATAAGGCATAGGAAGATATAGGAGACTCATTGAATGCCCCGTTCAAAATGTTCAGAAAAATACAGGAGGCAAGCAAAAAGACTTACATATCCTAGGGAATATGTAGTTCATTACGTTCTGCAGGTCTAAATGTTTAGTAACTTCTTCAAAAGTTATTTAGTACATTATGTTTAATATTATTCTACCTATAGTTTTCCAATCAATTTGTAATTTATTTTGTAAAATAGTTTGCTTTGTTTTGTATATATTTGACTATGATCCTTGTTGGTTTAAAAGAACAATGTTTAATTATTTTTTGCTTTCTTTAGTTATTAATGAAAGGCGTATTATGTTGTAGAGTAAAATGATTGCACTGACAGTCCTGAAAATGATGTAGGGGTAATGAAGATTCCATCAAGTCAGCTACTGCTAGCCTGAGTGTGAAGTGAAATTGGATCCAGTTACAGATTAAATTAGTGAACCCTTTCTAAATGTTGAGGTCTACTACTACATGGAGTTTTTTTTATTTTTGATCATCTCCTTAATTCTCAAGTTCTCACCTCAGTACAAAGCAGGAGGCTTTAATGTGATTTTAAACAAAATTGGAAAAAAACAAAATAGGAAACAGGGAAATCATGTTTTGCCTCCTTTTGCAGTTGAAAGGGTTATGATGCTTCACCATTTTTCACTACCGTGGCTATTGTATCTGAGAGCATGATCTTCATTATTTACAGCATAGGTGGTCAAAAGTCAGTTTGTAAAGAGTAGAAGAAAAGACAGGTATAAATATGATATATATACATGATTGAATGTATGCAGTTTACACTTGTAACTGACTTCAGGAAACATTGCTTACTCTCTCAAAGAATGCATGTTAGATTGGCTTTCCAGAGGTACATCACTTTGATAACAATCATGAGTCCTACTAAGTGTCCTTTTAGCTAACTTAGGCCCTCATTTTGACTCTGGCGATCTTTTGTCTGCGAGGGTGAATGTGGCGGTATCACCGCCAACAGGCTGGCAGTGTATACTGCCACACTATGAGTGTGACGGGTTGGCCACTGCCAACCAGCCACATCTCCACTCATACTGCCATGGCAGTATGAACTGCGGGCTGTAGATGTTTATCTACGACCCAGCGGTCCACAGAAGAACGCCAGCAGCACTATGAGCTGGCCTACTGCCATGGTTTTTGCAGTGGTAGCACTGTCACGAAAGCCATGGCGGTAGGGCTACCAGTGACAAGGAATTCCTTCCCTGTCACCAGTAGACAGCTCCCCCACCCACTAGCAATCACCTGGCCCCCTAACCCCCCTACAGTCACAGCGCATCCCCCAATAATCACCTGACCCCCACCCCCTACAATCACAGTACCCCCTGCCCCCAAACAATCACCTGATCTCCCTATTCCCCTACAGTCACAGTGCCCCTCATCCCCCCTCCATGGATACATGCACACCCACATGCACCACGCGTACACCCATTCACCTCCACTTCCAGACACAGATCCACCCACACACATCCATACACACATTTACTCACACATAGTCACGCATTCATGCATGCATTCACACTAACATACTCACACACATACTCACACATGTACACACTGACATGCAGACACACACTCACTGCATCATTCATACACACATTCACTCACACGCATACAACCACGCATACACCACAACACTCACAGATGCATTGACACATGCACACACACATTCATACACACAGGCAGACACTACACACAACACCCCTCCTTCACTGTTGGATGCACTACTTACCTTGTCCGGCGAGGAGGTCGTCCATCAGGGAACGGGAAGGGGCGCTGCTACCACCGGCAGTGCCCGGCCAGGCCATATTAATGGCTATTATACGGCTGGCGGCGTCCTTCTGGCGGGGCGGTGCAGGCGGTAGCACCGCCCAGGCACCTCTGACCGCCAGCATGGATACTGCCAGATTTCCACCCAAAGTAAGGTGGAAATCCGGCAGTACCCATAATATGGCGGGCGGAAGACTGCCAGCACTGGCGGCCTTCTGGCACCTGTGGCTTCGGTGGTCTTGTGAAAAAACTGCCAAAGTCATAATGAGGGCCTTAATGACTTGAGCCATTATATCCTGATTCTAGTTAACTACCTTTGTATATAAAAATAACAAGTGACAAAAACATCATCATATAAATCATACACGTAAATACACTGACTGAAAAATGTTATTTGTTTCCATTGTTAAGGGAACAGTATCATTACTCTCATGAGTGAGTTATGTATCATGGTGGGTGTGTTGCCGTACGAAGATTGACCTGATGTTTAAAACTGGGTGTGAAACCATATGATGGTGTATGTGTTGGTAGATGATGTTGTTTGTGGTAACATTTGATAGTTGGTGTATTAATTTATGATGATGAGTACATTGCCGTCTGATGATGAATAATGATTCATTACAATGCATGCAAATATAAATCTGATCAATTTAGTCAGAAGATGTTTCATACTTACGAGACTGTACGCCATTAATACTTGATCAACCTTGAAGTAGTTGGTGCTGTTACGTTTTAGGTGGTATTGCACAAGTGTTCTTCTAGCTGTATCTTCATAGGGAGTTTTGTCTTTGGCTAAAATCGGGCACTCTGGGAATTGGAGGGCCATTATATTGTTCAGGAACTATGAAAGTAAAAATAGCAATAAGGTTCAATAATACATTGCTGTGAAAAACTGGGTTGTTGGATGACTGATGTCAAGCACAGCCATAATCCCTTGTAGGGTGAACCTCAAATAGTCACTAAATTAACCTATGCCTATCCATGGGTAGCTGGGCATAAAAAGCAGTGAGGCCTAACTTAAAGTCAATTTGTAAAGTATTGATGCAGCACACATACAATAACAAAGTCAAAACACAACAGAAGAAAAATCTCAAACCAATTCAGAAAAAAAGCACATTTAATAGAATGTTTGACACCAAAACAATAAAAATCCAATAATTAGGACTAGAGCTATGAATGTCTTAAGTTTATGGTCCAAAATAACTCCTAAAAGATCAAAGCCCCAACCATGGACTTTTAGTAGCACAAGACCAGGTTGAAGTTAAAAGTTAAGGCCGACCGCGTTGGAGCAAGGTTTATATGCAAGAAGTGGGTTGGACCTGTTCAGCTCTTACCTTCGGTAAATAGAAAAATTGTTGAAGAAAAATGTCTGAGAAGGTAAAGTTTAGCTGGGCAAGGCTGCAGAAAGTGTCCAATGAGGGAGCATCGTCGTCGGATGGCCTTGGGTGCGTGCTGCAGGGGCAATTTCTACATTCAGACATAGTCGCCAAAATGGAAGTAAAAAAACTCCAGTGACATGTATCAGAACGCTATACCCGAAGACACCTCCACAAGGTGGGATTCCACTTCGGTGAAGGACCACTGAAACAGATTTGCTGCTGTGGAGAAAAATGTAGCGGAGCAGCAGCAAAGTCATTGGGACTGGTGATGCATCTCGAATGGGTTGACCCAGGTCTACTCCTGGTTGTCAGAGCACTTTTTGGCCCAATTTTAGGTCCTCAGTTTTAGAAATTTCCCATCTTGACAACTTTAGTACCACAATTAAGGGTCCAGGAGTGGTGGGACACATCTTGGGGGTTCAGTTCTCATTTAGGCTGGGTCGATGTTTTGGCTCAAGATGAGGGGAGTCTGTTATATCCCTGTGGCTCAGAACAGGAGCCCAGCAAACTAGCCCTTGGTGTCACTTATGATAGTCCTGGGTGCAGGAAAAGATGCAGGGCTTAACAGCAGAACTGGCCTGTGAGGGTTCAAGGCAGGCTCCAGGCAGCAGGACAGTCCTTCCAGGTACAGCAGCAGTCTAGCAGAGTGCACAGCAGGTCAGAGCAACTGGTAGTCCTCTGAGAGTCCATCCACAGGTCCAGTAGGGAACTAAAGAATAGGTCTGTAGGTTTTATTTTGATACTCTGGTGCCTTTCTTTTGGAAGGTGGGAGAAACTTCTGGAAAGATTATTTGAAGTGAATGGAAGTTCTTGATTCTCCGGCCCAGGTTCCAAGCTGGCTGCAGTAAAAATATAGGGTTTTTAGGCCCTTTGTGTTGAGGCAAAGCACAAGCTATTTAGGTGTAAGTGGGGCTGTGCTCAACTCTGCCACCCCATCCTGTCAGTAGATGGCACATTTAGGCATGCCTAATCCTTCTATTGTGTGACTGTCTGAGAGGAATTCATAAAGTTCAACTGTCAGTTACTCCCAGTCATGTGACCCTGGCCAGGGCTAAGGGCAAGATAATGGCAACTTTCTAAAAGTAGCATTTTCAAAATTGCTATGACAAATCTGACTTTACCATTACAATTCCATAGGTACCAAACATGATATAATTAGCTCCTCTCCATTAGGAATTACAACGTATTAAATGCAATAAGGAATCCACATTGATATCCTTTGGGACGGGTAGACCTCACAGTAGTTAAAAACTAATTTGGGAGTTATTCACTAACAGGGCATGGAAAGCCTTTTAATTACACAGTACCCTGCCCTATGGGCTACCTTGGGCCTACTTTAGAGGTGACATACGTAATAAAAGGGGGGTTTAAGGCTTGGCAAGGGGGTTCAAATGCCATGCCGACATGGTTTGGGGGAAGACCACCCTTAGGCTGACAGGTCTAATTACTACATTTCTTGTACTTTTGTTCTTACTTAGTGGTACATTTCACCTTAAAATATACATAGAATACATATTGTTTATGGTACACCGAAATATAGAGATATAGAGCCAAATTAGTTAGAATCTGGTTTAAATTTGCAAACTTCACATTCTTTAATTATTGGGTGACAAACCTTTATAAAATATCTTCATTTTCTAAGTGTTTAAATTAGATGTCCTTAAATGCTACCAATGCACAATAATTAATATTTATAAATCACACTTTTGTCATGCAAACAAGTGATACGTTGAAATGTTTAAAAAATAACGTACTTGTACTGAGTGTACAGTTGTAACTGTATAATTCAGTCTTCCCCAAATGTACATTCAGATAAAGGACTGCTTTGCACCGTCCAAAAGCCTTAGGTAAAAGACAATCAATGTTATAAAGTACATAGATTATATTAATGTATATCCAGCATTTTTTCCTTGGCGATCTAAAGTGAATTGCTAGCCCAATCTTTGATTCTAACCTTCAAAAACTGGATCACATTAATTCCTTCCTCAGCTTCATATCTAACCGGTGAAAACTCTTTGTTTTGACTCTTGGGCAACATTTCATATAAAATCCATAGGGCAACATTTAGTATAAAATGCATAAGACATAAGTGCAAATTTATACTTAAATTCCAGATGATTTGGGTTTCTATTTAATTCTAAAACTTCTCAGGCTATTAAAAAATAGTTCAAAACTTACTGTTGAGGGGTCTTTTTAAGCTTAATATTTTCTAGTAAACAAGAGTTTGTGACTCATTTAAAAAAGCTATGTAAGTTAAACAATGTTTAGCAATCTGGATGCATTAATTAAGAAGTTAAAAGTAATTTTTACGATATTGTAGATTTTTTCCTATTTTACATTTCAATTGTTTTTGTAATTCACTTTGCAAGACTGTTCTCCTCTTTCCCCGTTATTAGGTATCTGAATCAACTGTGTGTACATAAGCAGCCACCACTAAATGCCCTTCACCCACAGCCTTTAAGACTAATTAACAAGGAAGAAACCACAGGTCAGTAGAGCCTTGCTCCATATTCTACATTCTCTAAATACACCAGTCTTCCATAACAGCTTAATAAATGGATTGTAACAGGATGTTTGATATGTATTCATTTATTTATTCAGTATCTTCATTTATACGTTGTTCAGTTATCTTAGCTGTTTCGTACAGAACTGTATATGTCAACTTGCAGCCATTGCTGGATGGCTCGTTGCACGTCCGCATACATATTAAGTTCATGAATTATTATGGGTAAGCTGCATATTTTCATATGCTACGAATATTTAATATCAGAAATAGAACTGTTATGTGAGCCTAAAGTTCTGGTTATACAATTATGGGACTGACTTTGGAACCTGGGTGGTGGTGGTTAGGTGGGGGTGAGTTAGCAATGGTGGCAGCTCCGACTGTGCACGAAATGCAAAGATTGGCCGGCCAAATATAAGGCCCTCCTTGGTAGCAGTCCTCTGTCTTTGCATCTTTAAGCATAGGTAAGTAGTTAAAGTATTTTACTGGGTTTTTGTCAAGGCATCTAGCTGAATTTCTGCCTATTGGCTTTATGTAGTTTCCTGATTGGTATTGGCAGAGCACAACCTCTGTAAGTGCTTTAGCCACGCCTTCAAAAAGCTCTGGGGATGACTTATTTTTTCATGTGGGTGGCTGAAATGTTGAAAATGTCCACAGTAGTGAATAAAGTTGACAGATTCACTTGATTGTACAAACCAAACAATTCTGGTATGGAGCTGTTCCTCTCACTTTATCTATCAACTTTTGCTCTACTGCTAGAAAGAATTACCACTATACATGTCAATGTTCCACATTCTATATTTCATTGATGTCAAGCTGCATATACCATATTTCTCCACCTTGACTTCATAATAGTTTATAAATATGTAAAATCTTTCTGATCAGGTGAGAATGATAGAGTAGATTTTTTGATAGGAGTTGAATTTTTTATGGAGAATGAATAATATACACTCCAAATTTCTGTTTTGCATTATCGTCCTTTCCAAGTAAATTATTGTATTTTGTTAAACTCTTTTCCATATAGTCTTATTAACCTCCTTCCTTCTGGTGTCACAGTGTTTCTACTCAGCTTCACTGCTCTCCAAACTTTGTAAAATACAGATTTAGGGGCATATTTATACTCCGTTTACGCCGAATTTGCGTCGTTTTTTTCGACGCAAATTAGACGCAAAACTAACTCCATATTTATACTTTGGCGTTAGACGCGTCTAGCGCCACAGTTCATGGAGTTAGCGTCATTTTTTTGCGTGAACACCTTCCTTGCGTTAATGATATGCAAGGTAGGCGTTCCCGTCTTAAAAAATGACTCCGATGCATATGCGTCGCATTTATACTCCAGGGCAAAAATGACGCCCGGGAGTGGGCGGGTCTAAAAAACCTGCATTAGCGCCGGATTTTAGCGCCTGGGTCAGGGCAGGCGTTAAGGGACCTGTGGGCTCAGAATGAGCCCAGAGGTGCCCTCCCCTGCCCCCAGGGACACCCCCTGCCACCCTTGCCCACCCCAGGAGGACACCCAAGGATGGAGGGACCCACCCCAGGGACATTAAGGTAAGTTCAGGTAAGTATTTATTTTTTTAAAAAATTGTGGCATAGGGGGGCCTGATTTGTGCTCCCCTACATGCCACTATGCCCAATGACCATGCCCAGGGGACTTGGGCAAGGGGGCATGACTCCTGTCTTTGCTAAGACAGGAGTAATTTCAATGGGGGTTGGGCGTCGTAAAAAAATGGCGCAAATCGGGTTGAGGCGATTTTTTTGCCTCAGCCTGACTTGCACCATTTGTGGACGCCCATACGCCATTTTCCCCCTATGCCGGCGCTGCCTGGTGTACGTCGTTTTTTTTAACGCACACCAGACAGCGCCGGCGGCTAACGCCGGCTAACGTCATTGAATAAATACGGCGCCCGCATGGTGCTTCAGAATGGCGTTAGCCGGCGCTAATTTTTTGGCGCAAAACTGCGTTAGCGCAGTTTTGCGTCAAAAAGTATAAATATGGCCCTTAATACCCTTTTGCACTGTTTCAGGATTATTCCTCTTGCTCATTTCATCTTCTTCCATTTCCAACCACATCTCACCATATCTTCTGTCAAAACAAAATTTGTACTTGTTCTCTTTCTTTTCACACTAGTTCCTTGATCTTTTCTTGAAAGACTGTTTCATTTGTAATTGTTAGTTTCGGACACAAACTCTGTGATGAAATTATATTTTTGTAAGTTTGTCAACCATCTACCTACCCTTGCTGATGATAGTCTGGAATTGTTGTTATCTCAAGCGTGAGACATTTATGGACAGTCTGTACCTTGTATGGGAAACTCCATTCCGCTCCCCAAGTTTGCAGCACACAATCTTATTACATACTCAAAGCTCATAGATGCAGCCATGTTTCATAAAACAGCATCCGTCTTCCCATTATGAGAATATGTTTAGAACTATGTGAGCCTTGTGAATCTGACTTCGGACATTTTTAAGGAAGTTCGTGCAGCTTAAGTTGGAGTTCTCCAAAATACAAAATGGCAAATGGTCTGCAGGGGTGTTCCTATAGAATACGTCAAAGCACGGATAGTTGTAAATTGATACCATCGACCACTATGTTGAACACCCTATTTACTAGTCATTTAAGGTAGCTTTGATCAAAGGTTGGATACTTGTTCTCTGTGCTGGAAGTGTACTGTTCTCCGTTTTGAAGAACCTCTGTGCTGGATCAGCTGCATCACAGGTGCTACTTTTTCTTTCACTTACCCAGACAGTTAGTAAAGTTGGTCTTGAACTTCAATTAATTGTCTCAGTGGATATAGAGCTGAATGTCAACCAATTGCATCTGGAACTCCAGATTTTGGAGTTTTGTTAGCCCTGGGGCAGTAAATACCAGACCACTGGGGCTTAAGTTAGAACACAATCGGGTTAGGTTGCAAAGGCCGCTCCTGCAGAGACTCTCGACTGTCTGGCCCACCAGATTTAGGGAACCACGCGATGATGCTTGGGATTTTTCATTGAGAGTTTATTAACTGACACATTTGTTTAACTTTTAGTGAAACTGTTATTTTCATAATATTTAACTTTTTTTTAGATTGTATTGCTTCATAAACATGGTGTCTTTAAAAGTGTGTGCTGGTTCTGACATCTCATCTAAATTCCTGGGTTTCAGAGTGATTAGAGATGACATTAGTGGATAATTTTAGATTTCTGTTGGGATTGTTCATCTTGGCCTCATGCTAGGGTTGTCTCAGTCACTCAGATATTTACCAGCTCAGAGTTGAAGAATACCAGTAGGTGTTACCAAAGACGTAGAGATCTGAAATAAGGGTTTCCTTGGCTTCTGGATTTGTTTGTTTGCAAAAACTATTGACTAATTTGTCTTCTTTAATTTTTTTAATGCTTCTTAGAATTATAGAAGAACACCATTTTTATGAGCATCCCTCCTACGTCCTTTGTACAATAGCTAGTCCTTGGAATCCATGATAGGGAAAGAGTTTTATGTTCACAGTATATGCATTCTCACAAAACCCTTACAATATCCTATCTCACTTTAAGACACAATTAGCTAGATTGAAGGCATTGTATTAGGTATGTTCTGTGGGGGTGGGGGGTGCAAGGGATTAATAAATCATGTATCAATAACTTTATGAGGTATAAGACAGTTCTTTAAAAGGAAAATTTGTACCGGCTAAACAAGACAGAGACTTTGGGAAAAGACTTACAATGGTTTGCAGAGAAACATAGCTTTAACTGTTTCTTTGAAAGTCAATGGAAGTGACCACAACATGGATGTCTAAGGAAATCAGTTTATTACTGGGTAAAGCGATGACAGAAACAGAGACATGTCTGTCACTATGAGTCATTTTAATGCGACTGGAGCTGGTGAACTCATGAGCGCACTTTCTAGGTTTGGACTTCAGGCTTTGCCTTGATGTACATAGTTTTCCTCAGACTTAAACATTTTTACAGCCCACAAAATTACTACCACCGTTACCATTATCAACCTGCTACTACCAATCTCACCATCATACTTATTAACAGCACAGCATTTGTGTCATATCACATTAAACAAAACCAACAAGATTTGCCAATTTTTGTTTACTTTGCTACAATTTAGGTTTAGTGACCATAAACAATATATTATACACAAACATTATCCATGTTTGGCAAAATAAGGCATTCACTGACAAACTATATACAATACAAAAAAGACTTTAGCAAAAATTAATAACATTGCAAGTAATTCATGCTTCAAGCCAAATGGCTTTCAAACCAAGCCACACACTCGGCTTGGGGAAATGTGCTAATTTTAGTAGATTTCCTTTTGCCATACTAAAGTTTGCCATCTTAAGGTTTATCACCAACTAGTTTCACACATGTTTCTGCTGTATTATAGCACCACAGATGTTTTGTAAAGATTTTGCACCAATACAGATAAAGTTCTAGAAAGGTTACTATCAAATATGTCATGTCTGCCAACGATGTACTACTTCTTATACAATCTGAGGGATGCCACTCTCTCAAACCTAAAAGGTAAGATGTATATAACACATGTGCCCATTTGTCTTATAGCACTGGAGATTAATTTGGAAGATATGATTTTATGAATAGATTAAACATGATAACCAAGACGTTTTCTTTGATATAGGTTGACTCCTGTTTCCCAAACTTGTCTATCGGACTAGGTTGACTCATTTGTGCTGACCTTTTGCTGCAGCCAAGCATGTTTAGTTTGATGATAATACTTCTAAAAAATATTAAATTTCCTAGATTTTCATATCTGTTGATATGTAATGAAATCAGTTCCTGTAGTGACAAATTTGGTTTGAATATTTGAGAAAGGCATACATTCCTTGTCTGCAAAAAGGTCCTCAGTTTCTGATATTTCTGTATTCATAGAGAAACTTGAAAAATGCATTCATTTGTAGTTTGTGCAAGATCTATTTTTTTTTACAATCTTCATTTTATTAGTTTTACATACAAACCACATACAGTGTTACAAGCAATTAGACAGTGCAATGAGATAATTCTGCCACACAAGGAGAAGCAAAGTGCCAAGTCACCCATGCCTTGAAGATTATATGATAAGTGGCATATCTTCCCAATGTTCGATGCCGTTCCTAGGAATAAAGTGGGCTCATTATTCATGCATGGGCTATATCTGCTATTTGAGTTAGTCAATGCATTATCCCAACAGAGTCATAAATGTTGTTTTCCAATAGTAGACAGATAATATCCTGTGCCTCACCTCACCCGCCTCTTCTGCCGAAGACTCTGAACTCAAGTCCTCCCCTTCTGCAAAGTTGTCAAGTAGCTGAGCACCAAGTCAAAATTTCAGCTGCTGCCCCTTCATTGGTGCGCACCAGCTGCATATGTTGCTCCTCAGCAGCCCCCATTTCATCAAATCATTTAACCAGGGGTGCAAGAGGAGGCTTCGAGACCCCATCCACCCAATAGCCACTCTCCACTTGGCTAATAACAGAGACAACTGGGCCATCTTATATGGCATTTTTCACCCCTTAGGTCTAGTTATTACCCCCAGTAAACAAGTTTCAGGGAGTGTGTGAGAGTCAGCCCAGTAGCAGCTGTTATTTTAAGGATTACTTCCTTCCAGAAAGCCTGAATCCTATCACATGTCCAGGCCAGATGTGAGAACCCAGTCCCCAGTGCTCCACAACGCCCACATCGGAGATCCCAGGTTGAATTTATTTTATTCAGTATATGAGGCATTATATATGTGCAGAGCAAGTAATTAAAATGCATTAATTTGAACCTGTTGTTGCATGAAACAGTGCAAACCAGTACCAAAGCCCTCTCCTATTCATCATCAGTAAGTGACTCCACCATATCACTTCCCCATGTGCTGTTGGCTACATCCTCTGTAGTTGGCCTATCCCCTCTAAGTGCCTTGTAAAACAATGAAATCAGATGATACCCTTCTGATGAGTTCCCCCAAGACTTGTGAAGCCTGTGGAGCCTCCGGAAAATCACTTCAAACCTCCTGTGCCACCTTTTCCAGTTTGACATACTGCAAAAATTGCCCTGGGCCCACCCCAAATGTCTCCTGTGCCTCCTGAAAGGAGATGAAACATTCACCTGGGTAAATATCCCCAGCCGTCAGACATCCACCCTCTCGCCAGAGCTCCATGGTCATGCGTTCCTCGATGCCTCTGAAGGGTGCTAAGTCCCAAAACTTCAAGTCCCTATCAAAGGGCACTTGTCTGATAATCTTTTTGACCACTTGCTCTCATATAGAGGCTGCGACCCTCACCAGGTACGGGATCAGATAAGTTGATCTACCCCCTTTGATCAGGAGTTCCCGCAGTGTGTCCCCACCTAGCATCCCCCAAAAGAGCATCTCCTCATACCCGATTGATTCCGCCATCCATTTGGCTGCATATTGTATCTATGATGCATAATAGTAGAGCTGCAGATCAGGAACTGCCAGGCCTCCGTCTTCCAAATTGTTCTTTATTATGGAAAGGGAGACTCTGCTACATCATCCCGCCCAGATCAACTAGACCAGTAGTCCATCCAACCTACGAAAGAAGCTGTGTGCAAGCGGAAATAAAGGATTCTGAATCAGATGCAAACAACGAGGGAGGAACACAATTTTTGTAACTGCTGCCCTACCCATCACAGATAGAGGAAGTCTTTTCCAAAAAGCAACAGAGCTCACCAGATCACCAACTACTCTCTCTATATTTAAGTGATTGTGAGCCTCCTCTGTATGAGTAATCCATATGCCCAAGTATCAAAACCCCTCCGACTCCCATCTCACTCTTACCTCCAGCAGATGGGCCACCTGCTTCCCCCTAAGTCCCCCCAGGGAAAACATCAAGGACTTTCTGGCATTAACCCTAAGTCCTGAAAAATTACTAAACACCGACAGCATCTGTGTTAGCACTGGCACCGACTTCCCTAGCGACCTAAAATAAATCAGTGCGTAATCTGCATATAATGAGACCACATGGGTTCGGGTCCCTAGTCATATCCTATATTGGTTCATATTGCAGCGTAATAATATTGCAAGCGGCTCTATCACCAGGCGAATAGGAGCGGCGAGAAGGGAAATCCTTGCTTCGTACCCCAGCCCACAGTCCATGCCTCACACAGCTGGCCCCCTACTCAAATGCGAATAGTGGGCTCTGTATAAAGGAGGTACACCCATGCACAAAACTGGGGCCCAAAATTCATGTGATGCAACACTGCCCACAAGTAATTCCATTCAAAAGTGTTGAATGCTTTTTCCAAATCCAGTGCCATCAAGGCGAACTCCTGATCAGTCTCCGAGGTCTCATGCAAGACATGTGCGTAGATTAAGGGCAGTGCTGTGCGCCGGTATAAAGCCACATTGATCCTCATGGATCAGATCTCGTATCACTCCCCTCAGTCTGGTGGCCAAGACCTTACACAGGTTTTAACATCTGAATTTTACATAGTCAGGGGTCTGTAAGCTGAGGGATTTGTTGCATCTCCCGCTGGTTTTAGCATCAGGCATACTATACCCGTCCCGCATGGACGCCGGTAATGTTCTCCTGTCCCTCGCTTCCATGAATACCTCTAGTAATTTATGCAGGAGTGTGTCCTTAAATGTCTGATAGCGCTCCATCGGGAACCCATCCCCACCCGGAGCTTTAGATTTGTTCATTGCTTTACTGGCCTCTTCTAGCTCCTCCAAAGAGATATAATCCTCCAGCCCCTGTCGCTGCTCAGGACTCTGCCTATGAAGACCAGCCCCTCTCACAAAATCATCAAGGTCCCGTTCCAGACCAGGGGTTCCTGCACGAAGATGTCACTGCCACCTGACCTACAATATCCCCAAGAAAGTCAGGGGCATCCGCCAGGTTCACCACTCTCCCCGGTGCAAGATGTAAGTTGACAGATAATTACATTTTGGATTAGTATAGTTTCGTGAATAAACCTTAAAATATTTCATCTCATTTAGTTAAATAAAAATTAGCACTACTTGGCACATTTGTAAGTAGTTCTCGGCTTTAAATGTGAGAGTGTAACAGTTCTATCCCTTCCAGCAATTCAATAGATTTTGTAACTTTGACTGTGCCCTATATACTTTACTTCAAAGATCCGTATACCTATTGTGGTCCTCTTGATGAGTTGGTCTGGAAGAATCCAGCAATGGACAGTAGTTAGAAGCTTGATTAGATTAATTGCGCTTCATGTTTCCTACAATTCCAGAGGAAGCTGGAAATCATGGAGTGAGCTGGGCTAAAAGCGTTATCAGGATGGCCGTTGTCAGAAACATCGTTTGGCATATTGTGTATGTAATATTGTTGCACAAGTTTCATAAAAATGCCTCCTTGGCATGGTTACCCCCTGACTTTTTGCCTTTGCTGATGCTAAGTTTTGATTTGAAAGTGTGCTGAGGCCTGCTAACCAGGCCCCAGCACCAGTGTTTTTTCCCTAACCTGTACTTTTGTTCCACAATTAGCACCCCCTGGCATCCAGGTAAGTCCCTTGTAACTGGTACCCCTGGTACCAAGGGCCCTGATGCCAGGGAAGGTCTCTAAGGGATGCAGCATGTCTTATGCCACCCTAGGGACCCCTCACTCAGCACAGACACACTGCTTGCCAGCTTGTGTGTGCTGGTGAGGACAAAACGAGTAAGTCGACATGGCACTCCCCTCAGGGTGCCATGCCAACTTCACACTGCCTATGCAGTATAGATAAGTCACCCCTCTAGCAGGCCTTACAGCCCTAAGGCAGGGTGCACTATACCATAGGTGAGGGCATAAGTGCATGAGCACTATGCCCCTACGGTGTCTAAGCAAAACCTTAGACATTGTAAGTGCAGGGTAGCCATAAGAGTATATAGTCTGGGAGTCTGTCATGCACGAACCCCACAGCACCATAATGGCTACACTGAAAACTGGGAAGTTTGGTATCAAACTTCTCAGCACAATAAATGCACACTGATGCCAGTGTACATTTTATTGTAACATACACCCCAGAGGGCACCTTAGAGGTGCCCCCTGAAACCTTAACCATCTACCCGTGTAGGCTGACTGGTTTTAGCAGCCTGCCACACTCGAGACATGTTGCTGGCCACATGGGGAGAGTGACTTTGTCACTCTGTGGCTAGTAACAAAGCCTGTACTGGGTGGAGATGCTTATCACCTCCCCCTTGCAGGAACTGTAACACCTGGCGGTGAGCCTCAAAGGCTCACCCCCTTTGTTACAGCACCCCAGGGCATTCCAGCTAGTGGAGTTTCCAGCCCCCTCCGGCCACTGCCCCACTTTTGGCGGCAAGGCCGGAGGAGATAATGAGAAAAACAAGGAGGAGTCACTGGCCAGTCAGGACAGCCCCTAAGGCAACCTGAGCTGAGGTGACTCTGACTTTTAGAAATCCTCCATCTTGCAGATGGAGGATTCCCCCAATAGGGATAGGAATGTGACCCCCTCCCCTTGGGAGGAGGCACAAAGAGGGTGTACCCACCCTCAGGGCTAGTAGCCATTGACTACTAACCCCCCAGACCTAAACGCACCCTTAAATTTAGTGTTTAAGGGCTTCCCAGAACCTAGGAACTCAGATTCCTGCAACCTAAGAAGAAGAGGACTGCTAAGCTGAAAAACCCTGCAGAGAAGACGGAGACACCAACTGCTTTGGCCCCAGCTCTACCGGCCTGTCTCCCCACCTTCTAAAGACACTGCTCCAGCGACGCTCTCCCTAGGGACCAGCGACCTCTGAATCCTCAGAGGACTGCCCTGCTCTAGAAGGACCAAGAAACTCCCGAGGACAGCGGCTCTGTTCACCCAAGACTGCAACTTTGTTATAAAAGAGCAACTTCAAAACAACTTGCGTTTCCTGCCGGAAGCGTGAGACTTGCTACTCTGCACCCAATGCCCCCGGCTCGACTTGTGGAGAACCAACACTTCAGGGAGGACTCCCCGGCGATTGCGAGACCGTGAGTAGCCAGAGTTGCCCCCCCCTCAGCCCCCACAGCGACGCCTGCAGAGGGAATCCCGAGGCTCCCCCTGACCGCGACTGCCTGTTTCCCAGATCCCAACGCCTGGTAAAGACTCTGCACCCGCAGCCCCCAGGAACTGAAATATCAGAACTCCAGTGCAGGAGTGACCCCCAGGAGGCCCTCTCCCTCGCCTAGGTGATGGCTACCCCGAGGAGCCCCCCCCCTTGCCTGCCTGCATCGCTATTGGAAACCTGACGCGTTTTTGCACACTGCACCCGGCCGCCCCGTGCTGCTGAGGGTGTACTTTCCGTGCTGACTTGTGTCCCCCCCGGTGCCCTACAAAACCCCCCTGGTCTGCCCTCCAAACACGCGGGTACTTACCTGCTGGCAGACTGGAACCGGGGCACCCCCTTCTCCATTAAAGCCTATGCGTTTTGGGCACCACTTTGACCTCTGCACCTGACCGGCCCTGAGCTGCTGGTGTGGAAACTTTGGGGTTGCTCTGAACCCCCACCGGTGGGCTACCTTGGACCCAAACTTGAACCCGTAGGTGGTTTACTTACCTGCAAAAACTAACTAACTCTTACTCCCCCCAGGAACTGTTGAAAATTGCACAGTGTCTAGTTTTAAAATAGCTATAAGTGATTTATTTGAAAAATGTGTATGCTATTTTGATTATTCAAAGTTCCTAAAGTACCTACCTGCAATACCTTTCATTTGAAGTATTACACGTAAATCTTGAACCTGTGGTTCTTGAAATAAACTAAGAAAATATATTTTTCTCTACAAAAACCTATTGGCCTGGAATTGTCTTTGAGTGTGTGTTCCTCGTTTATTGCTTGTGTATGTACAACAAATGCTTAACACTACTCCTTTGATAAGCCTACTGCTCGACCACACTACCACAAAATAGAGCATTAGAATTATCTCTTTTTGCCACTATCTTACCTCTAAGGGGAACCCTTGGACTCTGTGCATACTATTCCTTACTTTGAAATAGTGCATACAGAGCCAACTTCCTACAAATCTTCAATTATTTCTTTCAATGGACCAATACGTTTCTGGATGCTGTTTAAGGTACCATATATATGACAGAAAATATTCTGACAATTATATAATGCTATTACACCATTGAGGGCTCACATTTTCAATGCCATGAAAATGTGTGACATGTTGGATAAAATTACTATTTTGAGAAGAATTACTTACCTAATCAGAGAATTGCTCCTCCTCTGAAAACGTTTGGTGAGCAATTTCAAAATAGCCTTTTCACTAAGTTAGCACAACAGAAATACCCACATAGATGCATGCGTAAGTATTGGTCCAAAATCAGTTAAATACAGAATAAAAAAAAACTTTCCTATCGCTGGGTGTGCAGAAATCTATATCACCCACAAAACACAATAGTTTTGCCCAATCTTTTCAAATATGAATGCTAGAATATGTATATCACTTCTATATCACAAAGCGTTCATTGACCTATCCACTGATTTAATCCATCAAACAGATTGTTATGGTAATCACATATGCTTAGGAAGTTGCTATGGATGAGTACCTTTGACCTTGTATGTAAACCACTGCAGTTTCTTTTAGTTAAGCCTGCCACAATGAACTGCTGCTGCCATGTTTTAGCAGCATGGGTGACAGCACCCTCATACTTTGTAATACATGTTGCCGGGAGATGGTTCAGCATCTGTGCATCCTAGAACTCTTGTAATCTAATCAGGGTGCAGTGGTGCCCTGCCGAATCTGATGCAAACATTTTTATGAGGTAACTGTCTAAATTGTGATTTAAGCCTGCGGCCTAGTAGGAGAGTGGAACTGATATGGCTCTCCAGCCTTACTTACTAAAGGGATATGGGAAATGTAAATGTAATTGAAAATCACAACCAGAACAAAAACAAACAAGCATTTGCAATGCAATAGGTCTCGCATTGGCTTGAGTTAGAGCTATTGGCATTGTAAGTTCATAAATGGACTTTTCTTGCCACGTAAACTGGTCAACCCTGCCTCATAATTTAGTTTTTTCCTGACTATAATTCCAGTGGCCCTGTACATAACTAAAGCATTTCCATTTACATTCTTCCTCTATCAGCAGCAAAATTTAAATCTGCCTTGCTAACTCCAATAGAATACCACGTTTACCACCCCACAGTCAGAGTTGCTGGCTGGCTAATACAATTACTCAAAAAAATACAAGACTGTCACAGAAGAGAAATAAACTAGAAGGTTCACCCGAACATATCAAGAGTTCAAACAGTCCGCATGAAAAAAGAATGTGACAAAATAATGCGGTGTGTAACTATATATTGAGCCCTAGAGAGCATAGTACATTACACATTTTCAAGGCTAGCAGGACTATTGCAGTGATATTACGAACAAGGTATATAAAAAAACATCTCCCAGCTGTAAAGTTTCATCCATGAGAAAACTTAAAAAGATAATGAATGTTGGTAGGGGTTATTATTTTGCAGTCCCCACTAACATAGTGTTGTAAACACATGATCGTGTAACCATATAGTTAGCCCCTGAATAGCATAGCCAAGCGTAACCATCTATTTAGCCCCTAGAGGGTATAGTGCATTACACATTTTCAGAAATAGGAGCCCTATAGCAATTGCATTACAAACAAGGCCATTGAAAGACAAGCTACTCCCAACTGTAAAATAAAAGTTCCAGCCACGAGAGAGCTGAAACAGACACTGAATGGTGGGAGGAGTTATTATTTTGAAGTCCCTACCAACCTAGTTTGGGTTCCGAAAGATGATGCAAACAGAAAGAGCACATAGTCGTGAACATTTTGGTGGTGGTCCCGTTGTCCTAGGACCACCACAGCCTGAGTTATGAGCAAAAATGTTTTGTTAAAGTGCAGTGAAAGTTATGTGGTATCGGCTAGCCTCCTGTGCCGGGAGAGCCACTTTCGCTTTGAGGATTTCTGTTTTACTGTAAACCATTTATCAATTTCAAGTGTTCCCAGAAGCATGACCACTTGATGTTGTAGCTGTGGGGGTGGGGTAGGATGGCTGTGCACAATGGCTAGTGCACGCTGCCTGTGGAAGTGCACACTCATGTCACGTGGGAAACTAAAGTGTAAACATGAGTGGTGAGCACTACTAGAAGTGAAGCTTAGGCCAAGACTAAATGTTTCACTACATGTGACTGATTCTGTAAAACAGAAGAGAGTTGTGTACATGTCTGGTTTATGTTGTGTGTGCAGGTTTCCGTTTCTGTGTGTGTGTGTGTAATAACCTGCAGTATAAACAAACAGAGATTTGTTCTCTTCGGAAAGGTCACCTCCTTCCGATCGCTTGCTTTTTTTTGTTCACATGTTCTAGAAAACTTTTCTTGCCACACAAACTAAAAAAAAAATTAAAACAGTTGACATAAGTGAGCCGATTCAAAGCGTCACAGCTGCCATGAGCGTACGTACGAAGGAGAGACACAAAAGGAAAAAGAAGTTTGCTCTGAGTCAAAGTTATCAGCAAAAGTGCAATTATCCATGCAACAGGGTTGATGGCCAAGGCAGTAACAAAGCTGCCCCAATGTGGGGCAAACATAACGCATTTACCAATGATAACAACGGATTTATGAAAGGCAGATCCATGAATGAGTGATAGTGATGGGTGTGCGGTGGGCATGGTTGAAAGCCCAGATACATACCAACACATTAGAAAAGCAACGCTTGCGCTGTTATGTTTGACCTAAAAATGATGTCAATTATGTTCTGAAGCATTTACTGATATTGTGAGTAATCGTGAAGCACCATACATGGATTAAAACATGTTTGTATACATCATCATATTGAGCTCAAAACTGCATTACCATATTATGGATCTAAAGTCAAAATATTTCATCCTCCATTTGTGTTGTTTGTACTTAAACAGCTTGAAAATTATTGATCTCTAAACACCCCCGCAACTGCCAACACATGTTTTGTGGCTATTCTGCTTTTAAGATCAAATTTAAATCAATCTGACTGTCTTTCAAAACAAAGATATTATCTTCTCTTCCTTATGTATTTGACATTGTTTTTTGTTTTTGTTCTGGTCGTGATTTTGGATTGCATTTCCACTTCTCACATCCAATTAGTAACTTGCAATTTGCAAATGGATATCTGGCATTAAGGAATGAAGGCGCAGGGCCATCTTTCTTGGGTTATCCGTAACTTTATTCCACTCCTCCCCTTTTACTGAAGTAAAGGACCACACTGTTAACATTTTGTAAGATACCAGCTAACAATTCTGGTCAAACAAGAGAGGAGCTACTATAGGGAAGGAAATCTACGATCTGAAATGAGTGCTGAGTTCAATGAAAGATGTGGGGACATCCGGCCGTGTGAATAAAGGAGAGTGGCTCAGCAGATTAGAGTGGAAATTGTTTGTGCCAGACCCTGTGATTGGCAAACATGAGCAGATGACCGCAGGACAACCAGGATGTCACTGTAACTCACTGACAGCTCTCTCCCCCAGAGCAGCACAGCTGAATACATGGCCCAACACCACAAGCATGTATTAGAGGTGGCAGGAGACCACCAAAGGAAGAAGAGGTGAGCAGTAGCCTCTGATTCAAAGAGACGTGCACTGGGAAACCTTATGATTTAGGCTGACAGAAGGTGTTTAGAGTAAGACACTTGTGGGAAAAGTGAACTAAGTGCTCTGACAGTATACATATAAGGATTTGGAGTGACCTAACTGGTTGTACAGCGGTCCTACTGCTCTGAGCACAGAAAATTCTGGGGACCCGTTCTAGGGTGCTGTAAATTGGAACAGCGCTAGGCTGTACCTGCAATGGTTGAGGAGAGTTGCTGATAGGGCAGCACACTAGGCTGTACATGGCAATCCTGCACAAAGTGGAGGGAGGCTGCAAAACCAGTGACCAACAAGTCATCCCTCCAGACCTGGGAGGCCTTCTTGTTGTGTTCAAAGCTGCAGTTGGATGAAATGGAAAGAGTCATTGGAAAGAGTCATTGATAATGGTTTCATAGAGAAAAAATGTTGGGGGCCAGATACTGTCATTGGATATGTAGAAAAAAATTAGAGGATCCTGAGAACAGGTCCTGTCTGAAATAGATGAATTCAATCTGTCTTGTAAGAGACACTAGGTGAAGGTATCAAGCCTACACATTGGCACCCTTCTACACTGGACAAAAGATCAACCAGAAGGCCATCCAATTACTCTCAAACTCACGTATAGAGTAATTAGGACAAGTTCAGGAAGAGATAACCCTCCACATATCCCACATGAGTACCTTTCTTTGAAGAGAAGGAGGAGGTACAGGTTATTGCTTGCACTAAAATGCCATCATCATTGAAGGCTACATGGTTCAGTTGATCTAACGTCAAGCAGGGATGACTTTGAAAAAGCAGAGAGAATGCTGAATTCCTTCACAAGAATAACTTGCCTTACCAATGGGGTAATCTCTTTAGCCTGTTCCTCTACTGCAAGTGGGTGTGCCTTCTAGGGGCAGATTTCAGCTACAGAGCGTTTTTTAGAATTGGCTGAACAGAGGATAGAAGATTCTAATAAGAAATCGAAACTTAGCCATATCTCTGTTTCCTCTGATCTCTCGAGAAGACATGGCTCTAAACAAAAGCACTCTGAAAAACAGACACCAGAACAGATTTTCCTCTTCTCAATAATTTAATCCTCCAAAGTCAAGTGTAGAGTGAAGGCCCCTCTTTCACCTGCTGGTCCATTGAGCGGACATTTACTGACTGCTACCCATTTTCAGCACCTCATTGATGCCACAGATGAAGTAGTTCTGGAAAAAGCGTTGCCTGTTCCTGCTACCTATATGATTCTCAGACTAGAAGGCAATCCAGACCTCTAGTTGTGAATAAGGCAAAGGATAATGTGGAAGTAGTCTCCCTGTGGAACCATATCATAGAAGAGGTGTTAATAGAGAATCAGGATAATCTGGTTCCTGTTTCTTCAATTTAAGATTATTTTTCAGCCTGTCAGTGACCCTGCACTTTCTTTCCTTTCCAGTGTTTAGCCTCCACAGTTTACAGATTGGGCTGAGCTCAAGACTTTGGTGGTTTCAATGGTGTGGCATTATTAGTTTTCTGGGGTAAGCAGAGAAATTTCCTGATACTTTGAGAGTGGTTAAATTTTGCTCTGCTTCGCAGGTCACAAAAATGCTTATAAGAGGATGTTGCTTTTTTTGGGTCTGGTGGATAAGAAGATAAAGAATTCTTTAAGAGAGGTCACTTCTTGCACCATGGTTTCTATTAGAGGTGGCACCAGTTGCTCAGTTTCCACTCTTTAGACTTTGACTAGTTCTTTGTCACCTTGAATGAAGGAAAAATACTGTGTTCCTATTCCTGAAATAAATGAAAAAATAACTTTAGTTAGATACTAATGTATCATTGTTTGGACTGTTGTAGAAGCAATGGTGGCTGTAGCAGACCATACAGATTACTTGCCAAGTACATGAAAGGAGGAGGCTTCTCAGGCATCATTGATGCTTGAGCTTCCTTTACTGCATCAAACGCTATTTGTTTCAAGATGGTAATGGTGAACAGGCAGGTGGCAGAGGTTGACTTAGGTTTTTCTGATGTTGCCTCATCCTTACTATGGAGGCTTTCTGACCCAGCAATTTTCTCCTGGAACACAGTTTCTTTCTTGTATCACTAGGTGTGATAGTGGATCTTATCAGAATTTTATGGATCTCACAGATGCAGAAGTCAGCATGACTATACTGATTATAGTGCCACTTCTTATATTATTTTTGAACCACCATGCAAGTTTGAATTGACTTTGTTTATGGTATTGAAAGTAATATGCACAGGTATTCCATAGGCATTCTTTTCATGTATCCGCATTCAGGGACCAGGCTGACATTTGGTCAGCAGACATTCTCAAGAAAGCCTCCTTGAAGAAGGCTCCATAGTCAAGAGGTTAGTCATTCCAGTTGCATTACAGTAACAGGGTCTGAAAGTGTAGACCACCTGCTTCCTAGAACCCAAGACTGGGGATGTTTTTGAAACTCCTTCTCCAGGAATGTGATATTTCAGTTGATACCTCTATCTGAGATCACACTGAAGGCCGTCTAAAAGAACTTTCTGACTTACTTTAAATTGGAGGATGCCTATTTTTGTTCTGATTTATCCAAATCATCGGATATTCTCAAGATTTGCCATTCCCTGTGCATTTTTTGATTCCAAAGGCAGCCCTTTGTAGAAAATTTTAATCCACACCTTTTTAGAAGTGTTCTATCCCAATTGGTGGATTTTCTACTTGTGAGAGGAGTTAATTTGTAAGCATGCCTAGACGAACTGGTGGTTCTTGCTGCAACCTTTTCATATAGCTCTCTCTCACATGACCCTGATCTGTAATATGTCTAAGGTTTTGGTTGGATCTCGGTATGGTAGTTCACATATGTGTGTTGTGTATTGCTCTCATCTGCCAGGACTCTGAAGCTCTGGACTCTCCTGTGCCTAAAGAGAAGCCTCTGGTCAGTCAATGGTTGGGCTCCCGGGGTGAGAAGGTAACCAGCATTTTTAGGGAGGTTTGGTGCAGGCTGAGGATTTAGTCAATTACATCCTGGAACACTGGACACTGGGATCCTCGGACTATGATATCCTCAGACCAGTGCCTCTTTCCTTGAGGGTTTCTTTCCAATGGTTACCGAAGGTGTTTTCCATACTGGAGTTAAGCGTTGATCTCTGCCTATAAAGGATGTAAGAGAAGATGCCAGTGGTATGAGATGGGTTGCCACCCGTGGGCCTGATGTGGTGTAGGGTGTAAGGTTGGATCATAAGATTGTCATGTCTTTAAACTAGAGTGAGCTGGATAGAGAAACAGTCCTTTTATGTACATATACAGGTCAAGGTCCTTCTTATATGCACCAACATGCTGCTGAAGTCATACATCAACAGAAATAAAGCACTTCCTCCTTGCTCTTCTGGCATATTATCTGTTGACCTAGGCAGAATCTTATCTCTATTCGGTTTAGCTTTTCAGTTTCTGGGGGTCGGAGAATGTGAAGGCTGATGCCCTGAGTCAGATGTTTCCATTTTCATTGGCCCTCTAGAGACAGCAGGAAGTTCAGTGGATGGAAATATTTGACTCCAGCCAGTTTGCTCTGCTGCTGGCTTTCTGCATGTGAAGGAATGAAAGCGTATTTGTGGCTATATGTTATATCCTTTCAATGGCACAATGTAATGTGTATTTCTCCCTATTCTTCCTCTATCTCAAGGTGCTGCACAAGATCAGGAGGGTGGAGTCCCCAGTCATTCTAGTGGCTTCCTCTTTTCTACTTGATGACAGTCAGGCTATAATATCTGCTTCCTCTGCCCACATTGTGGCATTTGTCAGCCAGTCCCTTCCTCAGTCAGTTATCCTGGGTATGACTTATGGTCTATAAGACGAAGAGTTTACCTTCAGTTTGGGCATGTCCAGTGCAATTGGGGTTGGGGTGAGGGCATTTTCTCTGTTTCGATGCCCGTCTACTGTGCGAGTGTCTGCAGAGCATTGGACAGTTTTCTGCTTCTTGTATGGAGCTCACAATCTTTCTCCTGTTCTCTGTGACCCTTGAGCAACTTGGACTTCCTGTGTGATGATTTGGAATTGTGTATCCAGCTGGCAGCTGCCAGGCTGTTCAAGGAGTCTTAAGAGTATTTGTCATTTATTAAGGATTACAAAGAGCTGTGAAACTATTTGTCATATATTTGAATTACAAGGAGCCTTGAGTGTATGTGTCATCTATAGAGGGTTATATTTCTCATTTGAGGAGGGTTTTCAAGTTGAACCATCCAAAATGGTTCTGAGATACATTTTGGGATCCTCTTTTGGTCCTACGGGGCTTGATGAGTAGTTCTCAACCATTTGAGCCTTTGAATGAGATCCCTCCACAATGTATTTCTTGGATGGCAGCTTTTCTGGTTGCCATTACTTCATCCTGATGCCTATGGGAGCTTAGTTCTTTTCTGTTTCAAACAATTTATTTTCAGTTTTGTCTTTGGGGGCTTGGGTTTCTTCCCACTTCAATATTCTGGTCTAAAGTTGTGTTATGGTTTTCTATTTCCCAAAATATATTGCTTCCTACAGTGGCCCTTGTCAGTTCAGTGGTTTATCTCTGGCTAAACAGAGCTTTCAGTGCCTTAAGCTACTTCTTTACTCTGCCTGTGTAGGTATTTGAGACTTTTTTTCTAGTAGTTCTGCCCAAGCATTTTCAGTGAAGCTACCTAGTTCAGATGTCACCCTTATACTAGTGTATCTTGGCATGACTTGTTTGACTTATAAATCCAGAAGCATAAGGCTGTACACTCATTCTCCACTGGTGGATTTGGACCTTGGGGGAAGTATCATAAATTAATTTCAAATTATTGGCATAATGCTCCAGAAAGACAGCCGAGCACAATTGTTTGCTCTGCATAGTAGCACACTTGAACTCTTTGGTGGGAATATTTCAGCCAGTAGGGCAATGGGCTGTGCTCCATATTCGTGGATAAATCTGGTGGAACCCTTGATTGAGCAAATCTCTAGATATTTGTTCCTTTTTTTGTTTCTCCAAAAATATCCCTTCCGTATCTGGCAGTTTTTGCTGCTCTTGATAGGGTCGCTGCCTGTGGTGGGCCCTGTCCCTTTGCAAGTGGTTTGACCCATAATCTCTCTCTGTTCACCCCATCAAAGGGTGCTGATAAATCTATGAAAGTACTATATATTTACCTTTAGGCACTTATCTCACAAAGACCATTTGAAGGACCCTTATCTGGCCAATAGTCAAGGACCCTTGAAGGAATCTGCCAAGATGAAGGAAAGGGTGGTTCTTGCATTATGACTTGTATTAGAATGTTACCTTCTCCATCAAATAGTACCTAAACACAGGTTCTCCATTCAATGAGCCTGGAACACTGTGATGATGACAGCCAGGTCAAATGTGCCTTCCAAAATTGTAAGTCCCTAGTTCTTGACAAATTTGAAGCTATCTTTGGTAGAGTGATTTGATGCCATTGCTGTATCATTCTCAGCCTATCAATATATTTAGTAGAACTTTGAAAGTTCATAACTCCGGTTGCTTAATACACACTTTCTGCCCAGGTTGGAATTCCACAGATGTCGCATTTTAGTCCTACCACTCTTTCGTCACAGCCTGGCTGGCTCCTAAGTTGTTGGAAGCCTGCTTCCACAACTTAGCCATTTGGTTCTTGAAGACCAGCATGTATTTCATTATATCCTGGGGTGTCTTCCTGGGAGCTTGCACCCATCCTTCCTTGACCAAAGTCTGAGGTCCTCTGACAGGGTTCCCATACAGAAGCTCAAAGGGGCTGAAGCCTACTCCCTTCTGTAGTATCTTCTTGTAGGCAAACAAGGGGCATGGCAAGATGATATTCCACCTTTTCCTCAAGGCCTCTGGTAGGCCTCTGATCATGCAGATGAGGTTCTTGTTGAACCTCTCAACAAGCCCATTTGTGGTACGGAGTAGACATCTTATAGTTTACTGCACACTCCTTCCACATTGACTGCATGTAAGTAGTCAACATGACATTCAGTTGAGTCCCTGTCAGACACAACTTCCTTCCTTTTTCACATAGAAATTCCCATCAGGGCCCTATCCACTGCAGGTGCAGTTATGGTCCTCAGAGAGATTGCTCCACCAGAACCAGGATAAACATGCTATCTGATGCAGTCTAGGGATCCATAGGCCCAAAAATGTCAATGCCCACCCAGTCAAAGTATGTGCCAACATCAAGTATTAGGAGGGGCTTCAGCTTCTGCCCTGTCTTGCCACTGGTCTGGCGGGTGACACAGGTCCTACAGAATGCATCTGAGGAAGTCCTGATATTGGACAAATAGAAGTGGGGGACAAGCCTTGCAAAGATCTTGTCTTGGCCCAACTGTCCTGCCAGGGAAATTTCTTGAGTCAACCTCAGTAGGAAGGCCTGGTAGCATTTTGATCCCTCCAGTGTCCTTGTTGTCCCATGCACAGGAGCCTTAGGTTCACTGTAAAGGGGAGTGACCTCCTAGAAAATGTGATAGCTCCCAGACACATCACCTGCTGCTTGTCCTTCAGCCTGGCGCCTCATGCCATCAAGCGTTGGGCACTACCATTGTACCCTACAGAACTCTTCCTTGGTGATGCCTCCTTCTACATGCAGTCCAGCAGGTGTAGGCAGGTCAACAAGGGAAGCAGTGCCTTCCTCAGTAGACTCCGGGGCAGCCACTGCAATGCTCCATCCATCTCACTGGGGGTACACCAAGGGGCTGGTTTCCCATGCCCTCTGCCTTTCCTCTTTTTAGCAGCTGGCTGGGCATTTAATCCAGCACTCCAGGCGTCCGCCTTTTCTGGCTCCGCTCCTGGGCATCCTTTGAGTTGTATTAGGGCCCTTCAGAGAACTTATCTCCCCGCTCCTTCCTCTGGTGAGAAACTTGATCACCCTTTAGGGGAATCCCATAGATGTCTTTTTCGACACTCTGACATAGATTTCCTCCTCCTCCTCAGCAAGCTTTGTGGGATCAGTAAGCTTTCTATCAACCAGGTGATGGCTGTACAAGAACTATCAAGCATGTGCTCCTTTAAAATCAAATTGTATAGCTGTGTATACTCATTAGCTGTGCTGCCCCTCACCTAGCTCCTTACCTAGCCCTTCAGTGCCTTCCTGGCGTAATCCAAGAAATTCAGCCAGGTTTATGATAGCATTCTGTGTCTGCCCCTGAACCTGAGTCTATACCTCTCAGGGGTCAGTCCAAACACGCTGACTAGGATGACCTTAATTACAGTGGAGCATGTCTGGGCCTCTACCTCTAGTATAATGAATTTGTGGCGCCCGCTGTGGGCATATACCTCCATGAACTAACACCCCAGAACTCCTCTGAGACCTTGTACACCCTTAGGGCCACTTCATAGGCTGAAAACCATATGTCTATGTCAACTCCTTCCAGATAACTGGGTGCTAAATCCTTGGGTATCTTGACTCTGGACTCACAAGTGGACACTCTGCCACCATTACCATTGCTGGACTCTACTTCCAGGGCTCTTATGTCCAGCCCCGGCATACTGAGCTCATGGGTCAATTTCTTCTCCTCAAGAGCCAGCTTTAACTTTGTAAGCTCCAATTTGTGCTTCCTTTCCTTCCTAGTGTCTTCCAGCTCTGGGAACAGTTTCCCGGAAGAGACACTGCTCACTGGTCTGGGAAGCACCACTATTCTTGCCAAGCTGTTGGCCCTCTCCACATGTAGCTCCTGAGCCACATCAGACTCCAGATTCAGGTCAAACTTCTCCTCTAGAATTTCCTCTTCTGCGCTGGGATGTCATTCCCTGCTACTTGGGCCTTCTGCAACTCCACCTTTCAGATGAAACCTCTAGTAGACACTTACAAATTCATACAGAAATTCCTCAGCTGGGACATAGTATAAGACTCTAAGCTACGCAGCTCACAATCCGTTACTGTAGGTGGAGGTTCTGCTTCTCCAGAGTGAAACATAATTTACCAGAAAAATCAAAAAAGCCAATCAGGGAGAATTGAAAAAAAATCAAAATGGTCTTAGTGTAGAGTTGTAGTGAACACTGAGTTACTAATTGGTAAGCACAAACACAAGACCTATCCTCACTGCTGATCACCACTGTTAGAATTGGTGTTTCTTGTTGTCAGAGTGTACACCTTGTGCAAGCAGGAGCCACCTAGGTACACACCTAAAGATAACCTGTGCTGTCTTTCTGGTACCTTGATACAGAGCTGGCAGGCTTATCTAAAGAGGCAATGTGTAAAGTATTTGTGCAACACACACACACACGCTGTAACACAATACAAAACACCACAATCAGGACATCATAGAGTGTTAGTAAAATGTTATATATATATATATATATGTATATATATATTGGGTTTTTTTTTCACTGAAAAAACAAAGGTTACAGACACATTATAGTTAGGTTGTGAATGTACTGTGAAACCACAGCAATTCAGCAATTATAGTTAAAGTCATTTCAAGTAACTATAATTCGTGCTCTCACATGCACATTTTTTTTCTTCAAGAATTTGACTGCTAATGTTTAATTTATACTTTTAATGACGTTATAGAAGTTGTCATGACTGCTGTAATATCTGGGGTAATTAGCATTGCATGGCATGTTTGACAGCTCTCACTTGAAGAAAGCGGAGTTTGTTTGCTTTTGCTTGGTGGGAGCTATCAGCTCCCACCAAGCAAAAGCAAACAGCTATGTCCTGGGAGTGGGCACCCCGGGACATAGCAGGCCTGGGGGGTGGCAGTCCTCAGGGCCTTTGCAGGCTCTACGAGGGGGACAGCAGGCCCCTCTCCAAATTGCAATTTGCCCTGGAGAAGTGGTGATCCCTGGGTAGGGGGTCTGCAAAGGACCCTGTTAATTCTTTAATTTGATTCCAGGTAGGTGGTGATTCTCAGGTTAGGGGTCTGCGAAGGCCTCCTTAATTTTTAAATTGTTCTGTGGGGAGGTGGCGGTCCCTGGGGCTTCGGGGGGGGGGGGGCAGGTGGACCCCTACATGGATTACACATTGTACCCCAGGGAGGTGGCAGGCACTGGTGCTGCGGGGGGCCAGGCAGCCTCCTGCATTTTATTAGCTATTAGCCCAAGGAGATGGTGGTACCTGGACTGAGGACTGAGGGGGGGGGGGGGCAGGTGTTCCTCTGCATTCAATGCCTCTGGACTTGGACCACCCGGAGGCCTCTCTGAAACAAGCGCAGGAGTCTGCGTTTGTTTTTAAAAAGAAAATCTTACAGTGGATTTGAAACCCCATCACAAATTTAAGGTACGTTTTCTAAAAAGGCTTTTTTGCGCTGAGGAGTCCCGCTGGGACCCCAGAACCAGAGCTAAGGGCTCAAGGTGTCCCTTCTCAGGCCCCTTTTCAGTTTTCAACCTCTTTTTCTGGGACTCGGCTGAAGCCGACTCTCACCATTGCTGCCAACACTTCCTTGATCAAGGGTCACAAATCCTTCGCATCCCTATAAATACAAATTAGCATTTTCTTCAATTTCTCAAAAACTGCTGAACGGATTTACACCAAATAACAAAAAGGTCTCTTTCTGGACCAAGAGCTGCCTTTCAGAAAAATTGGTGTAATTATGTCCAGTGGTTTGGGTGCTATCACTGTTCAAAATCCCTAGGGAAAAATGCAGATCGAAAAATGCATTTTGGGACCACTGCTTTTTCACGGACCCTGCCTCAAAGGTCACCCCGAAACTTTCCAGACAGCAGCTGACGTGAATGTTATATTTTTTTTGGGTAAGATTTAGTGATGATTCGTCAACTGGCGCCAAAGATATAGGCATGTAAAAAAATGCTTTTTCTATAGAAACTAGGTCTTAACTATAAGTAACGAGTGATGATCTAGGTAAAATACCCTATGATTAAAACAAGACCAAAACTACAAAAATCCAATAAGTAGAAGCAGAGTTATGAATTTTCAAATAATCCTAAAATAGTGTTTAGAAGTCCCTAGCACTAAAAAGATTACTTGAGGTCACGCTAGATCAAGGTAAATCCAAAGTTCAGACCGACCGTGATGGAGGCTACAGGACCCATGCAGAGCCGGCGGAACAGTAACTTTGATAGAGGGTCACGTTGACAATGCACAGGCGATGCGTCAGTTCTGATCCTTGCAATCAGTGGGATGCGTCATTGTCGAACCATGCAGATCTCTTGCAATGAAGGCAATGAATTGGCCGCGAGCCAGCATAATGTAAGCAATGCGTTGGTTCCAAGCTGCAAAGCTTTGGGGATGTGTTGACTATTGGGTAGTGTTTGGCACTGAGGGTAAGCATTCACATTGAGCCGCTGGGCTGGAGTGATGCATCAGCGATAAGCCACGCAAAGCCAGAGATGCATCAGAATCAAAGGTCGATGCATTGCACAGTTGGCAATGCAGTGTCGAGGGCAGCAGTGGTGATGCGTCAGAGTCAAGAGGAGAATAAGCCGGTTCCGATTGGTGCATCACCATTGATGCTTTGATTTTCTTTGAGTGCAGCACAGAAACCCACTTCCACCGGCCCAGGACTGAATTGGCACTACTTGGTAGAGCAGGACTCACTGCAGACAGAGTCCAGGTGCTAGTAGCAGGTGGCAGGCAGTCTTTGATTTCTCTTAAATTGCAAGAGAACAGCAAGAAAAGCAGGCAAGCCAACACACCCTTGGATTAACTCTGAGTTCAAATGGAGGAGTGTCCAGTCCTGCCTCAGCAGAGCAGAGATCAGCAGGCATCAAGGTAACTCATCAAAGAAGAGAGAAGTCCTATTTGGAAAGCAGGCAGCAGAGTGGCACTCCTTATAGCACAGCAGTACTTACTCCTGGCAGAATTCTTCACAGGTCCAGTTGTGTACTGATTTGGTAGGGTCAGAGACCCAGTTTTTACACCATCTAGGGAAAAGGGGTGATTTCAAAGAAGGGTCTTCCTTACCCTGTGTTCAAAATGGCCCTTTCTGCAGGGTTACCCCCAAACATTTTGCCTTTCTCCTCTTATTTTTCTGACCCTCTTTTTGTTGGTCTTAGGACTCTGAGCCCTTTACAAGTGCTAATCATTTCTAAAGTGCATGTGCTCTCTTCCCTAAAACTTGGCATATTTGGTTTATAGCTGTTTGGCTTATTTAATTTACCTGTAAGTCTCTTGTAAAGTGGTATACTATATACCCAGGGCCTGTGAATTAAATGCTACTAGTGGGCCTGCAGTGCTGATTTTGCCACCCTCAGAAGTAGCCTACAGAAGTAGCCTTTCAAACTTGTCTCTGGCCTACCGCTGCAGGGCCTGCATGTGCAGTTTACTGCCACACTGACTTAGCAAGTCAAACCCTAAGTTAGGCCCTAGATAGCCCTATGGGCAAGTTGCTGTGTATGTAAAAGGTAGGACATATATTTTTATGTGTTACATGTCCTAGTAATGACATACAGCCTATTTCGTTTTCACTGTTGTAACTGCTGCCCCTCTCATAGGCTTGCATTAGGAATTGCCTTATACATGTCTAAGTGGTAATTTCTGGTCTGTGAGGAGTAACGTAGGCATGTTTGGTATGTTTAGAATGATAGTGAGAAATCCTGCTTATTGGTGAAGGTTGATTTTACATTACTATTTTAGAAATGCCACTTTTAGAAAGTGGGCATTTCTCTGTGCTTATAACTCTAGTGCTTTGCAGCATGACTCCAATCAACATCTAGGGCAGAGTGACGTCTACACTTTGTGCATACTTTCCAGACAGCCATCGCACAGGAGAGTCTGGGTGCATCTGCATACAGATAGTCTTCCTGGGCCGAGAGAGAGGAAAGTTGGGCACATTTTCACTTGTATAGGTTGTGTCCTGCACTCACACAAAAGGCTAATTTACCACCTACTGATGTCTGCGGCCAGAGTAGGGGAAGAGGGAAACTCATGTAACTGGTCAGACCTTGCTGGAAACTTTCCCCATCCTCTAGAAGCCAGCCACTTGGAGTAGAAGTACAGCGGCTCTGACCTCATGATTTTTACAGCATTTTTGGTAACTGGGACTGAACCGTTGCTAGAAGGATGGCTGAGCTGCATAAGGACTCATCTGGACTGCTCTGCTGTTGTAACCCTGCTGCCTGCTACATGCTGGGTGGCCTAAGGACTCACTAGATGTTTTTTCTGCTTGTTGCTCTGCTGCCATTGCGCATTGACTGTGGGACCCCCAGGCACTATTGGACTGAATGGGGAACCACCATTGTTTGCCTGATGTGCTGACCTGCCTTCCCGTGGAGCCCCCAAGTGTTCTTCTGAGGTTGGGCAGCCCCTGAAGTGGCCATGGGACCTTGAGTCCAGCCCCCACAGTCTCCTCATACAGTGCGTGTTGAGTACTGCCTTTTTATTTCTCTGAACAACCATAGCGCCTGGTGAGCGCTATATATGGTAACTTTATTGGTGCAACTATAGAGCGAGACGTGCTCTTTATGGGCCCCCAGCATGAGGAGAGTGCTTCATTGGCTGGTAGTGTGACCTGAAGTAGGAGCTGTGCTATGGTGATTCTTCATCTCTTCCATCTGAGAAAGCTGAGTGCCCCTGACAGAACTCACCACCTGCCTCCTATCCCTATAAACCTTGCTACCTCCTGACAGTGCCTTTGGGCTGGGTGCACTGCCTTTTGGGGATCAGCACATCCCCTGAGCCAATGTGCTCACTGTGGTGGCATTGAGGGGAGGGCGAGTTGCAAGAGAGCCTGGCGGCCTCTTGTCCTAGAGGAGACCTGCCTAGCTTGCCTTGTGCTGGGAGGGAAAGCAGGAACCTTGTGCTTCGTTTCCCACCTGGCCCCCTCCACCAAAGGTACGCCGCCCACCAGGCAGCCAGCTTGCCAAGTAGTGCTGGGCCGCATCTACCCCTTGAATGGGGGACGTCGCCACAGCACCACTCACTCAGCGCTTTCCATGGAAAGTCCCTGTGGACATTTTCCATGTGAGGACCCAGTGAGGTTTCCCCACCGATTCTTGGTGGTGTGTGTGTGCCCTCCAAGCTGAGGCATACCTTGGGGGTGCTGGATTGTGGTGGTTGGAGTCAGCATTGTGGGGTGAGTCCTCGACGGAGGCCCCCCGATCAAGTATTGCCACATTCAGGAAACTGCCTTATTTACCACTGTATGACTAATAGGTGCGCAGGTGCCCCTGAGCCCTAAGTTTTAAGCTTAAATGCACTCATTCACAGGGGGCACCCGGATCTAACGTAACCTTAGTAATAGGAGCACAGGTGTGCTGGGCCTATGACTTTATTGTTATATAAGGATTTCATGTGGCGGCCTCCAAACACTCCTACATTGGGGGTAAAGGGTTGATGGTTGTATGGTAACACATAGTAATGTAGGTGTTCTTCCTTAATAATTTGGCTTTGACAATTCCTTTCCATTTATATTTAAGATAGACAGTCAAATACCTTGGGTAAGTAAGAATTAATTATTTTGCACATTCTCTTCTATTGTGGGATGTTGAGTTATTGAAGCCACCTCTTGGAGAGACATACTGGTCTGGAGCCCACCTCATTACTTGCCTTTCTTGTTCTTTAAGCCTGATTGAAACACTAATAAATATTTGTTCATTTCCCATCATTTCATGCTAAAAGTTTAGTGTAGAGCATGTTTCTCCAACATTTACGTGCATTTCTCAAATCTGTGTAATTTGCCTCCTCTCCCACCCTGAATTGTTCCATAAAGTTATTTTTATTATTTTTCTCATAGACCTGGAACTTTTTAGGCATGCTACGGGAGCCAGGTCATGGACTATTTCTTGAATCTATGAAATTTACTTGTTATGGATCACAGAATATTTTCCACCACAGCATGTTCAGGGAGCTTCACAGTACTACATTGTGCATTCTTTCTGAGTTGTGTATTTTTTTAGAGAAACCACTCTTGTCAAGAAGGAAAGCTCTTTCAACTCTTTCGCCTTTGGGAATTCACTTTTTCTGAGTCATGAACATCTAGCCTCTGCGTATCTGCTCTATAAGTGGATCCCAATTGTGGAAGCTACTGCATGTCTAGGGTTCCATCGGTCATATGTATACGTGCTGCATCTTTTGGAATAGGAAGTGGAATCGTGCTTGGGCTTCTTGGATGCTTGAACCAGTCGTATGCTGATAACACAATCTGATTCTACTTGCATGGGGCAATACTTTCTGGGTAATTAATCCCAGTAGACCGAGAAGGTCTTCCTTTATTTGATCCTTCTTTTCTGTCCCTTTTGGGTTGTTCACTTTGAGTTTTTTCTGAAGTGCCTGATGTTAGGCTGCAACACATACCACTGCAAAGCCTTTACCCTAATGCTTTCTGTCATGCTGGGTAAGCCTGTTGCATGCCAATCCTGAAAGGTAGGAGGAGCATTGACAAATATTTCAAGATTATAATATTTTTGCTGATGAAGAATTATAGGTCATTCTTGCTGAAATTATAATTGTCATGATTGAGCTCTATGTCAGCATAAGATACAGTTCAGTCATGTACTGTTGCAACATGTTTTTTCTAGTTCATTGTTATAATTTCCTTGTTCCTGAGTCTTTTGGGGATTTGTATTAATTTTAGAATGTTTAGATCAGACCACTTTACTATGGTGTACTGCCTATATTGGTTGAGACATCTATAATCTTAGATATTCACATCTGTCATTTTTGGGACCCTCTTGAGGGGATGCTTAGTGATCGGAAATTTCCATTGTCCTGGTTGATTTGCTTGTGGGGATTTTTTCCCCTCCTTTTTAAGCTAGGAGTATGGGTGCATTGCATAATACATAATATGTCTTTCGGGACTGGGTGATAGTTGCTTTAAAGTCACAGAAGGTGTAGAGTTACATTGGCCGAGGAGGCCTAAAACCTATTCCAATTGTGACATACTAAAATTTAAAGGAAGAAAGAATATAATAATAAAAAGATGACCCTCTAAAAATGCACGTGTTAAAAATAAGGACTTAGGGACTTTTTGGAAATATAAAGTGCTACTTTTGCCCCTGAGTGGGATACCACGCTAGTCTCCTGTCTGAACTCGAGGTCTCCGGGAAACTTGAGGGCCCCCCTGAAAAGTACCTGGAGGGGCCCCCTCTCCCCTGGACCCAGTCAGGGGCCTGCCACCCATGCCGTATTCTGTGCTGAGGGGTCCCCCTAGAGCACAGGGGCCTCTGCACTGTGGGGGCTGCATGGGCCTTTATTACACCACTGGATTCCAGGATTATTAGAGATCTCTTGCTCTGGATCAATGTCTGTTGAAGAATAATAAATGCCAGTCCCCAAAAATGAGTGCTAGTGGGCCCCACAAGACCATTGGCCCAAATTAAGCATTTCCTACCCTCTGTCCTATTTTTTAAACACCGGTCATGTGTCTATTTGAAAATGAAATCGCGTTTAAGGTAGTTTAGTAACGTTTTGTACAGATGACATAACAAGAAGAAATACATTTCTGAGCTCAGCCTACACTATTTTTTAAATACTCAAGAAGCAATGCATGCCTTTTAAAATAAATCTACTTGTTACAGCAATACTCACCATTTCAAAAAAGTGTTTCTCTTTGCAGTTTCTCCAGTCCATTCTGCTCAGAAAATAACATTGTGTCTCCACGACATCCATAGTTAAGTAGTATATATTTCCATCACCCTGAAAAATGGAAAAAAGGTAGTTCACTGAGTAAATGTAAAATGTTTGTGGTTCCTAAGTGTTAGAAATTGGGTTTCTGGTTGGCTAGGGTATGCACCTAAGCCAGGCAGAACCGACCCACTCTAGCCAGGGGAAGAGAGTTACACATCCAAGATAACCCCTGCTCACACCCTTGGTAGCTTGGCACGAGCAGTCAGGCCTATCCCAGAGGCAATGTGTAAAGTGTTTGCACAACATACACAGCACATGTGACGCACTATCCCCACCACAAAGGAAACACAACACCAAGTTATATTAAAATATACTGTATTGTACACAACGCAATTATTAGACCAAACCTCACATATCAGTAATATCCTGCTACCTTAGCAGTTGTCAGAGCGTTACACATTAGTTACTCTGCAAAACTAGCAGTAGTCACACATAACACACAGGTTATTTAGTATTCTGCAACATAAGCAATAGTCAGGAAACATGTTATTACACCAAAGCATTTGTCATGAGAATATCATAAACACCCATATTAGGAACATTATAAAACGTATGGCAAGTCAGAAAAACATATTAGCATGTTATGTCAATAAAAGGAACATTTGCATACACCTATGAAACATCATCAAACAGGTAGGCAACATATAAACCAATAGTCTAACTTATGTTGTATATATCATCTTTTAGCAGTACCTGGTTTCCATGATGAAGGCACCTCCAGTGCCTGTAGAACGAAAAATGGAACTCCCAGAGCTCCTCTGCACCAAACGGGGGCCTCTCACTAGTTCTGGGTTTGAAGGGGGTGGCACGCACCCCCTCTGGATTAATGATTTGGGGCCCGTGATCGCTGGCAGCCCTCACGAAGTGGGGGCCAAATCAGCAAAAAGGATTTATGGGAAAGAGGGTGCCACACCCCCCTCCGTTTTAATAATGTGCCCCTCCTGGGGCCCATGATCTCTGAGGACCCCCCCGGGCCTTCACCGGCCATCCAACGAGGGTGGGGCAACACATTGCCAATGGCCCTCACAAGGGGCCACAAAGTAAGACTGGCGGCACGGGGGCATCTGGTGAGGCTTCCGCCCACCCGCGTTCCTGAGGAATGACTTCAGCTCCGGTGGGGCGGGGGAGGCTTCCTTCTCCCCCTTGACCTTCCAAACACGGAAAAAGAGTCTCCGATGAGGTCTCCTTCCCCACCCGATGTCTCCTGCAACACGCGGTGGGCCGCCCGGCCGTCAGAGAGGGAAGACACAAGAGTAGGTGCCTGCCTGTGCCCCGGGGGCACTCCTCGGAGTGAGCTTCACCCCCAGTCACACGATTGGAGCGCTTGCTCCTCTTCTTCTTTTTATGGTGCTCCTGGGGCACAATGAGGTAGCACGTCCTTGTGCTCGAGATTAACAGCCCACCCGGGCTGCAGCTGTGATTTTCTTCTAAGGCACCAGCGCTTTACAAAGCGCTTTACACTTATTGATGAGCCCGGTGTTTCTGGGCGATAAGGATCGCTCTCAAAGCACTTACAGGATAAAAAGATAAAGCACTTTCCAACACACTAGTTTTGTCAAGACTTGAAGCACTCCTCATGCTTCACAAGGTTGCAGGGGTCAGGGGCCAGAGCACCCTGCCCCTGGGGAGCGGAGTTTAAGAAAAAGGACCACGGGCGAAGGGGCCCAGCAACAGGCCAGCACAAAGAGGATGCAAGCAAGTGGGAGTTCCTTATAGTGACCAAGCAGGTCACAGGTCAGCACAGCAGCAGCAGTCCATGGCGGTTCTTGGTGAGTCCTTCCAGCCTTTTGTGTCCCGTTCCAAAATGGCTCCAAGAGTCTCCAAATTGTGGGAAAAATTCCCCTGTACTTATACTCAATCTTTGCAGTGTTTTACAATGGAAGGGGAGAGGAGGTTCTAACCAGTTACAACTGGTTTTAGCAGTGCCCCCTCTCTCCTCCAGAACAGGCTCCAAATGACCCTATTGTGTGAGGCCAGGGCACAGCCTTTACAAATGTAGGTTTGCCCCGCCTCTCCCTTCTCTCAGCCCAGGAAGACTATTCAGTATGCAGATGCACCTCTGTGACACCTCCACCCTCCCTGTGTACAGGCTGTCTGAAAGGTATGCACAAAGCCCAAATGTCACTCTGCCCAGACGTGGATTGGAATCAAGCTGCAAAACACCAGAGTCATAAGCACAGAGAAATGTGCACTTTCTAGAAGTGGCATTTCTGTAATAGTAATAAAAAATACACCTAAACCAGTACGCAACATTTCTTACCACCATACCAAACATGCCTACACTACCCCTCATAAATCAGTCAATACCCCTTAAACATAAGGCAGGGCATTTCTAATGCAATCTTATGAGAAGGCAACACTCACAGAACTGAGACACCAAGTTAGGCTGTTTGTCACTACCAGGACAGGCCACGCAACCTGGCACATGTCCTGCCTTCTCCATACATAGCACCCTGCCCATAGGGCTAGCTGGGGCCTACCTTTGAGGTGACTTAAATGTAGTAAAAGGGGAGTTCTGGGCCTGGCAAGCGCACAGCAGTGACACACTTAGCGCTGTGAACGACCTCATTGTTGGTCGCTAATACACCAGGGTTTACTCCTCTTCCAGCAACTGTCAGGAACAGCTGATAAGAAGTCCAGAGGACTTCCATGTTTTTATACACCGCTGCTAATCAAATATTGACTTTACCAGGCCGTACCCTGAAATGCGCCAGTTAGGATAAATGAAAACACACGCTCAGTGCTGGCAGTGTGTGCCACTTGGTCCACTCTGGCAGTCTTCCATAGTGTGCACCGGTGTGGTAGGCTGCCGGCGCACATCCTCAGAATTACAGGTGTGACACACATCATCTCTGACAAAGTGCACTAGAAGCAGGGCAGAGATGCGCTGAGGTTGACGTGTATGAGTACTAGTCTGAAATTCATCTCTCTGACTCCCGTGCAAATAGAAAATTGCACTCAAGCCATTTTAGGGGGAATCAGAGCCTCTCAAGGACTATGAATTATCTGGTCTCATACTTAAGGAAGGACCATGGGACCTCTCTTTACGCATTTGAGGGTAATACCTTAACCTGTACATTTCTTAACTTTTTAGGTTTGGCGTTACCCAATACCTTTTGATTTTGCTAAACGTATATGTATAATATACGTAGCAGGATTTTCAGCCAGACCTCTTTGTTCATTGGTCTGTTATTCAGTCATTCACATTTTTCTTTTGTCCACTACAGCACTGGGCAGTAGATCAGCCTACTGCAGCCATTGGCTAACTTCACTGTGCGTGACAGCATTCTGCCCTTTCAGAAGTAGTCCCCTTATGGGCCAAACACAACTGTGGCCGTGCGTGCTTTTTGAGAGCAAAAAAATATTTTTGCTTTTAACCAATGTTTTTATTTTTTAGATTACTCATGGCCTGTCATCTTCCCCTAAAATATTATTTTTTGAGAAACCAAAATAAAAAAAGTGTTGACATAGCCAAAAAGCTGGCAGCAAACTTCAGGCATTCTGGCTTTGCACTGCTTGTTAATTTTCATGGTGGCACCATTATTAACATATTAGACAACCTTACCTCTCTTTTAACTTTAGACGTTTTAGGAAAGTTTATTTTGTTATTTTTAAGAATTCTCCTCATGTTATTAATAAGCTACTGTAGATATAACAATTTTATTTTATCTTGGAAAACAAACACATGTAAATTATATAATTAAAAATTGTTTACATTTTTTAGGAGTTTTGTATATCCTTCACTCTTATATTTTGTAGCTAAATATATGGCGTGATTCCTATTTTATTTTATGGTGGGGCTCTAACATTTTATAGGACCCAAGTCATTTTTGCTAAACTGAAAATTAGTCACACGTAATTTGTAGCTTATTCTTGTCACTATATAATGTCTTGAAACCTTTGGAAAGTGTCTATTTTTTCAAATGATGTACAACGTATTCAATATATAAATATCTGGCTAACTGCTACTATATGTTTTATGATGTTCTCTAATATCCGGCAATCAGCTTAAGTAGCATTGATAAAAAATATAGTTAAATTCTATTTGTTACTTAGACCCAATCCGTGAATGAACTCCTACCCTTCAAATGATCCCATAAAGTATTTTGGCAGAAAAGGATGACGTATATTAAAATGGGAAGTAGAACAAACAGGGCACCCCAATATCACCATGAACCTGGAATTATTGGTACATTACTCCATATCTGTCCTGCTTGTCAGAGCCGTTAGAAAACGCTCCTAAGCTTTATTTCATTTTTATTTTAAAATTACAGCTCAATGGGATAAAGCCCCCATCAAACTGACCCTAGACGATGAAGATGAGTCTGAAGTGTGTCCCACAGTATGATATCTTCAAGGAAATCAGTTCCAATACATGCTTAAGTTTATAAGAGATATGTTAGGTTTCCAAGAGAAACAAGTTCAGGAAGATGACATCCTTTTCCAGTATCAGCCTTTTGTAGGTGATGAGCTGCCTATTCATGATGTCATTGAAAACATTGATTCGAAATAATTGAAGGAGATTGACAAGCAATATTTCCCTTGTTTTTTGGCAAAACAATATGTCTTACAATCGTTTGATGAAAAATGTCCTAAAATACCAAAAGTCAACACAATATTGGTAAGTATGGTCTCTCCTTCCTCTTTGGCAGCAGAAGAAACACATTTGTGAGTTGCTGTTGGCAGAAAACAGTGGAAATGTCCTTAAAGAGATCACATGTGGCTTCAAGTTTTTCAAGCATGTTCGTCTCAAACTTTGGCTCTCATTATGAGGCTGCCGGTCCTAGGACCGGCAGACTCGCAGTGGCGGTCTGACCGCCGCCAAAGTGGTTGTCGGACCACTTTGGCAGCGGTCAGACTGTCACATTATGACCATAGTGGTTCGGCCATGATCGGACCATCAGCTTCCCTCCACTTTAGGGACTGGTGGTGCTGGCGGTCCCAATCTGCCACCATGTAAAAGCTGTCAGAGATGGGGTGCAGGAGGCCCCATGGGCAGTGCAGGGGCCCCCATGGACAGCACGCCACAATTTTCACTGTATGCTTAACAGCCAGTGGAAAGCACGTCGGGTGCTGTGGCACCCTATGCACCACAACATTGCCGCAGGCTTGAGTATGAGGCGGAAATCCATCTTTATTCACTTACAGCAGTTTGCTGCTTCGGCACTCATTATCCTAATGTGCCTGCTGGATTTGGGTGGCTGTATCACCTGAATTGTGGGGAACTGAGTCCAATCCCACACCATGTGACAGCTGTTTCTGGCCAACTAGCAGCGCTCATCTCTGCCCAAGATCAGGGATGATTTGTGGCAATCGGGTGCATGACAAGATGACTTCTCAGGGAAATCGTGGTGTATAAGATCTCATCATTTTCTCTCAGTCACATTTGTCTCACACATGCAAAGACAAACAGAGGCAGAGAATGGTTCAAAAAGATTCACTGAAGCAGCAGCGTCTCAGATAAAATGGCATGGAATGCAATCATGAGAATGATGAAGAATACTAGAAGCAAAATGGTGACAAGGAAAGTGAAACACCGGAAGAGTCCCACCACACTGTCACTATGCATAGTATATGCGGTTCCTACCTAAGATATGTTAGAGCACAGCATAATAATCCCTAATCCGCCCTTCAGGATTAACCGCTGGGAAGACATCATCCCCTATACCTGAGCAGGGAGGTCCCTTATCTATAGAGACACCATCGCTATGTTGGCCAGGGAAACGGTAGTCTCAGCAAGCAGCTGTAGCAAAGTCAATCAGCATGTGGTTGTGGTCATCTGGCTGGAATCTCCCTCTAACGTGCATGGGACAGAGAAGTGGTTTTATAATAAAACAGCTGATGTTCTGAGAAAATTTCCCCATACAAGGATGTGTGTGTTTCTGTGAACATTGGAGATGTAGTGTACCACTTGTGCCGACAACCTCATCTTGCTGCAGCCTTGAGGGAAGCACAAAGTAAAAAGAATGTCTTGAATAGAAACGCAATGCTTTCCTAGGTGAAAGAACAACTAGATAAGAAAATAAAACACCACCACAAATGTGGCATATTCTGAAATAATAAAAATGAAGCAGAATAAAATTTAACTGTGCTAGAAGCCACAAGAGTCAGGCCTGGTTGCTAAAATAGCATGCCCAAAAACAGCACTAAAATGGCTATACAACATGTTTATATTCCAGGGTCAGTCAATTCAGTTGCAGACAGTCTGGGTTGCAATCTTTCACCCTTGTTAAGTTGTCACCTGACTTTAAGTCTTTGCTTTGGTTTCCAATCATAGACTCATTTGCATCCCCATCAAATGCTCTTCTCCCATGATTCTGTACAAATTGGGCATGTCCAGAATCTTAGGGAATGGATGTTTAGTGATTCCATGGCCACAGAACATGTTGTATGCTTTCGTTATGTTTCCCTTCCTCCAGAAGGTGCTTCAGATGATTCAAAGGGAGAACAGTCTAGTTATTCTTATAGCCCCATTTTGGCTACAAAGACAGTGGTTTCCCCTGTTACCTCAGTTGGCAGTGGAACCATCTCTACCTCTTCCATTTTTTTCAGAGTACTGTTCAGTATCCAGATCTGTCTTTCCCTCAACAATGTCAATACATTTGATGAATTGGAAATTGAAAGGTCTGGGTCACAACAGCTTGATTACTCCCAAGAAAAGGCATTTGATATTGAAAAAGTAAAGAAAGACTCCAATCTAAAAGCATATGTCAAAGAATTGTACGCATTTCTGTTCAGTCAAGGGTGTACATCCGGTTACAGGAAATCCTTTCAAGGTTTTGGATTTCCTTAGATATGGGTTTCCTAAGGGGCTATCACCTTCTACTTTGAGTTCTCAGTGGGTGAACATAAATCATGCAGAGAGTCAAGGGGTAATCTTTGCTTCGTTCTACTCTTGGTTCCAAAACGTCTTAAAAGTTTCAGACTGAATAGGCCTGTTCTTTCTCCTCCACTTCCTTCCTGAAATCTTTCTGTGGTGCTGGAAGGGTTACAAAAAGATCCATTTGAAATCTTGGAGGACATTGATATTGCTTGGCTCTCATCTAAGGTTGCATTTTTACTCGCCTTCATTCTGCTCGATGGTTTGATGTACTGACCTCTTTGTTAATCTGTTTTCTGTACTTGATTTTTTTCATGATAAAGTGGTATTGAGACTAGATCCCAAATTCAAGCCGAAAATACAGTCCTCTTTTCATACAAGTGATGAGGTCATTCTCCCTGTATTTGTATATTCTCAGGAAATCCCCTCCTCATTATATGTGAGAAGAGCTCTGTTGATTTATTTAGACAGACCCAAACCTTTCAGAAATCCCAATCGCTCTTGTGTTTATATGTAGCAGCCTCTAAGGGACACAATGTTTCAGCTCCCACTATTAGCAGATGGGATAGACCGGAAGTATCCACGGCTTATGATTCAGTAGATTTGGAATTACCTGGGCATGTCTTGACACTTTCAATCAAAGCTGGAGCAGCCTTGTGAGCTGAGGCAGGTGGAGTTTCCCCGTAGGAAATTTGTCACGCAGCCATGTAGGCTATTCCTCATGCATTTATTTCCAATTATATGTTGGATATGTTTTCTTCTGATACTGACAATTTTCTTGTTTTGTTTTGAAACCGGAGCGCAGTAATTGTTGAAAAATATACTTCTGCATCATATAATTATGCCAGTCTTTTTATTGCTTTGTTACATCCCCCTACATAACGACAATGATGAGGAGGACAAAAAGAGGAGTGATGAGCAAATTACTTACAGGTAATCTTCATTACATCCAAGATAATCCTCCTTGTCATAGCAGAATCCTATTGCTCCTCCTGTGTTGCTGCACAATTACATGTGGCTTGGGTATCGATAGAAGGAGAAATTGGAGGGTGACTTGTATCCCATTGGTCTGTAGTAAACAGAAGGAAACTTAGGTACCATATTTTGTCAGGAGACAGAGCAGCCTCATAAGTATCGTCGATGACAAGGAGGACTATCCTAAAAGTAATCAAGTTTACCTGTGTGTAAGATGTTCATTATAAAGGACAGTGGTCCTTTCGGGGTCACTTCTCTGACATCTAAAGTATTAGTGAAATATGGATTTTCAGTGGCTACTGTACTTCCATAGTGAGTGGTGATCATCTTCCTAATAATTCCCCCTTCTTGGGGTTATTGTATGTGCAAAATGAATATGAAAAATGAATCAACATTTCAACACCAGATGTGTTGGTTCAAAATGTCACAATCAGAACAGTTAGATTAGAAGAGCAGCAACTCTCTAAAAACACAATAAGAGTACCTGTAAGAAATTAAACCAAGTGCAGGGTTTAAATGGAAATAAAAAATAAGATAATCAAGAGCAGCTTTCTTATGTTTTATTTGAAAGCTAGGAAACTATTTATTTGAAGCAAAACTAAAAGTCTGGGATGTATCTACAAGATACAATTTGTGAAAAGAAGAAACACATGCTAAGTGTCCTTAGAAGAATCTATGAGGTAGAGCAGACAAGCCAATGGCTTGGCTTACTTGAAAAAGGAGGGATTGGATGTGGGTGTGGTAGTCTGGAAAGCTGTGGACAGAGGAAGTATCAAGAGTCACAAACAAAAATGAGTTTGAAAAAAGTGTTTGCGAATATAAAAAGTGGGGAGAAGAATATGGAGTAACTTGTCAATTACCTGTGAACTTGAATACAAGAAGTAGAAAGGGAGTACAGGAAAAAGAATGGTAGTGCAAAAATCACTGTTGTAAAAGATGAATATGTAGCATTTAAAAAAATGAATTGGTAGGCAGAATAGATTGGGAAAAAAAGGCACTGCAATACCCATACTCACAAGCTTGGCAAAGGAGGCTCTCAGGGGATGCTGCGGAGACATGATATTCATTGTCCTTATTAGAAAAGGTACGCCAAAGGGAGACGGCCAGTAGGTGGGCTCGCCTACCACCCTGGCTCCAAAAATGAACATGTGTTGGAAATGCAATTGGTCTCACATTTGCTTGTGTTAGAGTTCTTGGCCATGTAAATGTCAATGGCCCTCAGTATGACCCTGGCGGTGAGTGATAAAGTGGCAATAATACCACCGACAGGCTGGTGGTAATTACCGCCAAATTATTACCATGGCGGTGATAACTCCCATAGACGGCCAATGTACCACACCAGCCACCAGGGTGGAAACAACACTTACCACGGCGGTAGCCAACATCAGCCAGGCGAAGACAAAGTACCGCGCACCATGATAAGACACATCATTCCACCACCTTTTCCGGGACAGTACCAACAGCATCAAAAGACTGGCGGAAATGCCTCACTGAAGAGAAAGGACTCACCATCGGAGACATAGGGAAGAACAACGCCGCCATGGAACCCGAACTGCAAGTCTTTCCGATGATCTTCTACGTTATGCTCCTCCTGGAACACCAATGCCGACGAAGACGATGACAGTGAGTACAGCAGCATAGCACACAAGGGAGGGGGTAGGAAAACAAGAGTGACACACACACGCAAAACACACACCCGACACACATACACACCAAACACACAACCAGCTGCACACAAAAAACAATTTGTCCCTGCAAAACAGCAGAACAATGAAAGGGCAACAGGAATGGGGAAAGTGATTGTATTCAAACCAAAATCAAAATGAATAATAATAATTTGATTTGTCAATGAAACAGATATGTACACATGTACACAAAGGGACACTACCCCGTCCAATGTTCAAAGGGCCCACATGGCCACAGGACACAGTCTAAGGCACAACTTGAATCCTGAATACATCCGGATAGTACACTGCAGGGGCATCAGTCTGCAAATAGGCAGGCACCTCAGGGGGAGGGGGTAGGGGGAGGCACCTCAGCCAGATGCGGGACCAAGCCCACTAATTCTGGAGGGGGCTCCATGCCCATTGCTCTGTCCTGGGGAGTGCAAGGCCACAATCTCTCAGGTGGGTGACTACCCTACTGGTTCTGGAGGGGGCAACTCGCACAGCAGCCTTGGAGAGTGGCCTACATGGCGTCCACTGGGCATGACGGCTGCAGTGAGGTGATGGATGGAGGAGCCTCCTGGGCAGCCTATACACTTTCTGATGGCTACAGTGTGGTGGTAGATGGAGGAGCCTCCTTGGCAGCCTCTAAACTGTCTGACGGCTGCAGTGTGGTGGTGGATGGATGCACTTTCTAATGGCTGCAATTCATCAGCTGGCGGTAGGGGCCCCGTGACAGCTGGTGGTGGTGGAGATGTCACCCTGACAGCCTCCACTGGAGTAGAGGGCTTTGTCTCCTCCAGTACATGGGGCGTGGATCCCTTACCCTTCCTGGCAGGGGTGGATGGGCTCTTCTCCTTCCCCTTCTTCCCTGGTGGTGCAACCTCCTTCCCCTTCTTTCTTGGTGGTGCTGGCTCCTTCTCCTTCTTCGATGGAGGTGTGGTATCCTTACCACCACGAGTAGGTGGTGCTACCACTGTCCCTGTGGACTGTTTGGCTGAGGTGCTGGGCTGTGTCCTTGGTACCCTGCTCATATGGGCAGGATGGGGAGGGAAGAGGTCAAGTTGGGAAAGGAAAAGCTTTTTAGGGACATTGGGGCGGGAGGAGGGAGAAGGGAGAAGGGAGAAGGATGGAGTAATGGGAGTGGAGGTTATGGGAGGGGTTGTTGGAGGTGTATGTCTGCTGGATGTGGGTGAAGGTGGATCAGATGTATGCTGATGTGAGGTAGATGGCTGTTGGGTGTGTGAGTGTTTGCGTTTGTGTCCTTTAGGAGGGGGCGGACAGACAGGGAAGGAGAGGGCAGAGGGGACGGGTGCATGGCTGTTGTGGAGGTGTCTGCCAGTGAGATGTGTGTCCTGCTTGGTGTAGTGATGCTGATACTGGATCTTGATGTAGTGCATGCAGGTGTGAGTGTGGACGTGACTGGGGGGGAGATGGTGGAGTTGGAGGAGGAGGGGAAGACAGTGGAGGCAGTGGATGTTGTTGTGTCTGCAACTGTATGGTGTTTGCATGAGTGCTTGTGGGATGAATTGTGGTGCCTGTGTTTGCCTGTGCCACTCTTGGGTGTTGTCTCGTGTGCATGCTCGTCTGTATGTGTGCCTGCGATGGCTAGGGGTTGAGGAGAATGGGACTGGGAAGTGGAAGTTGGAGAGGGGATGGTAGAAACAGGGACAATGGCTGCCATCAGAGAGGAGGCCAGAACCCGAATCAATCTCTGTTGGACCGCCAATCCACTGTGAATACCCTCCAGGAATGCATTGCATTGCTGCATCTGGGATGCCAGCCCCTGGATGGCTTTCACAATGGTTGACTGCCCCACAGAGATGGATCTCAGGAGGTCAATAGCCTCCTCAATCAGGGCAGTAGGGATCACTGGGACAGGGCCTGAGGTGCCTGGGGCGAAGGAGATGCCCACCCTCCTGGATGAGCGGGCACGGGAAATTCGCTGAGGGGCTGCTGGGAGGGCGGTGCTGGTACGAGGGGTGGCGGCTGTACCTGCAGCTGGGGTTGTCACAGAGGTGTCCGCCATTACCAGGGAGCTCCCTTCGGAGGAGGTATCTGAGTCTGTGTTGTCTCCTCCAGTCTCTGCTGTGGTGCTCCCCTCGCCCTCTGTCCCACTGGTGCCCTCGGCATCAGTGGATTCTGCCTCCTGGGTCACGTGGGATTCAGCTCCCTCTGTCGCCGGTGCCCCTGCTCCTCCGCCAGGTGATGCTAATGCACACAAGGACAGGATAACAAAACAAGAAAGGGGGGAAGAGAGACAAAGGGTACACTGGGTCAATGACTGCACCAACACCACAGTTGGCACACACATCAGCGTCACACACAGGTAACAGGCTTAAGCACTATGCATTGCACTACCAGAGATATATCTAGTCATTAAGGCAAGATGGAGACCACACCCCACCAACTGCAGCCCTCCTGGGACCCACAACGCCTTGCCTGAAATGGACTGCTAACAAGCTAGGTCACCTGTATTTGCCATACATCCATTACCCTTCAGATGACCCATGTTGCAATGTCTGGCCTGGCCTTACGGGCACACACTGACACACATCCACCACCTGGATACCACCCCACCAGCCAAAATATGATACCCACTGTAGTCACCCCCTTGTGGCTGCTCTGATGCCCTCAAGTGCCCATCCAGCTCAAGGGAGGCCACCGCCTCGTTGGGAGGCCATCCCCAGCTGGGCCTCCGTGGTCTTCCATGCCCAGCGTCTCAGGTCCTCCCAACGTTTCCGACAGTGGGTGCTCCACCTGCCGTAGACCACCCAGGGTCCGCACGTCCTTGGCGATGGCACGCCATAAACCCTTCTTTTGATGGGTGCTGACCTGCAGAGGCAATACAGACAGGAGAACACCATTAAACAAACAGTCCAGTCTGTCACACAAATGGCCCACCATACCCGTTTCCATCACAACTGGCACACACATAGCCCAGCGCACAACATGTAAACCACCAACAGACAACCCCCCCACCCACCCTTACACGATGCTTGCACACACATCTCCATGCATCCTTGCCACATGCATCGTGGCCAAAATGTACTCACCTGATTGTCTGGAGGCCCATACAGTTGTCCATACTGGGGTAGGACCCCATCCACCAGTCGCTCCAACTCCCGAAGTGAAGGCACCAGTCACACGGACCATGGTAGGTTCCAGACACAGGTCCCAGCAGCACACGCAGTTTAGGTCTTCTCTTGTTGAAGGTCAGGAAACAAGTGAGAATTTAGATCTGCGTCTCCGGCATAGATCCCCATTGGCCTTTGTACTCCATAGAGCCCCATATTATCAAATGAGGAATTGCACGGCAGTGCAAGACTACCTTCATTCATGACGCCCAACCATTCCAGGAAGGGAAACAGGCACATCAACAATTTCTGCGTCACAAATTAGATTGGCACATACTTTGCCATTAACACTGTACCAATACTTAAGTGCACCATGTGGACTGCTGTTGTGGTTTTGTTGTTCAAATTGTGACAGCCTACTCAGTCTTGTGTCCCTTAGATACTTACCGCTAAGGATGAATAGGAGGTGGAGACATGCCCCCGTGTACAGACCCCTGGTGGACTTAGCTGCACTGGAGGACAGGCACATTATACTCACCCATACACTGGACAGGGCCACAATCACAGAGCTGTGCCCAGTTGGAGCTAGACCTGCTCTCATCTATCCCTTATCCTACTGGGATTCCTCCCTCTTGTGCAAGTGCTATTAGTGCTTCATTTCCTGGCAACAGGTTCTTTCCAAGTGACAGCGGGCTTGGCAGCAGGAATGTCACAGCCACTGTTCTCAATCGTGCTGGCAAAAGTCTTGTCTGCCCTGGTAAAACACATTTGCAGCTACATTGCTTCCCCCAGGTGGAATATTTGGCCACTGTGAAGGCCGGATTCTATGCAATGGGACATATCCCCAATATTATCGGGGCGATTCGTGGGACACATATTGCGTTTGTCCCTCCCCGCCAGAATGAACAGGTGCACAGGAACCTTAAGAGTTTCCACTCCATGAATGTGCAGATGGTGTGCCTGGCGGAACAGTACATCTTCCAAGTCAAGGCTAAGTATCCTGGGTCAGTGCATGATGCCTTTGTCCTGAGGAATAGCAGCATCCCAAATGTGATGGCCCAACTACAGAGGCACAGGGTGTTGCTAATAGGTGAGCCTTGGTCCCTCCCAGTGTCTGTTAGTGTATGCCTCTGGTGTTAATCTCATAGGATACTGTGTGGCTAAAGGTTGTCCATCAATACCTGCAGTTGACTCTGGCTACCCAAACCTATTGTGGCTGCTGACCCTGTGAGGAATGCCAGGAGAGGGGCTGAAGAACGCTATAATGAGGCACATGGGCGAACCAGATGGATCATCGAAAGAACCTTCGGCCTCCTGAACAGTGGCGGCCGGCAGCTTTAGGAGGGAGGGGGGCGGGCAGGAAGCACAAACACACTCGTTCTTTCACACACGCGCATCCATTAACACAGCTCATAACATTCAAACAGGCATGCACACACGCACGCACATCCATTAACAACACTCATAACATTCAAACATGCACGCACTAAACATTCATTTTTAAAGATCGATCACACACACACACACACACACACATACACTTACCTTCAGCCTCGGAGGTCCAAGGGGGGTTGGGACTGCTGCCTTCCCTCACTGGCTGACCTTGGGTCAGCCAATGAGGGAAGGCAGCAGTCCCAGCCTCCTCACAGAGTGGGATGGGGTAGTGAGACTGCTGACCCCACCTCACTCTGTGATGAGGTGTCACTAATTGACACTCACCCTGGGCACTTCAGGGCTTAAACCTGAAGTGCCCAGGTCAAAGCCAATGGGTGACACTTTTCTCATCACCCAGGGGAGGGCCTCGAGGCACCTTTGCTGAGACAAGGAGGTCACGCCCATAGGAGCTGTGACCTCCTCAGCCCAGCAAACTTCAGCTCAGGCAGCGAGGAGTCTGTGCAAATCGCGCATGTCTGCTCCTGGCTGCCTCACCAGAACATGAAGAGTGTCAGGCTGACCTTTGTTCAGCCTGACAGACACTCTTCATGAGGGGCAAAAGGTGTGGGGGCGTGGCCCCTCCACCCTAAAGGACAGGCCGTGCCTGCTCCTGAAGGCCAGGTTCAGGTGCCTCCATCTGACAGGTGGATCCCTGTGCTACTCACCCAAGAAGGTCTGCCAGATAGTCGTGGCATGCTGCATGTTGCACAACCTGGCTCTCAGGCACCATGCACCTTTTCTGCAGGAGGAAGAGACAGGAGATGCTGCTGTGACTGCAGTAGACCCTGATGACAGTGAGGATGAACAGACTGAAGATGAGGATGAGTACACCAGAGCATCAGTTATCCGTCAGTACTTCCAATGACACACATGTGAGACAGTGCAACTTCTCATTTCTATGACTATTGGTGTATTCTGTGTGGCTGTGGCATGATGGCATTAATTACCATTTACCTCTACTTACTGTCACCTATGGTTTATCATTTTACAGATGTTGGTGCTATGACAACTGTGTGCTGATGTGTTGACTACAGCCAGCTGCATGTCATTATTTCTATGCTCTCACAATGTACAGTTCATTTGCAATGGATGGAACTGTTTCCATGAATACACCGTTTCAACACATGACATAGAAGTATTCAAGTTGTGTTCAAGGATGTTTATTTTAGTGCTAACAAATTAAGGGAAAAGTGCAATGGCTTGGGGTGATGATGGAGGAAAGTCCAGGGTATTTTTCCAGTCTGTTTGTAGCACAGGTGAAGTGTCCAATTGGCCATAGAAAGGGGAGCAATGGCAGTTCAAGGTCGACAAGGTGACTGAGTGGGACACGAGGGGGACAATCAGGAGAGTCTAATTTCCTGGCGGTGGTCTTGGCAAGTGTCTCTGGCTTCTATTTGGGTCGCAGGGAACGTTTGCGGGGTGGTTCACCTTCTGAAGGGGGAGGGATGCTGGTGGCCTGTGGGTCCTGTGGTGGAGCCTACTGCCCACTAGCAGAAGTTGAGGACTGGTCAATGGACTGGCTTGTGGTAGGGGCTCGCTGGTGTGCTGTTGCCTCCCTCAAGATGTTGACCATGTCTGCCAGCACCCCTGCTGGATGGAACGCCTGGACCTCAAGGACGCCTATCTGTCTGCCACCATTTTCCCTCCTCACAGAAGATATTTACATTTCCAATGGAAAGACCTTTGTCTAGAGTTCAAGACGCTCCTGTTCGGGCTGTCCTCAGCCAAGTGGTGCTTCACAAAATTGATGTGACCAGTAGTGGAGTCCCTACTGTCCCAGGTTGTCCGGTTGATCATTTATCTGTATGACCTACTGCAGATGGCACAGGACCCGCAGACTCTCCGGAGTCATTTATCATGGACTATTCAACATTTGCTGGAACTGGGATTCATCACCACTGTGCAGAAATCACTATTGAATCCTTCACAATCTATAGATTTTCAGGGTTTTCAGATAGACTCTGTTCTTGCCGAGTTGATACTTCCCTCTCAGACGATTTGCAATATCAAGAGAGAATTGAGGTCTGCATTAGTCAGCCAGACTGTATCCTTGAGGTCGATTGCCAGGATAGTGGGCCTTCTGGCCTTTTCAATACAAGCCATCTTCATTGTCGTCTCCTTCAGAGGTTGAAAATTCAACACCTACAGAAAGGCCTGACTTATTTGGAGCGGATTCCGCTCTCCGAAGAAGTCAAGACAGAGATTTTTTGGTGGCTGGAGCACTTGGAAGCCTGGAATGGCAGAGCCATCTTCAGGTCTTCCCCAGAGATAGTGATCGAATCAGATGCCAGCCGATGGGATTGGGGAGCGAGATGCGGCTCTCTTTCAACAGGAGGTCGTTGGTCGGAGACGGAAATGGGTCTCCATATTAACTGTCTGGAACTTCTGGTGGGTACCTTTGTGATGAAGAGTCTTTCCCCTCAAAAGACAGATTATTTCATTCTATTGAGAATGGACAACTTTTCAGCAGTGTGATATGTGAACAAATTGGGGGGAACAAGATCCAAGATTCTAGCAGTGATAGCCAAGGAGTTTTGGCACTATTGTCACAGTCACCAGAATGTTGGTAGGCTCCCAGGATCTCGGAGAGTGCCTCCTGGAGGGTCGTATCCCTGGTCCTGTCCTCCCCCTGTTGGACTGTGCCTCTGTCCCCGGAACGGTGTGCCCACTGCCACTGACCCCAGGTCCCTGATTGTCTTGGGGGTGAGGTGTAGCCTGGGCTCCCGGTACAGGTGTGCACACTGCTGATTAACGTCTCCTATGGACAGAGGTGTGGGTATGCTGGGTGGGTGCTGTGGTGTTGGATCCTGATGGGGGAGCCTCTGTGGTGGTCTGTGGGTGGGCTTAGTTAACCCACTGTCCAGTGGTCCCTGATGGCCCAGGTAGGTCATCCAGATCCAGAAGTCCAGAGTTACGGTCATCACTGGGGGTATCTTCTGTTGGGGGACTGGATAGTCGTGGCACTTCCTTTCCACTGACATTGGCTGGGGTACCTGTGGGGATGTAAGTGATGTATTATGCTTCATGTGTATGGCATTTGTACATCCCTGGCTTCCCCTCTATTGTTGGTGTTGCCCTGCCACCTTTTGCTTGTGTATGGTGATGTATTGTGGGAATGTTAGTTTCCCTATGCTGTGCATGCTTAAGTGATGGGTGTCCATGCAGGGCTGGGACGGGTGTCCATGCATTGGTGTAGCATGCAGGGCTTGGCATTGTGGTTAGTCATATGTGTAGGTGCAGTGTGTGGGATGGAGTGGAGTGATGGAAGTGAGGGTGAGGGTGTAAGATGGCATGCAGGTATGGGGGTGATAAGTAATAAATGTTGACTTACCAGTGTCCAGTCCTCCGGCTACTCCAGCAAGTCCCTTAGGATGTAGTATTGCCAGTACTTGCTCCTCCCATGCTGTGAACTGTGGGGGAGGAGGTGGGGGTCCACCACCAGTCCTCTGTATGGCGAGCTGGTGCCTTGCTGCAATGGCACGTACCTTCCCCCGTAGGCTTGTTCCACCTTTTCCTGATGTCGTCCCTTACTCTTGGGTGCTGTCCCACGGCGTTCACCTTGTCCACAATTCTTCACCATAGATCCATCTTCCTTGCAATGCATATCTGCTGTACCTGTGCTCCAAACAGCTGTGGCTCTGCCCAGACAATTGTGTAGTGTGGAATTGAGTGTTATGGAGTGGATTTGTGTAGTAGAATGAAGTGTCATGGTGTGCAGTGGGAAATGTGGATAGTAATTATGTGGTATTGACTGTACTGGAATTATGTGGAGTGGGATTGTGTATTATGGAGTGTAATTATGTGGATTTTTTTTGTGTTGTGGAGTGGTATGTAATGGAGTTTAATTATGTTGTATGCTGTTGAATTTTGTGGCATGATGTGAAATTCTGTGGTGTGGATTGGATGTATGTGGGTGTTGCCTCAGCATGGGTATTCTTTTAGTATTCTTTACTCTAGCCAACTCCAGCATTTTCCAAGTGTCCACTGTCACCTAATGAAAACAGCAAAGTTGTTTTAATAAAAATTGTGTTCTTTTTATTTCTGTATAGCTGATATCTCTCTGTTCAAATACAACAAATTCCAGTCCTTAAACTAGACAAATTGTTTGCTAAAGGGTAAAAAAGATGCATACAAACAGAAAAATTAAACGAGTCAGCGAGATCCCATTTATTATTCACAACTTGAGTAACATGGGCATTTCGAAGGCAGAAACTAATCTAACCCCAACCACACAGTCCTTGAATATCTGTAGAACGCCCTATCCCCTTGGTGCTGTAATGATGAGGAGAGAGCCCGGGGGATCGGGTAGAAGCTGAGATGGCACTCCCATTTTTTTCTTTTTTTTGATTGCGCTGTGTGAGTGTGTGTGGTTAAAAGGCACTCAGCTTTCAAATACAGTGGCAATAAATACAGTAGAGATGTGCCGGTGCACCTGAGACTCTCAATCTCCAAATAAAGTTAAATGTAAAATGCGCGAGACATAGGTGAATTCGATTACTGGCGCAAGATTTATCAGAGGAAGTATGTAAGAGTTAAATGTTTTAATAATCTGGTTGCCGACAGACGGGTTGCAATAGTGGTGTCAATTCAAAATAGTAGAGCAACGTTGTAAGAACTGCATTGATCAGATGGCAATTTGCAGGTTATGGTACTGATATTATCGGGGTGATTTAAAGAGATGAGTGCAATACTATGGACCAGTGTATACTGGTGAGCTTAACTACCTGCTCTTTCCCCCAACAACCCAGTGAGCATGAGAGGGTGGGGGCAAGCTGACTGGCAGAAGGGCTGCGCAGCACAAAGGGAACTAGGGGAGGAGCAGTGTGGCATGCATGAAGAGTACGAGAGAGCCGGGCACACGGTAGTGCTTATGAAACACGCTGATAGGAAAAACAGTTGTGCCTGTCAAAAATGTCCATAGATAAATTCCCAAGTAGTCTATAAACAATGCATGCAATCTTACCACCAGTCTCTCCAATACGTTGAAGTTGTTTGACTTGCTCCCGAGGTTTCCTTCTAGTTACTGGCTGAGTCTACCATTTCTTTTGCTTTGTCCCACACACACGGAAAAGTGGGTGCAATAAAGGAGGCAACAGGGGAAATGGAACCACTATGGTCACAACCCACTGAGCACGAGAGGGCGGGGGCACGTTAAGAGGCAGAAGGGACATGCCGCACTAGAGAAGCTAAGGGAGGAGCAGCACAGCATGTACGAGAGTCAGGGGCTGAGCCTCCAATCCCCTTTGCTTTGACAGGCACACACTGATAATGGTCTGTAATAGAGGCGCCAAGGGTGGGGACACATTAAGTGGCAGAAGGGATACACAGCATAAGAGGAGGTGCAGCATTGGCACATCCAATGCATACAAGAACTAAAAAGGGAGGTATCAGATCTCAAACTTATGGTTAACTCCTTAACTGCAATAGTAAAGCAGTTAATTCCTCAAGATGCCACGGTCACCATGAACTACACTCAAAGCCCAACCACAACCCTATCAGGCATCTCAATGAAGTTATTCAAACTACCAGCACCCAGCTGTGATGGCCTCCTCTCAGCCAGCGCCAATACCAAGAACTTCTACCAGCCTCCTTCGCACAACAGCTTAGGCGCAGGAAATGCATTAGACGACTATCACAAAATCCCCAAACTCATGAGCGACGCTGCCCAAAAATACCCTACTCAGCCTGCCATTGATCGGTTCCGATCAGGAAATTTAGTTCTAATGGTCAACTTTCCCAAGTTAAACTCACTGTCACAAAGGGAAGGGGCAGACTCCATCAGAAACAAGGCAATTCAGTGGATCTGCAACGTAGGAGGCTGTCGCTCTGTAATATGTGAGGATATAATTAATGTAGTAAAAAGGTTTGACCCGGGGACACACTTTGACATCTTAAAACTGACACTTAGGGACAGGACCATGGTGGACAATTTGGTGGCCCCAGATGCAAAAACAAGTCCTCCAGGACACTCTTGTATTCAGTTCAAATACCCTAGGCCATCCGCGTACCACGGGGTTTGCCCCAGCCACTGCCTAGCAAACAATTTATCTGCCCTCAGTGAGAATGATTGACTTAAAGCCCTGTGGGAAAACAGGGCTGATTGCAGAGGCCCCCTAACTTTTTGCCCCCATTTTCCACTTTATGCTGGTGTTTTCCTGACTCTGATGGTGCCCTGGGTACTGCTAACCAGTCCCAGGGCCTGTGCTCTGTGTAAAATCAATATGCAAATTAGGCTAATTATAATTGGCTAAGTTAACCTACCTATAAGTCCCTAGTATATGGTAGGGCATGTAGGTTTAGGGACCACAGCATAGGTGGTGCACACCTAGGTGCACTGCTGAGGTGCCCAGTGTCATTTTAAAAGCAAGCCTGCCTTGCTGGCTGCTTTTAAATTAAAGTTATATGCAAATTCGACTTTGGAATTAAAGGTACTTCTAAAGTCTTAAACTACCTTATTTTTACATATAAGTCACCCCTAAGGTGTGCCCTATGTGCCCCTAGGGCTGGGTGCCATGTAACTATAAGCAGGGACGTTATAAAAATAGATTTATAAGCCCTGGTGAGGTAAAAACAGCCAAATTCGTTTTTCCCTCATTGAAGTAAATGGCCTTCATAGGCTAGAATGGGCAGACTTTATTTTAAATTTTAAAGTCTCCTTAAATGTTGCATACCAAGAATTTGGTATCAAATTAATTGTTGTAATAAATCCTACAACTTCCAGTTGTTGGATTTAATATAACTAGTTCAGGTAAAAAGTTTAGACTTTACCTAAAAAGTTGCCAATTTCAGCTCTGCATTGTTTTTGCTGCTGTGCTCTGATTGGCCAGCCTGCAGCAGCTTCTGCCAGGCTGCCTTGATGAGGTGTGAAGTAGCCAGGCTTCACACAAAGGAATGTGCTTGGGGGAGAGAATCTCCCCTCAGCAGATGGTGAGGCAGGAAGGGGGAGGGATGCCAAACTGGTCTTCAAAGGCAGAGAAGGACATTTGCAGCACCCAGCAACACCCCCACATCCTGCAACCCCAGACAATTAGGTGCCCCCTTGATTAGATTAGGAGAGGGCAGGAGAGGGGTGTGTTTATGATTTTTAGCCACACCAGTGGGTGGGCTCAGCCAGATGTAACCTCCAAAAATCAGATTCATCCATGTTGGATTTTTAGAGACTGTTGCCTTCTGGGATGGATTTTTGCCACACTTCCCAGGAAGTGGTCATCACAGGGGGACGACCCTGACCCTGATTGGAGAACCAGGGCCCCCCTGCTTTTCACCCAGGAGCAAGGATAAAACTGGCAGACCTGCACCCACGCCTCAGATCCCCACCAAATTTCAAGAAGAAAGAACTTAAGGAGAAGAAGGACTGCCCTGCTGGACCCCTGGCCTGCACCTGGACCCTGCACTCAGAAGGACTGCACCAGCTGCACACTTGGGCTTCACCACAAGAAGGACTTTGCCTGGCTTCAACTGGTTCAAGGAGGGACTCCCTGTTTGCTACAGGTGAAAAATTGCTAACCAGAGTCCCCTGCACCAACTCCTGAAGAAAGCGACCAGCTGACCACTGTCCAGTGGCCAAAAAGGAGTTTGCGCCAGGTGCATTCTGGGAGTTGAAGTCCGCACCCCCAGGACCATCACAGAACTTCTGGACCCTTGGGGTGAGCTGTGGACCCCAAAAGAACCTTAAAAGAACATCTGGGTGAAGCCCCAGAAGTTTGGAAAAGATTTGAGAATTTTTGGAAAAAAGCTCCAGAGAGGGACCGACCCGCCGCGGAAATTCTAGCCGGCTTGCCTCAACCGCGACCCGGCCTGACTTCGTGGTTCGTCCCGGTAAAGAAAAACATCCAAAAAAGAGACTAAGTCCGAACGTAAAAAGTTGACCGGGACCTCCCAGCCATCGTATCCGAGAAGGGCTCCATGGACGTCGGATCAAGATCCAGGTTTACCCCGGTCGAAGGATTTTCATCTCGAAAAAACGACTAAGTCCGAAGGTAAAAGTCTCCACCGAGGAAACCCACATCGCGTATCCGGACAAGGGCTCCAGGAGGTCGGATTCAACTGGCAGGTTCGTCCCGGTGAAGAAAAACTTCAAAATAAAGACTAAGTCAGAAGGTAACTTTTTGACCGAGGCCTCCCGCGACCTGTAGCCGAGCAGGGCTCCATCGCGGTCGGCCTGAAAGTTTGACTTTGCCCCGGTCCTGGTGCAACCAGATGACCCGATTGGCGCTTTTTGTTTCTAAGCGCTAGAAAAATAATAATTCTTTAAAAATTCATATCTCCGGTTCCCCTGAACCGATTTTAATCGTTTTTGTGTCATTTTAAAGATAAAAATATAAACTATTTTTATAAATTGGATTTTTAAACTGTTTCCTGTGTTTTATTTGATTACTGTTTTGTGATATTTGAATGCTTTACACTTTGTCTCCTAAGTTAAGCCTTGACGCTCGTTGCCAAGCTACCAAGGGTTGAGCTGGGATTAATTTACTGAGACCTAACTGTACCTATGTGGAGGTTGGTGGCTTGTTGCTAGGTGTAGGTACCTACCTGCCCTACCAATAACCCATTTTCCAACAAGCCCCATCTGGAATCTATGCTGAAATACCGTGCAACTCACATATATCAATTGTCTCTGGGTCAACTGCAGCCTCCAACACTGTCAATGCAAGTACTCATGCTCCCCCCATGACATATCCCCCCAGACCCCTGACGACTCACTGTGCAAACATGACAACATTGCATCTCTCACCTTGCAGGACTATTATCCACCAAGTCAAGGACCGACAGCTAAGCACAGAAACACTTCCCCCATCAGGGCCAGACCAGCTCTACCAGAGAAACATCACCACTTACCCCAGGTCTGACTGAGCAAAAGCGGCATTGATCCCCCTCCTCCCACTTAACTTCAACTGCCAAACCAACCCCTAGTAGCCAATCCTGCAAATACTATGCAATTGGGCAGGACAGCTCCTCCACTCACTGGGGTACAACTTGTCTCATGGAACGTGGCAGGCTTGAAATCTATTCTCTCTCTTCCATCCTTCACCTCTTTTATGGAAGAACACGACATGCTTTCTTCAGGAGACATGGTCAATTGATCCACTATTCAGAACAGGCTATTCAAACTTCTATATCCCTGCCTTGCCCAGCACCAGGGGCAGGCCTTCTGGGGGTTTGACCACCTGTTGTACATCACAGTTATCCACTGATTCCTCCGACCTGCTAGGTCTTCGTCTATCATTCGGGCCAGACACAGTTGTGAACATTCTTAACATCTACACTCGAGGGGTCGGGGGCCAAGCCTCCAAAACGCTCTGTCTCCTGGCAGCCTTTCTGCAAAACTGTCCCCACCATCATAAAACCATTTTGGCAGGTGACCTTAACGTCACATTTGAACCTCTAGACTGGGACGATCTCAGGTCCACAGACGAGGAAGATCGAGCTTGGTCTATCCCTGCCCTGACTATCCCACCCATCAAGAGATGGACGCGAGTCGCTGTGCAAGTAAAATCACTGACCATGGAATTTGGGCTCAGGGCACTAAATGGCAGAACCAAATCAGATGCCAAAGGGCGTCACACATTTAACAAAACCAATCACACCAGTAGAATCGACTACTGTTTAGTCGACATAAGATTATGGCCCCTTGTCATCGACATGACGATCATTGAGAGGACTGAAAGTGACCACAACCTCTCTCTGTCCTTATGTTAGCTCTGGGTAGCTATCCACCCATGATTAACTCCTCAGCAACAGCACCTGAGGCCGTTAGTCTGGTTAACGACAAACGCCACTTAAAGTGGGACAAGGTTGTGGCTCGACCGGCACTCATTAATGAAGCTAATAACACCCTAAAGACTGCATTAATGGATCTAGAGGTGGGTCTCGCAATCCCCAACGAGGAAATAAGTTTAACCCACACCTCATGCTTCAGTTATATCGCGCCCACTTCTCAGTATCCAGAGCCCATGATGGCAAGAGACCTAAGGGTAAGCATTGCTGGCTTAACAAAATGTGCCGGTCCTCAAACAAGCATCTAATCCAAGCCATCAAATCGAAGGATGTCAATGCTATCTGCTTAGCCAGGAAGTCCTACAAGCTAGCCATACGCAAAGCCAAGCGTGACCAAGATGATCAGTGGTGGATAGCACTTGGCGACGCTGCGCGCAAGAGGAATTGTAGTCTATTTTGGTCCCTGGCAGCGCAAGGCCCAGAAAGCAGTGGATTGAACATGACCACTAACATCGCCCCAAAAGACTGAGTAGACCATTTCAGTGCGCTGTAGTCCTACGATCATGATAGCCCCATTCCTGATCACATGGACCCTTGCTTAAACATCACGTCAGCACCCTCCACTCAAGTGCGTCAGCTGTTCTCCCAAAAAGACATAGGAGATCATTACAACCCTGGCGGTCTTTGACCGCCAGGGCTGTTTTGGAGGAAGCACTGCCAACAGGCTGGTGGTGCTTCTAGGGGAATTACAGTCGCACCGCCGGGACCGGCGATTTCCCGCCACTTTTGTCCCGGCGGTTTCCCGCCACTTTTATCCCGGCGGTTTCCTGCCACTTTTGTCCCGGCGGTTTAAATCCCCCAGGGCAGCGCAGCTTGAGGCGCTGCCGAGGGGATGACGAGTGCCCCTCCCGCCAGCCTTTTCATGGCGGTTTGAACCGCCATGAAAAGGCTGGCGAAAAGGGGAGTCGCGGGCCCCCTGCCACGGCCCCATGCAGCTTTTCACTGTCTGCACCAGTCGCACAGCCGCAACACCGCCGGCTACATTTGGAGCCGGTTCCCGTGTTGCGGCCGAGATCCCCGCTGGGCCGGCAGGCGGAAACCAGGTTTCCACCCGTGTTGCCGCCCAGCGGGAATCTCTTAATAGACCCCGCGGGAGTGCGGCTGTGTTTGCGGCCGTCCGGCGGTTCAACCTTGGCGGGAGGCCTCTGCCGCCCGACAAGGTTGTAATGAGGGCCATAGAATATTCCCTAGGCACTATTAAGCGTGGCAGGGCCCCTGGATCAGATGGTGTTCCAGCAGACCTGTTCTCAACCTAAATTGCAACCTGGTCAAGATACATCACCATCATAGCGAATGCAATAGCATCTGGGGTGCCAATCCCTGAGTCCTGGAAAGGGGCTATTGTTGTCCTGAGCTGTAAAAAGGGTGACAGATCACTCCCCTGCAACTACAAGCCAATTAGTCTAATCGATTGTGTGCAAAAAGTGTTCTGCCACTGTCTCTTAGGGAAGATTGAAGACTGGATGACTGAATATGATATCCTTAGTCCCCTCCAAGCTGGTTTCCGGAAAAAAATATCTACCACTGAGCAAGCCCTCAGGTTCCTATTTTTATACTGGAAAACAGTGTTCATTGGCAAAGGGAGCTTATATGTAGCTTTTGAGGACCTAAAATCTGCATTTGGTCTAGTACCCCGCAACAAACTATGGGACACTCTCTCCAGAATGGGAATTCCCGAGCACATCCTAGCGCTATTTATACGGCTCCACGAGGGCAACTATGCCCGTGTCAGGTGGGACAACAAAGGGCAACTAACTGATAGAATCCAGGTATCAAGGGGTGTGCGGCAAGGGTGTGTCCTTGCCCCCACCCTCTTGTCCCTGTATATCAATGACATCGTCCCCTCTCTGCTTAGAGTGGAGGCTGACGCTCCATCACTTGGCACACAAAAACTCCCTGTTTTGCTCTTTGCAGACAACACTCTCCTGATATCCAAGACCCCTAGTGGACTAAGGAAACTCCTCACGTTCTTTGAGGAACTCTGCTCCACACGGGGACTTGAAATCAACGCCTCAAAAACAAAATTAATGACCCTCAATGCCTATAGATCCTTTGGAGGGAACTTCACACTAGAGGGCACCACGCTTGAAAAGGTAGGCACCTTCAGTTACCTGGGCATAGCATTGACTGATAACATGTCTTGGAAACCACACATTGGAAAGCAAGCTCTAAAACTAAAACAAAAAACAGGGGTACTATTAAAGGATTTCCATCTCTCACATACAAAACCAATTCGTCCAGCAATCCAGATATATGAAGCCTAGGCTGTGACCTCAGTGCTCTACGGGGCTGAACTATGGGGCTACGCTAAAACTCAAGATATAACTATCCCTGAAAACAACTTCCTAAGAAACCTTGTGTCCCTCCCGCCAAGCACTCCACTGTTCCCCTTTTCAAGGATCTTGGTATGAAACGCATTGGTCACAAAGCCCGCCTATGTCCTCTTCTGTACTGGCGGCGTCTCTGGACCACCCCAGAGCTTGAATCCTTCACTGCAACCCTCCAGGTCATCTTAGAAGCTGACCATCTTCACAGCATCCCCTGGCTTAGATACATCAAGGGGTTATTCTACTCACTTGGGCTTAGTGAACTCTGGAATACACCAACCACCTCCTCCTTTGCCTCAAAAAGCGAACTAAAAAAAATGTATTGGCACATTGTAGACTCCGAAGATCTGGGGGCTGCACTTCATACAACATTATCTTGCAACTTTGTCAACCTAAAAGAGACATGTAAGTACGAGGCTTTCTAGGACATAATCACGGTACCAAGGGAAAGGAAACTGTACTTTCAGTTCCGCATTGGCACACTGCCACTAAAACTTTTTACCAGCCGCTGGTCACACGAAGAATCAAACACCTGCTGAGCCTGCAAATCCCCCATTGAGAACCTCCCTCATGTCCTATTTGCCTGCCCCGCGTACACTGCCTCACATAGGAAATAGCTGGACCCGGCATGAAGACTGCTGGGAGTGTGCAGTTCTGAGATAGCCCTCCGAATCCTCAGATCAGACACTTGGCCAACGTTAGTGATCGCTGTCGCCAAGTTCCTCGGAGCTAGTTGGATTGTTAGAGGAATTTTTTTATCTGTTTAATGGTTCCAACAAGATTGTTCCATCATACTGTGTGCGTGCATTTTATCTTTATTTTATTCTTATTTTATTAGCTTTACGTACCGTTATATTTATTTAAATGTTGTATTTATTTGTATTTATTGCTGCTATGTGCTTTTATGGTTCTTGTAGCCGAAATAAAGTTCTTTTTGACTTGAATAAAGAATCATTTATCCACCCACTGTCCATAAGTATTATTTTTGTCAACATTGTCATCTTCTCACATGAAACCAAAATATCAACCAAAGAACTAACATGTCTCACAGTGAACAGTGAGCGGCAATCTTAATAAGGTGGATCATCGTCACAGACCTCGAAAACATGCTTTCATGATTAAAATCCAGCAGCCATATTAAAGAGATACTATCCTTAATCTCATAAGCATAATGCTTAGATATATCCGACATTACTGAGTCACATGCACTGTACGTTACAATTTATGACTTAGCATTTAAAATGTGGCGGCCATATTAATTGTATTTCCCACAGTAGACTTCCTGGGCATAGTACATAAACACATCTAATATATCCGACATTGTTAAGTCACATGCACTGTACGTTCAAATCAATGGCTTAGCGTTTAAAATGTGGTGGCCATATTGATGTTAATCCCCACAGGAATCTTCATGGGCAAAGTACATAGACACATCTAATAACGCATAATTTCATCTAATTTGAAATGGACTTGATCTCATTTAAGTTAATGTCAGAATACTAGGATACCTTATTTATTTCGGTATAGATGAACTCGAATGAACCTAGTCTGTTATGACTAAATAATATCATAAATAAACTCCTACTTCGCAGGTCAAAAAAGATTCTCCTCTAAATGCGAATCAATATGGCGACAGAGAAGCAAATCTTCTTGTGTTCAATCTCCTCGCATTTATAGTATCCCTTCATTACTATCACCTGTGTAACTCTTTTCAAGAACTCGTGTCAATGCTTGCGATTTAGGCAGACATCATGAAGTACGCAAAATCTCAAATTAATCACCATTCTTTAAAGATAATTTCAGTTATTATAGATTCGATATGTTTAGTAATAGGATCCAAGGCACGATCAATCATTTTACATATTTAAATTGCAAGCCCAAAATTACTGGATTCAATTGAACCCATGATTTGCTCCTCATTGTTAACCCTCACGTAAATGTGAAATCTTATGGCGGCCATCTTGAGTTCAAGTTATTTATCCACTCAAGTCAATTCATGAATGAAAACGCAGATATCATTCAGATATTCAAGTTTCGCCTAGACGATCAGTGCACCAAATCATAACATGATGCATCACCATTTTTCTTAACACATCTTATTAAATTATAATCAATTTATCTCAATTCCTTTACATTATGTATATTTACGGTGGCCATATTTGAATGTATTTACTGATGGTGGCCATTATTAGGATTCACTTTACCATCATTTGGCTAACTACAGTCAGTTCCACAGCAAAAATACACATTTTGTTTATCCAATTTTACCATACAAGAATAATATATTTAATAATAAAAAGATGTATTGTCATTTACCTTATTAAATCTTATATTATTCAAATACATTTTCCTCAAATTTAATTCCATTATATGTAAACACAGCAGCCACATTTCAATATATTTCTTCTTAGCAATCGTTAAAAATTAGTGTTATTTGGCAACTAAAATTTGTTGTGAAAAACCAAAAACATAATTGTCATTTATATAGATTTCCCTCAAATTTCCTTACATCTCATATATGTACAGCATCCATATTTTTATGTCAATACAAATTAAATGACACAAATCCATTGTTCAAAGAAAGGGGCTCGAGGATATAATACATCAAATTTAGTACCCAAATTAGACACCAATTAATATTCATTAATCCATATAAATGCTAAATATATCACAAACATATCAAAATCATCATTTGGCATACACAGTACATAATTAAATGTTTCTTAACTCTTCCAAAAATCAAGTTCCTAAAAAGTAAAGAAATTTTTTATTTGCATTTAGACCTTCATTTACAGTTCGCAAACGACATATCCATCTTGCCTTAGCTTGCCTGAGTATAAGTTCCCTATTTCCTCCTCTCTCACATTTGGACACATTTTCGATACCAGGAAACCAAATTTGGGTGTTTGCAGGATGGACCTGTTGTATGTGTGTAGCCACAGGATATCTAACATCACAATCAATTTTTATGGCTCTAAAATGTTCTAACACCTTTGTTTTAAGGCTTTGAATATTGCTGCCTATATACAGTTTTCCACATGGACATCCTATAACGTATATTACAAATGTGGTGTTACAATTGATAAAAGAATTGACAGTGTATTCCACCTGGGTATTATATTTAAACCTCTGTATTTTATTAACTCCCATTTTGCATATTGAGTATCCTCCACAATTATAGAAACCTAGTGGTTTAGCTGGCAGCCATGTTTCCACTTCTGGTTTCCTCTGATTGTCTTTTATAGAACTAGGACATAGTATATCCTTTAATGTTTTGCCCATACTATAAACTATTTTGGGCTTTTTTGGTAAAATTCCTTCTGACAGTGTTAACAAATTTAAAATTTGCTAATTTTTCTTTAATACAATAAAGACATGATTGGTATATAGATTGTATTTCGTGACAAAACATATCTCCCATTTCTTATTGGTGTACATATTTTTCTTTTTGTTTTCACTCTTTTTATGATCTTCTTTCAAGGTAAGCTTTCTATCTAATCCCTTGATTTTTGTTTTGGCCCTTCTAAGAGTACCTTCATCATATCCCCTATTGCGAAATTCAAGATCTATGGCCAGCAATCTCTTTTCGTACCGCTCATCTTGACTGCAATTATGCCTTACCATTTCGCTATATGGTATGGATTCAGTTGTCTTTCTGAGATGTGCACTTGTGGCATGTAATACACTATTACAGGCTGTAGGTTTTCTAGAAATATCACTATGAATTACTTTATTGTGCACATACAGTTGTAAGTCAAACAATTCAATAGTTTGTCTATCATATTTCAGAGTCAATTCAACATTGAATCTATTTTCATTCAAAAAGGCATGTTAAGCCAAAAGATCAGTTAGACTCCCATTCCATATGATAAAAATGTCATCTATATAACGACCATAAAAAATAATATTGTTTATCTATTGATATACTTGACATCCCCAGGCATGCTCAACCTCAAACAAACCCATGAAAAGGTTAGCATAAGAGGGAGCAAACCTGGAGCCCATCGCTGTCCCTTGTTTTTGTAAAAACTAAGTTATATTATGTAAAAATGCATTATTAGTCAGAATCATCCTGGCCATGTCCAACAACATATGCGTGTGTTCTAAAAGACTCACATTTTGTTTGTATAGAAAGTGTTTTAATGCTTAAAGACCACATTCTGTCCGAATGCATGTTTATAAACTCTCCACATCCATAGTTACAAAGATAAGATCCGTATTATCCCAAGAGAAATCCTCTAGTTTGTTCAACAAATCCTTGCTATCTCTCCATTATGAGGGTAGATTCTTGACAAAAGGTTGTAGAAAACTATCTACATATTCTGACATGTGTTCAGTAGCGGACCCATTACTGGAGATGATGGGTCTCCCAGGTGGAAACGTACCTGATTTATGAATTTTGGGGAGAATATATATGCAAGGAAATTTAGGAAGCCACATCTTTAGATATTTTTATTCATCATCAGTAAGTAAAAAAGATTCATGCCAATCCATAAGTTTAGCATTGATCGATCTTTGTATCTCCATTGTCGGATTATTATCCAATTTCTCATAACACGTATTATCAGAGACTTGCCTTTCAATTTCTTTTAAATAGTCGACTTTGTTCATAAGTACAATGTTGCCACCCTTATCAGCCTCACATATGACTAAATTCAAGTCATTTTTTAAATTAGTCAAAATCTCCTTTTCTCTCATTGTTAAATTAAAGTCATGCCTGCATTTCCCATTTTTGTAATGTAAGTCCTCAATTTTATGTAAATCCTTAGTAACCCTATGATGAAATTCATCAATAATACTATCCTCAATACCTGGTGGCATGAATTTTTGAAGCAACCTTGTGTGCTTAAATTCTCTTTGATATTAAGATCACTTGCAAGCTGAAAAAGATCTATTACTTCTTCTGAGTTGTCTAAGGTGGCAACAGTATGTATATCACTTAAGTCTGCGATCGTAAACTTAGAAGTCTCTAAATAACTTGATACTCAATGACTCTTTGTAGGATGTTCATCAAAGTATTTTTTTAATTTGAGATTTTTTACAAACCTAAATAGATCTACATGCAAGTCGACAAAGTAAAATTTTTCACTAGGGCAAAAACCTAAACCTTTACTCAGAACTCTATTTTCCTCCTCACTTAACATTCTTGAGGATAAGTTGATAATCGTAAGATCTTTAATAATATTATCTTAATTTGTCTTTTCATTGAACAAGTCAATCTGTCTGACTCCTGTTTCTATTTTTTCTCCCCTCTTGGACTCTTTGCCTGTTGTCTTGTCTGCACTCCTGCCTTTATGCTTCCTTCCCCCTCTCCTGGTCCTTTATCTTTTATTTGGTAACCTCCTCTTTAGTTGCCTAATCTGTACCTTTGTACCTCACATAAACTCATATCACAAACTCACGAACTAACAAGCAATAGCAAAACCAATAAGTCTGGCTTTTTTTTTTACAACAGATCGCAAGCTCACAATGGGCTTGATTATGAGGTGGATGCTACTAGGGTAATGGTAAAATTGCCCGGAATACATTTGTTTTATGCTAATAACGTTAACATTTATTTTGCAAATTACAGCACAAGAATTAGAGACTATGGGCCAGATGTAGGAAGCGTTTTTCATGGCGAAAATCGCAGTTTGCACCATGCAACACGCGCGTTGCGATGCACATTCCAATTTTGCGAGTCGGTACCATGGGAATGCGACTCGCAAATAGGAAGGGGTGTTCCCTTCCTATTTGGGACTCGCACCGTGATGCAGAATTGCTTTGTGACCGCGAACGCGGTCGCAAAGCAATTCGCAGTTACCACCAGTGTCACACTGGTGGTAACCCATTCGCAAAAGGGAAGGGGTCCCTATGGGACCCCTTCCCTTTTGTGAATGTCACCATTAATGTACCACTGCCTACTCTGAAAAACTGAAACAAAATGGTTTCGTTATTTTTTTGTATTGCAACTCGTTTTCCTTTAAGGAAAACGGGCTGCAATACATAAAAAACAGCTTTATTTAAAAAGCAGTCACAGACATGGAGGTCTGCGTTCTCCAGCAGGCCACCATCCCTGTGAGTGCAGGGAATCTCAATGGGGTCGCAAAATCCGACCCACCTCATTAATATTAATGAGGTGGGTCTTTGCAACCCCATTGAGATTCGCAGAGGGTGTCTGAGACATCGTTCTGCATCCGTTTTTGCGATTCGTAAATTGCGAGTCGCACCGACTCACAGTTTCCGATTCGCAAAATCAGATTTTACTACATCGGGCCCTATTTAACATAGTGGATTTGCCTCATTCATTTGTCCCATAAACCTGGATACGATGCAAAATGTAGGCATATTATGGCTATGGCTGTATTTAGAATTATTGAATGAATTTAATTTTTGAATAAAATCATGCAGTTAATACATGGTAAGGCAGCATGGACATCAATGCAGCATAGCACTGTTTGTCTACCCGTGACAACTTTTCACATATATGTACAAGTGGGAACCTGACTATAATTCTCATGTCATAGAGGGTGTGTCTTCAAGATCATTAAATGCATCCCTCTAATTGCAGGCTTGGAGTGGATCTCTGCCCCGGGTGAGGACCTAAAGATAGTACTTGTAAAGGCCCTTTGTGAATTTCCAAAGTCATAAACTTGGAGTATAGTTAGTGGTTGAAGTGGGCTGACCCAGTGCCCCATGCTATAAGCTGTGGTGGGCGGAAGCCATGTGTGATTGACATTTCAATAGACCAATGCAAGAAGACTGCTGACCAATAGTCCCTAAATATATGTATGTTATTTATATATTTTTTTAAGAATCAATAGTGTAGCAAAACAGCTAAAGCTGTTTCAAAGGCCAGACCTACAACGTGGGCTAGTAGGTCACATTTCACAGTCTAGTGAGGTAACTTAAGTGCATATATACATATCTTTTTTTTGGTTCATTAAATACAAACACGTAAAACCGGTATATTTTGGTTTCATTGCACAAAATGTACACCATAGCTCACATTGCCACCACGATAAATACACCCACGTAAGGTAGTCTAACAAAAGAAAAACACTGCAGGTGAAATGAGCAATGTTGGGAATTCTATTCTAAAGCCATGTAGAAAAAACTCTGAACTGAAATATACCAAACCTGGAATGAAACAATAAACTTTACACAGGAAATGTTGCTGCTTTCAAGAAATTAGCAGCAGAAAAATGTGTTGGTGGGCTTGAAAAAAAATGATGTCTTGACAGTTCAAAAGGTGTGTTTTTTATTTACCAATAACTTTGATGCAGTTTGGTTATTTTTTAATTTAGTGTGCTCCTATGTGGAAGTTGCTGCCAAGAACAGTCCCACGGCCACAACGAACGAGCAAGACAACCCAGTTATAGTGGTTTTACGAGGCAGCCTTTTATTTACACAGCTCCAGCAAATATATTGTAGTTATTTGAGACTGATACAATAGTGACAGGACAGAAGGAAAGCACACAGACTACAGAAGTACATCGTATTCCCACACCATCTTTGATTTATACATTGAACTTTTTCAGAAAGCATTGTGGCAGAAGGCCCCATTTACATGTAGAACAGACACATCATATACATCGACCCTGCCCTCTCCATGGGTGTTAGCAAGATCATTGATTGGTAAAATCATCAAAGTAATACACTTTATGCAACTTACCTCTAACGCACAGAGGGGTGAGCAAGACCCGTAGTTTGAGGCTAACACATAACACCAGGGCACCTCATAGCGCTCCGTCCCTGTCTGGGTACCTGACACCAGGGGAAGCCCCCTTAAACATCCACATCTAGGCATCCACACAACTCAGGGCAGAAATGTCCATGGGCGTCAGCAAGTCAGTCTCCCCTCCTGCCAGCCCTATGCCCCATCAAAACAACACTCTGCCAACGGGCCAGTCCATGAAAACAGTCTGATTTTTGTGGTCTGCCCCTTTTCTCTGCTGCTAGGAGTTCTCCCACAGGGTAAGAAGGCTATTGGTGACACTGCTCTTCCCATCAACTGCTTGATCACCTCATCTGTGGCCACTAAGATTGCACATAGGAACAACTCATGGCCCCTGGAACACAGATGCACCCCATCCCTGTGGAACAGTTGAAGTAAACTATGCTGGCTCATGCTCATAGAAGTGATCACCAGCATCTTCTGCATTAATTGGATCAGCTTCTTCACAGAGTTATTCTTAGCTCTAGTGGATGCCCCCTAACCATCTGACCATAGTATCACCTCTGACTAGTGTGGTGGTTCCCGGTATTCATTTTTTCACCTGTGCAGTGCATAAAAAAGAGCTTTGTGCACTCCATGTCTCCCCATGAATACGATGTTTTTGCCCCCCTCATGCACCACTAGAGTGTTCAATGTGAGAATGCTCCCCACGTCGAGAGCTAAAAAAAAGTTGGTCCGTGAGTTTCCCCAATTTGAGGCTTTAATTCCTCAGCCAGTGGTTCCTAACACCTGCCGCCAATTGAGCCCCCGCCATCCCGGATCCACATAACTGTTCGTCCGCCCTGCAGATAAATGGTTGACCGCAGCAGCACACATGTACCAACGTATATCTGAGGGCTGCAAGAAAAGACATAAGATAGTTATTTGTTGGAGGGGCACCTAAGCTACGCTAGCTAAGCATGAACTAAGAAGGAAGGGGTCTTCACCGTCCTAGGCCAAGTAAGGTCTCACATGGTGCTCAAAGCACACTGACCTCCATCTGCCTGCCCCTTTTATGGCCTCAGGAGAGAACCCAAGAGCAGCTGCTGTTGTGACTGCTCCGATCTAGAAGGAATGGGAGCTAAAGTGATCGGGCCGGTCCCCCAAAACAGTCAAAGCACGCTGGCACACTTATGAGAACTCAAAGCATGTCAGTGGGGCTCCATCCCCATGCACCAACAGACTGGGGTGACTGTGTAGGGAAACATGCTGAGATACTCCTGGATTTATGCTAGGGGCAATAGGACGCCCCTTGGGCCACAAAGAAATTAAGTAATGGACCGTTCTCCTGCCTCCACTGCCACCACACCATCACCCTACACCAAGCACCGGACCCTCCCACAGCTGAACTGTTAAACACCAAGCCAGAGCATCTCAGCTGCATCCTCCTCAACATTCGCTCCCTCCACAAACATGCCATAGAACTCTGGGACCTACTGGACTCCACCCGCCGGGACACCGCCTTTCTCACTGAAGCTTGGACAAACCCAGCATCTGCACCAGATATTGCCATCACCATCGCCAGCTACTACAAACTGCTCTACAAAGACCGATCTTTTCGCCCAAATGGCAGCCTGGCCATCGTACACAAATCCTCCGTCTGCTTGACAGCCAACTGAGAAGAACACTCCCCCCTCATGGAGCATCGTCATTTCCAGATACATGCCACACCCAAGTCAATCTTCTGGGCATCCTCATCTACTGGCCACCTGGCCCCCGTCCAGCCTTCAGTATCTCCATCATCAACATAATTTCTCCTCACGCTCTCGCCTCCTCGAACTACTTACTCCTCGGAGACCTCAACTACTACATTGACAGCTGCAATAACACCAACATTGCTTCCCTGCTCGACCACCCCGCCACAATAGGACTAAAGCAACTGGTCACCTCACCAACACACATCGCTGGACACATGCTCAATGACATTTTTTCCACCAGCAACAACATCACCGTTGACAACACCACCACAATTCATTGGAGTGACCACCACTGCATCCATTTCACCATCACCTCACCGACCCTCCACCTCCACACACTCCGAGGCCCAAGCAGAAAATGGAACCGGATCACTGAGGAACAGCTCTTCCACACCCTCAGCAAGTTTCCCTCACCACAGACGCTAATATCTCAACACGGAACTTCCACCAATGGATCTCCAAGTGCGCCAACACTCTAGCACCTCTCCATAAGACCTCAGCTTAACACCACCTCAAGAAGGCCAGCTGGTTCTTCCCCTCACTACAGGCACACCTGCAGACGGCTAGAGAAAAGTTGGAGAAACAGCAAGTCCCCAGAAGACTTCGAGGCCTTCAAAGCTGCCAAAAAATCCCACTACCACCTCATCAGAGTCACCAGGGAGCCGCCCTGCAGGACCATGTCAGCGCCACCACTCACGACACTAAAGAGCTCTTCACTGTGGTCAAAGAGGTTGCCAAACCCCATTCAAAAACTGCAAGTATCCCTCCATCTCAAGACCTCCGCGACAGGCTAGCCAACTTCTTCCACCGGAAATTCAAAGACATATACAACAGCTTCAGATCCCAAAACACTCCAAGTCCTCCAACAAACCCCCAGATCCAACCCATCAAACCACCAGAGACCCAGCTCCGCTGGACCACCATCACTACAGGCAAGACCCACACTATCATGAGCAGCATCCACTCCGGTGATCTAGGACCCGCCTACCTCAACCGCTGCAGCTCCTTCTACTCCCCCACCACACCTCTCTGGCAGAACACAGAGTCAGACTCCCACCTCACCTGTCAGAACCTAGAGAGATCAGCGGCAGAGTTCCACAGGGCTCCTCCCTGAGTCCCACACGCTTAAAAATCTACATGACCCCTCTTGCATCCATCGCCAGGAACCACGGGCTGAACATTGTCTCCTACATCGACGATACCCAGCTGATCATCTCGAAAACCCCAATACTGCCAAGAAGAATTTCCACAAGGGGATGGAAGCCGTCGCCACCTGGATGAAGGACAGCTGCCTCAAGCTCAGCTTTGACAAGACTGAGATCCTCATCCTTGGACCATCCATATCAGCCTGGAATGACTCCTGGTGTCCATCGACTCTCGACATCCCCCCACCCCAACAAACCACGCATGCAACCTCAGCTTCATCTTGGACTCACCGATCACCATGACCCGTCAAGTGAACTCAGTCACATCCTCCTGCTTTCACACACTCCGACTTTTCCAAAAGATCTACAAATGGATCCCAAAGGACTGCTGCAAAACCATAACCCATGCCCTGGTTACCTGCACACTTGACTATGGCAACTCTCTGTACGTCTGTACCACCCAGAAGAACCTTAAGAAAATACAACATATCAAAAACAACTCCGCCAGACTCATCCTGGACATTCCCTGCTGCAAACACATCTCCAGTCACCTAAGAGACCTCCACTGGTTTCCTATCGATAAAAGAATTAACTTTAAACTCCTCATCCACAGTTACAAGGCCCTCCAAGACCTAGGACCCGCCTCCTCGACCACTGCATCACCTTCTACTCCCCCACCAGACCTCTATGCTTTGCTCAACAAGCACTAGCCACAGTACCTCACATATGGAATACCTAGGCTGAGGGAAGATCTTTCATCTACCTCACGGCAAAGAGCTGAAACACCCTGCTCCTGCACCTTAGGCAGTCACCATTGCTACCTCAATTCTGGAAGGACCTTAAAACCTGCCTCTTCAACAGAAGCTCAACGGACAAACACCCTTAGTGCCTTGAGACCCTTACGGGTGAGTAGTTGCACTTTATAAACCATGATATATATATATATGTATATATATATATATGTATATACAAATCCAAACTGTACACTCTCTGCAAGGAACCCACTTTTCAAGTGCAAGAAAGATCCATTATTGCTCCTCGTGCAGAAAAAAACAAATCACTAACACGTTTCAACATAATTATCTTGTTCATGGTGAATACAATAAACATAAAAAGTGGACTTTTAATACATGATTACAATGAAAGTGAAAAAGGGCAAATGTGGATTCCATGATTCGTGGAAAGTAAAAAAATACTAAAGCATGAGATGAAAGCATTTTATCAAAATGTTCTGATAATCTTACACAATTCACAAATGCTTTTGAATTTCCAATTTCATCATTCATAATTGTCTACACATTTTTCATTTAATATGAAACAAGAACCAGTTATTCAAAATATATATTTCTATCCACTACTGGGAAATTTCATTTACCAGGAACCAAAATCTAAATATTCAAAATGTATATGTATTCACTAGTGAGAAATAGCTTACTTCTCATATTTAATATTCCAAATACACAACTTTTTATGCCTAAAATTTTCACTTTCCACTGTGACATTACATTCCCCACAAAAATAATCAAATTAAATTGCCGAAGTGGGCACTTATCTATTGCAGCCGCAATAAAATTCATCTTGAATTTAACATTCTCCACAAGGGACTGATGAGGAGTTTAATTAAATATACATGAGAAGATAATAATGGAATCATGAAAGAAATTGAAACATTAGAGACAGAATTTGCAAATGAAGGTTTAAAGGAACAGGAAATAATTATGAAAGTCAAAGGAAGAATTGATTAAAACCTAAATAGATAAGAAATTGAAGTAAAACTACGAAAACAAAATAAGTTCCTGAGAGATAAAAAAGACTATAAACAAGGCAGATTTTTAACTTTTGTAAAATGTTTTGATTCATTTGGGAATTTGGTGTCAAAGTTTACAGTCTTGTATTACCAGGATCTGGCAGCGATGAACTCTACTTCTAAAATAAGCTCAGACGTTGACACAGGTAGGCTGAATGAAACGGATACTCCTTGGACCAAATACAAGCATCCTGGGACTAGTTTTGAGGTATCGCCACTCATCAGCCAGGCTAACTTGAATCCAGTGGCACAGTGAGCACGGGACCCGTGTCTGTAAATCAGCACTTCGAATACCATTGGGTATGCTCTTCAGATTGAATTTAAGCTATTGTTATGTCTCCTGTTTCTACAAAACCAAGCTCATGCCTGGTGCCATGAATGATTTCAAGGCGAGACTTTCTCCGTACCCATTTCCTGGAGATCACTCTGCCCTGAGTTGAGGCCTTAATGTACTTTTCCTTCATTTGTTTGACACGAGCTGAGGCCACACACACCGGACTACTGCATGAAATATGATACTTGTGGTCGTACTCGCTCTCTCTCGTGCCCCCTCGTGCTCCTTATTGTGGGAGAGAAGCGGCATCGGATTTCTCATGCCCACACTACTTTCTTTCTACAGACTCCATTGGGACTCTTTGACCCTTGAGTTTCTACCATGTTTCTAGCGGTTTGCTTGTGCTGCCCTTCCTGAAGAGTTACAGCAGAGTATTACAAGTAGCAAAGAAAAACACCACATGGAGTAGACATTTGTTTTTACCAGCCTCTTCTGGAACCCTATTGGTCACATTCTTCTCTGCTCATTCACTGATAAGCTCCAGTGTGTTATTGAATGGTGAGGAGAGCAGGAACAGTTCCACATCTCAGGTTTGATTCCCTTACACATCATTGTTCATTATATTGTATTTCTGAGGATCACCTCTGTTAGACTTTTCATCCTTGGCGTGGTCTCCCTTAACTTTTTGCCTCTGTTCCCCAGGTTGTTGATGTGTGCTGGACTCTGATTGTACTGTTTTTGTTATTCTGGGCACTTTACCACTGCTAACCAGTGCTAAAGTGCAAGTGGTCCTTTACAAAATGTGTATGTAATTGGTTTATCCCTGACTGGCATATTTGATTTACTAGTAGGTCCCTAGTAAAGTGCACTAGAGGTGCCAGAGCCTGTAAATCAAATGCTACTAGTGTGCCTGCAGCACTGGTTGTGCCACCCACATAAGTAGCTCTGAAATCATGTCTCAGACCTGCCACTGCAGTGTCTGTGTGTGCAGTTTTTAACTGTAAATTGGACTTGGCAAGTGTACCCACTTGCCAGGCCTAAACCTCCCCTTTTCTTACATGTCAGACACCCCTAAGGTAGGCTCTAGGTAGCCCCAAGTGCAGGGTGCAGTGTATGGTTAAGGTAGGACATATAGGCCCTCATTACAACCTCAGTGGTCTCCTTAGAAGACCTCCGAGGCATCGTGCGCCAGAATACCGCCAGCTGGTGGTATTCCTGGCTCCCTATTTAGACTTTTCCGCTGGGCCAGCGGACGGCACCAGTGTTACCATCCGCTGGCCCAGCGGAAAAATCACCTCAACATTGCTGCCAGCTTGTAGTAGAGCCGGTGACAATGCTGATGTGCAGCGGGTGCAGTAGCACCCATCGCGCATTTTGGGCAGTGAAATGCGCAATGGGGCTATGCCTGGGGGCTCCTGCACTGCCTATGCCAAGTACATGGGCAGTGCAGGGGCCCCCAGGGGCACTCCAAGTCCCCCTTACTGCCAGCCTTTCCATAGCGGTGTTTGCCACCGTGGCCAGGCTGGAGGTCGGAGACTAATAATCCCCAGGGCAGCGGTGCGCTACCCTGGGGATTCGCCTGGCGGTATAGTGGAGTGGCCGGCGGTATGGCTTTGGCTATAGCATCACGGTCATAATAGCCCGCGGAACACAGCCAGCCTGTTGGCGGTGTTACCATCAGCTTACTGGCGGCCGCTAGAGTCGTAATGAGGTCCATAGTATTGTGTTTTATATGTCCTGACAGTGAAATATTGCTGAATTTGTTTTTCACTGTTGCAAGGCCTGTCCCTCTCATAGGTTAACATGGGGGGCTACCTTTAAATCTGATTAAAGTTTAGCTTCCCTTTGGGAGCGGATGGACATGTGGAGTTTGGGGTCTCTGAGCTCACAATTTAAAAATATATCTTTTAGTAAAGTTGATTTTAAGATTGTGTGTTTGGAAATGCCACTTTTAGAAAGTGGGAATGTTCTTGCTTATACCATTTCTGTGACTCTGCCTGTTTGTGGAATCCCTGTCTGGGTCAGTTTGACATTTGGGCTGGTTGCACCTCACACTATCACAGTAGACAGTGACACAAAGGGAGCTGGGATGTAGCCTGCATATCCTGATGAGCCATCTGTGCTAGGAGGGAGGGGAGGAGTGGTCACTCACACCTGAAAGGGCTGTGCCTGCCCTCACACAATGCAGTCTCCAACCCCATGGTCAGTGTCTGGGGCCTGGCCTGGACAAAGCAGGATTTCACATTCAAAAGAGACTTTACTTTGAAGTAGGCCTACTTCAAAAGAGAAATTGGGTATAAGAAAGGCACCCAAAACCACAGACTTTAGAAACACTTCTGGAAACAAGAGGAACCTCTGCCTGGAGAAGAGCTGAAGAGCTGAGGAAGAAGAGCTGCCCTGCCTGTGACTGTGCTTTGTGGAGCTATTCTGCAGTTGCTGCTTCTGCCAGAGCAAGAGGGCAAAGACTGGACTTTGTGTGCCTTCCATCTTGAGAAGAACTCTCCAAGGGCTTGATTTAGAGATTGCCTCCTGTTGTTTGAAGTCTCAGGGACAGCAAAGACTTCTCTCTGCCAGCACCTGGAGTCTCTGCAGAGACTCCTACTCTGCCCTGTGGTGCCCATCCAGTTCCTGGGACCCTGAAAGGAGAAGCTGGCAGCCTAAAGAAAAGGAAATCCATGCACAGAGCACCGTGCGGGAAAAAGATCGATGCAACTCTGATCTGAGGCTGAAGAAACGACGCGCTGCCAGGTCCTTGGCTGAAAATCAATGCTCACCGGAAACGCAACTGAAGAATTGACGCTTGGAGCAGGAGAAACGACGCGCAGCATCGCTGACGGAGGCTGGGAGATAGCAAACCCGTTCTGCATGGTTTTCAGATCATCGTGCGGCTGGATTTCCGACGCAAGTACCACTGGGTGTGTGAAAACAACGCAAGGCCCGCCCGGACACGAGAGTCTTGACAGGATTGACGCATCGATCTCCTGCTGAGAGAAGGAACAACGCGCCCCCGACCCGACAAAAGGAGAAATCACGCAAGTTCCCACTCATGAGTGGAATTGACGCAGCCCAAGCCTTTTTTGATGCACACTTGCCGTGCGCGGTTATTTTTGACGCACCCAGGGTACATTTTCATGCTAACAGTGCTATTGTGTGTTTAAAACTACTTAAAGACTCTTTTTGATTTTTAATTAATAACTTGACTTGTGTATTGTGGATGTTTGTAGTTTTGGTCGTGTTTTGTTTAGATAAATATTTCCTATTTTTCTAAACCTGTGCTGTGTCATTTTGTAGTGTTTTCATTAAGTTACTGTGTGTGTTGATAGAAATACTTTAGACCTAGCACTTGGAAGTTAAGCCTACTGCTCTGCCAAGCTACCAAGGGGGTAAGCAGGGGTTAGCTGACAGTGATTCTCTTTTACCCTGACTAGAGTGAGGGTCCTTGCTTGGACAAGGGATAACCTGACTGTCAACCAAAGACCCCATTTCTAACAATCTCTACAAACATGCTTACAGTATTCAAATTGTCTTCACATCTTTTTAACATGCGAGCTGCCAATTTGCCTGTATTTTGTTGCCAGAACTTGGTACACCTAGAATGAATTGACAGTGGCACACATCTTTTGAAAGTTATTTACTGAGTGAATTTTGCAGCAGTAAGAAAAATTCAATTTTATATAACTGTTTAGAAATGGAGGTACAAAGGGTTATTGATCATCAGCTTCTGCTTTATCTTCCACTGTCAATCCAATGGGATGTTTTCACAGAAGCGGTGAAAAGATTGGAGAATCGCTTCCATGTGAATGTAGAAAGACACAAATTCTTTACATGTAAACAATTTCAGCATGAGCCTTGTGACAAGTTTTCAGCTGAATTAATAGTGTTAGCTTCTGTGTGTGAGTTTGTGTGTCCACATGACCAATAGAAGTCTTTGCTGTCCCTGAGACTTCAAACAACAGGAGGCAAGCTCTAAATCAAGCCCTCAGAGATTTCTTCACAAGATGGAAGGCACACAAAGTACAGTCTTTGCCCTCTTACTCTGGCAGAAGCAGCACTGCAGGAAAGCTCCACAAAGCACAGTCACAGGCAGGGCAGCACTTCTTCCTCAGCTATCAGCTCTTCTCCAGGCAGAGGTTCCTCTTGGTTCCAGAAGTGTTTCTCAAGTCTGTAGATTTGGGTGCCCTTCTTATACCCATTTTAGTCTTTGAAGTCACCTTTCTTCAAAGGGGACTCACACCTACTTGTGAAATCCTGCCTTGCCCAGGCAAGGCATCAGACACACAGCAGGGGGTTGGAGCCGGCATTGTCAGAGGCAGGCACAGTCCTTTCAGATGAGAGTGACCACTCCACCCCTCCCTCCTAGCAGAGATGGCTAATCAGGAAATGCAGGTTACACCCCAGCCCCCTTTGTGTCACTGTCTAGTGCGAGGTGAAAAACAACCCAACTGTCAAACTGACCCAGACAGGGAATCCACAAACAAGGCAGAGTCACAGAATGGTTTAAGCAAGAAAATGCTCACTTTCTAAAAGTGGCATTTTCAAACGCACAATCTTAAAATCAACTTTACTAAAAGATGTATTTTTTAATTGTGAGTTCAGGGACCCCAAACTCCACATGTCCATCTACTCTCTAGGGGAATCTACACTTTAATCATATTTAAAGGTAGCCCCCATATTATCCTATGAGAGAGACAGGCCTTGCAACAGTGAAAAACGAAGTTGGCAGTATTTCACTGTCAGGACATATAAACCACATTACTATATGTCCTACCTTATCCATACACTGCACCCTGCCCTTGGGGCTACCTAGGGCCTACCTTAGGGGTGCCTTACATGTAAGAAGAGGGAAGGTTTAGGCCTGGCAAGTGGGTACACTTGCCAAGTCGAATTTACAGTTAAAACTGCGCACACAGACACTGCAATGGCAGGTCTGAGACATGATTACAGAGCTACTTATGTGGGTGGCACAACCAGTGCTGCAGGCCCACTAGTAGCATTTGATTTACAGGCCCTGGCACCTCTAGTGCACTTTACTAGGGACTTACTAGTAAACCAAATATGCCAATCATGGATACACTAATCAACAATAGAATTTACAGAGAGAGCATATGCACTTTAGCACTGGTTAGCAGTGGTAAAGTGTTCAGAGTTCAAAAGCCAACAGCAACAGGTCAGAAAAAATAGGAGGCAGGAGGCAAAAAGATTGGGGATGACCCTGCATAAGCAAAAAAGTCCAACAGCGGCCATCTGTTGCGGTCTTAAGACCACCACTCTCGTAATGAGGGTTCTGTGTTGATTTGAGATCCTTGAATAAAAACATCCTGGTGGATTGTTTTTTATTGCCGAGGGTTCAGGATATGTTAGCACAATTAGGGAGAATGAGAATTGTTTCCACCATGGATCTTAGGGCTGCTTATCACCAGGTCAAGCTTCGTAAAGACTCTTGTCCCTGATTGAATCTAAAATGCTTTTTTAGGACCTTCCATTTTTTGTGAATGCCCTTCAGCCTAGATTTTGACTTAGAGTGGCAGCAACATTGTAGGAGAATGGGTGTGACATTAATGATGTCTCCCAAGTTCAAAGATCCGAGAGAATTGTAAGAAAACCTAGGTACATTAATGATTATAAAGTGATAATGCCATTTTCGTAAAATATTTGCTTCCTGTTGTCTCTCCGCCATGCTACAACACACTGCCTTTAGAATTTGATCCCGTTGGATAGGGTCCCTGGGGTCTATGAAAGCTCAAGGTTGGGGGCCATGCTGACCTCCTCGCTTTTTTGTTGAATTTGGATGGGGTTATCAAGGATACACACCCCTCCCCTCAATATATATGTTTGAGGGGTAAGTGTCCTGGGCACCCAAAGTCTACCCTTATGCTTCATCACCAAAGGCTGTGCATGGTGTGGTGTTGGCATCCTGTGGGGGGTGGCTGCCTTTGGGTGGCCTGTGGTGCATGGCATCACTGCGTGCAGAGCATGGGGTTAGCTGACTGCAAGGGGTTGGCCAAAGGGCTTGCCCACAGGCTAGGCCCTCCACCAACCACCCCATCCCACATGGCCCAAAGCTGAGCTCAGCATGGTGTTGACTGCTTGCGGCCATCCCCTGCCCCTGTGGCTGTGAATAGTGTGGGGTTGGCTGCCCGTGGGTGATTGGCTTTACTTCTGGTAATAACATTTTACATTACATTAAAAAAAAGTAGAAATTCATTGAAAAAAACAAAGATTAAAGTAATGTTATAGTTAGGTGAAATGGTCAGTAACAACATAATATTTTTAACCTCCAAAAACCAGAGAAATTCACCAGTTGTAGTTATGTCAAGTAACTATGACTTGTGCCCTAAGTCAATTATAACTTACACATATTACATCACTTATGACATCTTCTATGACATCATTGATAATATCATTGCAACATTTGCAATGGAACTATTGATGAGAAAACTGAGCATAGCAGGACTTAAGTTATGGTTTTGTTAAGGAACAAGTTGTATCTACTTGAGATAACTAAAACTCTAACTGGTAAATTTCCGTGTTTTTTAAAGATCAAAACATCATGTTATTACTGAACATTTCACCTGGATAAATCATTGCTTTTGTTTTTTTTCAGTGAATACACACACACACACCACACATCAACAATGCATAGTTCCCCAGCTACCAAAAAGTAGCTCTCTATCCACCCTACTGAATTATAAGCTATTGCTTGGTAGCGTGATGTTTGACAAAAATGACTGAATTTGCAAAAGATATTTAATAGTAATATTTCAGTGGAAATGTATGTGGGGTTGGGAAGACATACTACTAATATAATATCATTGGTGCCAGGGGTATTACAACTTGGGCTACTATGTATTGGCATAGAGGCATTCCACATTGATAATGCTTTTCTGCATTATTACTGACCACAGTGCCTGATGAACTGATGTGATCCTGCTAGCAACCATCCAATATAGTCCAATATTGCCATCAAGTGATCATGTTTACAACTATTACAAGAACCCCAAGATAGCAATATTTTGCCATATTGTATGTTATCTGATTTCTACACTTAAAAATACTAGCTGCATAAGAAAATATTGTATCACAATATTCAAGCTGTTTTACCCTTCAGCCCGGAATTAATTTTTCAAGGTGATTTACAGCATTAAACAAGTGGCTTGAGTTTAGCATATAATGAACACGTCACACCCTTCTACAGGTCTGGCAGGGTAGTATACAGACTGAGTACAAAGATCATCATAGACCCAACTTTGACTGTCTTTTTATGCAATCAAGGAATAATATCCCCACCACATCAAAAAAACAAATCAACTAAATTTGCAACTGTAATTGTAGCATTAACAATCAATGCCTGGAAAAAGAAAGGTTATAGCACTCTCTTTAAGGTCAATTGAGAAAACTATTTTAGTTGTAAATTATCAATGAAAGTTGTCACTGTTTGACCAAATTAAAACGTGGCAAATAGCAAAGTGTGGAAGATTAATAGAGTATCTTCACTGCAGTTACTAAAACCTTATAGTATTACAATTTCATCATTTTTGTCTTGTTAGGTGATTAACTGTGGCCTACAGTGTGCTATGATTCATCATAGGATTTCACTTGTTGCACTGTTAAACGTCCAAAGGTTCTAGTGGTCTCTTGTCTGGCAGTTTGTTAATGCGGCATTGGAAGGCCGACCCTACTTAGCGCTTCCAAGATCAGGCGCATTGAGGAGGGCCGTAGGCACGAGCTGCAGTTTCAGTCCTCTTGTGCACCGGCCTGTCCCATGTGCATTGCACACGGGGCAGGTCAGTGCACAAGAGGCCTGAAACAGCAGCTTTCTTTTGCTGCCTATGGCCCTGGCCTGAATTCAGGCCAGGTACGTAGTCAGTGTTACCTGCCAGGCCTGTTTGTGCACCGGCCTGCCCTGTGTGCAGGGCACACGGTACAGGCCGGTGCACAAGAGGCCTGAAACAGCAGCTTTGAATACATACGGCCCTAGCTTGAATTCAGGCCAGGGCCGTTTCAGTCCTTGTTTGTGCACTAGAGTTACCTGGATCTTCCTGGGGGTCTTCCTCTCCTCGTCATCAAACAGCGATGAGTCTTCTTCAGTGGCTGCCTCCCTCTAGCTCTGCTCCGGTGTGCGCTGCAGCCCAGTGCAAGGACAGACTGTCTACGCTTACGCTGTACAGTCCATACTGCGCTGCAGCTTGCACCAGGTGAGCTCTGCTCCACTGAAGGAGCTAGCTGAATGTTTTTTTGAAAACTCCATGCTGTAAGCCGAGCATGGAGTTCCAAAAACTCCATTAGCTCTGCCAGCGGAGCGGAGCTCCCTGCACACCCCGAGTATGTAATTGAATGGTGAGTCTTTTAAATGTGAAAAGGATTGTAGAATTCTAAGGGGTAGAAATATTTACAACTGGCTTTGCAGCCTGCAAGATTTCACATAATCTTGATCAATTCTTTTTGTGAGATTGAAACCATACATTTACCATGCCTTACCATTCTTTGATCTGTGATGAAAAAGATCACTGACATATTTAGATATTATCAACCTCATTTTTGCCGATACCAATTTCAAATTTGGAACACTTTTTCATGGTGGCAAAGCATTTCAATAAGTATCTCTGTGGGTTTAGAGGTGCCACTGCCTCTTTCTTGTTTTCTTAATCTGAAATTTTTATTTTTAGTATTTTCCTTCTTTAAGGACCAGACTAATATCATGCCCGCTGCTTTGATTTCTTCTTGCACCTGCGGACCTGTGTTACTGATATTTACGGGGGTTGATGCAGATAATAGGTACATAGCTTCCTCTTCGTTCTTGCCCAGGCTAATCAATTATTGTGGCAACTGTCACTCAGATCCATATATATATATATATATATATATATATATATATATATATATATATATATATAATCACATCTTCTCACCCACTAGGACAGAAAATCAAGACACAAAAACGGACAGTTCCAGAAAATATTGAAAAAAGGCAAAATGGTCCTCCTCCCAACGCGTTTCAGCCGTAGCCTTGTTCACGGATGGGGGAATACTACATACACTGAATATATATACAAACATATATCATAGAAAAGGGACTTAAACCACAATACAGACATATATCCAAGTGCAACAGTAAGCGCCATCTTCTAAAGGTTATATAGGACATAATACCTCAAAAAAGAGGGTATTCATAACTACATCAAGGTTTCTTTATACATTGTATCCTGATTCAAATATCTTTAAATATATACAGATACTCTAAATTACATATTCAATTGCTCAATTATCAACTAAGTAACCTTGTATTATGTACTTGACAAATCCTATTATATTTTATGCCATTACAAGAATTAAATATAATAAATGCACAAAACCCCCAGAAAAACCTATGACAGAATATGCGATAAAACCACTCTTATTTACAAAAAAATATATATAAATCTCAGAAGAAACTCTAGAGAAACTCAGAAAGTCCAGTAAATAATCATTTAGCTGCTAAGATGGGTATTCATCTCTTCACTTAGGTTCAACCCATTAGGGGACAAGGTCATAAATTTAATGATAGATTTCGATTTAAGAACCTGTAATATTTTCTGTCTGTCACCACCTTGTGAATTCAGTCTGATCTGGTCACATACCAAATATGTGAGTTGCTTTTCATCACCTTGATGTACTTCATGAAAGTGTTGTGCCACAGGGTAGCTACGATCAAAATTACGGATAGCTCTTACATGCTCTAACATTCTCTTTTTCGCCTTGTGGATCGTACTGCCCACGTATATCTTATCACATGGGCATCGTAAGCAATACACACAGAAATCTGTGTTGCATGTAAAAAATCTCTTAATGGCATATTCATCTTGTCCAGCACCCCATATTACATTTTTGCAGTCTTTGCTGTATCTACATGCTTTACATTGGTGACAGCAATAGAACCCTGAGATACCAGATCTCATACTCTCAGGTTTAGTGCTACTCAGCACCATATTGGGACTAAGATTATCCCTCAGCGACCTACCCTTACGAAAAGTTAGTGCAGGATTATTCCACACAAACTCCTATAAATCCGGGTCAGTCTGGAGAATATGCCAATTTCTGGTAAGTGCTTGCCTCAGATTGAATGTTTGATTGGAGTAGGTCGTAATAAACCTAATCTTCTCATCAGGTGTATTGTGTTGGTGCGTGCGATATAGTACTTCTGATCTTACCACTCCCTCAACTTTCTTTACAGCCTGACGGATAATATCATCGCTGTATCCTCTTTCGCTGAATCTTGCGCACATAATCTGACATTCCTGCTGATACTTCTCATCGGTACTACATATTCGTCTCGCTCTTAGGAGTTCACCATACGGTATACTCCTAATCAAATTAGGAGGATGAGCACTCTTAGCATTTAACAGACTATTGCCTGCTGTTATTTTCCTGTATAGCCTTGTGTGTACCAAGTTATTTTCAACATTCACTTCAACATCTAGGAACTGAATAGATGTGCTGCTGTGCTGCTCACTCAGCTTAAGATTATATTGGTTGTTGTTCAAGGTTGTCACAAAGTTGAGTGCCGAATCCACATCACCTTTCCAAATGATATCATCTATATACCAGCACCATAACACCACATTATCATCATAGTTGGCTATATTAGAGGATACCTGTTCCTCCCACCAGCCCATAAATAGGTTTGCGTAGCTAGGGGCAAAACATATACCCATCGCAGTTCCCTGAATATGCTTATATATTTGATCATTGAATAGAAAAAAATTGTTGGTAAGACAGTACCATATCATGTCACATATAATTTCAGTATGCATGAGATGCGATAAAGATCTTGCTCTCAAATAATGTCTGACTGCTTTAAGGCCCAATTCATGTTGGATACAAGTATATAGGCTGGTTACATCTAAGGTCAGAAATAGAAAATCTTCCTCCCAACCCAAACCATCCATCATCCTTGTGAATTGTGTGGTATCCTTCACATAGGAAGGTTAACACTCCACAAAGGGTCTGAGAAAGAAATCTATATATCGTGAGGTATTTTCAAGTAGTGAATCAATTGCTGACAGGATCGGTCTGCCAGGAGGATTTTGTTTGTCTTTGTGCAATTTAGGCAAGAGATATAATACTGGGATTCTTGGATGATCACACTTTAAAAAGAGGTATTCATCCCATTCCAATAGACCCCTATCTCTCCAATCCACCAGTTTCCCATGATAGTGGAGACTGGACATTCTCACCTCCACCTGAGTAGCATAGACATAACAGTTGTGATCACTCAACTGGCATATTACTTCCCCAAAATATTGCATCTTGTTGAGAAAAACTACATTGCCCCCTTTATCAGATTCCCGGATTACAATATCAGGGTCTTTCCTTAAGCTGTCCAGAGCCATTTTTAGTTTTTTAGAAATATTGTCATATTTGACATTTTTAGAGCCATATCTCATCTTCTTGAGTTGATTCATCATATCTTTTTCAAATACTTGAATGGCTTTGCTCTGAACAGCAGGCAAGAAAATTGATTTCGGTCTGAAAGGTCTAGGACCTGGCAACTCTGTCTCTATACCCAGATTAAATAGATTTACAAATGGGTAATCATGTGCATTAGTACCATCATTTAATACAGATAATGTATGTAACAAGTCAACATCCGAAATGCATAATTTACTAATATTATCAGTTTCTTCCAAGCAAGTTTCAACCATTACTTTGCTATTATACAATTTTTTCAATTTTAATTTTCTTGTGAAGTGAAAAAGATCTATCCGGTCTGTACATAATCAAAATTGTTAGTGGGACAGAACGATGAGCCTAGGGCTAGGAGACTTTCTTCCTCATTAGTTAACATTCTATTGGACAGGTTGACTACAGTCATTGTGGAACTCTGCATGCTCTTGTGGTCATTGCTGTTGCTATAGGAGCTTCTTTTCTTTCTTCGTGCCTTTGCTGCACGATTCCTCTTCCTCTGCCTCTCTGTCCTTGTCCCCTGGGTTGAAAATCCTTCCTTGGTTCTGTCTTTCCTTTATTTAAAAGGCGGAACTGTTTTAAAAAATTAGATCTGCTGGTACTGGTATCCACATCCTTGATTTTTCTCAACTATAATCTTTGGTGCATCCGAAAGATTCTCATCAGATACATCACTTTCCTCTGTTAGTCCCAGATTAATACCAGAGCTTCCAGTGTCACCCACAGGTGTCAGATCCTTAAAATCTTCTGTATAAATATGGTCGTATTTATGATGGAAGGTAAGAATCCTCCCTGATGGATAATCTTTAAAGTCACATATGAATTTTCTCTGTTTCTTCATAGTGATCTCTTCCTCAAATTTGGAGAGTTTTTATCCAAGTTACCCTTCACTTCCTCAAAAACACTTTGTGATATAAAAGTAAGAATGCATTTGATGGTTTTATCAATCTCCTCCATGATTTTTTCCCGATCTTTCGACGCATATTTGATCAAAATCCTCATCATATTAAGGGAGCTGGATTTAGAATTTTCAGCCCATTCCTCCAGTAGTTCCGGGTCAGGGTCTTCATACGAGGGAATTGTATAAATACGTAAACCTCTTGGGACACGTTCCACCTCAATATATTGTTGAAGGGATTCAATCTCCCACCATTTTGAAAGTTCCTTCCTCATGAGTTTTTCCAATTTATCATACATGAGTTGTATTTGCAAGCCTGAACCTACATTGGATCCTCCTTGTACACCATCTCTGTCACGAATCTGCTGGGTGAAAAACAGCTTACTGGATTTCTCTTTTCTCTGAGCTTCTAATGAGGAGGCCATTTCTTCCTTTAATGTTAACAAATTTCACAAAATTGAAAATTGAAACTGTCCGTCTGTGGGCACCAATCAAAAATAAAAATAAGATAGTCACAAGGCCCACTCCGCACCTCACATCGTCTTATGCACACTCAATGGGTGTTTCCTAACTCAAAATGTTATAATTAACTCACGTTATCAGTTATAAAACACTTCATTGAAATATTATCCCAATTCAAATGTGTGCAAACACAGCTATGTATATATATGTATATATTATTTGTTTTCAAACATCTAAATATGGCTTGATTTTTTTCTTTTTTTACTATAAAATAAGATATCATTAACACTCTAAGTGTGAATATAAATGCTGTTTCCGCTTAGTTATCTTTTTCTGTAAAGAATTCCAGTATAAATTCTTGTATTTAAAAATATATTTTCTGTATAGAAAATATTATCCCACTGTGATCTGAATTGAGGAGTCTAATTGCTGAATTTTATTTGCAGCATAATAACCGCACCATTTGAAAAATAACTCAGAGTTTTGTAGTGGTTGTTTCTTGAACAATAGTAGGCTGTAATCTAAATAAAATGCTACATTAAAACTGGCAGAATATTATGTAAATTCACAATTTTGTGTTTGTTGTGGATGCCATATGTCTGATAACCTAATTTATTTTTTTAATTATTTAACCATCTTTGTTATATTGTTGACTCCTATTTGGATTTCTGGAATCCCATTATAACACTGAAGTAAAACTAAAGTCCCTGTCTACACAAAATGTCTGAGTTGGTTGATGCTAGTTCTTGTATCAGGTTGAGTATAGAGTTAGGATTATCTTGAACATCCATAGAAGTTAACTATTGTCAGTAATATATATTCCCTTGTTTACTTATAGCAAAGACCCAGCACCTTTGATGATCTGAGTTTGAGAGAAGATTTCTAGCAGGAGTTCCTTTATCAGTATTGCTATCCCCCTATGTGATGCAGAGGAAGAAGAGTAGAAGGAATGTGATATTCAGTTATATCTGAACATTTTTGGGAGTTATTTTGCAAAATGTGTCTAGTAGTAATAATACTGAGGCATTCTATTCCTTGAACCATAACATTAAAATGAGGCATGCTTAAAATTATGTAATTCATTTGAATTCAATAAAATTAGTCTGAATTGCACCATCATCTCCCCTGTAGCATGTTGCTTTCAGCCTCTTTTGTTCCATAAAGATGAACAGTGGAGCATGCACTCATTGATAATCTAGTCGTTCAAATTCCTTGGTCAACTATTTTTTCCTGAATGCCCTATCCATCTGTGAAGTCTAATAATGACAAATTAGGTGCAAGGTGGATTCTGTAGTTTATTACTTATAACAAATGAAAGCATAACATACTAATCATGTACTCCCAAGCGACCCACAAAGCACAGGCAGGAGCTCATGGAGACAGCTGTATCCAGTCGGCGATCCAGCCCATGAGTCCCCGTAGAACACAGCTGACAACATGACAACAGAACCTACCGCCAATAAGTTTAGAGCCAAACAATAAAAAGAAATGCACCTTATTAAACAAAAGATAACATACAACCTCAATACAAAACCTCATTTCCTTAATAAAACAAAATTAATAAAATTTAAATACATGTAATAATCCTTAAATTTCGAAGCCATAACAACTTTCATTTCCTCTCTCATGTTACTAGCTGTGGAATGAGTATCTGAAAAACAGGCATCATTCTCAACATTTGTCATATCATTTATAATGTTAGTGATTTCAGAACTTTCATTGCTGTTGTCAATTGGTGCACCATATTCTGTACAATCACTTAATATCTCATACTTGTCCAGATCCCAAATGACACAATCATTATTCAGCTCTTTATATTTCTTATTTTCAATTATATTTGTGTGAAAGTTTTTGATATTTACTATGGAACCTTTATTCCACCAATCGTGATTTTTTAGTAAAACAGCAGAAGGAGTGATCTCAAAAATTAGAAACCCTTTGGTTGCCTTACTGGGTTTCTTAATCAACACCCATTCACCTACTTTAAATTCTTTAACATGAGATTTGTTGTCATTATCCGATTCACCATGACCAGATTTATATCTGCCAGTAAAATTATCTCTTACACACTCATCAGTGTTGGAATAATCATTCAATGTTTCATCAATAACTTTTTGTTTCTGTACCATGTCATTACTCCAACTTGGAATGAGACTTTTTCTGGAATACCTTCCTCTTCATAGAAAGAAAGGTGAAAATCTAGTTGTGGAGTGAGGTGTATTTAGGTAACTCCATATTTTGTCGCACAAATACCTTCTAACATCTTGCTTAGATACCACTGCAGTTTGAATCCCTTCCTTAAAAACTGTGTTATATCTTTCCACTAAACTATCAGCTTGCTGGAAAATACAGAGGTGTCTTCTGATGTTTAATGCCATATTTCTTAAGAAATGCAGTCATTTTGTTGGATACAAAATGAGTGCCATTATCAGATACTAAAATATTAGGACTACCTTCACTAGCAAACATTTTTCTAAGAATTTGATAACTACATCTGTAATGGGCATATCTGCAAAATCATAATATATTCACTTGGAGTAGTAATCTGTTAAAACAATGAGAAACATCATATTGTTAGGTACTATATTGTTTGGTCCTGAAAAATCTGTGGTCAATTTAAACCGTGGTCTTTCTGGTATAAAATTAGTACTCAATTTCACTTTCTTAATCTTCCAATGTTTGTCTAAAACCAAACATTCAGGACACTTGTTAACAACACAATCTACCATACGTTCCATATCTGGCCACCAAAAATATTTTCTCAACAACCTTTTGGTACAAGACATTCCTGGATGTACTCTATGAGTAATTCCAATCAACTTATCTCTCAAACTTTCTGGAGGAATAAAGAGTCCTTTTGTAGTAATCAAGCATTCTCAAGTGATAAGTTGTGAGAGATTTGTTGACATGGTACTAATGTCTTATTCAAATTTCTCACAGGTAGCCATTCATTCAACAATCTTTAACAAGAAAAAGCAGGGGATCTTTACCAATGGCTAACAGCCATTCTTGTTCACTAACATAACCTGAGGAATGCCTGGAGATATCAATGGCTGAAACAACACACTCTTGATGTTGACTTGAGTCACATTTATTTTCTTTTTTGAGAGGCAATCGGGACAAGCAATCAGCTTTATGATCTGGAAGCAAATCAAACTCCTGACCCCTAAAATATGATTTTAATTGCCCAGGTGCAAGCTCCTGCTTCCCTTTCTATGGTGCTGTAAAGTGATTCAGCTTTAGACAATTATCTTGAGTTACAAGCAATAGTGCGTTCTTCACCAAAATAGCATTTAGTAAGTATGGTGCCAAGACCAATGAAGCTGGCATCCACTATTACGGCACATCTATCACTTGTGCAGAAGTGCTGTTATTATCAGGTTTTTAACTGATTGAAATGCTTTATCAAGGTCTTCCGTCCAAATGAATTTTTCTTTCTTTCTTAATAGACATCTTAAAGGTTCTACATAAACAGCATATCCTTGCACAAAATGGGCATAATATTCACTAAGATCTAAGAATTATCTCAGGGAATCTTTATCTTTAGGTGCAGGAGCATGAATGGTGGCATCAGTCAAATTTCTTTGACTAAAAATTTACATTTTTCTTTTGAAACAGTCATTCTTTTATCATTGAGCACTTTAAGGACTTTCTCCTGAATGTCATTATGTTCAGTAATACTCCAACCATACACAAGAATGTCAATCTGAAACATCTGAGCACCTTAGATGCCTTCAAACAGGGAATCAATATGTTTTTTGAAGACCCTAGCAGCAGACACTAGTGCGAAGTGTAAATGTACAAATTTGAAGGCGCTAAAGGGTGTGATAAATGTGGTGAAATTCTGCGAATGTGGTGACAGTGTAATTTGATGATATGTCAATTTAAGATTAATTGTGGAAAAATATTGAGCATCCCCAACTGCCATCAACATTTCTTGTACTTTAGGCAAAGAGTGGCAATCCACAAGAATATTACAGCTGAGAGAGTGCAAATTGACACAAAAACAAAATTAGTGTTTTTTTTCTTTTTGGCCAAAACGATTGTTGAAATCCACTCATAAGAGGCAGTGGGTTGAATTATGCCATCATTACTCAAATCTTCCAAGAGTTTTTTTCTTTCATCCTTTACAGTAATAGGCACTGGTCTAACTTTCTGCTTGACGGGAATGGCCATACTCTTTAATTTTATATCATGAATTACACCTTTTACACATCCCACTTTGTGACTAAAAACATTTGGATATCTATCAATGATGGTTTTTACATATTCAGGAGATTATCACCATTTCTCCTTCCTGGCGGCCAGGACCTGGAACTCCCTCCCCACCAGCCTCAGGCCCACACAGGACCACTCCGCTTTCCGGAGACTCCTAAAGACCTGGCTTTTCGAGCAGCAGTAACCCCCTCTTTCCCCTAGCGCCTTGAGACCCGCACGGGTGAGTAGCGCGCTTTATAAATGTTAATGATTTGATTTGATTCACTTCTACTGTGGCAAAAGGAATGTCGCCTAATAAAATAGGAGTATAATTTTCGGATTTTAATATTCTTCTCATTCTTCCCAGATCTTTCCATCCAACAATATTATGTCCCTTTACCGCAGCATAAATTTTTGTCACATTTTTGCGACCCAAAACATTTAAAGTATTTTCAAAATAATCCAACATATCAATGTTCTGGTCTCCAAATGCTTTGGGGTGCACATCTGATTCAATAAGATCTTTGTTAAATAATTTTGAGTGAAATGTAACATTAGATAAAATCATGATTGGTGAGCCAGAATAAGCCATAACTTCAACAGTTTTATCTCCAATCTGTGCAGATTCTAATAGGGCTTTAAACAATATTGACTCTAATTCGTCATCTATGGTTAATACTAAATTGTTGACTAACGCCCTCATTATGACATTGGTGGTAAATCACAATTACCGCCGTGCTGACGGCTCCCAACTTACCGCTGCACTGGCAAATATCCGTTCACCATATTATGACACACACACACCAATCGGACAGAATACAGCCAAATACCCAAATCTGCCAGCCCAAAGGTCAGTGCAAAAGTGGCGGTACCAAAACCCACACCGTTACACCAACATAACAATGCCCATCACATTATGACCCACGGATCACCACAGCTGACATTCAACGGCATTAAACCATTGGCGGTACATACCACTGCGCCCACAATGGACACCCACAGACAAAACAACACCACATTGGACAATTCAAACAACACACATCTGACACCCATACACACCCACACCACTATAAAACACACACCCACATTACCCACAACCCTTTATGAATACAAATCATTTTCCACCAAGACCACTGCCACAACTAGAAACACATACCACTCACACCCATACACCCCTCACGCACTCCACATCAGACACCCCACCACATTATCTAACACACCCTCACCAACACACATCACATAACACCCATGGCACCACAAAGACACCCCCGTTTCACTGAGGAGGAGTTAAGGGTCATGGTGGAGGAAATCATCAGGGTAGAGCCACAGCTCTTTGGAGCATAGGTGCAGCAGATATCAATAGCAAGAAAGATGGAGCTAATATAACCACTATACACCAACATACACCGTTCAGGGGACAGAGGCACAGGCCAACAGGGACACTGGGAGGACTACTGTGCACCAGGGGGAGGACAGGACCAGGGAACCGACTCTCCAGGAGGCACTCTCCGAGATCCTGGGAGCCTACCAACATTCCCAGGACACAATGGGCCAGATCCTGGACAACGTGCAGGAGAACAGGTGGCTGCAGGAGGGACAGTATCAGGGGATCAGGGAGCACTTGCAGGCCATCAACAACACCCTGATCTCCATAGCAGGGGTGCTGGCAGACATGGCCAACAGTATGAGGGAGGCAGTGTCACATCAGCGAACCCCTACCACTAGCCATTCATCTGAACAGCCCTCCACTTCCGCTGCCGCTAGGGGCAAAGAGGCCCGCCACACGAAAGACATAGAAAGCTATTTCACTGGTAGTGCCATGCATAATGCGTAAGCCTACAAACACACTGGATCAATACCCTGGAGTTTCCTCCAACATCACCTCACCCCATTGCACTTTCCCCTCTAGATTTTAGCACTACAATAAACATAGGCTACTAGTAATTCTTGTATTGCAAATTTGTATTGATTGAAACAGCTACAACCATTGCAAATGAACTGTACATAGAATGAACATAGAGTTAATGACCTGTAGCTGGCTGTTGTGATCACACCAGGAGAATGTGTCATATCACCCACATCTGCAAAATGAATATCCAGAAGTAACAGTAAGTAGGGCAAAGAAGTGGGTAATGCCAGCATGGCAATGCCACACAGAATACAACAATACTCATAGAAATGTCAAGTTGCACTGTCTCACCTGTGTGTCATTGGAAGTACTGATGTATCACTGATGTTCTGTTGTCCACATCCTCATCCTCTGCCTTCTCATCCTCACTGTCCTGAGGGTGCACTGCTACCACAGGGGCATCTCCGGTCCCCCCCTCATGCAGATACGGTACATGCCATCTTAGGGCCAGGCTGTGCAACATGCAGCATGCCACTACTATACGGCAGGCCTTCTAGGGTGAGTAGCACAGGGATCCACCTGTCAGATGGAGGCACCTGAACCTGGCCTTCAGGAGGCCAAAGGTCCTTTCAATGGTTCTTGTGGTTCACCCGTGTGCCTCATTATAACAGTCTTCTCCCCTTGTACTGGCATTCCTCACAGGGGTCAGCAGCCATAATAGGTCTGGGTAACCAGATTCACCTGCAAATACTGAGGGACAACATTTAGCCACGCACTATCCTATATGGCCAACACCATAGGCATACACCAACATATACTGGGTGGGAACCAGGGCTCACCTATTTGCCACACCCTGTGCCTCTGTAGTTGGGACATCAAATTTGGGATGCTGCTATTTCTCATGACAAAGGCATCATGCACCGACCCTGGATACTTAGCATTGAGGTGGGAGATGTACTAGTCCGCTAAGCACACCATCTGCACATTGGAAACTCTTACGATTCCTGAACACCTGTTCATTCTGGCGGGGGGCACAAATGCATTATGTGTTCCGTCATATTGGAGATATGTCCCATTGCATAGAATCAGGTCTTTACAGTGGCCAAATCCTCAACCTGGGGGAATGCAATGTAGCTGCACATGTGTTTTATCAGGGCAGACAACACTCTTGTTAGGACGTTTGAGAACATTGGCTGTGACATTCCTGCTGCCAAGCCCACTGTCACTTGGAAAGAACTAGTTGCCAGGAAATTGAGAACTGATAGCACTTGCACAAGAGGGGGGGGGAGGGGGGGAATCCCAGCAGGATGACGGATAGCAGATATCAGGTCAGGCTCTAATTGGGCACACAGCTCTGTGATTGTGGCCCTGTCCAGTCTATAGGTGAGTATTATGTGCCTGTCCTCCAGTGTAGCCAAGTCCACCAGGGGTCTGAACATGGGGGTATGTCTCCATCTCCTATTTATCCACAGTAGTAGGTATCTAAGGGACACAAGAGTGAGTAGGCTGTCACAAACTGAACAATTGAGCCACACCAGCAGACCACATCGACAAACATGTAATGGGACAGTGTAATTAGTGAAGTATGTGCCTATTGATCCTGTGATGCAGCAATAATCGATAGGCCTGTTCACCTCCCCTGAAATGGCGACTGCCTGTCCTATGTGTTGGGACAGGTGGAAGTGAGGTAATGCCGCTGACGTTGTGTGCCATGGCGGTAGGTGATCGTGAACCAGCGTGCAATTCCTCATTGGTCAATATTGGGCCCTATGGGGTACAGGGGCCAATGGTGATTTACGTCGGAAGTAACGGTATGCACCGCCGCGGACATGCCCGCCATTTTCTTTCCGATTTCTCACTTGTTTCCTGACCTTAGGAGAGGACCTACACTGCATGTGCTGCTGTGACCCTCTCTGGAACCTACCATGGCCTGTGTGACTCGGGAAAGGGCCCCAGCCTTCACTTCTGAGGAGTTGGAGAGACAGGTGGATGGGGCCCTACCCCAGTATGGACTGCTGTATGGGCCTCAAGACGAACAGGTGAGTACGCCTTGTGCACGATGCAGGTCAGCGCCCATCAAAAGAAGGGAATATGGCGTGCCATCGTCTATGGCAGGCGGAGCACCCACTGTCAGAAACGGTGGGAGGACCTGAGATGCTGGGCACGAAAGACCTCAGAGGCCCAGCTGGGGATGGCCTCCCAACGAGGAAGGGGTACCCGTTGGACCATGACCCCCCTGATGGCCCGCATGCTGGTGGTGGCCTACCCTTAGCTGAATGGGCATTTGAGGTCATCACAGCAGTCACAAGGGGGTAAGTACAGTGGCTATCATTCCAACTTACGGCTGGTGGGGTGGTATCCGGGTGGTGGTTTGGTGTCCTTAGGTGCCCCTAGGCAAGGACAGACATAGCAGCGTAGGTCCTCTGGTGGCTAAGGGTTTGAATGGGAAATACCTTGCCTAGCTTGTTAGGAATGTGACACTAAACCACTACTACCTAAACAACGACTACTTAAACAACGACTGCCCAACACCGAAAAAACCTATAAAGCTAATTTTTTTACAACAAAGTCTAAACAATGAAAAAAAACATTAACTAAATTATTCCTAAACAACGACCACCTATTTGACGACTACGGGAACCACTAAATCACGAATATTCCAGTAAACCACTACTATGTAAACAACGACTACCTAAACAACGAGTCCCTAAATAACTACTACCTAAACAACGACTACCCAAACACAAATTACCTAAATAACGACTCCCCAAATAACTACCACCCAAACAAACTACTACCCAAACAACGAATACTTAAACAACAACTCCTAAAATAACTACTACCCAAACAAACGACTAGCCAAACAACGAATGCCCAAACAAATACTACCCAACACCGAAAACGCCTAAACACCTAATATATTAAAATTGAACTCTAAACAACGAAAAATATGAATAATTAACATCACAACTAAACAACAGCCATTAATAAATAAAATATAAAAACCAATACAGTACTACGTAAAAAATAAGCGAAATCGAAAACAACAATATCTTTCCTACATACAAAAAACAAAACATCACAAAAATCCAAAACATATAAACACTGTTTTAATTCAAAATAAATAATACTTAAATAATTATAAAATAGACACAACACTAAAAAAAAAAACCTATATAAAACGATAGTCCTACAACAGTTTCTACATGACCCAGGAAGTACTTCCTCTACTAAACAAACGATAATGAACATAGAAAAAAAACACAAACTACAAAACAAATACACTCCACAATTACATATATCTAATATCACAAACAAATTCACAATAAAAAAACACGTCCAAAACACATTCAATTTACAAATAAAACAATACTTACAAAAACACATATAAATACCAACGACCTCCATTTTCTACTCATTACTACACCGAACAACTTACAGAGAAGACGAGCATATCACTACGGAAAGAAATTAAAATATAAGTTATCCAACACCGCCATCTACTGAGATAACAAGGTAAAATATCCATAAATAAATATAAAGAAATTTACTAACCTATACCACAGCTAAAATAATATATAATTAATGTACCTTTCGTGCTATTTTGTTAGAGGCATAAATATCAAGAAACTGACCAAAAAATAAACACCACACCTTCACCATCAAAGGTAAACCATTACCATTATTCAAAAACAATTTCACTAAACCATAAACAATTGCATTAAAAAAACTGTTAAATAACGAATACCATAATACTAGAAAAATTAATTATAATATAATTAAAATATATATATAAAATATTAGAACTACAAATTAGTAAAAAAAAAAAAAAGAAATTCACCTAATAAATTTAATCAACAACCAAATATTATTCACCTCAAATTTCAAACCTACTAAAAAAATTACTTCTAAATTAAAAAAAACTAAATAATTAATAAAACAAAATAATAAACTAAATAATACACTCTTTCTTATTTCTTACAGACTCCAAGAACCAAAAAAAAACACCAGAAGACATAAAAAAGTGAAATAAATCAATTTTAAAATAATAACATCTGAAAAAAGAAAAAAAAACTCAAAGTAAGTATAATATTTTCATTATAACATACAACCAGATTTTCTAATTAAATAAAACTAAACAAACATTCTTCTTCAAATACCCCTTAACTTGACACCAAACACACATAAACTCAGTAAAATGAAAAACACTTCACAAACACACATACATATGGTACCAAAATGCAATTATAATCACAAATATTTCTCTCTAAATAGAACCAAAATAACTATCAAAATCGAATTAAACCATTGCAAATTCCCCACAGACTTAAATAAACATACATACAAAATATTAACTTAAAAAATAAATTAACTATGACAACTCCACCAAATAATATATCAATTCAACTACTAAACACTAAATGAAATTATAAAAATTATATCAATTCCACCAACTACTTACCTCACAGCAGATAGCAAAAATTATTAACATTACAAAAAAAACACTACAAATTTCCCACATACTATTTTGGAACATCATACACCATACTCAATATATATAAAAAAAGTAACTATTACAACTCCACCAAACCCTTACCTCTAAACAGCTGCTGGACAATAAACAGAAATAAATTTACCATTGCAAATCCACCAAATACTTACCTCACAGCACATCCTTCACACCAAATACAACCAAAATAACTATAACAAATACACCAACTATTTACCTCAATCCAAATCAGAAATATTAAATCAGCACATTGCAAAATAACCATAGCAAAAACCCCACATCATCACATCATAGTATGTGCAGCACAATTACTGTAAATAAATTTACTATTACAACTCCACCAAATACTAAACTCAAAGCAGTTGCTGCACACTATATAGAACTTAAATTATTATTCTAACTCCACAAAATACTTACCTCAAAAGACATCACACACATTAACTACATTACAAATAAATTATTGCAAATACCCCACATACTTACATTACAATATCTGCTACAAAGTAACCAAAATAAAATTTACTATTACAACTCCACCACATACTTACATCACAGCAGCTGCTACACAGTAAATAGCACTAAAATTACTATTCCAACTCCACCAACTACTTACCTCATATCACATTACAAATACTCAGGACATTACAAAATAACCAAACCAACTTCACTACATACTTACATTAACATAGGTGCTGGAGAGTAACTATCAAATAATATGCTATTACAACTCCACTAAGTACTTACCTCATAACAAACACTAGGAACACAATAGACCCACATATAAAAATCTAAAAGCAACTATTACTTACCCCAACCTTTTCCACTTTTCACAAGCATATTGGCGTAGAATACAAAAATCATCCCTAAGTAGAGAATATTTCTCAGACTGCATACTACAATTTGAATTAAAAAAACTCACATCATTATGCTTTGTACCACCTATAAAAGTAGATGAGTATTACACCGCAATAACAGACTCTAACTATTATACACAAAATGAAGACAAATTAGCACCCTTACTCAAGTACTTTGAAGAAATCTGGATTGGACACCTAAACAGATCTGGTCGCAGACGAAAGCCAAGATTTCCAATAGAATGGTGGAACTGCTACCAAACCTGTTTAGAAGGTGGTGCAAAGACTAATAATGCCATAGAAGGATGGCACAACGCCTTCAATAAAGTAATAGGTCAACCCCACCCAAACCTATATCATTTCATGGAAACTTTAAAAAAAGGAACAAAGTTTCCAAGAAATGAGACTTGCTCAATCACTCTCAGGTAGCCTGAACCCACGGACAAGTAAAAAAAGCAAAGAAATGACCGAAAGAATTTTGGGAAAAATACAACAATTTGATACAATAACACCATCAGACTACCTCAACAGTCTAGCATATATTCTACATTACTAACAACCACTAACCTACTAAAAAATTACTTGCCAATTTAAAAAAAACAAACACCATCAATTAAATGATCATTTGTCAATTTTTTTAACACTAAATTTAGACAACAAAAATTGTTCCTACCTTTCAAGTTTTCATGTCTTTATCCAAACACATGTTGCTGAAAAATGAAAAAATCTTCTTCATTAATATAGAAGAAGCCTCTCATACTTAAAAAAATAAATAAATAAATATTAATCATCCAAAAACAATTAAAAAATTGTTATATTAAATGGATGATAAAAAACCCAACTCTATATACCATAAAAACAATTTAAAAAATAAAATATAATACTTTACCAAACCAGAAATTTGAGAAAAACACAGAAATGAAAAACACCAAATATACTTTTTTTTACCAAAGAAAAGTAAAAAAATTAATCACATACTTACCAAAGCCACATCATTAATTAAAACATTAACTATCAAGAAAAAGACATGAAAACGAAATAAAGGATACTACTAACACAAAAGAAAAAATTAATTACGAAACCTATTACAATGAACCAAATATTATTTTCATAAACCAAACAACTGACTCCCTCAAAAATCCCTAAAACAAATTTATCACAAGAATATACAATTCTTTACAACTACTACAAAAGTAGTATAATCATTTGAAAGATAAAACACTGCTAAACAAATTTGTTTGCTTTTACGATACCACTATTGTATACAAAAATATGCGAAAACAAATAATTAAACATAAAAAACATAGCAAACCCACGAAAATCTACTACCTACCTTATAACTACCTCCGACAACTATTTCTGTAATAAAAATACCCAACTACATACTGTAAAAAAAATTATAATCCCACTTACCTGAACGAGGTCTCCGCTTCCGTCCTATCTTGACCGCGACGCTCCTCCGACTGAAAACAGAAGACGTCAAACAATGTAAACATGGAAGAGCACTAAAAATAGAAAATGGACTATTTCACTCATAGACTATAATAGGGAAAATAAGAAAATACCACATAAAATAGATATATAAATATAAAAAAAATAGAAAAATATTTCTACAAATCTGTAAATATTAAATAATAATTATAAAAAATGTTTTGCATTTTTTACACTTGATTATGTTGAAAATAAAAACTATTTTAAAAACAATTATGGTGTTTTTATTTTTAAAAAATGTAATTTGCATGAAAAAAAAGATTATTGCAAATGAAAAAATTTCTAACACCTAAAAGAAAAAAAATATATATATGTATTATCTACAAATAATTAATTAATTAATAATTTTTTAGAAATAAAGTTAATACAATTTAATATATATGTAAAATTATACATCCCAAAAAATAGTAAAAAAAAAAAATATTAATTGCATCAGATCAAACAAAAATAATCAAAAAAATAAAATAAAATATTTGAACAAATTTAAAAAATCACAAAAACAACTTACAATCTAATAAATATAAAAATTATAAAAAAAATAAATTGTAACATTATTATAATCCAAATTCTACTGTACCAACTATTATACTATTAAACATTCAAATATAAATTTTTCAACATAACTATTTGCAAACAAAATTATATTTACACCTTTAATAACAACAAATAAAAATAAATACAAAACCTAAAAAAATAACAAAATAAAATAATTCACCCATAATAAAAAATTATAAACTATCAATACATTTCCAAATCATTATCCATCAATAAACAACATTGCATCCCAAAAAAAATAATTTACATAAATATAAAAAATACTCAAATATAGAAAAAAAAACTAATCATAAAAACACTGCCCCAACCATAAACCCTACATCCCCTATATCCCAACCCTAAATCTAAGTATACTTTTAATAAAAAAATAAACAATTACCCAAATACAATAATTAATACCAGACTACTAATATAATTCCCACCCATAACCCCTAGATCCCAATACATTCCAACCATTACACAACCAAACTACATTTTATAAAATACAAATTAAAACCCAAATACTAAAACACTTCAGCACCCATTACCCCTCCATTCAATCTATCCCAATCATTAAACCACAAATTATTTTTATTAACCTTTGTTAAATTAGCCACATATATAAAAAAATAACCAAGTATTAACATACTTACAACTCATAACACCTACATCCCATATATCTCATCTATAATCCCACACCTCATTTTTGAAAAAATAAATACATTACTCAAACATAGCAACTAATACCCAAATTGCTAATACACTTCCCCACCCGTAACCCCTACATCCCATAGATACCACCCCTAAACCCACAACATAAATTACAACATATAAAAAAATTCAAATATTTAAATTAATACTTGAGTATTAATACAGTTGCCCACCCATAACAACCACAACACACACAATCCAAAAATTAATCCACAACATATCCTTAATAAAATATAAAAACATACTCAAAGTCCTAAAAAAATACTCAAATATTAATACACTACCCCACACCGATTTCATAAAATAAAATAAAAATACCTAATTATATAAATTAATACCCAAATACTAATACACTTCCCCACCCATAACCCCTACATCCCATATATCCCGCCCCTAAACCCAAAACATAAACTACAACATTTAAAAAATAGAAATACTTAAATTAATACCTGAGTATTAATACACTTCCCCACCCATAACCCCTACAACCCATATATCCCACCCCTAAACCCACAACATAAATTACAACATTTAAAAAAACACAACTACTTAAATTAATATCTAAATATTAATACACATCCCCACCCAAAACACCCACAACCCATACATTCCAGTAATTAAACCACAGCATATCCTTTAAAAATTATAATAAAATATAATCAAACTCATAATTAAATACCCAACTATTAATACACTACCCCACCCAGATTTCAATTTTTTTTAAAACAAATATATAAATTAATACCCAATTACTAATAAACTTTCCCACCCATAACCCCTACATCCCATATATCCCGCCCCTAAACCCACAACATAAATTACAAAATGTAATAAAATACAAGTACTTAAATTAATACCAAAGTATTAATACACTTCCCCACCCATAACAACCACAACCCATACATTCAAAAAATTAATCCAATTAATACTCAAAGTCCTAAAAAAATACTCAAATATTAATACACTACCCCACACCGATTTCACAAAATAAAATAAAAATACCCAAGTATACAAATTAATACCCAATTACTAATACACTTCCCCACCCATAACCCCTACATCCCATTTATCCCACACCTAAACCCACAACATAAACTACAATAGTTAAAAAATACAATTACTTAAATTAATACCTGAGTATTAATACACTTCAACACCCATAACCCCTACATCCCATATATCCCGCACCTAAACCCACAACATAAATGACAACATATAAAAAAACACAATACTTAAAATAATACCTGAGTATTAATACACTTCCCCACCCATAACCCCTACATCCAATATATCCCGCCCCTAAACCCACAACATAAATTAAAAAATTGTATAAAATAAAAGTACTTAAATTAATACCCAAGTATTAATACACTTCCCCACCCATAACAACCACAACCAATACATTCAAAAAATTAATCCACAATATATCCTTAAGAAAATATAAAAAAATACTCAAAGTCCTAAAAAAATACTCAAATATTAATACACTACCCCACACCAATTTCACAAAATAAAATAAAAATACCCAAGTATATAAATTAATACCCAATTACTAATACACTTCCCCACCCATAACCCCTACATCCCATATATCCCGCCCCTAAACCCACAACATAAATTACAACATATTAAAAAACACAAGTACTTAAAATAATACCTGAGTATTAATACGCTTCCCCACCCATAACACCCACAACCCATACATTCCATTACTTAATCCACACAATATCCTTTAAAAAATTAAACATATAATAATTAAACCCTAAACAAATAAAAAACAAAACACAAAACTCACCTTAAAATTTGTCAAAAAATAATTCACTTACCTTAAAATTCGTTGTTCTGGCATTAGTTGTTAAAGTAAAATCGTTGTTAAACCAGTAGTTGTTCAAAACTTCGTTGTTAAGACCCAGTAGTTCTTCAAGATTCGTTGTTAAGGCAAGTAGTAATTCAAACTTAGTTGTTCAGGTTGTTTCCCGCTTGTTAGTATTCACTCCTGGGAAGGGCTGCATGGGTCCCAGGTGTGCTGCAATTGGCGGTGTCTGACCCTCCTCATTCCTTGGTGACTAGCTATTTCACTGGTAGTGCCATGCATAATGCGTAAGCCTGTTCCCTGTGTTGGAGGGTGCTGTGTACGCCAACAGTGAGTTGGTGCAGTCATTGACCCTGTGTATCCTTTGTTTCTCTCTCCCCCCTTTCTTGTTTTGTCATCCTGTCCTTATGTGCATTAGCATCATCTGACAGAGGAGAGGGCACTGGTGACAGAGGGAGCTGCATCCCACAGGACCCTGGAGGCAGAGTCCACTGACGCTGAGGGCACCAGTGGACGGAGGGCAAGGGAAGCACCATGGTGGAGACTGGAGGGGGAGAATACAGACTCTGATACCTCCTCCGATGGGAGCTCCCTGGTGGTTGTGGACACCTCTGTGACCACCCCAGCTGCAGTACAGCTGCCACCCCCAAACCAGCACTGCCCTCCCAGTAGCCCCTCAGCAAGTTGTCCGTGCCTGCTCACCCAAGAGGGTGGGCATCTCCTTCGCCCCAGGCACCTCTGGCCCTGCCCCAGTGAGCCCTGCTCCCATGAGTGAGGGCTATTGACCTCCAGAAATCCATCTCTGTAGGGCAAACAACCATTGTGAATGCCATCCAGGGGCTGGCAGCCCAGATGCAGCAATCAAATTCATCCCTGGAGGGCATTCACGGTGGATTGGCGGCCCAGCAGAGATCGATTCAGGCTCTGGCCTTCTCTTTGATGGAGCCATTGTCCCTGTTTCTACCATCCCCCCTCCAACTTCCACTTCCCAGTCCTATTCCCCTCAACCTCAACCTCTCCCAAGCACACAGGCAGACAAGCATGCACACAAGACAACACCCAAGAGTGTCACAGGCAAACACAATCAACACGCTTAATCCCACAGGCACTCACACAAACACCATTCAGTTGCAGACACAACAACATCCACTATCTTCACTGTCTCCCCCTCCTCCTCCTCCTCCTTCTCCACCTCACACCCAGTTGTGTCAACACTCACACCTGCATGCACTACATCAATATCCACTACCAGCCTCATAACCACACCAAGCAGAACACACATCTCACCGGCAGACACCTCAACAACATCCATGCATGCCTCCCCTATTTCCTCTCCCACCTTGTCTGTTCCCCTCCTCCTAAAGTACACAAACACAAGCACTCACACACCCAACAGCCATCCACCTCACAACAGCATACAGCCCATGCACCTGCATCCAAATCCAGCAGACAAACATCTCCAACAACCACTCCCTCATCCTCCACTCCCATTACCCCTCCCTCTTCCCGTCCCTAAAAAGTTTTTCTTTCCCAGATTGACCTCTTCCCTTCCCCTACCCCCTGTCCTGCACCTATGGGCAGAGTAACAAGGACCCAGCCAAGCACCTCAGGCAAACAGTCCACTGGCCCAGTGGTAACACCACCTACTTATGGTGGTAAGGATTCCAGGCCGACAATACTGAAGGGGAAGGAGCCTGCAGCTGCAAAGAAGGGGAAGGAGCCTGCTCCAGCAGGCAGAGGATGGAAGACCCCATCCACCAGTGGCAGGAAGGGTAAGGGATCCCAACCCGTGAGCAGGAGGAGAGGAGTCAATCTACACCAGCGGAAGCTGCCAGCCAAACAACGCCACCACCAGCAGCTGTCACAAGTCCCCCACTGCCAGCCGTGGTTGTGCAACCATCAGAGGGTGCAGGGGCTAAGTAGGAGCCTCTGACAACCACCACAGTGCAGCCATCAGAGGGTACAGGGGCTGAACAGGAGTCTCCCACAACCACCACCACCACAGTGCAGCAATCACCGCCAGCAGACACCATATAGTTCAGCCTCCAGGGGCTGCTGTGCGGCCTGCCCCCACCAGAGCCAGTGGGCAAGACATCCACTTGAGAGGCTGTGGCTTTGCACTTCCCAGGACAAAGCACAGGGCATGTTGCCCCCTCCAGAACCAGTGGGCAAGACGTCCACTTGAGAAACTGTGGCCTTGCACTCCCCAGGACAAAGAGCAATGGGCAAGTTGACCCCTCCAGAACCAGTGGGCAAGGCACCCACTTGAGAGACTGTGGCCTTGCACTTCCCAGGACAAAGCACAGGGTATGTTGCCCCCTTCAGAACCATTGGGCAAGACATCCACTTGAGAAACTGTGGCCTTGCACTCCCCAGGACAAAGAGCAATGGGCATGTTGCCCCCTCCAGAACCAGTGGGCAAGCCACCCACTTGAGAGACTGTGGCCTTGCACTCCCCACGACAAAGCACAGGGCATTGCCCCCTCTAGAACCAGTGGGCAAGACACCCACTTGAGAGACTGTGGCCTTGCACTCCCCAGGATAAAGCACAGGGCATGTTGCCCCCTCCAGAACCAGTGGGCTTGTTCCCGCATGTGGCTGAGGTGCCCCATCCCCTTGAGGTGCCTGCCTTTTTAACAACTGATGCCCCTGCAGTGTTCTATCTGGATTGGTGAAGGATTCGAGTGGGGCTTTGGACTGTGCCCTGTGGCCATGTGGGCCCTTTGAACTATGAACTGGGCAGTGTCCCTTTTTTATACACGTGTACAGATCTGTTTCATGGCCAAATTGGATTTTTCATTTTCTTGTTGGACTGATTACAATCATTTTCGTAAATTCCTGTTGCCCTTACATTATTCTGCAGATTTTCATGGTCAGATTGTTTTTGTAATGCATATGGTTGTGTATATGGTGTATGTCGGGTGTGTGTGGTGCGTGTGTGTGTCACTCTCGTTTTCCTCTCACCCTCCCTTGTGTGCTAGGCGGCTGTACTCACCGTTGTCGTCTTCGCCGGCATTGGTGTTCCAGGTGGAGCATAACGTAGAAGATCATCGGAAAGACTTGCAGTTCGGGTTCTATGGAGGTGTGGTTCTTTCCTGTTTCTCCAATGGTTAGTCCTTTCTCTTCTATGATGTATTTGTGCCAGGCTTTTGATGGCACTGGTACCACCCCAGAAAAGGTGGCGGAATTGTGTCTCAAAATATGGTAGGCAGAACTCTTTTTTCCACCTGGCTGTAGGTGGCTACCGCCGTGGTGCCTGGCGGTCTGTATGGTACATTGCCTGTCTATCGGAGATATCACCGCCATAGTCATAATTTGGCAGTAATTACCGCCAGCCTGCTGGCAGTATTACCAACACTTTATTATCGACAGCCAGGGGTCGTAATGAGGGCCAATGTCTTCCTGAACTTCATTGATAGATTCCTCCACTGAGCTGACTCTAATAGACGTACATTACTTAGGCCCTCATTACGACCTCTGCGGTCTTTGTGCATGCGTTTTTCAATGCAGCGTATTATGACTGCTGGCAGCCCTCCGTCCTTTTTCGGACGGAGAGCTGCCAGCAGCCATACTGGCGGTCGGCGGTGAAGTGGAGTTTGCTCCACCTCCACCGCCCGTCATCAGAACACCGCCCACCGAATCATTCGGTGTGGCGGTGTTCTGGTGACGGGGAGCTGAGGTGGAGCAGCCCCCATGGCTCCCGTCCCCTCCCGGAGGATCAACGGACGAGGTAAGTTGATCTTCCGTTAGGGGAGGGGAGTGTTGTATGTTGTGTGCATGCATGGGGGTGTGCGTTTGAGAATGTAGAGGGGGTTTGTGAGTGAATGTTTGCATGCGGGGGTGTTGTGTGTATGGGAAATGTGTGCGGGTCGGTCTGTGTGCATGTCTGTATGTGTGCAGGTATGTGTTGTTGCAGTGTATGTGTGCGTGTAGTGGTGTGTGTCTGTGCATGTTGGGGGTAGGGGTGGGGAGGGGGGTCCTACCAACTTTGGGGAGTGGCAGGGGGGTGCGGGGGTGGGGGAGGACTCGGGGTTGGGGGTGGGGAAGACCCCTATCAGTGTCAGGGAACGAATTCCCTGGCACTGATGTGCCTACCGCCATGGATTTCATGAAGGTTCCAAACCACCCAAAATCCATGGCGGTATGCAGGGTCGTGATACCGCCGGCGGTCTGGTGACGGCCGCCGGGCTGGAGACCGAAGTCTCCAGCCCAGCGGTCGTCACAGCCCTGGCGGTCGGAGGGGAGAAGTGGCGGATGACCATGGCGGTAACCGCCATGGTCATAATTCCAGTTTTTTTTCCGACGGCCTGTTGCTGATATTACCGCCACTTCCCCCCGTCCGCCAGGGTTGTAATGAGGACCTTAGTGTTAGATCTATAAACACAGTGAAAGTAACCATTCTTCCTGCAGCCATTGCACTTTTTGTTTATCGCAGGAAAGTTAGTGTTATTTCTCAAATGTGGTTTGGAGCCACATTTATAACAGATTATCTTTCTTGTGGCACTTGAAACGTACCTTGCTTTACTATTATCTTGTTGCAAAGTTTTTCTAGACACAGCACAAACAGTTTGCCTTTGAAAAATTCATGCCCTTCAGTCATTATGTTAGGCTGTTCACAAAACCTTTTTTCCAATCTTTTTTGCTGCCTCTGTATAAACATCCCACAATTCTTCTTGCCCTGAAGGTGCTGTAATTATAGGCAAATTATCAAGGGTCTCTTGGCCAGCATCTCATAGTAATCCAAATAGTAATGCTTTTTTCCTTTCATTTGAATATTTTTTCCAGCTATGGCAACCAAGAAGTTTTCAAATGCTCTGTACTATTGTTTCCATTTTATGGGTGGTTTTCCATGAAGTTTCAGGAAAGGGTTAATTTGAACTGGATGTATTTGGCTTGCCATGTTGGTACAATAGTTAAAAGTATCACAACAAAATAAATATATTGGAAATGTTTGATACAAAAATGCAATTACAATGCTTACTTGTCTTATTTGAAGCTTGCCAGAAGCTTTGAAATGCGAATTCCTGTTGAAGTCTGTGAGTTCCTTCGGGCTGACTCGAAGAAACTCACCTTCTGGATGTGCGCACACACAATCCTTTGTAAATTCCATTCCAGCGCGCCCCATAATCTTTTGTTCGCAGACATAAACCACATCGCGCCCCATAATCCTTTGTTCGCAGACAGAAACCACATTAGGTATGGGTGTGGGTGTGACCCAAAAAGTAATTATACGTGTCCAGGTTATGTTTTCCATAGCAAGAATGCATTAGATACTGTGCTCAAACAAATACACTGTCTCAAGATCTGACAGCCCTTACAGTAAGGAAGTTATTAGTTAAACTACAATAGTTGTTAGATGAAAATTATTTGAATCTTACAATTTTTTGCTTTTAGTAAACTGTGCATCGATGAACTTCAAGTGGCATTTTTCTTGTAAGAAGTGCCCGAGTTCTCATTTCAACTGCAGGTGCTACAATCAATTGTTGAAAAACAGTCTCATAGCCACATAACGCCATCTAGTGTTCAGGCAAAGGATATTTTGTAAATTATTCATAAATCTGATCCTTGATCATCAGTGGGTCGTGGAAAAAAGGTAGGCTTTCTTTGTCACCAAATTGTGAAGTCTAATAAAGACAAATGCAGAACAAGGTGGCTTCTGCAGTTTATAACTTACAACAAATAAAAGAATAAAAAAGTAACCATGTAATTCCAAGTAACCTAGGAAGCGCAGGCAGGAGCCCATGGAGGCAACTGCGTCCAGTCAGTGATCCAAACCCCAGAGTCCCTGTGGAACGAACGCAGCTGACACCGTGACAACAGAACCTACCTGCAATAAGTTTAAAGGCAAACAATAAAAAGAAGAAATGCACCTTATTAAACAAAAGATGACACACAACCTAAATACGACACCTCTTCTCACTGAATTGTTGTCCCATCCTTTACAACCACCTGCCCTTCCTCCGTTCTTCCATCTATCCCCAAGATCTAATTGGCTATTCAATCTTCAGAGCGGGACTTTAGCACTCAGACTCCAGTCAGCCCTTATTGTGCTTTCCATTAGCAACTGCTGAAACTTCATGACCTGTTTCTAGTGTGTGGACCACTCATCCCTCTTCACTAGCTGTTAAGTTCATTGTCATTTTAACCAAGATATTTTAACTAGGTAAGTGTCCTAATGGTTTGCTTCAGTTCAAGTTTTAGTTTGCATGCTTAGCAATTCTCAATACATTTCATTTTCTCTAAAGATCTGGAATTACTTTTCCTGACTCAAGAACCTTCAGCTAGGATTGCTGAAATAACATTGCTTGGGTACCTACCTTACGAAATAGTGTTTGATTCGCCATGTTTTCTTAAAAGCCTCAATGGAAATGTCTGAGTAATTTTAACTAATGGACTTATTTATAAAGGAACAGGCCGCTCCAGTGCTGCTTATGAGGAGTATAAAAAGTGTGGGAATACCTGAACTTTCCTTTAGGAAATGCCATTTCAGTTTTTCTTATTTACAGATCTAAGATGATCTACGTCACTTGGATCAGTAAATGAAAAAAATGTTTTTGAGTGAATGCACAAAATAAAAACATAAAGGATGGGTTGAGGCACAGGGGGAGTAGGTGGGTGAGGGGGGTTGAAGGAGGAGGGGAAGCAGCATACAGTGAGAAAGCAACATGGGTGGAGGAAAGAAACCAATGGAAAAAATCATTATGGAGTCCAGGGAAGTTTTGCATGGGAGAAGAACATGAGAGAGACCAGCACGTGAGGGAGATAGCAGTACAGGAGTAGGGAGAAGCACACAAGTAAGAGAGCAACATTGATCACACAGGAGTTTTGGGGTAACCACACAAGACAGTGAGTGAGTATCACACGTGGTAGAGAGAAACATGGAACATGGGAGGTTATTTGGTGGGTAAGTAGCACATAAGTGAGACAGCTGGAAAACACACTCACTCTTATAGAGTACTTAAACAAAAACAAATAATAGTCCCTGCAAAGTGAGTAGTCGAAAGATACAAGTTAGGCAATGAAAAGGATTATAAAGAGCTATTCTCAAGTGGAGGGAAACACACAAAAAGGGGACGTCAGTCATCAAGTAAGATGCAATACATGAAAATGACAATGAAGCCAACCTGTGGTAAATTATGGACGAGCTCTAGGCCAAATTTAAGTTCTTGGTAAGACCACAGCGTGTGCTGTCTGGTAGGAGACCTAACATTCCAATCATCAATCTTGGTGGAAAGGAGGAAAAGTTACATGCTCTTCTAGTGCTGCTGATTCACTTTTTTGCTCTTTTTTGGCTGCTACATGCAGCTATTTCAAGCGCTTGAAGAGCCACATCTGGAAATTTCCAATTTTTGGTTTCCACCTCTGCTAACTTACTTGCCATACAAGCTTGAATTCATTTTTTCCTGATTGTTCTCAGCCCAGGAATACGGTTGTAGTTTGTGATGTTTAAAGCCTTCAGCCCCTCTCTGGGAAATGTAGGCTCAATATAGCATACCTTCATCAAATTTCAATAAAAAATTTGTGTCCAAAATAAATTCCAAATTATTGCACTTTTCATCTCTTCGTCTCTCTTTGGATGTTCACAAGTGAAAGTGTGACTATCTTTATCGGGCAATGTTGACTATGGAAATATTCTCTGTTGACTGTGAAGTGCACCTGACGGCAAATGTGCGGAAATAATGCATTGTAGCTTTATTTGCTTTCTGTAGAGAATTGTTTGTATATCAAATTTGCACAAGTGATGCAGTTTGCACCTTTTGGTCCACTGTTAAGAAATGTGCACGGTTTGTGAATGTGTGCCTTCTCAGTGGCCAAAAACTGTAGACACGCCACTTTATAAAATTCCTGGGAAAATGAGTCAAAGTGTTCTTTTCAGGATTCTGCCATGTTGGCCCCAAGCAGCACTGCCTGCAACAAGCACACTAGTTTAAAACCTGTGCAACACTTTAATGTACATTGAGATTCAATCCATATTGTAATTGAAAACAGACCCAGTTCAGTTTATTTTCTGTGGGTTTATTCAATTGTACTGTTGCATCATCATGGCAAAATCTAATCAGTATCCACTTATATTTTGAGTCTCGCATCTGCAGTGGTGGAACATCCCTATATTCATTGCCATGCTTCTCCCATTGGATTTGAAACCAAGCCCATTCCTTATTCATTCCCAGGCTGAAGGACTCATTTAGGATTTGATGAAATATGACCCATGCTGTAAATCAAGGGTTGTACCTCCCCGCCAACCTCATGGATCCTCATCTCCTTTTAATCAAGAGTAACCACTGATTTTCTGATAGTTAGGCAAAGGCTGTCACTGCCATGGGAAATCCCAGTCAGCAACTTATCTGCTATTGGGCCGCCAACATTGGGAGGGGCCGCCCTTTTAAAGAGTGGCCTTTTTATTGTAGATTTGTTTCTGCCAGGTTCTCCTGAGAAAGAATACAGAAAAGTGATGGATTGATTCCTTTGATGAATCTCAGTCACTGGCAGCATCTAAGTCCAGCAGTATTATACACACCATGCCACCTCTGTTTGGACCCAGCCATATCCAAATCAGTCTTGAATCTGCATCCATGGGAACAGACCACCCCTAACTGCCAGGCCAGTTTCTTCCTGCACTGGATCGGAAGCAACCCAGGACCAGTTTTCCCCCTGTTACCGCACATCAACCGGGTATTGCTTGGTTTCAGTGTCACAGTGTGCACAGGACAACTTCTGGGCCTACCATTCCTACTTAGAGTGACACACTAAAGAATATAAGCTCAAACGCCAGGTCAGGTCCTCCCTGAGCTGGAACACAAGCAACCTAGGACCAGTTTGTGATGGACTAACCGATTCACCTAACACCAAAACGGGCCTTTGGTTCTTTACAATTGTTAGCTTCTGGTTTCCATAAATGCTCTTTCCAGGCAGAGTGCTGCGGAAAGCACTTCAACAGATCTCCCATTCCCCTGTGATGCAGGTAGCTTACATTTGATTTGATGTAGTGAGTCCTGTCCTTCCCTAAAATCCCACAACAATCTGAACAACATTTGCTACTTTGTGATCCAGTGCCCTTTGCTATGAATGTTTCCATAAGGACCTGAACATTTGGCTTGATGTTACTGCCTTTGCAAGATTTCTTGAAGCCCAATGAGGTGCTCCAAATATTAAATTAATCATTGGAATATCTGGCTTATGGATGTCTGTAATGACTTTCTAAACGTTTTGCTGTTTTTTGTTTGATAGCCATTCAGAAATGTATATGTCTTGGTAAAAAGAGAAGAACATAACAGAGTGTTTGGAGAGAGGGTGAGCAATTCAAATATCACTGATGCAACCTGTCCTCTGTTTTGCTAATGGTATTATGCTTTGACTTCCAGAAGGCAAATCTTAGGAGTGGCACTTAGAACAGAACTTATTTTGCCTTGACCTTTGCAACACAGGGCTAAACTAACTAAATTGCACTAGTGATGGGAAATTATCATTCAGGGTTGAGCAATTTTCCCAATGAAAAACGTTATTTTGGCAATAAACAAAAAGTGCAAATGCTGAATTTGCATAGGTGTATTGCACATGTCAGTGCAATGTTATTCTTGACAAGAGCTTAGTGGCAACTGGGAAGCCAGCCAGTGTGATCTTAAAGACGTATGAGAACATATCATCAACATATTCGGTGACTACACAGACACAGAATGGGCCTGACATTTTTATAGCATATCCACAAACCCAGTAACATGGCTAGTTAAAAATTACTGGCAGGCATAACAGATAAAAAATGGAACAGTAGTATTTTGATATCTGCTTAAAGTAAACCTTGGCATTATTACACATTAACACAAATTTTAAACATGTTATTTTGTATTTCAGTGATGTATATTTTGCATTTAGACTGGCTGTTCAAGTAAGCATAGTCCTGTTTTAAAGTTGACATAGGCAACCAAAAAAATGCATATTTAGTGAAACCAGCTATCTACCATATCCCACTGTATCTTCGCCTCAAGGACTTTTCGGATTCTTCCAATGAGAACAGCTGACCATCTGTATGTCAGTTTCTGTTTAATTATGTGTTCTCTCCTCCACTTGCTGTATTATTCAATTTGTACAAAATCAAATTATCAAATTGTACAAAGGACGGTTAAATATAAAGTAAATTTAGCATTGCATGGTCCAATGGCCCACCGGGTGAATATACATATACAGTGTGGGTGAACTTTGTTTCCTTCCAACCATTATTCCAACAGCATGTGGGAGTACTAACTCCCACTTGGGTCTTTCCACCTAGGATTAATTTCCACTGAAAGATTAGTAGAGGTTGAGCAGGATCTGTTATATTTGCTACTGTGCAGAGTCTACCTTCACAGCCTTTCTGAGCTGATTAGTCTTACTACTGAGATTGTGTCGTGTGAAAACTTAACGCTTTCATATGACTGTGTGCTCTTCTGAAAGAGGCTAAAGGTCCTTCCATGAGATCTCACATTAGAAATAGAATTAGGACAGCTTCTGCCTATGGTTTCTAAGTAATTGGTGCAATTAGGAAAATGCCAGGAAGAAACTCCATAGCATACCTTCTTTAACCGGATAAATCTGGCTTATAGTTATTGCCCATTAAATGTATTTGGCTTTTACCACTTATTGCATGTAATCTTATCAGAAGTCTTTTTTAATACCAAGCTGATGATTAAAGGTTGTCCTAAAGGGTCTGAACCTACCCCACATAGAAATTAAGCATTGTTCTTTCTATATTAATGGTCCTTTATGTGAGATAATGTGTAAAAATGATGACCAAGGTTTTCCTGGAAAGTTACTTTGCTTGTAGCAAGAATATCATCCAGAATGATGAATGAGCTATAAGCTCTTTGTGATGATGAGCTGTATAGCTTGTTTAAACGCAATAAGGTATCAATCAGGGTTCACCCTTAACATCCCCCTGTGGTAGTTTCTGGTTTTCACTTTAGTCAAACTATTTTGCTATCAACTTTTTTCCAGAATCCTACTAAAAGGTTTGACACGCCCTTGATGTAAAAGTTGTATATTATTATTTACAAAAAAACTAAGGCCTGATGTGGAGTTTGGCGGATGGGGTTACATTGTCACAAACGTGACGGATATCTCATTCACTGTATTATGATTCCATAATATCCTATGGACATCGTAACATAGCAGACGGTATATCTTTCACCTTTGTGACAGAGTAACCCATCTGTTAAACTCCAAATCAGGCCCTAAGGTAGTTAAATGTATTGCCTCTTGTATTATAACTGGTTACCAAAAAGTGAATATACCTTTGCCAGTTACACTGAGGTACTACTTACAAGGAAAAATATAGCTAGAGATGTCTTTGTAAGAAATGCCACATTTATAGAAATTTTGAATCTGCCATGTGCAAATCAGTCCTGACTTTTTCTAAGCATTGTTGTTTGAACTCATCTTCCAAATACCTTAGTAATACAAGCTTAGTTATGCTATTTATTGCATAGGGATTCTTTTTGTGGCCTGGACAGGAATTGAGGTTATAACAGCAAGCTAAACTAGTCTACCTTCCATAAATAAGGGAGGGAATTTTATAATGAAGAATTAAAAGTTATTTCTTGTCAAATAGCTGTTGATCCTACAAGAAGCCTTAGTGCCTGATATAGAGGTTAGCAGATGGGTTTCTCCGTCACAAACGTGACAGATATTCCACCTGCTATGTTACGATGTCCATAGGATATTATGGAATTGTAATGCAGTGGACAGGATATCCATCACATTTGTGACAAAGTAACCCCATCCGCCAAACACTACATCAGGCCTAGTTTTTTTGTAAAAAATAATATACAACATTTCCATCAAGGGCATGTAAAATCTTTTAGTAGGATTCAGGAAAAAAGTTGATAGCAAAATAGTTTGACTAAAGTGAAAGCCAGAAATTACCATAGGACGATGTAAATGGTGAACCCTGATTGATACTTTATTGCAAATAAAAATGCAGCTCATCATTACTGAGAGCTTATAGTTCACTCATTGTTCTGGATGATTTTCTAGCTACAAGCAAATAAACTTTCCAGGAAAGCATTGGTCATCATTTTTAAGCATTGTCTCAAATAAGGGACCATTAGAATGGAGAAAACAATGCTTAGTTTCCATATGGGGTATGTTCAGACCCTTTAGGACAACTTTTAATCATTGGGTTGGTATTCAAAAAAGACTTCTGAGAAGATAACATGCAATAAGTGGTAAAAGCCAAATAACTTTCATGGACAACAACTATAAGCCAGATTTAGCTGGTTAAAGAAGGTATGCTGTACAGTTTCTTCCTGGCATTTTCCTAGTTGCATCAGTTACTTAGAATCCATTTGCAGAATCTCTGCTAATTTTAATACTTAAATGAATGTGAGATCCCATGGAAGGACCTTTAGCTTCTTTCAGAAGTGCATGCAATCATATAAAAAGCCTATGTTTTCATACAACACAGTTTCAGGAGTAAGACTGATCAGCTCAGAAAGGCTGTGATGGTAGACTCTGCCCAGCAGCAAAATACAACAGATCCTGCTTAACCTATACTAACCTTTCAGTGGAAATGAATCCTAGCTGGAAAGACCCAAGTCGGAATAACGGTTGAAAGGAAGCAATGTTCACCCACACTGTATATGGATATTCACCCTCTGAGCTATTGGAGCATGCAATGCTAAATTTACTTTAGATTTAACTGTCCTTTGTACAATTTGAATAATACAGCATGTGGAGGAGAGAACACATAGTTAAACAGAAACTTGCCATACTGAAGGCCTGCTCTTCTCATGGGGAGAATATGAAAAGCTGACTTCACTAACTTTGCAGTTTTTTGCTTGACTAGTCCACCTTCAAAACAAGACTATGCTTACTTGAACAGCTAGGCTAAATATGAAATGTACAGCACTGAAATGTAAAATAGCATGTTTAAAATGTGTGTTAACATGTAATAATGCAAAGGTTGTGGAAGTACTTTAAGCAGATATAAAAAGATTACTGTTGCATTTTTTTACCTGGTCTGCCTGCCTTTAATTTTAACTAGCCATGCTACTGAGTTAGTGGATATGCTATAAAAATGTTAGGCCCACAGCTCCATTCTGTGTCTGTGTAAGTCAAAACATAGTAAGATTAGCAAAACAGAGGACAGGTTGCATCATTGATATTTGAATTGCTCACCATCTCTCCAACCACTCTGTTGGGTTCTCTTTTTGCCACGATTTATACATTTCTATATGGCTATCAAAAAACAAATAGCAAAAAGTTTAGAAATTAATTTCAGAAATCCATAAGTCAGATATTCCAGTGATTACTTTAATATTTGGAGTACTTCATTCAGCTTCAAGAAATATTACAAAGACAGTAACATCAAGCACATTTTTGTTAGGTCGTCATGTAGATACTCATAGCAAAGGGCACTGGAACACAAAGTAGCAGTTTTTTTTAGGTTGTGGGATTTTAGAGCAGGACAGGGCTTACTACATCAAACTCCTGTGTCACAGGGGAATGGGTCATCTGTTAAAGTGCTTTCTCCTGTACTCTGCCTGGAAAGACTATCTATGGAAACCAGAAGCTAACAATTGTAAAGAACTAAGGGCCTCTTTTATGGTTAGGTGAATTGGTTAGTCCATCACAAACTGGTCCTAGATGGCTTGTGTTCCAGTTCAGGGAGCATTTGGCTTAGCAGTTTGGGCTAGACAATCCCCAATGCAGCAGGGTCGAGAGAGATTTCATATGGCTGGGTCCAACATGAGGTGGCATAGTGTGCCACAGAACAATGGACTAGAATGTGGCCCGGGTAGTTATCAGCGGATGCAGTTGATTCAATTATTCAATCCATCACTTTTTTGCATACTTTAGTGTGTCCCCCTAGTGGGAATGATAGGCCCAGATGTGGTCCTGTGCACACTGTGACACTGGAACCGATCAATACCTGGTTGATGTGCGGTAACAAGTGCAAAACTAGTCCTAGGTTGCCTCTGTTCCAGTGCAGGAAGAAACTGGCCTGGCACTGGAGGCTGGGCTGTTGCCATGGAAGCAGATTCAAGACTGATTTGCATATGGCTGGGACCAAACTACGGTGGCATGGTGTGTACAATACTGATGGACTGGGATGCTGCCCTGAGTAACTACCAGTGACTGAGATTAATTCAAGCGCTTCAATCCAACACTTTTCTGTATTCTTTCTCAAGAGAACCTGGCAGACAAAACGTATGAATCAAAAAGCCAGTCCTTAAAAAGGCGGCCCTTCCTAATGTTGGCGGCACAATAGGAGATGGGTTACTGACTGGGGTTTTCCATGGCAGTGAAAACCTCGGCTTCAGTGTCACAAACTCAAGTCAGCTAACAAAAAATATTGTAAGGAGCTATTCTCAAGTGGAGGGAAGCACACAAGTAGGAGGAAGAAAGGCATCAAATGAGAAACAAGCAAATGAGAATGACAATAAAGTCAACCAGTGGTAAGCAACGGTCAAGCTCTAAGCCCACTTTAAGTTCTTGGTAAGTCCACTAAAGGGATTTCAAAATCAGACAGCTTCTACGTCTGATAGACAAAATCTAACATTCCAGTCATCAATCTCATTCCAGTCATCAATCTGGGTGCAAACAAAGCAAAGTTACATGCTGTTCCAGTGCTGATGATTCACTTTCTCCCCTTTTCTGAAGCAGCTACCTGCTGCTATTACAAGCGCTTGAAGAGGCACATCTGGAAGTTTCCCACTGTTGGTTTCCACCATTGCTAACTTATTTGCCATGGAAACTTGAATGTATTGTTTCCTGTTTGTCCTCAGTACAGGCATGTGTTTGCAGTGTGTTATGCTTAGAGCCTTCTGCTCCTCTCTGGGAAATCTAGGCTCAGTGTAGCATACATCTATCAAATTCATAATATTAATATTTTTCATTTGTTCACGTTCAATTACTTAAAATCATTACATGATAAAATGTGCAAACTTTGGTTTACAAACAAAAGTGCACTGACAAAATTATCTGGAAAAGTGTTGCTAGAAACAGAAAATATATAAAAACTTTTTAAAGAGAAAGAAAGAAGATACAGCCAACATGAATGTACATACGGTTCATCACTACAGGATACTATGACATGTGTATTTTATGTTCTATAATCAATTGTTTCTCCTGAGCAGTCCAATTTAGGAAAGGTTCTAATGTCTGACAGTACAGTTTAGTGGAGTTAAAATGAAGGGTAAAGGATTGCTTGAATAGTATTAAAACGCCTGAACATGCTGCATGTTTTTAAGATGGCTTTTCAGGCAGCCCGGGATGAAAAAGGATCATGTTTGACCGTCCATCAAGCAAAGATACCTGTGCGAGAAGAAACTTGTTTGAGGGGGGAATTTACATATTGTCTAAAGGACAAGCCATTGACGTGCAAATTTTGCTTATTAGTTGTTTTCTTTGAGAGGTTGAGTGCTGAGCGCATGGCATCCGTGAATTTCCCAAACCTTGCTAGGGTCACAAGGGCTGATTGAGAGAACAGGTCCGTAAAGACTTTGTGGCTGTGTATCTCGTCGGCCAATAATAGCTAACAAGGGCCGGCATTCATTATTTAGTTTGAAACAGCAGCACAGCAGGTGCACAGCATGCATGATCTTTTCCTTGCCTTCTCTCACCCAAGAATAATTACAATATGTAATTGGTTGAACAAGGAGGCGCATGTATAAAATGTTAGTACGGGCATGGGCACCTATTGCTTGGTGCAGGTACAGGCTGAAAATTCCCAGCTAAATAGGAGATGTCAAGAGCTTTCGTCTCCCTGGAGCTACGTAGATTGCGCAAGTCCTGACATAGCAAGATGTGTTTCACTGGTGCGTTCACACTCTTTTTCCAGGCTGAGAATGGAATATTGGTGTGCTGGAGGTTCTTACCTTCAGTAGGTAGGTTCTTGATTACCTGTGCTGGCCACATCAAATACTGCTTTTAGCCGAGCCTTGAGGGAGTTCTCTGGTATCTGTAAAACCCTGATGTAGTACTTCAGATGTGCAACTTGGTATTCCAGATCTTGGCTCACGAGTCCTAGTTCTAGTCTAAGCCTCAACTTTCCCATATACTGAGGTATGTACAGCAATTTCTTGTATGCTGCACATTCAATGAATTCCAACTGAGGATATAATGCACCTGGGAAGGCCCGGTGGCCAGAGCTAAATGAAGGAATCAAATTTCCCCCTAGTACTCTTAGGATGGGTTCAACTGTGGGGCTGTTTATAGTGACTGTTTGATTTAGGCCGCTGATTGCATGAGCTCCATTGGATCTTAAATGGTTTAGGTGTGCTTTTGGTTTGGACCTCTTCTGAGAACTGAACACCTAGATAATTATATTTTATTGCTGTAGTAATTTGTAGCTCCCCAAGCCACCAGTGTGCATGTTTTTGTGCAAGTATTTGCCAAAAATTATGGCTTTTGTTTTACCCTAATTCACTTGAGGTTTGTTGTCACCATTAAACCTGTGGAGTGTGTTGATTGCTCTCTGTAGGCCTGAGTTTGTGTGGTCCATGACCACAATGTTGTCTGCGTACTGTAGGATGTGTAGTCTTTATGTGATCGGCCTGGGGGTAATTAAGTTAGTGCCTTCTAGAGCTTTACCCACGTCAGCTGTCTACAAGTGAAAAGCCAGACCCCTGTTTGACACTGCTACTGGTTGGGACATTTGCAGTGGCTGTAGAGGGGCCAGTTTTTATACAAACCAAAGTCCCCTGATATAAGAATATTATTAACTTTAAAAGTAGGGTTGGTGGCCCCCGTGCCACCAATTTCCTCCACAACTTCTCTCATTGCATCCTTTCAAATGCAACACTATAGTGTATGAAACAACAGACAGCTGCTTTTTTTTTTTTTTTGCACTAGCAAGATAGGCCAAGTAGGCAAGCACTGTAATGTTATCAGCAGTGGAGGCTGCAGTTCTGAACCCTGATTGGAAAAAGGGAAGAATATTGTTATCTTTCACTCAGTCTTCAAATTGCTCTAGCAGAATACAAGCATAAGCCTTGGATTCCAGGTCTAGTAGTGCGATGAGCCAATAGTTGGATGGGTTTGAGTGGTCCCCCATTTTGTACATTAGGAAGCGGATCGACCCCCTCCAGGAGTCAGGAGTCATTGTAGTTGTAAATGAGAAGTTTTTAGAGCGGGTCTAATAGTCTTTCCCAAACGCGTGGAGGCCTTTGGGGCTGGGTGCGCCATCCTTCCTCATTTTTCCTATTATTATCATATCGTTAGCTTTTGTAATGAAATAGGTTGGCTGACTTGATGGGTCAGGGGTGATTTTGACCAGATTTGTGTTTTGACCACTCGCTTGTTCATCTGTGTGTAGCTTTTTACATAGGTTATCCAGTCCTTCTCAGCCACTCCATTTTCCTTGGACTGAGAGAAATTGTTTGTGTTTTTAAATACTCCCAAAATGGGACTGGTTTCTCTCTTGCAGGCAATGTAAAGCTCTCCAGCCATTTTTCCTTAGCTTTCTTTCATTTCAAATGCCATACATTTTGTTGGTGGACTTCTTTGTACGTCCTGACCGCTTGTCCGGATGTTTGTGCTTGTTTGTGGGTCACCAGGGCTCTTCTGACATGAAGCTTGCTGACAGCTAATTCATTGTTGTTTATTTGAGAAGCAAGTGGATACAAGGTCGCCTTGCTCTTGGGAGCACCCCATGGCCTTCGCCTATGGTATTGTGGAGATCTGTAACGCTCTTGTCCCAATTTTGTAGCAAGGACTGAGCTTTCAGTGCAGCGATGTCAGCCTCTTTTGTCACAATCCAATTATCCACCCTTTTGTGAGAGTTATCTTTCCACTTGATCCTGGACAGGATTTTATGACGTTCTTCACCAGTTGGTTTGCCCAGAGAGAGTCATTGGCAGACTACTTGGATGCAAACTCCTGGGATACTCTCAGGGGTCTGTAGTCACTTTCTGTCCAGTTGTTTACTTCCAAAGAGCTGAGTCAATGGGTCCCTGATAAAAATGTAATTGATGGTTGACATGTCCCCAAATGTTGAAAGAAGGGGGTGAAACGTCTTGGTTGCTGCCTTTTTGCACAGAGGCTAACTTATGAGTGTTAATGAGACTCTGGAGTAATGCTCTGTCTGCCAGTGTACGACTGGATGTGGACAGATGACATAGGCCTGAGCTATTGAAGTCTCCCAGTAGGATGGTTTCATGAGTTGAGTAGTGGTTCAACAAGTCTTCATCTGCCTCGCACAGTTCTTCCAGAACCATTTGTTTTGTTTCTGTCCCCATTGAGGTAACAGTTTAGGAACAGAAGTGAGGGTGTTTTCTGCCTGCATCTCAAGCCCTTAATGACCAAGGCTTTCAGTGAGGGCAGGTTTGTGCTGATTGCGGTTACGTCTAGTTTGCAATCACATTTCACATAGACAAAGAGACCGCCTGATTGGCAGACACAGATATCGCACTTAGTGACTGGAGACAGAAGTTCAAGGAATCCTGGCAAAGATGTCTTGCCCATATCTCAAGTCTCCTGGAAATATAAGATACTCCCTGTGTTCAGGTAGTCTCTTACTGATTCTCCTTTCTTGTTTTTTTTTTTGAGGCCGCCACATTCCATGTAATAATTGTCAATTCAGAACTAAGACCAAACGTGTCTGGCTTATTTCTGTTTTGCTTGTTAGGAATATCTATGTGTTTGATTTGTTAAAGACCGAGCCAGCCATCCCCGATCATTTATTGCTGCCTGTGAATGCCTGCCCTTTGCTCATTGACTTTACCATGGCCTAGTTGATCTTCATGGTTAGTTGGGATTCTGTTTGTACCTCTTAACATAGTGCTGGCCCTGTGCTTTGTGGGCTGTGTCGAAAGCACATAAGGGTTTTTCTGGAATTTACTTCATCAAATTTCAATAGAAAATGTGTGTCCATGATAAATTCCTAATTAATGCATTTTTGGCCTGTTTCTCTCTCTTTGGATTTTCACTAGTTACAGTGTGACTGTCTTTATTGGGGTAGTTATGGCAATATTGACTATGAAAAGATTCACTGTTGACTGTGAAGTGCACCTGACTGCAAATGTAAGGATATATTTCATTTTAGCAATATTTGCTTTTTGTACAGAATTGTTTGCATATCAAACTTGCACAATTGATGGAGCTTGCACCTTTTTGTATGCTATTAAAAAGCGTGTGTGGTTTGTGAATGCGTGCCTTCTCTGTGGCCTTTTTATGACTCGCCTTCAGATGCATATTTTTCCTGGCAGGTTCTCTGTGGGAAGGTATACAGAAAAGTGATGGATTGAATGCTTGAATTAATCTCAGCCACTAGTAATTATGCAGGACCACATCCTAAACCATCTGTATCATACACACCATGCCACCACAATGTAGACCCAGCCATATGGAAATCAGTGTTGACTCTCCTTCGACGGAAACAACCCAGCCCCAACTGCCAGGCCAGGTTCTTCCTAAACCGGAACGGAAGCAACATAGGACGGTTTTGCCCTAGTTAGCACTCATCAGCCAGGTATTGCTTGGCTGCAGTGTCACAGTGTGCAAGGGATTGAGTTGATTTTGATGCCTCTCAAGTAGATTTTCTACTCTAGCAGCAGTTTTCTCACAGCGAATGATCGCAACTACCTGTCACTGTTTGCTGTGAGAAAATCTCACCTTGTGCCCTCCTAGCTCCTGAAAAGTGTTCTAGGAAACTGTTCTCACTTGCAAAACTTACCATTGGCGAGCCGAGTGTGAGATAAAACTCCACGACATGACCGTGCCCGTTACACGTAACGCAGAGTGCCTACAATTCCACCAACCCCAAAAGCAGAGTGGAATTTATTGTCCACTCATACCGCAAGTCCGTTTTCACCCTGCTGCAATAGGAATAGTCCAGCTCGAACTTCCAGGCCAGGTCCACCCTGACCTGGACCTGTTTGTGATGGAATAATCTATCTGCGAAATCTGAAACAGGCCAATATGTTATTTACCATCGTTAGTTTCTGGTTCTCATAAATACTATTTTCAGGCAGAGAGCTGCAGAAAGCTGCTTTGTGCTCCAGTTACCTTTACTATGAGCATCTCCAGGAGGATCTGAAAACTTGTGAGTGATGTTACTGCCTTTGCAAGATTTCTTGAAGTTGAATGAGGACCTCTAAATATTAAAATAATCATTGGGATATCTGGCTTATGGATCTTTTTTTTTGTCGTTTGAAAGCCATTGAGAATGTACATATCATGGTAAAAAGAGAAGAACATACCATAGTGCCTGGGGATAGGGTGAGCAACAGCATTAATTTACACACTTTCTAGATCTTTTTTCAGATGCCGCTGATGGAATTTGTCCTCTTTTTTGCTATTCATATTATGTTTTGACTTCCAGCAGAGAAATATTTGCACTCAGAACAGAACTCTTTCTCTCTTGACATTTGCAACACAGGACTAGAACACCTAAATTGCGCAAGTAATGGGAAATTATTAACCAGGGCCGAGCAATTTCGCCAATGCAAAATGTTATTTTGGCAATAAACAATATGCGCAAGTGCTGCGTTTGCATAGTTTTGGTGCAAATGTAAGGGCAATGTTATTATTGACAAGACCAACTGGGAAGCAAGTCAGTGTGATCTTAAAGACATATGAGAACATATCACGAACATATTCGGTGACTACACACAGAATGGAGATGAGGGCCTACCATTTTTATAGCATATCCACTAACTAAGTAACACGACTAGTTAAAATGTTGATAACAGGCAGAGCAACAAAAAAATGAAACAGTAATGTTTTTATGTCTGCTTAAAGTGCTTACATACAGTAAGCTTTGCATTATTACATTAACAACAGTTTAAACATACTGCTATTTTGTATTTCACATTTAGCCTAGTTATTCAAGTTAGCATAGTCTTGTTTTGAAGCTGGGAGAGGTAGGCATGAAACTGCAGATTTAGTGAAGTCAACTATCTACTATACCCCACTGTATCTTCTTCTCAAGGATATTTCAGATTCTTCCCATGAGAAGAGCTACCCGACTGTGTGTCAGTTTCTCTTCAATCATGTGTTCTGCCCTCGGCTTGCTGTATTTTTCAAATAATATAAAAGAAAGTTAAAAATAAAGCAAATTAAGCATTGTATACTCTAATGGCTTAGAGGATGAAATTTGCACTTCGAATATTTTGCATTTTTTTTGCATTAAACGCATTGGACTTGTATGGACTTCTCTGAGTGTGTTTTATTTCAGAGTGGTTGAAAATCGATATTACATCTATTTGACAGTTTCTAATGTGAATATGAAAAAGCTAAACAAATCTTAACCCATGTAATTCAACCTTTTGTTAGTTATTTTTTGCATAATAATGAGCGAGGCAAAATTGGCAACAATAGCAACTCTGGCAAATAATGCAGTACCAGCCCTAATTGAGCCAAGCATGCGTATTTAGAGATCACAGCCTTGTCTTGGAGTATATTTGGGGGAAGGGAATGGATTAGGGGAAAAATAAGTCCAAATTCACTGTACCCAAAATAAACCCCATCATAGAAGTCTAGTAAGACAAAAGCAGGGTCCGTTAGAAACCAGAAAGGGGAAACAAGAATTGTTTTGACATCCTTTTCTCTCCTTTTCAAGTATGACCCAGCGTTACATGTGGATCCGCAGCCCTGGTAAGAGGGATTTGACAGTGTGGTGTCACAGGATGACCACAGCCTCAACTCTGAATATTCTGTGTGGTTCAGAGGAGACATCTCTGCACGTTCAGGTCAGCCATCGTTTTGCTCCTTGGAGATATCTCATACCTCATTCACACCTAGTCAAGGCCAAGAGCAGGCTGTGAGCTTGCAGAGCCTTGTGCTAATTAGCCTTCTGACAGTTCAGACAAAAAATAGATAATTTCTAAATGTTACTTTCCCTAGTATTTATGAAAAAATCCAATTTAACCATTTAATTGAATGTGTAATAACTATTTAAACGAGTGGTTTAATTATTTTTGTAGCTTGTTTCTTTCCCTATTTAGCAGTACTAGTACTGGAATTTAAATCTGCACACTGGTTTTCTGTGTAGGACAAATAGGCCTGCCACAGTGAAAATAGCTTTTTGGGACCTGTCACTGTAGGTACATGGTGACATTAATTTTCTATATTTCCTGCTTTTCAATACCATGTACCCTGCTCTGTGTTTTTACCTGTCAAAAGGGTTATTTTAATAGGCTGTACTGCTGTTTTACACTGGGAAAGTCAGGGTATATAAGCTAAGCATGAAGCCATGTTTACGCTGTCACTATAGTGGATAGCATACAAGGTGCTGCAGTCCACAAATGATATTTAATGTCCAGGCCTTGATTTTACATTTTACACTATATACTAGAAACTTATAGGCAAGCATATTGTTAGCAGGGATAAAGTGCACCAAGTTATTAAGTCAGCAAAAACATAGGGGCAAGCAAAAGGTGAAAAAGTCTGGGATGACCACACAGAAAAGATGGATTTCCTACATGAATCACAATATCTCTACCTATTCCTACATGTGTTTTTTGAAATATTGTTTTTATTTTATAGTCACATACACTACCACCTGGGTGGCACTTACACTAGGACCTCCCAACAACACTACCATGTGGGTACGGGATTGACCTAAATCAATATATCTTCATACAAACAACATACATAATTTATAGTAAAAATTTTAAGTGAAAGCAATCATCTTCATCCTTTTGCTACCTATTAATATGTACAAAACAAATGAGCAAAAAGATAAAATGTTAGGATTTTGGGAGGGGATTGGAAATAAAGAGGGTTTTACCATAGTCCAGGAATCACCAAAGTTAAAAATGCCTTCTATCATAGTCCTTGCCAGCTAAGTCCTCCTGAGGGGGGCACTCTATTTTCCTGGAACACTTACTATAACGGGTCTCCCCTTACCATCCCATGCTGCACTTGGACATGGATCAGTGGACTCCGCCACCGCACCTCTTGCCTGTTGGTTCCTCACCATGTCTCAGTATTCCTCAGCTTCCTCAGAGTCCTCCAAGGACCATGCATGTCCCAACTTAGTTGACGTATTTAGAGACCCAACCCAGAAGGGGAAAAACTTTCACAGAAAAAAAGTATTTTTGTTAGAAAAATCCTCACCCACCAGGGTTACCCCAGGGATGGTGTTTTTAAGATTTCTTTTATATGGGGAAGAGCCAGGTGGTTTGGCAGATTGAGGATGATGGAAATGGTGATGTTTGGTGTAATGATGATGTTAGGGATGTGGGACCATTTGGGGATATGAGAGGTTTTAAGGGCTTTGGGTGCGGTTGCAGCAGCTAGAAAGGTGGAGGAAAGTAGAGGGATAGTGTTCAAAGGAAAAACTGGGGTGGGATGTAGAAGTGGGTCAGGGCTTGGAATGATGGCAGGTGGTGGAATGGGGTCAGGGCTTTAGCTTATGCAAGGCATGGAATGGGGGCAGAAGGAAAAAATAAGGGCAGGCGTGCATAAAGCACTGGTGTCAGAGGAGGCATTAAGAGACAGCAAATCTCTTTGTGAGACAGACAGGGCAGAGTCCATGCCATCCAGGATATCAATGACCTGTGCAGTGGCACCCTGGGCAGCATGCAACAATGCAGTCTGTCAAACAGAAAGACTCCTCAGAACTTCCAAGTTCTCCTCTGAGACCACTGCTGTTGGGATATGGGGAGGGAAGAAGTGCCCAGGATGAAGGGGATACCAGCCCATTTCTGATCTTGGTGTTGCTTTTTTCCAGGGGGACAGAAGTGAGGGTGCTGATCATAGTAGTAGTAGTGGCGGCCCAGGAACAGCTGGAACATCCTAGGATGGTTCTTCCTCCACCACAAGGGGCTGGCCCTATTCGGAGGGCTCAGAATTCAATATTAATGTGGTACTCCTGGCCAGCCTTGTCAACATCAGTGTCCTTGGGTCCCTTGGAATCAGTGGCTCCACATTCTGACTCCCAGTGACTGTCCTACTTTTAGTCTGGCCAACATCTAATGTTCTAACCCATGAAGAAGCTGGAAGAACACATCTGCACACATCAGTTGCTAACTACAGGGTCCATTACAAAATGCACACACAACAAAGATGCCCAAACATACCTTTTAGCATACTATTCTCAATGAAAACCGCACAGACCAACATAAGGGCCTGATTGTGATTTTGAAATACATGTTGCTACTTTACTATTGGCAGGGAGAATTCTGTCCACCTTATCAAAAGTGGAGATATTAATGAACACCTGTAATATTGTGGTCAGGATATCCATCATATTTTTGAAGGATGGAGTAACCCAGCTAACAAATTCTAATTTGAACCTTCAATTGCTGTCACAAACATCACATATATTGTTTCTGCCTTATTGCACTTATGAGTGCCTTATATGTAGGTTCACATGGTATAATGTGGATGAGATAGATATCACCTAAAGGATGGAATAGCTGTCCAAAAGAAACAAAGGGCCTACTTTAAGCCAAGATTTTGAGTTTTGCAGATGGGTCACTCTGTCACAATGTGACGGACATCCAGTCTAGTCTGCCTTATTACAAGTGCCACTTAAAGTGGACATGATATTGGCCACATTGTGACAGAGTAACAAGGTAGCAAAACTCAAAATCATACCCAAACACACAGACAAAATCTAATATATTTGATGTTGCTTCTATTTAGAGGAGTTTATAAACTTGAATGTCTTGGATTTCATTTGTTTGGATGCTTAATTCTCTCGCAAACATGTCAGATGTCACATCAGTCTAGTGCATTATATCCTATGGCACAGTGGCCAGGACATCTAATTGTACCCTGAAAGTGAGGGAACATACTCTCCCCTGCGGTTAATTCCACTGCATGGAGACATCCTCCTGTAAGTGCCTAGTGCTGGAGACAACATTCACCTTATCCACTATTCTGCACCATATTTGTCTTCACTAGCTAAAAGTTGTTGTCTGCACCAGGGATTCAAACAACTCTGGCTCACCTCGAATTAACTCATTCACTATACCACACATCTGCTGCTGGTGCTTCGTGTGGTGAGTGTGTTGGAGTGTGTCCTTTAAAATTTATGTTAATTACGTAATCTTGCAAGTATATTGTGTGATGAAGCTGCATAGAAAATGTGTTACCATAGAAAATAATGCACGCATTTGAAATGTGCCCACGGGGAGTGGCTACCAATGTATATGAAGACTAATGAAAAGTTTATTAATTCTGAATTTATTGTGCAATAATGTTTTGAATTTGTATTAGTATATCATAATTAGAGTTATATGTTAAGAGTTTTGCTTTATTAATTTAGAGGGCCTTAGCTTAGCGAGGGTTCTGGGCCTAGCTGCCTGGCCTCATATTGAATTGTATTTTTCTAATGTGTAAATGCGCTGTTTTCCTGAAGGACACGAAGCTGTATTTTTCCAGGGGCTATATGCGTGTAGCCATAGTAAATTCTATCTCATGAGAGCCGGCTTGCTCAAGGCGACATTCTTGCTGGATTCAACAGTGTAATTCGTAACAGGTGCAAGGTTAACCGTACTAGGAGAAGACAATGAAGACACTGACTGGCGTGTAAAAGTGTAACATTTTCTACTCGACATTCCAACCATAAAGACGTCAATAACATGGACCAATCTGTGACATGGGAACTGCAAACGAGGAAAATTCTAGTAAGGTGCTTACTGAATTATTGGACAGAGATAACGATGCACCATATTTTATCCAATGAGGAATTAGGGAACAATTAGACTGTTTTGATTTAACGGTGTGACCCAAGGGAAACAGGGGCCACTTTTCTTTTTCCACTTTGATGGGGACATTTGCCTTTTCCTTTGCCATAAGACTTATGTCACTTGCCATTTTCCAGACACTTCAAACCCATACTTTAGAGTTAAATTGTCCTGTCACTTCAAACCATCCTCTACCCCATTCTTGTCTGATATTAACTTCTCCTCCATCTGAGGGAATAAATTTGTTTTCTGAACTATGCTATCTTGAGCTTTTACCCCGTCCTATCTTTGCTGATGGTGAATCGACTGATGTCCTGAGGACTAAGACTGACGCTGTTTGCTGATCTGTTGGATTGGTAACTATTCCTATGCAGAATTTGTGATTGTCTGTTTGCCTTTTCTTTCTAGGTACCAACTGCTATTTTGATAGAGGCCTTAGTTTAGATGTTTTCCAAATTTGTATTTACTAAAATGTTTTGCATGAGGCCCAACATGCTAATGCTAATTCGTGGTTAGTTAAGGCGTTCACTAATTATCCTATGCAAATAGACAAATGACTGAGTTCTAGCTTTGTTGAATCAAATGTACTAATGAGACTCTGCTAAGTTGCTTCATATTAATGATGTGCATAAATATTGAATGAATATAGCTGATGCATTGATTAAGTTGTGCTCTGATTGCTAATCGGTAGTGTTCTGATGAGTTTATTGTTAATAAGATTAACAGACATGATGTTAGATTGTAACCAATAGGTAAATAAATATCTTAACTTTTGACTAAACTGGTGTGGTTATTCGTGAACTGAGGGGTTATGGTGAGTTCAATGGTTAAGTTTTATAAAATGTTTATTGAGTAGCGATTATTATTATTGATTGTTTAATGATTCAATGATTGGTGATGCCAAGAAAATATTTTGTGCTGGGAAGTCCCCAAACGTGGTCAAAAGGTTTGTCGACCTAAACGTCTCTCCTTGTAAGTTTACTTATTAAGGCTCTGACGCGCTAACAGTTTTTGGTAGCAGAGGATGGTTTGGCCCTTTGGGGCCCCAGTACGAAGGATTACGGTTTGATAGAGTTGATGGTGCAAATTACGGTTTGGTAGTAGAGGTGTTGGTATGGCTTTGGGCCCGATGTGAAGGGAGTGTGGTTTGGAGGTTTGGCTGGTGTACCAAATAAATTGGGTTTTGTGTTATTTTTTTTTTTTTCTTCAAAGATGCAAATTGGAGAGTTGATGTGTCCCTAAATCCCAAATGACTTTTCCGGAATCTCGGAGCTTGCTGAAGGGAGTTTGAGTATGTTCCCGGCGTTATAGTGACAGTGTGAATGAAGTAGGGTTTTGCGCTTGCACAGCTTATGCATATTGCAGGTGAATTGTGATGTTTGTGAGGGTTTTAGGCCAGATGATGATGTTTTAGCAGGAGTGGGCATACTCCGCAGTATGAGAGTAGGGAAGTCGGCGAACTTCATGTGAGTGTGGCGCTTTGTGCTCAAAACAATTGTCCACGTGGTTGTTGATGACGTACGGACCCTGCGTGGTCTAAGACTCCAGAGTATATTGATAAGTGTATGAGACACTTGGTTTATGTTGTAATTTGTGCAGTTTAATAGGTCGATAGTGAAGTCGACAAGTCAAGTTTGAGTCAAAGTGAGTGAATGAAAACTTCGATGGAGATTTGGTGAGTTCTAAAGTGCACTAGAACAATAATCCATTGACAAGTTGAGAGTAGAATTTGCGGGTCAAATTTTGCTTGCGAGTGCGGGATCTGAGAAGGAGAAAGTAGCGGCCGAGGCTAGGCGAAATCTCTGTAAAGTTCTGAAGCAATTGTGTTACCCTTTCCTGGAGTAAACCGGCAAATTTTGAGTTTATTTTGGTTGGTGCTCGCAATATATTGCATTAGTTTGTGTGAATCGACATTGGGAAGACAAGCCGCAAGACTTTGTCAGCCGCAGTGTGTGAGTGTGACATCATTTTGGGCCGCGCTGGGAAATTTTGGTTAGTGAGAAGGGTTGCGCACGGATTGGCAGCCGTCCGTGAGAGGCAATTGGTTGAGAAGCTAGGCGAAGAGAGATCTGGGAATTAAAGTGACTTCCTGATTTGATTGTAAACACAATAGAACATGTAAAGATGAAATTTTTCAAGGCTTTAAAGAGCGCTTTGAGGGGAGACGTATATATCACCGCAAGTGTAGGGGAGGTTACACCGCCAGAGGGTACACCGGCTTATATTGTAATGGAGGAAAAGGGTGTCACGCCATGTCTTTGGCTCAAGCAATGGTGCAAAGCCACGGAGAAAGAGGGGTGCTTAGCATTTCCTGAAAACGGAACGTTGAATTTGAGGGTTTTAGAAAATTTGCGGAGGGTGCTAAATGATCTGAAGCCACCTCCAAGACCAGCACAGTTTGAGGTGCTAGCAATCTGGGAACTAATGGGAATACGGCAACAGCAACAGAAATTTGAGAGGAGAATGAGGAAAGCAGAAAAGACACTAGCGGAGGCTAGGTGGGATAGTGCACAGAGAGTTTGGAGGAGAGAAACAATAGATGGAGTTAGGCTGTTTCCAGTGATAGCTCAAGAAGGTGAAGACAAAGGGAGAAAAGCTACTTGTAAGACTGACAAAAGTCCTTCCCAAGACAAAGAGGTCAGGAAGCCCTAGTCAGACGCAGATGACTCAGATGATGATGAGTTCCTTAATCAGTTACTGAATGATCGACCACCGCCCTATGCGATAGACGAAAATAGACCGAGTGCCAGTGCCTGTCCTGCAGGTTCGACGCAAGAGAAGGTGACAATAAATACGACACAGGTTAGTCCTGCCTCGACACAAGTCCCGGTGCAGAGTAGTTTTGGCGTGTCCACTGCCCAGGTTATGCAACCTCAGCTGCAACTGCCACAGGTTCAGAGACTTTACCCTGATGTACCCATTTTAGAGACTACCACTAATCTGATGGTGCCGACAGAGCCAGTATATGGAAGACCAAAGCTGACACAGACGGAGCCAACCCCACCTTTACTTCTCCAGGTGCAGCCGCAAATGATTCCGAGATATACTTCGGTCGCAGGACCGCAGTCAGACATGACACCAGTGATGAGCCAGAATATGGAAGTTAATCCTCCACAGGTTTTGGGGAACAGACAGACACCAGCTGCCATGTCTTTGCCTATTACGGTTGGTCCACCAGTGCCATTGTATGCACATGCGAGGCCTAGTGTATGTGATCAAGGAATAATGACACAAAATATGACAAGAGGAGGGTTCGCAGGAAGCTCCCAAGGAACGACTCCAGTGGAACCTACATTTGAAGGGTCTAGGTCTTTGATAGATTTCAGTCTGATTGGGGCTCCTCCAGAGGCCATGAGACAGACAGGTTTGAGATTGCTGACACCGCATATCTCGAGTGCAAATGTACCACAGACACCTTTAGTGCAGGCTGGGAATATCTCATTACAGGGTTTAACAGCACAACAGCTGACCGATTGGTTAGACAAGCTTAATACTCCACAGACTGCTCCTGTAGACGCAGGGAGGGCGGAAGGAGAAGAATACCTGAACCTTGTGAGGTTGGGTATGGAAGCCAATGAACTCGTTGAAGGGAGCATGGGTGTGAACAGGCTAGTGTCATACACGGAAGCAGAATTGAGGTATTTGTGTCCAAAGATAACAAGAGAAGTGAGCAGGGTGCACCAGAGGTTGACAAATTTGGCAGACAAATATGGCGTAGATTTAGAAAATACCAAACATTTGAAGAGCAGTTACAGGTTAGATTTTAAGCCCAATGATTTTGAACATATGAGTGTACAAGTTTAGGGAGCCTTAGAGAAGTGGGAAGGAAGATGGGCGAAGAAAAGAGACAAGAGGAAGAGTGATTGCATTGAGCAGTCAGCTAAAGCATTACCGGATACAGGTACGGTATAGATGTTACCAATGAGAGAGACTGCCGGAGGGGTTCTCGTCCATGTACCTTGGACTAGAGGGGATATTCTGTCTTTTACGAATGACTTCCCCAGACTGAGGGAGAAGCCAATAGAGTGGTATCAGCAGACGGACAGGTTTGTGAAACTTGCGAAGTGTCTTTGGGAAGACCTGAATACTCTCTTTGAGATCATAGTTTCAGCTGATTTGTGGATTGAGTGCAAAAGGAGCGTAGATTGGCCGACTGAGGAACCGGCAAGGGACAGAAACACAGGGGCACCGTCTCCTGATGTGATGAAGTATTATTAAAAGGTGATTGAGTTTCTGAAAACGAGAGTTTCGCCGAAGAATATTGATTGGCAAAGGATTGATCGAACGGCTCAGGAAGTTAAGCAGTCGATACATGCCTATTATGAGAGGTTGTTGAAGGCGTTTAAACGTTACAGAGGTACAGAGGTTATTGAGGCGAAGGACATGAATCACCTTGTGTTCAGGTTCGAGGAAGGGTTGAGACCTGAGATTGGCCAGATGATTAAGAGTCACTTGATTTGTTGGCAGGCAAAGCCGATTGACGAGGTGTTGCAGTATGCGAAATGATGCAGCGATGAGATTGAGTTGAAGCAGAGAAAGTTGAAGGAGAAAGCGATGGTGATGCAAATGAAAGCAGCACAGACAGGTAAACAAGGAAGCTGTCTACAGCAGAGGGTGCAGCAGCCGCAGGGAAACGGGATGTTTCAGGCGCAGGTGCGAGGTAGAGGTCGAGGAGGTTTTGTGAACAGCAGTCCAGATTTGAACACTGTAGTAGCTCAAAACGATGCACAGGGAATGAAAAGGATATTACCTTGTCATGCTTGCGGGGTCTTTGGACACTGGAAGCGGGAGTGCCCAATGGTGGTGCAGGATGGTGTTAATCAACAAAGCAATGATGTCAGGGCATTCCAAAATGTGAAAGGACCAAGACTGAGGGGTCCAAATCCAAATTTTCAGAATAATGTGAATCAGATGCAGGGATTTCAATCCATGCAGCAGGTGCAGATGCCACGTATACAGCCAATACAGTTACAACAAGCGCAACAGCAAGTCCCCATGGTACCTAGACAAAAAATGCAAGTGCCCTTAGCGCCAATGAAACAGCAACAGGTGATGCTTCCTCAACAGGTCACAGGTCAAAGAGTGAGTCAGAATCACACAGTGCAACAGTACCAATTGCGTGGAGAGAATGGAATAAACGATGAATGGTCGGATGAGAGTTCAGACAGTGAAGATTGTAGGCTTGCAGCATCCCTAGAGGTAGATCAGAGAGGACCCTATGTTCAGGGTAAGGTAATGGGTCACAAGGTTTCTTTCTTGGTTGACAAGGGAGCTACACGCTCTACAGTTAGAAGCGCAGAGGTTCTGAAATTGCCCCTTTCAGGACGGACAGTTAAGGTAGTGGGAGTAGCAAACCAACTCCTGACTAACCCGATCACAGATCTGGTTCAAGTTGAGCTTGGCACTTTCCAAGGATTGCACAGATTTGTGGTTTGAGGTTCAAGTCCTGTATCCTTACTGGGAAGGGACTTATTGTGCAAGACGAGGTGTTCAATGACCTGTTCTAATGAGGGAATTGAGGTACAGACAAACAGTGATGATGAAGGGGAGGAACAGGGTTCAGAGCCTGAAACTGAGACAATGGATGAGGAATATCCTCTGATTAACTTCTTGCCGATGTTCACAGTAGCTGATCTCCCGGCAGACTTACAGGGAACAGTTCAAGAAAGGGTGTGGGACCTGACAGGGAAGGAAGTAGGGTTGATAAAAGGAGTAGAACCAGTAAAAGTCCGTGTGAAGCCTAACGCTGTGTTCCCCCAGGTACCGCAGTATCATATGGCGCAAGATGTCCTTATAAAGGTTGCGCAAATCATCACAGATTTTGTCGAACAGGGAATTCTGAAACAGGTGTTGAGTAGTCCGTGCAATTCACCAATAATGGGACTGAGAAAGCCTTGAGGGAAGGTTCGGATTGTCCAAGATTTGAGGAAGATCAATGACATAGTAGTGACGTGTTGCCCAGTAGTGCCAAATCCTGCTGTGATTATGCTTCAGATCCCATGCGATGCAGAATGGTTCACAGTAATTGATCTGTCCCAAGCGTTCTTTTCTGTGCCTCTTCATGAGGACAGCCAATTTCTCTTCAGTTTTAAATTTTTGGACAAGGTCTACTGTTGGTGTCGAATTCCTCAAGGGTTTTCGGAATCACCTTCCATATTTAATCAGATATTGAAGAAGAATTTGGAGTCATTGGAGCTGCCTTTCCAATCGACTCTAGTGCAATACATTGATGATTTATTGATCACATCTAAAACAAGGGATGAGTACAAGTACGATTCGATTGCTTTGCTAAATCACTTGGGAAAGAATGGGCACAAGTTGTCCCCGAAGAAATTGCAATATTGTCAGAAAGAGGTGAAGTATTTGGGTCATCAGATTGAGAAAGGGTCCAGGAAATTGTCCAGAGAGAGAATAACGGCAGTGTTACAGATGAATCCCCCAACGACACAGAGAGATGTTAGGATGTTTCTAGGAATGGTGGGTTACTGTCGTCAGTGGATCCAAATTTTTCAGTCATTTCTAAGCCATTGCAGAGGCTGACGGTCAAAGAGAACCAGGATGCCATAGTTTTGGGAGAGAAGGAAATGAGAGCGTTCACTCAGTTAAGGGAGAGCATGTGTAGGGCTCCAGCTTTAGGTATGCCTGATTACACGAAGTCCTTTGTTCTGTTTTGTCATGAACGTGATGCATGTTCTTTGTCTGTCTTGACACAGGTCCATGGAGGTGTGAACCGACCAGTAGCATGTTTTTCAGCTACTTTGGACCCAGTTGCAGCAGCCTTACCTGGGTTGTCTGCGTGCAGTAGCAGCAGTTGGACAAAGCCTCACACAGTGTGAAGGCATAGTGATGGGACATCCTTTAACAGTCATGGTCCCTCACTCAGTTGAGATCCTCCTAACACGAACGAAAACGCAGCACATGACAAATGCGAGATTGACCAAATATGAAACGATTATATTGGGGTCACCAAATGTAACGTTAAAAAGATGTACAGTGTTGAACCCGGCAACTTTGCTTCCAAGTGAAAATACAGCGGTTGAAAATGTGGTAGATGTAGAACATGATTGTCTTGAGGTAACAGAAATGTGCACCAAACCAAGACCTGATATGAAAGATACACAATTGGAGGAAAAAGACCAAATTATCTTTGTCGGTGGCTCATGTTTGAGAGACTCAGTAGGAGTGCTGAGAGCCAGATATGCTGTATGCATGATTTCTGGTATCCTGGAAGCGTCCTGGCTTCAAGGAGTGTATTCCGCTCAGGTAGCTGAACTGGTAGCTCTTACCAGAGCTTGTCATGTCTCTGCTCAGATGAGAGTGACTATCTATACTGATAGCAGATATGGATTTGGAATTGTCCATGATTTTGGCCAACTATGGTCACAGAGGGGTTATTTGACCTCCTCTGGTTCGCCAGTGGAAAATGGTGAAAGAATTAAGGAGTTGTTGCACGCGATTCAGTTACCTCATGAAATTGTTGTGGTGAAATGTAGTGCACACCTGAAGTCACAAGACTTTGTTTCAATGGGAAATGGGTATGCGGATCAAGTCGCAAGGTTTTGCACATTGAACTGTATATCGTTTAAGGATCAATGGGAATTGTTGCCTGAAAAAGAAAATGAGACATGTACAGGGTATGCATTGATGGTGATTGACACGTTAGAAGAGCTGAAATTGTTGCAGGGTCGTGCCAGCAAAGATGAGATGCGTTCTTGGGTCAGGATGCAATGCGTACAAAGACCAGATGATTTGTGGGTTTCAGACGAGGGGAAAATGGTCTTGCAGAACAGTCTCTTGTCATAATTTGCAAGGTTTTACCATGGCCAAGCACACATTGGGAGAGATGCCATGATCAGGTTGTTCAAGATTGACTGGTTTAATCCAAAATTTAGACAAGCTGCAGAGGTGATATGTCATCGTTGTCTCATCTGTCAACAGATGAACGCGGGGGAAGGGACAGTGGAGAGTTTGAGCCACATTGGGAGAGCCGGAGATCCATTTAGCAGAATGCAATTGGATTTCATAGAGATGCCTGTGTGTGGAGGTTTGAGATATGTGTTGGTGATTGTGTGTATCTTTAGTCACTGGATTGAAGCTTATCCTACACGCAGGAATGACAGCCTCACAGTAGCTGCTGCTTAGGGAATTGATACCGCGTTTCGGTTTTCCGATCTCTTTAGAATCAGATAGGGGAAGTCACTTCAACAATGAGGTGGTTAGGTTACTGTGTGCATCACTGAACATTGAGCAGAAGTTGCATTGTAGCTACCGCCCTGAGGCATCAGGACTAGTGGAACAGATGAATGGTACCCTGAAATCGAGAATGGTGAAAATATGCGCAGCCACGAATTTGAAATGGCCTGACACATTACCGATAGTGTTAATGTCAATGAGAAATACCCCTAACAAGAAGACGGGACTGTCTCCGCATGAGATTCTCATGGGTCGAGCTATGAGACTGCCCGCAGTACCTGCAAATGCTCTTGTGAATATCACGGATGATATGGTGTTGGACTACTGCAAGGGTCTGGCTGATGTGGTCCGCTCTTTTTCTCACCAGGTGGAAGCTACCACCCTGCCACCGATTCATGATCCAGGACACAACCTGAAAGCTGGTGACTGGGTTGTCATCAAGAAACATGTAAGGAAGACGTGTTTGGAGCCACGTTGGAAAGGACCCTACCAAGTGATACTAACGACTACCACTGCTGTGAAGTGTGCAGGAGTTCCGAAGTGGATCCATGCCAGTCACACGAAAAAGGTGACGTGTCCGACTGATGAGGAAGTTGAGTTGTTGAAAGTACCAACAACAGAAAAGGAAGTCTCAGGGCCGGAGAGTAATCGATGGGGAATTGAGACAGAAGCAGAGCCCGTTGGGGACGGCTTGGTCACCCCAGTAAGAGACGAAGGAGAAGAGATCCAGAGAGGTGACGGTGAGCCTATCTCAACTGAGGCAACAGGGGAACCTAGTCAAAGAGAGGTTCTCTTAGAAGTAGACGAATATGAGAATGAGCCAGAGCACTTGACAGACCCAGCAGGGGAAGGAGTTGAGGGGGAAGAGAGTCAGAATGTCCAAACTCCTCCTGAGCAGATTGCAGGTCCATCAAGCGAAAACACCATAGAGTCAAGAGAGAAAGAAGGGTTGCCACAAGAAGGATCAAAGACCAGAGAGATACTGAAAGGAGACAAGTGGCCAGAGTTGCAAGTGAAAAAGGGGTAAGTGGTTGTCGAAGATGCTATAGAAGAAGAAATTGACACAACAAGGAGAGAAGATCTAAGTGAAGGAGAGTTGCAAGGTGATCGCAAGTTGAAAAGGAAGAGAGTAGAAAATAGGAGGTACGCAGGTCCTGAATGGGCGTATGCAACGACAGCTGAATGGCAACAGGAGTTCCTGGCGTTCTGTTTTGATCGAGAGGTCCCAGGTCAATATTTTGGCACCTGAGTCTGGCTGAAGGATCTGAAAGGGTGTAAAGATTTGAGCTCAGATTGAACTTGACAAAGAGACTGAGACATTACCGGATGAGACTTTGAAAACCTGAGTTGACTTTTGAAAACAGATTTAGACAAGCTGCTAACCTGAATTGACAAAGGATCCTGGAAGAAAGACTGAAATCTGTAAATAATCGCTGAAAGAAGATTTGCTTGTTCTGACTTTTTCTGAAGGAGAGAATTATTAACCATCCTCTGTTGTTGTTCTTTTGAATTAGCTATCCTTCACTTTCTGATTCTTTACAGATCATGGCTAACATTAGGCAGGAGAATGAAGGGAGTAGGCGTTGTAAATACTTGAGTGTTGGGTTAGGTATTGTGTGTATGACATTGATTGTGGTTGTGGGTATGACACTAATGGATAAGAGTGGGACTAACAATGCTACAATTCCTGAGACTACCACTGCACTAACAGCTTGGGAGAGGTTTGAGCTGGACGAGAGATATTTGCATGAGGGAACTAATGCAAAAGGGGAACTTTCCACTAACGTTTTCTATCCCTTGCTGAGCGAGTATGTCGAGACAATGGAAGCAAAGGATTGCTTTGTGTGCACACAGATTCCTGTTTCGGTACAAGAGGGGGTTACCTATCATAGCTTGCCGTTAAAATATGGGATAAGCTGTAGTCTGCTACTAACAAGATTTTATAATCAGGAGGAGGTCCAATACTTCTATTCTAATCATGATTTGGTGTTTTCTTATGTACCTATAATAGAGGATTCGAGTAGTGTAACTAGATACTACAGTATAAAGTTAGTTAAAGGATTCTTTGAGCCGACATTGACAATTAGTAAGTCTTATGCACATCGCAATAATCTGACATGCTTGCTTACACCTGTAGAGAAAAGCTTTTTAGATCACACCGAGGATAGAAGGAGGGCATTAAAGGGTAAATTAAAAAAGGATTGCAGCAGCAAGCTTTTGCTAGTAGTGAAAGTTATGGTGCAATTAGAGAGCAAGGGAAGCTAGCTTTAGATGCATTACACATAGGGAAGCTTTGTTTATCTAAGCACATATTATGACGATGTGTTTGTGGGAATGAGTGAATTTTAAGCATGTGTTTTTGTTTCAGAGTAAATGGATGTTCATGTTAAATGGGCAGGATCCAGCGATCCCAGGGATCTATTACATCTGTGGGCTTAATGCGTATTACCGTCTTCCAAAGGGATGGTATGGGACATGTTACTTGGGGATAGTTTTCCCAAAGATATATCAACTTGATGATTTGAAAAGTTTTCCGAAATTGTCTGAATTGCATCGTACTAGACAGAAGAGAGAGACCGCTGCTGGTATAGTGGGAAACATATTTGGGGCAATAATTCCTTCAGTGGGAGTTATCTTAAATTCAATAAAGATTCTAAAGTTGTCTACTATTGTGGATAACATGCTGACAAATATTTCGGGAGCTATACTCCTAATAGATACTGAACTTGCTGCGGAGAGGGCGATGACTCTCCAAAACAGGCTTGCCTTAGACATTCTTGTAGTGAAAAATGGCAGAGTTTGTAGGATGCTTAATGAGCGTCATTGTTGCGCCTATATACCAGATAATAGTAATGAGATTAGAAATATGCTTACTAACTTGACTAGGGATAGTACGGACTTGAAGGATTTGAAAGAACCTGGTGTTTGGGAAAAGGTTGGAAGAGGTTTTGCTTCAGTGGGGAATTGGCTTAGCAACATTTGGCATGGGATATTGTCTAAAATAATACAAGGGATATTGATTGTTATAGCTTGCCTATTTGGATTATGGGTGGCATGTAAAATTAGCAAAAAGATAAAATTGAATAAGGCGAAAAATAATAGGACGAGGGAAGAAAAAGAAAGGGAAAAATTGTTTAAGGAAAAATCAAGGGAAAAGTGTCAACACCAGAACAGTACGCGCTCTATTGGCGTAAAAAAATGCAAAAAAACATCACTTTCAAAATACCATGATTCATGCATTGTGCTGATATGTTGTATTTTGCCCTTTTGCATTGCAGAGTTCAATCCTAAACACTTATTCTTAATATGTTTACAAATACTGTTTCTTTGCAAGGTATTGCTACAGGTTTTCAGAGTGGGTTAGGGTGTGGCCTCTATCCAGGGCCTTCCAGAGACTTTCCCTGCAACATGCCTGGGCGTGGTTCTGGGCTGGGCCAAGACTCTATATAAGGAGAGTCAGCCCAACTCCCAGTGCTCACTATTCAGAGGTTCCAGTGCAGAAGAGCAGCTATTTCCAGAACCTCAGTTCCAGTGGCCTTTTTGATCTCCCTGTTCTGCTTTGAAATCTTCATTGGTGCATCTTGTTCCTGGGTGGTAAGACGGTAGTTTGGGTTTATTCCCAATACTGTTTATTTTATCTAGAATTATCTCATTCTAAGATCTGATCGTTTATTTATGTCAACAATTTGTTTTAAGGTTATAAAAAGTACACTCGAGTATTTTTGTTAAAGTGTGTACATGGATGTTTATGAATCAGCAAGAAGCGTGATTCGTTTATAGTTTTGAAACTCATGTTACATTGCGCGCCACCGTTTATTGACATACGCATTGAGGTTTAAAATCGACAGGATGTGCGATTTGTCTGAAAAGCTTTAAAAAGGAAAAAACTGTGTTACATTGCACGCCAGTGTTTATTGACATACACGTGGATATTTATGAATCAGCAGGAGGCGCGATTCGTTTGAAAAGCTTTGAAATCTTGAGTTGCATTGCGCGGTTCGTTTATGAAGCTTTAAAAGCTTGTGAAACATTGTGTGTTACTATTTATTGACATTTAAAAGAAGGTTTTGAAGTGGTACGATGTATAATTCAATTTAAGATAATTTCAAAACCTGTTGCTATTTATTGTGCAACCATTTCTTGACTTTGCATGGTGGCATTCGAGTCAGCAGGACATGCAATTTTTTATTAGAGTTTATTTATGTTGTGAACTGCATATTACCATTCCAGGATAATTGCTTAGTACAATTCGAATTGATAAGTATGGGAAATATTTCTTGAACTATTGAACCCATTGAAAAATATTTCTTCTCTAGTGTTTTAAGAGTGTAATCTGTGTTGAAAGCATTTCAAGGAAAATATATATAGGATCGGAAGTTCTAGATGCAATATTATATGCTCCTATTATGCATATTCTTGTTATTCTAATTCATGCTTGAATAAGAAAAGTTGTATTTGAATTAATCTTGATTCCATTACAGGTAGCTGATCATCACAAAATCTGTTCATTTTTAAAACTGCAATTCAAGATTGCTCATATTTTCAGAAAGACTATGGGGGTCATTCCGACCCCGGTGGGCGGCGGGCGCCACCCGCCGGGCGGAAACCGCCCAAACACCGCACAGCGGTCAAATGACCACCGCAGTGATTCTAACTTTCCCGCTGGGCCGGCGGGCAATCTCAAGAAGATCGCCCGCCGGCCCAGCGGGAAAGCCCCTGCAAAGAGGAAGCCGGCTCCAAATGCAGCCGGCGGATTTGCAGGGGTGCGACGGGTGCAGTTGCACCCGTCGTGATTTTCAGTGTCTGCAAAGCAGACACTGAAAATCATTATGGGGCCCTGTTAGGGGGCCCCTGCACTGCCCATGCCACTGGCATGGGCAGTGCAGGGGCCCCCAGGGGCCCCACGACACCCGTTCCCGCCAGCCTCTTCCTGGCAGTGTAAACCGCCAGGAACAGGCTGGCGGGAAGGGGGTCGGAATCCCCATGGCGGCGCTGCAAGCAGCGCCGCCATGGAGGATAGCCTGGGCCAGGGGTAAACCGGCGGGAAACCGCCGGTTGCCCTTTTCTGACCGCGGCTTTACCGCCGCGGTCAGAATTGCCCATGAAGCACCGCCAGACTGTTGGCGGTGCTTCCGCGGCCCTCTGCCCTGGCGGTTTCAAACCGCCAGGGTCAGAATGAGGGCCTATGTTTATTAATATTTACTTCAGGTTATATTGTGTGTTCTAACCTTTTTTCCCATTAAAGGTCTCCTTCCCAGCAGTACCCTTCCTAATCCCCTCTTCCCCTCTTGAACTCTCACAGTCTCTGTGAATTGTCTATCAGAGTCTTGGAGCTGTTCATTAGAGGACGTGTTGGGAACGTGCACAAACCCCGAGGATCTGGTGACTCTGACAGAATAGTGAGCCCACGAATTATTATCCTCCTGGTTTGTGTATGTTCTCAGCATGGCCACGCTAGACGAGTTAGTTAAGGCTATCACCCAGCTCCAAGCAGAGGTGGTATCATCCAAAGAATTGACTACCAGCTTAGCAGAGAGAGTGAGTCAGTCGCAAGATAAGGTAGAGAAGAAGGAGCAAAGTCCCACAGGGGTGTTTTGGCCAGGTACTTCTTCTCAGGCTTCTGGAAGTAGTCCAATTTCCCTAAATGTTCCTGCTGCTATTCCTTTAGCTCCCCCAGAACGTTTCTCAGGTGACCCATTGAAAGCGCAATCTTTCCTGGTTCAAGTGGAACTACACTTCACCTGCAGACCAAATACCTTTCCCGATGCCCAGTCCAAAGTAGCTTTCTTGTTATCATATCTGACTGGAGATGCAGCTACTTGGTCAATTCCTCTTGTGCGTAAAAATAGTCCCTTGTTGTATAATTGAAGATATTTTGTTTGTGAATTTGAGAGAGTTTTTGATCTTAGAACTGTAACACAGTCAGCAGATCATGAATTATTAAACTTACGCCAAGGAAATCAAGACCTAGTGTCGTATTTAGCCAACTTTAACCGGCTGGTTGCCGAGACTTCCTGGCCTGAAGAAAAACAAGCGGTCTTGTTTTACAAGGGACTCAAAGAGGAATTAAAAGATATCTTAGCGCAAATCGATCCACAACCTACAGACTGTCAAGAGTTAATAAATCTTGTCTTGAGACTTGACCATCGTTTAGCAGAACGTAAAGGAACGCACAAAAAGATTGAAAAATATTCATGGCGCGTTCATGATAACAGAGATTCAAGAACTCCGAAAGAAAGAACGTCGGAACCGATGGAAATTGGAACCATCAGAAGACCTTTGACTAAAGATGAAAAGGACTTACGCAGAAAAAATGGACAATGTCTTTATTGTGGGCGAAAAGGTAATTTTGCCAAAGATTGTCCAATCAAACCAAAGAACAAGCAAGGTCCAGTTCAGAAGGTCGCAGCCAATGCACCAGTCGAGTTGGAAAACTAAAACATCCGAGATGCAGAGAAGGGTTGCTCTTGGGTGTCACCGTGGACCCTTCACAATCTAGACATCTTAAACTGGAAATAAGAGTTCAGGTCAAGAAAGAGATCTATTTAAAAAAAGCTCTAGTTGATTCTGGAGCTACTGGGAATTTTGTTGATGTCCAATTGGTTCGTGCATGGTGGATCCCATGTATTGAAAAGAAAAACCCAGAAATCATCCAGGCAGTCGATGGAAAACTCTTGACTGGTGGTCCGGTAACTCTTCAGACTATCCCCTTGTCAATGATTTGTGAAGATAAGATTCTAAGAAAGAAACATGAAGAGAAAATCATTCTAGATGTGATCCATGCTCCCCAATATGGGATTATCTTCGGTTTGCCATGGTTAACTCATCACAATCCAGAAATCAATTGGGCAGAATGACAAATCATGTTCTCATCTGCGCTATGTAATGAACAATGTCTCCAAAAAAATCAAGTACCAACAATTTGCAACTCTAACATAGCTACTGCTGCGGAGAAAGAAACTCAGTTGCCCAAACAGTATTCATCGTACAAAGATGTATTTGATGAGAAAGGAGCAGAGACTCTACCTCCTCATAGATCTTATGACTGTCAAATTGACCTAGCCCCAGGTGCGACACTTCCCAACTGTCGTGTATATGCTCTGTCAGAACATGAAAACCAACATTTACGAAAATACCTAGATCAATTTTGGGAGAATGGCTTCATTCGCCCCTCTAAGTCTCCTGCAGCTTCGCCTTTATTTTTTGTTCCCAAAGCTAATGGAGAACTTCGAACTTGCATTGACTATAGAGGGTTGAACAAAGTCACCATCAAGAATAAATATCCTTTACCCCTAATTCCGGTTTTATTGGAACAAGTAAAGAGAGCAAAGATCTACACGGAGCTTGATCTTCGAGGTGCTTATCATTTGGTCAGAATGAGAGAGGGTGACGAATGGAAAACAGCGTTCAAGACAAGATATGGACTTTTTGAATATACTGTCATGCCTTTTGGTCTGTGTAACGCTCCAGCAGCTTTTCAATTTTTCTTGAATGACGTTCTTAGAGAGTACCTCGATATATTTGCCATAGTCTACATCGATGACATTTTGATCTACTCAGACAATGAAAACAAACATGTACAACATGTCAAGAAAATTCTTGCAGCCCTTCAAAAACACCATTTATATTGTAAACTAACCAAGTGTGAGTTTCATGTTACCACGGTTGAGTTTTTGGGGGTTATTCTTACCCCTCAAGGTATGGTGATGGCAGAAAAGAAAGTAAAAGCTGTATCTGAGTGGCCCATCCCAAAAACTGTTTGTGATGTACAGTGCTTCCTGGGTTTGCAAATTTTTACCGGAGGTTCATAAGTCATTTCTCCCAGACAGTGGCTCCAATCACTAGGCTACTAAGAAAGAAAGAAAAGTTTGTATGGTCCCCAGAAGCTGATCAAGCCTTCTCGACTTTAAAGAAAGCTTTCTCCACTGCCCCAGTTTTAACTCATCCTGATGCGAATCAACCTTTTATAGTGGAAGCTGATGCTTCAGATGTAGCAATAGGAGCTGTCTTATCACAACGAAATAAAGACACTGGTCAACTTCATCCTGTAGCTTATATGTCTCGGAAGTTGAACAAAGCCGAACAAAACTATGTCATTGCTAAAAAAGAACTTCTGGCAATTCAGGACGCCTTTAAAGAATGGAGACATCATTTATTGGGTGCCAAATACACTGTTACAGTATATACTGATCATTGTAATCTTCAATTCATGAGTTCCGCCAGACTTTTGACCCCTAGGCAATTACGCTGGATGCTTTTTTTTGCCAAATTTGATTTCGTAGTAACCTTCCGGCCTGGTAAAGATAATTGCAAGGCTGACGCCTTGTCCCGTCAAGAGTCTACCACGTTGCCTGCATTTCAAGCCACCAGAGCTATCATTGCTCCAGACAAGGTCCTATGTATCATAAAAACTGAAGATTTCTTTGAAGAAATTCGCAATTCTTTCACTGTTGAAAAATGGCAAACATGGGCCCAAGCTGATCCCAAAAGGTCAATCAAACAAGGTTTACCCTTTCATGACACTTGTTTATTCAAACCCACTATCAAACTTCGCAAGATAGTGTTTCATTGGTTACATGTTATACCTACAGCAGGTCATCCAGGTATTCCTAAAACTCTTGAACTGATCCAATGTTATTTTTGGTGGCCTACCCTAACGAAAGATGTAAAAGCAATGGTAAACAACTGTGAAGTTTGTGCTCGCATTGAAACAAGTCATTCTAAACCAAAAGGATTATTACATCCACTTCCAACTCCAAGTCGTCCATGGGAACACATTTCATTAGACTTTATTACAGGTCTGCCAGTGGTTCAACAGCATTCAGTAATTCTGGTGGTAGTAGATAGTCTCACAAAATATGGACATTTTATTGCCTTTAAAAAATTGCCCACTTCTAGTGAATTGGCAAACATTTTACTGAACAGAGTGGTTCGTTATCATGGACTACCAAAGGTTATCCTCTCCGATCGGGGGTCACAATTTTCCTCCAATTTCTGGAAGACATGGTGTAAAACACTCCAAGTGACATCTACACTATCTACTAGTCACCATCCTCAAACAGATGGTCAAACAGAAAGACTAAATCAGACTTTAAACCAATACCTACGTGCCTACTCTGAAAAGGAACTTCATTCTTGGACATCTATGCTCTGGTTAGCTGAGTTAGCTTACAATAACTCCTTCCACACTTCCATTGGTGTTACACCCTTTTTTGGTTTATTTGGTTATCATCCTGACACCTTGCCCATCACAATTCCTCAAGACAGTTCTCTTACTCCAGCTGTGTCAGAAACCATTCAGCATTTACATCAAACCCAGAAGCTGATTCAACAGTATCTAGAAAAAGCCAAACAAAAATATAAAAGAAATTATGATAAGAAACATAGTGAGGGACCGCAATATCAACCAGGTGACCAAGTGTGGCTTTCCACAAAACATATAGACTTCAAGAAGAAGCATATGTTTAACCCCAAATTCATAGGTCCTTATACTGTCCTTCAGCAAATCAATCCAGTGACTTATAAACTACAATTGCCCGGATCCTTGCGGATTCATCCAGTGTTCCACACTTCCCTCTTGAAAAAGGCAGTCCAAAAGGTCCATCCTCATCCAGCTCCTGTTTTAGTACAAGGGGAAGAAGAATATGAAGTCAAGAAAGTGTTGGATTCTAAACTGAGAGGACGTAATCTATGGTATTTAATCTCATGGAAAGATTATGGTCCTGAAAGTAACTCATGGGTTTCCGCATCTGATGTTCATGCTCCAGTACTTGTGAGACACTTTCATCGTCTTAATCCAAGCAAACCAGGCCCTAGAGCGCGTCTTGGAGAGGGGAGTACTGTCAACACCAGAACAGTACGCGCTCTATTGGCGTAAAAAAATGCAAAAAACATCACTTTCAAAATAACATGATTCATGCATTGTGCTGATATGTTGTATTTTGCCCTTTTGCATTGCAGAGTTCAATCCTAAACACTTAGGCGGTCATTCCGACCCTGGCAGTTGGCGATGAAGCGGCGGTAAGACCGCCAACAGGCTGGCGGGCTTTTTTCTGACATTCTGACCATGGCGGTTACCGCCATGGCTAGCCGCCGCTTCACCTTTCTGACCGCCACGGCGGTAACGACCGCCGGGCTGGAGACCTGGGTCTCCAGCCCGGCAGTCGTCACTTACCGCCGGCGGTATTCCGACCCGCCTGACCCCGGCTTACCGCCATGGATTTCATGCGGTTTGGGACCGCCATGAAATCCATGGCGGTAAATACTATCAGTGCCAGGGAATCCCTTCCCTGGCACTGATAGGGGTCTGCCCCACCCCAACTCCCTCCCCTACCCCCCCACCAACCCTGCCACCCCCAAAAGGTTGCAGGACCCCCCTCCCCACCCCGATCCCCAGCATGTACACAGACATACACACATACACGCACGCATACATGCACGCATTCATGCACATACACACGGCCCCCCGCATTCATGCACACACTCTCAACATACACACACACCCCCCGCATTCATGCACGCACTCTCAACATACACACACACACCCCCGCATTCATGCACGCACTCTCAACATACACACATACACGCACGCCCCCATGCACGCACACAACTCACAACACCCCCCCACCCCCTTTCCCTAATGGCCGATCACCTTACCTGTTCCGGTGATCCTCCGGGAGGGAATGGGACCCATGGGGGCAGCTCCGCCGACACCGCCACGCCAACAGAACACCGCCACAGCGAATCACAAGTCGTGATTCGCTGAGCGGTGTTCTGTTGGCTTGGCGGTGGAGGTGGAGCTACCTCCACTTCCCCGCCTGCCGCCAGTATGGCTGTTGGCGGCTCTTTGTCCGGAAACGGGCGGAGCGCTGCCAACGGTCATAATGGCACGTGCGGAAGACCGCCAGCCCTGGCGGTCTTCCGTACGGCGGTCCCTCGGCGGTCTACAAAAAAGCCCGCCGAGGTCAGAATGACCCCCCAATTCTTAATATGTTTACAAATACTATTTCTTTGCAAGGTATTGCTACAGGTTTTCAGAGTGGGTTAGGGTGTGGCCTCTTTCCAGGGCCTTCCAGAGACTTTCCCTGCAACATGCCTGGGCGTGGTTCTGGGCTGGGCTAAGCCTCTATATAAGGAGAGTCAGCCCAACTCCCAGTGCTCACTATTCAGAGGTTCCAGTGCAGAAGAGCAGCTATATCCAGAACCTCAGTTCCAGTGGCCTTTTTGATCTCCCAGTTCTGCTTTGAAATCTTCATTGGTGCATCTTGTTCCTGGGTGGTAAGACGGTAGTTTGGGTTTATTCCCAATACCGTTTATTTTATCTAGAATTATCTCATTCTAAGATCTGATCGTTTATTTATGTCAACAATTTGTTTTAAGGTTATAAATTTAGTATTTTTGTTAAAGTGTGTACATGGATGTTTATGAATCGGCAAGAAGCGCGTTTCGTTTCTAGTTTTGAAACTCATGTTACATTGCGCGCCACCGTTTATTGACATACGCGTTGAGGTTTACAAATCGACAGGATGCGCGATTTGTCTGAAAAGCTTTAAAAAGGTAAAAATTGTGTTACATTGCGCGCCAGTGTTTATTGACATACACGTGGATATTTATGAATCAGCAGGAGGCGCGATTCATTTGAAAAGCTTTGAAATCTTGAGTTGCATTGCGCGCTGGCATTTATTGACACATACATGATTGATCACGAATCGGCAAGAGGCGCGGTTCGTTTATGAAGCTTTAAAAGCTTGTGAAACATTGTGTGTTACTATTTATTGACATTTAAAAGAAGGTTTTGAAGTGGTAGGATGTATAATTCAATTTAAGATAATTTCAAAACCTGTTGCTATTTATTGTGCAACCATTTCTTGACTTTGCATGGTGGCATTCGAGTCAGCAGGACATGCAGTTTTTTACTAGAGTTTATTTATGTTGTGAACTGCATATTACCATTCCAGGATAATTGCTTAGTACAATTCGAGTTGATAAGTATGGGAAATATTTCTTGAACTATTGAACCCATTGAAATATATTTCTTCTCTAGTGTTTTAAGAGTGTAATCTGTGTTGAAAGCATTTCAAGGAAAATATATGTAGGATCAGAAGTTCTAGATGCAATATTATATGCTCCTATTATGCATATTCTTGTTATTCTAATTCATGCTTGAATAAGAAAAGTTTTATTTGAATTAATCTTGATTCCATTACAGGTAGCTGATCATCACAAAATCTGTTCATTTTTAAAACTGCAATTCAAGATTGCTCATATTTTCAGAAAGACTATGTTTATTAATATTTACTTCAGGTTACATTGTGTGTTCTAACCTTTTTTCCCATTAAAGGTCTCCTTCCCAGCAGTACCCTTCCTAATCCCCTCTTCCCCTCTTGAACTTTCACAGTCTCTGTGAATTGTCTATCAGAGTCTTGGAGCTGTTCTTTAGAGGACGTGTTGGGAACGTGCGCAAACCCCGAGGATCTGGTGACTCTGACAAAAAGCCAATAAGTGAAGAGATTGAAATGACTAAGTTCTGATTGATGTAAAATTTGTGGGGAAGGTTTTGTGTGATGACAAGTGTCATCAGAGGAGGGAATGTTGGAGTGTGTCTTTTAAAATTAATGTTAATTATGTAATCTTGCAAGTATATTGTGTGATGAAGCTGCATAGAAAATGTGTTAACATAGAAAATAATGCACGCATTTGAAATGTGCCCACGGGGAGTGGCTACCAATGTATACGAAGACTAATGAAAAGCTTATTAATTCAGAATTTATTGTGCAATAATGTTGTGAATTTGTATTAGTATATCATAATTAAAGTTATATGTTAAGAGTTTTGCTTTATTAATTTAGAGGGCCTTAGCTTAGCGAGGGTTCTGGGCCTAGCTGTCTGGCCTCATATTGAATTGTATTTTTCTAATGTGTAAATACGCTGTTTTCCTGAAGGACATGAAGCTGTATTTTTCCAGGGGCTATATGCGTGTAGCCGTAGTAAATTCTTTCTCATGAGAGCCGGCTTGCTCAAGGCGACATTCTTGCTGGATGCAACAGTGTAATTCGTCACAGGTGCAAGGTTAACCGTACTAGGAGAAGACAATGAAGACACTGACTGGCGCGTAAAAGTGTAACATTTTCTACCCGACATTCCAACCATGAAGACGTCAATAACATGGACCAATCTGCGACATGGGAACTTCAAATGAGGAAAATTCTAGTAAGGTGCTTACTGAATTATTGGACAGAGATAACGATGCACCAAATTTTATCCAATGAGGAATTAGGGAACAATTAGACGGTTTTGATTTAACGGTGTGACCCAAGGGAAACAGGGGCCACTTTTCTTTTTCCACTTTGACTGGGACATTTACCTTTTCCTTTGCCATAAGACTTATGTCACTTGCCATTTTCCGGACACTTCAAACCCATACTTTAGAGTTAAATTGTCCTGTCACTTCAAACCATCCTCTACCCCATTCTTGTCTGATATTAACTTCTCCTCCATCTGAGGGAAGAAATTTTTTTCTGAACTATGCTATCTTGAGATTTTACCCCGTCCTATCTTTGCTGATGGTGAATCGACTGATGTCCTGAGAATGAAGACTGACGCTGTTTGCTGATCTGTTGGATTGGTAACTATTCCTAAGCAAAATTTGTGATTGTCTGTTTGCCTTTTCTTTCTAGGTACCAACTGCTATTTTGATAGAGGCCTTAGTTTAGATGTTTTCCAAATTTGTGTTTACTAAAATGTTTTGCATGAGGCCCAACATGCTAATGCTAATTCGCGGTTAGTTAAGGCGTTCACTAATTATCCTATGCAAATAGACAAATGACTGAGTTCTTGCTTTGTTGTATCAAATGTACTAATGAGACTCTGCTAAGTTGCTTCATATTAATGATGTGCATAACTATTGATTGAATATAGCCGATGTATTGATTAAGTTGTGCTCTGATTGCTAATCAGTAGTGTTCTGATGAGTTTGTTGTGAATAAGATTAACAGACATGATGTTAGATTGTAACCAATAGGGAAATAAATATCTTAACTTTTGACTAAACTAGTGTGGTTATTCGTGAACTCAGGGGTTATGGTGAGTTCAATGGTTAAGTTTTATTAAATGTTTATTGATTAGCGATTATTATTATTGATTGTTTATTGATTCATTGATTGGTGATGCCAAGAAAATATTTTGTGCTGGGAAGTCCCCAAACGTGGTCAAAAGGTTTGTCGACCTAAACGCGTCTCCTTGTAAGTTTACTTATTGAGGATCTGACGCACTAACAAGTGCTACATCTTTTGTTTCATTTGAGGAATGTTATTTGTAGTGTGAGGTGCAGGTGTTGTTGAAAAGGTGATTGTGAGCATGTGTGTGTTGACAGGCGTGTCCACCATCGGAAACCCCACATACTGAGAATATTGTTTTCAAAAGTACATTTATGTCTTTCTTTGGTCATGAGACATATAGTATGATGACGTTTCTGGCCATATTCATACACATATTTTCAATTATTTTAATTCAAAGATTATGCATGACAATGTGACAAACTGGTCATAAACCCTAATATTAACGCCTTTTAAAGTTTAGCAAGTTTTTTTTCTAAGCATGGCATATATGTGACATTGTGATGGAGTAGGCCTTGTGTGTCAAAGTAACTCTTTTATAGGAAATTGGGATATTGGTTGGGGGGTGACTACCCACCTCAAACCAATAGAATGCTTGTTGGGGTGAACGATTGAAAACAGTAAATTAACCTGAGGTCCACCCACTTGTAGCTATGGTACAGACCCAGACAGGCTTCACGAAGATGCAAAATGTAAAGAATTTATACAGTACTAAAACAGTAATAAAGTCAAAACACAACATAAGAAAAAAACAACCAATTTACAAAAATAGAATAAACTTTAACCCCTTCGCTACCAGGCCTTTTCCCCCTCCTGCGCCAAGCCTTTTTTGGGCTATTTGGGGTAGTTCATACTTAGGCCCTCATAACTTTTTGCCCACATAAGTTATCCACGCCAACATTTTACAACATCCTAGGCATTCTAAAGGTACTGAGAGTTTGTGGATTCCCCTGGAGGAGACCAAAAAATGTGCCAAAATACAGGTAAAATTTGTATTTGGGGAGAAAAATTTGAAAAAGTGCTGCAGGATAAAGGATGTGGTTTTTCCCCTCCAAATCGCATCAACAAAGGGTTTGCGGTGCTAAAATGACCATCTTCCCAGAATTCAGGAACCGGCAGACTTGAACAAGAAAACCCAATTTTTCAACACAATTTTGGCATTTTACTGGGACAAACCCATTTTTACTATTTTTTGTGCTTTCAGCCTCCTTCTAGTTAGTGACAGAAACTGGTATAAAAGCAATAGTAGATCCACACAGTTCAACATTTCTGAAAAGTAGACAAAATTCTGAATTCAGCAAGGGGTTATTTGTGTAGATCCTTCAAGGTTTTCCTGCAGAAAGAAACAGCTGAAATAAAAAATATTGAAATTGAGTTGAAAAAATAAACAGTCATTTCTGTCCACGTTTTGGTCTGTAACTTTTTCTAGCTATGGTAGATTTTTTAAAGCAATATACCTTTACATCTGCTGGACTCTTCTGGTTGTGCGGATAAATAGGGCTTGTAGGTTCATCAAGAACCCTAGGTACCTAGAGCCAATAAATGAGCTGCACCTTGCAGTGGGTTTTCATTGTATACCAGGTATACAGCGAGTCATATGGTAAAATATAAAAAGTGAAAATAGGTATCAAGGAAACCTTTGTATTTCCAAATTGGGCACAAGATAAGGTGTTGAGAAGCAGTGGTTATTTGCACATCTCTGAATTCTGGGGTCCCCATACTAGCATGTGAATTACAGGGCATTTCTCAAATATACTTCTTTCTTACACACTGTCTTACATTTGGAAGTGAAAATATATAGAGAAAGACAATAGGCAATAACACTAGTTCTGCTATCATGTGTTCCCCCAAGTCTACCGATACAAATGGTACCTCACTTGTGTGGGTAGTGCCCACGGCAGGAAACGCCACAAAACGCAATATGGACACATCACATTTTTACATTGAAATCTGACGTGTTTTTTTAAAGTGCCTAGCTGTGGATTTTGGCCTCTAGTTCAGCTGGTACCTAGGGAAAGCTAGCAAACCTGTGCATTTTTTAAAACTAGACACTAAGGAGAATCCCAAGGTTCTGGCACCCAGAATCCTTTGCAAACCTCAAAATTTGGCCAAAAAAAACACTTTTTCCTCACATTTTGTGTTTTATATTTTTTATTGTCATTTTTCAAAACAATATACAGCATACAGAAACAAAGAGCTAGTAATAATCCCTTAACATCCGTATGTATAATACAGCTGGAAGCCTGAAAAGGCCACACCAGCGGTACGACAAACCAATGAGACAATAGAGACAAGCAATGGATATAAAACTTCTCAAAAATGTTTGCTATCTAGCAATAATGTCTAAGATATACAACATCTACTGAAATATACCATATGAAGCATCTGTAATACAATACCAAAACACTGCTCCACAATGGAGAGATGCGATGACATAGCAAAATAGAACAGAATAACATAACGTGCGCATAAGAGCAATTCATCGTCATCATTTTACAATTATATAAAGTTATATAATTATCTACCTTACTTCAAGCTTCAAAAAAGAACACAGGTATATGTATTCCTAATAGAACTAATCGACCCAATAGACCCGCCCTCTCCAACCTGCCCCATCATTAGAGGTCCATCATTACAAAGATCCCAACTGAGTGTTGAAGGAACTATAGGCACAGAGCATTTTTGTATCTCCAAGCTGGGGACATCGGACTTTAGTGCATGGTACATGATGTCTTATGGGACCCAAATAGAAGGTAGACATGAGTGTCTCTAAATAGTAATGTTCAATGACATGAATATAGTCATATTTAAAGGAAATATATCTGACAAGATATGATTACATACAAAATTAGGCCAAAAAAAGGTGTATAAAGAGAAAGAGAACTAGAAGCTAGAGGGAAAAAAGAGGAAGAGGAGGAAAATATCAAAGAAGGTAACAGAAAAGGCAAAGGCAGAAGAAAGAGACGAGGAAAATTAGAGAGGACAGAAGCCGGGAACAAGTTTAAAATAAAAATGAGCACGATAACTAGAGAAATAATGGTGATGTAAAGATGATAATAATAGTGAAAATGATAATGATGATGATAATAGTAATAGTAATAAGAATAAGAATAACTATAGTAATAGTGACCAAGGGGGAGCGGAGGAAGAACAGAAAACACGCCTATGGAAGACCAGCGTACATAAGGGAAGGAGGGAAAGGTATGGAGGAATGCGTGAAGAGAATGCATGTGCGCACTCAGTGGAGTCCAATGTGTAATAAAGAAGAGTAGAATAAAAAGGACCGGTTCGTACTGAGGACTAATAAGAAGGTTGAGATTAAGATTAAGATTATTGAAGAGGCACGGTGCCACTGGGGCATTTGTGATGTATTCCGCACAGGGGATAATCAGGTCACCGGCCCAGAGAGAAAGGGCGCCCATGTCCGTGGAAACATATCTGTCTTATCCTGTAGATCATAAATAAGACGCTCATGTGAGGCAGTCTGATACATTGCAGAAATCCACTCCCCGTGGGAGGGTACACGTGTCTCTCGACAATATCTGAGGATACATATCTTTGCCATGGCTAGCGCAGTGTGTAACAAGCAACATTGTGGTCTGGAGAGATTAGGGAGCTCCCTGATGTCGTGTAGTAATAGAAGATGAGGGGTAAGGGAAAGTGACAGGGGTAGTGTTTCCCTAAGAGTAGCCCCCACTGCTCGCCAGAAAGGCTGTATGGCTGGGCAATCATGCAAAATGTGAGGTAAATCACAGCGCTCATGAGGACACCTCCAGCAGGAGGCATGATGTAGTAACCCCGCAGTATGGAGCTTCAAGGGGGTCCAATACCAATTGTGTAATGTTTTAAAAAGACTGAATTTTGAGCGGGCCGCCCGAGCTCCACGGTCTCTAGCTTCTATTATATCCGCCCAATCCTCCAAATCGTAGTCATCCTGTAGACGCGCCTCCCACTTATTGTTGAGAGAAACCAGGAGGGGGAGTGAAAAGAGGTGACGATTTAGCAAGGCTTGCAGGCCTGATACAGCCCCCTTCATTTGTCCCCGCGTTATCAAGTAATGAAGTATTGGAGATTGAATGAGTCGTTGAGGGGGATTCCCAAGACGACTCATCAGACAGTGCTTGAGCTGCATAAAACGCCATGAATGGTGTTTGGAAAGCCCGAATTCCTCTTTAAGTTCAGAGAACGTCTTCCTCCTGTCCCCCTTAAGGAACTGATCTATTCTCACAAGACCTTTCAGGCCCCAGTCCTTCCAAAAAATGGTCTTTCCTCCAATAAGGAAACCTTTATTGCCCCAAATGATTGCCCTATCGTGTATGTAGGGATTTACATTCAATAAACGGTGTGCCTGCCGCCATGCAGTACGCATGGCCCCAATCATAGGATTGTGAATGCGGTGGGGAGTCGAACCTGCATTGTATATAATTCGGAGTCCTGATTCGGCACCTGAAAGCAGTCGTTCGATTTCCACCCAATGTGGCGGATCTCGTATTCCTGGGAGTAAATAGACCATTTGCGATAGGTGTAGAGCCAAGGTGTAATGTTCTACTGAGGGAAGACTTAAACCTCCGTACTCACGTCTGGCAAGTAGGGTGGTTCGGGGCAACCGCGGACGCAAGGATCCCCCAAACAAAAGACCGAATATGACGATCAATCCCTTGGAGGAGGGACAGGGGTATTCGTAGGGGCAGCATACCTAAAACATACAAGAAACGTGGCAAGGTCACCATTCGCACCGCCTGACCTCTACACCACATAGAAAGGCCCAAATGGGTCCACTTTGCAAAATCCCGTTTCATACTGCAAATTAAAGGATCCAAGTTATCCGCCACCATGTTGTCCAAACCTCTGTTGACATCAATGCCCAAATAACGGAAACGTGCCTGTTTCCATTTAACTGGAAGTCCCTGGACTGAAGCACAAACTGTTACTGGAGATAGTGGTAACGCCTCACTTTTGTCCCAATTAATTCGGTATCCAGAAATATGTTCAACCTCCTCCAGAACAGCTCGAAGAGCTGGAAGAGAAGTGGATAAGTCAGTGAGAGTGAGGAGAATATCATCGGCATACAAATAAATGGTGGATCGACAACCTGGAACCGGAATGCCGGAAATAAGATTGGAATTGCGTATTAGTGCCGCTAAGGGCTCCACGGCAAAAAGAAATAATAACAGGGACAGAGGGCAACCTTGACTTGTCCCCCTACTGATCGAAAAAACATCAGAATGGAACCCACCACAGTTTACCTGAGCTGTCGGGGAGCTGTAGAGCAAACGTACTCGGTTGATGAAATTCGTCCCTAGACCAAAACGGCGCAATACTTCGAAGAGGTACCACCACTCTATTCGATCGAACGCTTTTTCAGCATCAAATGAAAGGGCAAGGGCCTCCTCCTGCGAGTCCCGTGCAGTCCAAATAGCGTGAATTAATGTGCGAAGATGATTTCTAGACGAACGATCTGGAACAAAACCCACTTGGGTATGATGAATTAAAGAAGGAACGACTTTCCTGAGGCGAGACGCCAAAATCCCTGCCAGTATCTTAATATCTCCATTAAGAAGAGGTAGAGGGCGATAGCTACCACATAGAAGAGGGTCTTTGCCCGTCTTGGGGAGACTTACTATGGAGGCTTTGTTGGAAAGAGGATGTAATGTACCAGTTTGATCAGCCCCTCGAAATGCCTTTCAATGCATCTACAGTATCTGCTCCTGTCCATTTATAAAACTCTGACGTGAATCCGTCTTCACCAGGTGCCTTATGGTAAGAAAGACTGGCCACAGCCTGCTGTATCTCCTCTTTGCTAATGTCACCCTCTAAGAGTGCTCTACCCTCATCTGAAAGGCACGGTATGTTTGCTCTATCAAGGAAGGCCTCCAATCGTCCAATATCTTCAGTAGTTTCCGGTGTATATAGGGTTCGATAAAAATGACCAAACTCCTCCGCAATTGCCTGTGGGTGTGTGATAAACGAACCGTCGGGATTGCGTAAAGCTGGGATGGCCAGCGCCGCTTTCTATGACGGAGTTGAGAAGCCAGTAGACGACCTGCCTTCTCGCCGTGTTCATAATGACGGCCTTTTAGTCTCTGTAAGGCAAATTCCGCTTGCTACGTATAGAGCGAGTTGAGTTCCATTTTAGCTAGCTCCAGACGTCGACGAACGGCTCGGATGGGCGTTCGAGTATATTCTCGGGTGGTCTGAGCAATGCAGATTTCCAGGTCATTCTGTCGAACTCTCTTTTGGGCATTGGAAATGGCCGCATCCCTCATAAGCTGGCCTCTGATGGTCGCCTTTGCCGCCGCCCACAATAATTGTAGTGAGGAGACAGAACCCCTATTATTCTGGAGATATGTGGCAAGATGAGACCTGAGTTGTTCTTTTCCCTTCGGGGATCGATTTCTGGAGTTTGAGAGAAGCCAAGGCTTACGACCCGGCGAGGCTATCCCTAACTCCAAAGTTAGCAAAATTGGGGAGTGATCAGACAATGCGGCCGGAAGAATTTCAGATACACGAACCGATTGCAATAACCTGTGGTTAATTAAAAAGTAGTCTAGCCGAGATTGAGTCCCATGTACTGCAGCAACAAAACTATATTCGCGATCCGTTGGGTGGCAAAGGCGCCAATGATCCAAAAGACCATGGTCGAATAGAACGTCACGGAAAAGGGCCCGGTCCGCATTATTACCCGCATCCAGACCACTAGAGCGATCCAAGATGACATCTTGCATTAAATTCCAGTCCCCGCCCAACAAGTCTTGGGAGGCCCCAATTTCTGTCAGAGTTCTGTTAAGAGAGAGGAAAAAAGAGCGTTTGGAAACGATAGGAGCGTAAATGGAACCAATACAAATCGTAGAAGATCCCAGCATAAGCTTGGCCAATACGTAGCGCCCATCCGGATCGCTCCACATTTTAAGAAGCCTAAACTGGAGGGATCATCGAATAAGTATTGCAAGCCCGCATTTCCTCCCCGAACCCTGCGACTCACCATGTACATCTGGTGCTCCACTATAAAGCACCTTGCCTACCCAATCACTACCGAGTTTTTCTGACTCAGATGGAGTAAGGTGAGTTTCCTGTAAAAGAGCAATGTCAGTACTTTTTGATCGAAGATAAGAGAGGACTATCTGACGCTTGATATAATGAGTCATTCCATGTACGTTCCAGGAGAGAACTGTAAGTGGTTTCGCCAATCCCATTATGTAACAGAGTAGGAGCGCAGACTTACAAATAATTGGGGAATTTGCGATCGGTAAGACAATAGAGATATGCAAGAGCTGAATATAGCGGTACTCAGCAAACTTGTGTTTTGAAATGGGATAATTAAGGAAGGCAAAGCGGGAGATGAAGAGGAAACCCCTTGGTCACGGAAAAGAAAGAGAAGAGAAAAGAGAAAAAAGAGGAAGGGAGTGAAAGATAAAACGGGAAACAGAAAAGAGAAGAAAAATAAAAATAAAAAAATACAATAAAAAATAAATAAACCAGAGCAACAAGTGGGAACAAGAGATAGCTGCAGTGATCGGGAAATATCTTGTCACTGAGAGACCTGTTAAACTGCAGGTCAAAACCTGGAAGACCCGCGCGCCAGGTGGTCATCAGAGGGAACCAGGAGGGGGACAAGGAAATCAATCATGTTAACTAGCATGATTTGCAAGGAGCTTTCCCCGCAAACAAAGCTATGGGATGGCATAAATTTGAGGAAGAGGTCAGGAAAAGGGGAGGGGGAGAAAGAGGTACGCCCTAATTGATCATTCTGATGAAGAGCAATAAAAACAACCAACTGTAGTAATAAAGAAATATGCAGTCCATTTCATGTACACTAAAGTCAGTAACGCTGACAGGCTAAGTTCCCAGAATTGAGAAAAAAGGACAATTGAAGCAAGGAATACCCAGAAGAAGGACTACAATCTCAGGAAAGCCCAGCATGAGGACAAAAGGCCCATACCCTGAGTGGAAATGAGTGGGACGGGGGGAAAGGTGAGCCAATGCCCGACTATAGGACCTCAATCAACAATCAAAGCTGTATCAAAGAACATATGCATACTAGTAACAAAAGTGTATATCCATTGCCACTCCGAGACACAAGCCATAGCCAATCCTCAGGATAGCGTAACATTCACAAGAGAAATGGCCAGATAACCCAACCAGGAGTAAAGCTCAATCATAACAAATACAGTTAACGCTTGAGGATCAATCGCCAACCCCCCCCCCTCCACCAAGAAAGAAGAAAATGACAGCAATAGCTTATTTTGGCACTCAATGTTCCTCAGGAATTAGTTTTAAGGGGGGAACGAGACTTGTCCCTGCTCTGATCCTGAGTATGATCAATCACCGCTTGGAGGACAAATGTTTTTAGTAACAAAGTGGGATGTGTAAAAGGTGTAATTCATGATATCAAATTAAAGAGTAAAGCCATTCCGGTCCAACACAAAGTTAGACCACTTCCCATTAGTGTAAGGGATGAATTTAAAAAACTCTTGGAAGATTTATGTAATGATGACATAATTGAACCCACTGACTCTTCTGAGTGGGTTTCGGCAATCGTTTTGGCCAAAAAGAAAAATGGCAAATTGCGTTTATGTGCCGATTTATGACCTCTCAACAGTAATATTCTTGTGGATTGCCACCCTTTGCCTAAAATACAAGAATTTTTGATGGCAGTTTGGGATGCTCAATATTTTTCCACAATTGATCTTAAATCTGCATATCATCAAATGACATTTTCACCACATTCGCAGGATCTCACCACATTTGTCACACCCTATGGTGCCTTCAAATTTTACGTCTACCCTTCGGATTAGTGTCTTCCGCTAGTGTCTTCCAAAAACGTATGGGTTCCCTGTTTGAAGGCGTCAAGGATGTGCAAACGTTTCATGATGGCATTCTTGTGTATGGTGGGAGTATTACTGAAAATAATGATATTCTGGAGAAAGTCCTTAAAGTGCTTGATGATAAGGGAATGAGTGTTTCAAAAGAAAAATGTAAATTTTTAGTCAAAGAAATAGATTACTTGGGACATACAATTACTGTAGATGGCATTAAACCAAAACAAGATTTGACTGATGCCATTATTCATGCTCCTGCTCCTAAAGACAAAGATTCCCTGAGACCATAGTGAATATTATGCCCGTTTTGTGCAAGGATTTGCTATTTATGTAGAACCTTTAAGATGTCTATTAAGAAAGAAAGAAAAATTCATTTGGACTGAAGAAAATCATAAAACATTGGAATCAGTTAAAAACCTGATAATAACAGCACCTGCTCTACATCCTTTCTGCAAGAGTGATAGATGTGCCGTAGTAGTAGATGCCAGCTCCATTGGTCTTGGTGCCATACTTACACAATGCCATTTTGGTAAAGAACGTACTATTGCTTTTAACTCAAGATCATTGTCTAAAGCTGAATCACATTACAGCACCATAGAAAGGGAAGCAGTAGCTTTTACCTGGACTGTTGAAAAATGTAAATCATATTTGTGGGGTCAGGAGTTTGATTTGCTTACAGATCATATACCACTAATTTTTCTTTTGAATGGTAATGGCACAGGTACAGCTTCTGCCAGATTGGTTAGATTATTGTCCAAATTGCAAGAATATAATTTTAAGATAAAACATATATCTGGAGGAAATAATTACAGAGCTGATTGCTCTTCCCGATTGCCTATCAAAAAATAAAATTGATGTGACTCAAGTCAAGATCAAGAGAGTGTTGTTCCAGCTATTGATGCCTCCATGCATTCCTCAGGGAATGTTAGTGAACAGGAATGGCTGATAGCCATTGGTAAAGATCCCCTGCTTGTTCGTGTTAAAGATTGTTGAATGGACAGCCACCTGTGAGAAATTTGAATAAGACATTAGTTCCTATCAACAAATCTCTCATGACTTATCACTTGAGAATGCTTGATTGCTAGAAAAGGGCTCTTTATTCCTCCAGAAAGTTTGAGAGATAAGTTGATTGGAATTGCTCATAGAGGACATCCAGGAATGTCTTGTTCCAAAAGGTTGTTGAGAAAATATTATTGGTGGCCAGGTATGGATCGTATGGTAGAATATGTTGTTAACAAGTGTCCTGAATGTTTGGTCTCAGACAAACATTGGACGGTTGAGAAAGTAAAATTGATTACTAATCCTATACCAGAAAGACCATGGTTTATATTGGCCTTCGATTTTTCAGGACCAGACAATATACTACCTAAAATATGAGATTTCTCATTGTTTTATCCGATTATTACTCCAAGTGGAAATATTATGATTTTGTAGCTATGCCCACTACTGATGTAGTTATCGAATTCTTAGAAAACATTTTTGCTAGTGAAAGAATTCCTAATATTTTAGTATCTGATATTGGCACTCATTTTGTCACCGACAAAATGACTGCATTCCTTAACCCCTTCGCTGCCAGGCCTTTTCCCCCTCCTGTGCCGAGCCTTTTTTTGGCTATTTGGAGCAGTTCGCGCTTAGGCCCTCATAACTTTTTGTTCACATAAGCTACCCACGCCAAATTTGCGTCCTTTTTTTCCCAACATCCTAGGGATTCTAGAGGTACCCAGACTTTGTGGCTTCCCCAGAAGAAGGCCAAGAAATTAGCCAAAAAACAGTGAAAATTTCGTTTTTTTTAAAAAAAATGGGAAAAATGGGCTGCAGAAGAAGGCTTGTGGTTTTTTCCCTGAAAAGGGCATCAACAAAGGGTTTGCGGTGATAAAATCACCAGCTTCCCAGCTTTCAGGAACAGGCAGACTTGAATCAGAAAACCCAATTTTTCAACACAATTTTGGCATTTTACTGGGACATACCCCATTTTTAAGATTTTTTGTGCTTTCAGCCTCCTTCCAGTCAGTGACAGAAATGGGCATGAAACCAATGCTGGATCCCAGAAACCGCAACATTTCTGAAAAGTAGATAAAATTCTGAATTCAGCAAGGGGTAATTTGTGTAGATCCTACAAGGGTTTCCTACAGAAAATAACAACTGAAAAAGAAAAATATTGAAATTGAGGTGAAAAAAACATCAATTTTTCTCTAAGTTTTACTCTGTAACTTTTTCCTGCAATGTCAGATTTTCAAAAGCAATATACCGTTACGTCTGCTGGACTCTTCTGGTTGCGGGGATATATAGGGCTTGTAGGTTCATCAAGAACTCTAGGTACCCAGAGCCAATAAATGACCTGCACCCTGCAGTGGGTTTTCATTCTATGCCGGGTATACAGCAATTCATTTGCTGAAATATAAAGAGTAAAAAATAGCTATCAAGAAAACCTTTGTATTTCCAAAATGGGCACAAGATAAGGTGTTGAGAAGCAGTGGTTATTTGCACATCTCTGAATTCCGGGGTGCCCATACTAGCATGTGAATTACAGGGCATTTCTCAAATAGACGTCTTTTTTACACGTTTTACACATTTGGAAGTGAAAAATGTAGAGAAAGACAAGGGGCAATAACACTTGTTTTGCAATTCTATGTTCCCCCAAGTCTCCCGATAAAAATGATACCTCACTTGTGTGGGTAGGCCTAGCGCCCGCGACAGGATATGCTCCAAAACACAACGTGGACACATCACAGAAAACAGAGCTGTTTTTAGCAAAGTGACTACCTGTAGATTTTGGCCTCTAGCTCAGCCGCCACCTAGGGAAACCTACCAAACCTGTGCATTTCTGAAAACTAGAGACCTAGGGGAATCCAAGATGGGGTGACTTGTGTGGCTCGGACCAGGTTCTGTTACCCAGAATCCTTTGCAAACCTCAAAATTTGGCTAAAAAAACACATGTTCCTCATATTTCTGTGGCAGAAAGTTCTGGAACCTGAGAGGAGCCACAAATTTCCTTCCACCCAGCGTTCCCCCACGTCTCCCGATATAAATGATACCTCACTTGTGTGGGTAGTCCTAGCGCCCGCGACAGGAAACGCCCCAAAGCGCAACGTGGACACATCCAAATTTTTGAAGGAAAACAGAGGTGTTTTTTGCAAAGTGCCTACCTGTAGATTTTGGCCCGTAGCTCAGCCGCCACCTAGGGAAACCTACCAAACCTGTGCATTTCTGAAAACTAGAGACCTAGGGGAATCCAAGTTGGGGTGACTGGTGTGGCTCGGACCAGGTTCTGTTACCCAGAATCCTTTGCAAACCTCAAAATTTGGATAAAAAAACACATGTTCCTCACATTTCTGTGGCAGAAAGTTCTGGAATCTGAGAGGAGCCACAAATTTCCTTCCACCCAGCGTTCCCCCACGTCTCCCGATAAAAATGATACCTCAGTTGTGTGGGTAGGCCTAGCGCCCGCGACAGGAAACGCCCCAAAGCGCAACGTGGACACAGCCAAATTTTTGAAGGAAAACAGAGGTGTTTTTTGCAAAGTGCCTACCTGTAGATTTTGGCCTGTAGCTCAGCCTCCACCTAGGGAAACCTACCAAACCTGTGCATTTCTGAAAACTAGAGACCTAGGGGAATCCAAGATGGGGTGACTTGTGAGGCTCGGACCAGGTTCTGTTACCCAGAATCCTTTGTAAACCTCAAAATTTGGCTAAAAAAACACATGTTCCTCACATTTCTGTGGCAGAAAGTTCTGGAATCTGAGAGGAGCCACAAATTTCCTTCCACCCAGCGTTCCCCCATGTCTCCCGATAAAAATGATACCTCAGTTGTGTGGGTAGGCCTAGCGCCCGCGACAGGAAACGCCCCAAAGCGCAACGTGGACACAGCCAAATTTTTGAAGGAAAACAGAGGTGTTTTTTGCAAAGTGCCTACCTGTAGATTTTGGCCTGTAGCTCAGCCGCCATCTAGGGAAACCTACCAAACCTGTGCATTTCTGAAAACTAGAGACCTAGGGGAATCCAAGATGGGGTGACTTGTGTGGCTCGGACCAGGTTCTGTTACCCAGAATCCATTGCAAACCTCAAAATTTGTCTAAAAAAACACATGTTCCTCACATTTCTGTGGCAGAAAGTTCTGGAGTCTGAGAGGAGCCACAAATTTCCTTCCACCCAGCGTTCCCCCACGTCTCCCGATAAAAATGATACCTCACTTGTGTGGGTAGGCCTAGCGCCCGCGACAGGAAACGCCCCAAAGCGCAACGTGGACACAGCCAAATTTTTGAAGGAAAACAGAGGTGTTTTTTGCAAAGTGCCTATCTGTAGATTTTGGCCTGTAGCTCAGCCGCCACCTAGGGAAACCTACCAAACATGTGCATTTCTGAAAACTAGAGACCTAGCGTAATCCAAGATGGGGTGACTTGTGTGGCTCGGACCAGGTTCTGTTACCCAGAATCCTTTGCAAACCTCAAAATTTGGCTAAAAAAACACATGTTCCTCACATTTCTGTGGCAGAAAGTTCTGGAATCTGAGAGGAGCCACAAATTTCCTTCCACCCAGCGTTCCCCCACGTCTCCCGATAAAAATTATACCTCACTTGTGTGGGTAGGCCTAGCGCCCGCGACAGGAAACGCCCCAAAGTGCAACGTGGACACAGCCAAATTTTTGAAGGAAAACAGAGGTGTTTTTTGCAAAGTGCCTACCTGTAGATTTTGGCCTGTAGCTCAGCCGCCACCTAGGGAAACCTACCAAACCTGTACATTTCTGAAAACTTGAGACCTAGGGGAATCCAAGATGGGGTGACTTGTGTGGCTTGGACCAGGTTCTGTTACCCAGAATCCTTTGCAAACCTCAGAATTTGGCTAAAAAAGCACATGTTCCTAACATTTCTGTGGCAGAAAGTTCTGGAATCTGAGAGGAGCCACAAATTTCCTTCCACCCAGCGTTCCCCCATGTCTCCTGATAAAAATGATACCTCACTTGTGTGGGTAGGCCTAGCGCCCGCGACAGGAAACGCCCCAAAGCGCAACGTGGACACAGCCAAATTTTTGAAGGAAAACAGAGGTGTTTTTTGCAAAGTGCCTACCTGTAGATTTTGGCCTGCAGCTCAGCTGCCACCTAGGGAAACCTACCAAACCTGTGCATTTCTGAAAACTACAGACCCAGGGGAATCCAAGATGGGGTGACTTGTGTGGCTCGGACCAGGTTCTGTTACCCAGAATCCTTAGCAAACCTTAAAATTTGTCTAAAAAAACACATGTTCCTCACATTTCTGTGGCAGAAAGTTCTGGAATCTGAGAGGAGCCACAAATTTCCTTCCACCCAGCATTCCCCCACGTCTCCCGATAAAAATGATACCTCACTTGTGTGGGTAGGCCTAGCGCCCGCGACAGGAAACGCCCCAAAGCGCAACGTGGACACAGCCAAATTTTTGAACGAAAACAGAGGTGTTTTTTGCAAAGTGCCTATCTGTAGATTTTGGCCTGTAGCTCAGCCGCCACCTAGGGAAACCTACCAAACCTGTGCATTTCTGAAAACTAGAGACCTAGGGGAATCCAAGATGGGGTGACTTGTGTGGCTCGGACCAGGTTCTGTTACCCAGAATCCTTAGCAAACCTTAAAATTTGTCTAAAAAAACACATGTTCCTCAATTTTCTGTGGCAGAAAGTTCTGGAATCTGAGAGGAGCCACAAATTTCCTTCCACCCAGCGTTCCCCCATGTCTCCCGATAAAAATGATACCTCAGTTGTGTGGGTAGGCCTAGCGCCCGCGACAGGAAACGCCCCAAAGCGCAACGTGGACACAGCCAAATTTTTGAAGGAAAACAGAGGTGTTTTTTGCAAAGTGCCTACCTGTAGATTTTGGCCTGTAGCTCAGCCGCCACCTAGGGAAACCTACCAAACCTGTGCATTTCTGAAAACTAGAGACCTAGGGGAATCCAAGATGGGGTGACTTGTGTGTCTCGGACCAGGTTCTGTTACCCAGAATCCTTTGCAAACCTCAAAATTTGGCGAAAAAAACACATGTTCCTCACATTTCTGTGGCAGAAAGTTCTGGAATCTGAGAGGAGCCACAAATTTCCTTCCACCCAGCGTTCCCCCACGTCTCCCGATAAAAATGATACCTCACTTGTGTGGGTAGGCCTAGCGCCCGCGACAGGAAACGCCCCAAAGTGCAACGTGGACACAGCCAAATTTTTGAAGGAAAACAGAGGTGTTTTTTGCAAAGTGCCTACCTGTAGATTTTGGCCTGTAGCTCAGCCTCCACCTAGGGAAACCTACCAAACCTGTACATTTCTGAAAACTAGAGACCTAGGGGAATCCAAGATGGGGTGACTTGTGTGGCTCGGACCAGGTTCTGTTACCCAGAATCCTTTGCAAACCTCAGAATTTGGCTAAAAAAGCACATGTTCCTCACATTTCTGTGGCAGAAAGTTCTGGAATCTGAGAGGAGCCACAAATTTCCTTCCACCCAGCATTCCCCCATGTCTCCCGATAATAATGATACCTCACTTGTGTGGGTAGGCCTAGCGCCCGCGACAGGAAACGCCCCAAAGCGCAACGTGGACACAGCCAAATTTTTGAAGGAAAACAGAGGTGTTTTTTGCAAAGTGCCTACCTGTAGATTTTGGCCTGCAGGTCAGCTGCCACCTAGGGAAACCTACCAAACCTGTGCATTTCTGAAAACTAGAGACCTAGGGGAATCCAAGATGGGGTGACTTGTGTGGCTCGGACCAGGTTCTGTTACCCAGAATCCTTAGCAAACCTTAAAATTTGTCTAAAAAAACACATGTTCCTCACATTTCTGTGGCAGAAAGTTCTGGAATCTGAGAGGAGCCACAAATTTCCTTCCACCCAGCGTTCCCCCACATCTCCCGATAAAAATGATACCTCACTTGTGTGGGTAGGCCTAGCGCCCGCAACAGGAAACGCCCCAAAGCGCAACGTGGACACAGCCAAATTTTTGAAGGAAAACAGGTGTTTTTTGCAAAGTGCCTATCTGTAGATTTTGGCCTGTAGCTCAGCCGCCACCTAGGGAAACCTACCAAACCTGTGCATTTCTGAAAACTAGAGACCTAGGGGAATTCAAGATGGGGTGACTTGTGTGGCTCGGACCAGGTTCTGTTACCCAGAATCCTTTGCAAACCTCAAAATTTGGCTAAAAAAACACATGTTCCTCACATTTCTGTGGCAGAAAATTCTGGAATCTGAGAGGAGCCACAAATTTCCTTCCACTCAGCGTTCCCCCACGTCTCCCGATAAAAATGATACCTCACTTGTGTGGGTAGGCCTAGCGCCCGCGACAGGAAACACCCCAAAGTGCAACGTCGACACAGCCACATTTTTGAAGGAAAACAGAGGTGTTTTTTGCAAAGTGCCTACCTGTAGATTTTGGCCTGTAGCTCAGCCGCCACCTAGGGAAACCTACCAAACCTGTGAATTTCTGAAAACTAGAGACCTAGGGGAATCCAAGATGGGGTGACTTGTGTGGCTCGGACCAGGTTCTGTTACCCAGAATCCTTAGCAAACCTTAAAATTTGTCTAAAAAAACACATGTTCCTCAATTTTCTGTGGCAGAAAGTTCTGGAATCTGAGAGGAGCCACAAATTTCCTTCCACCCAGCGTTCCCCCATGTCTCCCGATAAAAATGATACCTCAGTTGTGTGGGTAGGCCTAGCGCCCGCGACAGGAAACGCCCCAAAGCGCAACGTGGACACAGCCAAATTTTTGAAGGAAAACAGAGGTGTTTTTTGCAAAGTGCCTACCTGTAGATTTTGGCCTGTAGCTCAGCCGCCACCTAGGGAAACCTACCAAACCTGTGCATTTCTGAAAACTAGAGACCTAGGGGAATCCAAGATGGGGTGACTTGTGTGTCTCGGACCAGGTTCTGTTACCCAGAATCCTTTGCAAACCTCAAAATTTGGCCAAAAAAACACATGTTCCTCACATTTCTGTGGCAGAAAGTTCTGGAATCTGAGAGGAGCCACATTTTTCCTTCCACCCAGCGTTCCCCTACGTCTCCCGATAAAAATGATACCTCACTTGTGTGGGTAGGCCTAGCGCCCGCGACAGGAAACGCCCAAAAGTGCAACATGGACACAGCCAAATTTTTTAAGGAAAACAGAGGTGTTTTTTGCAAAGTGCCTACCTGTAGATTTTGGCCTGTAGCTCAGCCGCCACCTAGGGAAACCTACCAAACCTGTGCATTTCTGAAAACTAGAGACCTAGGGGAATCCAAGATGGGGTGACTTGTGTGGCTCGGACCAGGTTCTGCTACCCAGAATCCTTTGCAAACCTCAAAATTTGGCTAAAAAAACACATGTTCCTCACATTTCTGTGGCAGAAAGTTCTGGAATCTGAGAGGAGCCACAAATTTCCTTCCACCCAGCGTTCCCCCACGTCTCCCGATAAAAATGATACCTCACTTGTGTGGGTAGGCCTAGCGCCCGCGACAGGAAACGCCCCAAAGCGCAACGTGGACGCAGCCTAATTTTTGAAGGAAAACAGAGTTGTTTTTTGCAAAGTGCCTACCTGTAGATTTTGGCCTGTAGCTCAGCCGCCACCTAGGGAAACCTACCAAACCTGTGCATTTCTGAAAACTAGAGACCTAGGGGAATCCAAGATGGGGTGACTTGTGTGGCTCGGACCAGGTTCTGTTACCCAGAATCCTTTGCAAACCTCAAAATTTTGCTAAAAAAACACATGTTCCTCACATTTCTGTGGCAGAAAGTTCTGGAATCTGAGAGGAGCCATAAATTTCCTTCCACCCAGCGTTCCCCCATGTCTCCTGATAAAAATGATACCTCAGTTGTGTGGGTAGGCCTAGCGGCTGCGACAGGAAACACCCCAAAGCGCAACGTGGACACAGCCAAATTTTTGAAGGAAAACAGAGGTGTTTTTTGCAAAATGCCTACCTGTAGATTTTGGCCTGTAGCTCAGCCGCCATCTAGGGAAACCTACCAAACCTGTGCATTTCTGAAAACTAGAGACCTAGGGGAATCCAAGATGGGGTGACTTGTGTGGCTCGGACCAGGTTCTGTTACCCAGAATCCTTTGCAAACCTCAAAATTTGGCTAAAAAAACACATGTTCCTCACATTTCTGTGGCAGAAAGTTCTGGAATCTGAGAAGAGCCACAAATGTCCTTCCACCCAGCGTTCCCCCACGTCTCCCGATACAAATGATACCTCACTTGTGTGGGTAGGCTTAGCGCCTGTGACAGGAAACGCCCCAAAGTGCTATGTGGACACAGCAAAATTTTTGAAGGAAAACAGAGGTGTTTTTTGCAAAGTGCCTACCTGTAGATTTTGGCCTGTAGCTCAGCCGCCACCTAGGGAATCCTACCAAACCTGTGCATTTCTGAAAACTAGAGACATAGGGGAATCCAGGATGGGGTGACTTGTGTGGCTCGGACCAGGTTCTGTTACCCAGAATCCTTTGCAAACCTCAAAATTTGGCTAAAAAAACACATGTTACTCAAATTTCTGTGGCAGAAAGTTCTGGAATCTGAGAGGAGCCACAAATTTCCTTCCACCCAGCGTTCCCCCACGTCTCCCGATAAAAATGATACCTCACTTGTGTGGGTAGGCCTAGCGCCCGCGACAGGAAACGCCCCAAAGCTCAACGTGGACACAGCCACATTTTTTAAGGAAAACAGAGGTGTTTTTTGCAAAGTGCCTATCTGTAGATTTTGGCCTGTAGCTCAGCCGCCACCTAGCGAAACCTACCAAACATGTGCATTTCTGAAAACTAGAGACCTAGCGGAATCCAAGATGGGGTGACTTGTGTGGCTCGGACCAGGTTCTGTTACCCAGAATCCTTTGCAAACCTCAAAATTTGGCTAAAAAAACACATGTTCCTCACATTTCTGTGGCAGAAAGTTCTGGAATCTGAGAGGAGCCACAAATTTCCTTCCACCCAGCGTTCCCCCACGTCTCCCGATAAAAATGATACCTCACTTGTGTGGGTAGGCCTAGCGCCCGCGACAGGAAACGCCCCAAAGTGCAACGTGGACACAGCCAAATTTTTGAAGGAAAACAGAGGTGTTTTTTGCAAAGTGCCTACCTGTAGATTTTGGCCTGTAGCTCAGCCTCCACCTAGGGAAACCTACCAAACCTGTACATTTCTGAAAACTAGAGACCTAGGGGAATCCAAGATGGGGTGACTTGTGTGGCTCGGACCAGGTTCTGTTACCCAGAATCCTTAGCAAACCTTAAAATTTGTCTAAAAAAACACATGTTCCTCACATTTCTGTGGCAGAAAGTTCTGGAATCTGAGAGGAGCCACAAATTTCCTTCCACCCAGCGTTCCACCACGTCTCCCGATAAAAATGATACCTCACTTGTGTGGGTAGGCCTAGCGCCCGCGACAGGAAACGCCCCAAAGCGCAACGTGGACACAGCCAAATTTTTGAAGGAAAACAGAGGTGTTTTTTGCAAAGTGCCTATCTGTAGATTTTGGCCTGTAGCTCAGCCGCCACCTAGGGAAACCTACCAAACCTGTGCATTTCTGAAAACTAGAGACCTAGGGGAATCCAAGATGGGGTGACTTGTGTGGCTCGGACTAGGTTCTGTTACCCAGAATCCTTTGCAAACCTCAAAATTTGGCTAAAAAAACACATGTTCCTCACATTTCTGTGGCAGAAAGTTCTGGAATCTGAGAGGAGCCACAAATTTCCTTCCACCCAGCGTTCCCCCACGTCTCCCGATAAAAATGATACCTCACTTGTGTGGGTAGGCCTAGCGCCCGCGACAGGAAACACCCCAAAGTGCAACGTCGACACAGCCACATTTTTGAAGGAAAACAGAGGTGTTTTTTGCAAAGTGCCTACCTGTAGATTTTGGCCTGTAGCTCAGCCGCCACCTAGGGAAACCTACCAAACCTGTGCATTTCTGAAAACTAGAGACCTAGGGGAATCCAAGATGGGGTGACTTGTGTGGCTCGGACCAGGTTCTGTTACCCAGAATCCTTAGCAAACCTTAAAATTTGTCTAAAAAAACACATGTTCCTCAATTTTCTGTGGCAGAAAGTTCTGGAATCTGAGAGGAGCCACAAATTTCCTTCCACCCAGCGTTCCCCCATGTCTCCCGATAAAAATGATACCTCAGTTGTGTGGGTAGGCCTAGCGCCCGCGACAGGAAACGCCCCAAAGCGCAACGTGGACACAGCCAAATTTTTGAAGGAAAACAGAGGTGTTTTTTGCAAAGTGCCTACCTGTAGATTTTGGCCTGTAGCTCAGCCGCCACCTAGGGAAACCTACCAAACCTGTGCATTTCTGAAAACTAGAGACCTAGGGGAATCCAAGATGGGGTGACTTGTGTGTCTCGGACCAGGTTCTGTTACCCAGAATCCTTTGCAAACCTCAAAATTTGGCGAAAAAAACACATGTTCCTCACATTTCTGTGGCAGAAAGTTCTGGAATCTGAGAGGAGCCACAACTTTCCTTCCACCCAGCGTTCCCCTACGTCTCCCGATAAAAATGATACCTCACTTGTGTGGGTAGGCCTAGCGCCCGCGACAGGAAACGCCCAAAAGTGCAACATGGACACAGCCAAATTTTTTAAGGAAAACAGAGGTGTTTTTTGCAAAGTGCCTACCTGTAGATTTTGGCCTGTAGCTCAGCCGCCACCTAGGGAAACCTACCAAACCTGTGCATTTCTGAAAACTAGAGACCTAGGGGAATCCAAGATGGGGTGACTTGTGTGGCTCGGACCAGGTTCTGTTACCCAGAATCCTTTGCAAACCTCAAAATTTGGCTAAAAAAACACATGTTCCTCACATTTCTGTGGCAGAAAGTTCTGGAATCTGAGAGGAGCCACAAATTTCCTTCCACCCAGCGTTCCCCCACGTCTCCCGATAAAAATGATACCTCACTTGTGTGGGTAGGCCTAGCGCCCGCGACAGGAAACGCCCCAAAGCGCAACGTGGACACAGCCTAATTTTTGAAGGAAAACAGAGTTGTTTTTTGCAAAGTGCCTACCTGTAGATTTTGGCCTGTAGCTCAGCCGCCACCTAGGGAAACCTACCAAACCTATGCATTTCTGAAAACTAGAGACCTAGGGGAATCCAAGATGGGGTGACTTGTGTGGCTCGGAGCAGGTTCTGTTACCCAGAATCCTTTGCAAACCTCAAAATTTTGCTAAAAAAACACATGTTCCTCACATTTCTGTGGCAGAAAGTTCTGGAATCTGAGAGGAGCCATAAATTTCCTTCCACCCAGCGTTCCCCCATGTCTCCCGATAAAAATGATACCTCAGTTGTGTGGGTAGGCCTAGCGGCTGCGACAGGAAACGCCCCAAAGCGCAACGTGGACACAGCCAAATTTTTGAAGGAAAACAGAGGTGTTTTTTGCAAAGTGCCTATCTGTAGATTTTGGCCTGTAGCTCAGCCGCCACCTAGGGAAACCTACCAAACCTGTGCATTTCTGAAAACTAGAGACCTAGGGGAATCCAAGATGGGGTGACTTGTGTGGCTCGGACTAGGTTCTGTTACCCAGAATCCTTTGCAAACCTCAAAATTTGGCTAAAAAAACACATGTTCCTCACATTTCTGTGGCAGAAAGTTCTGGAATCTGAGAGGAGCCACAAATTTCCTTCCACCCAGCGTTCCCCCACGTCTCCCGATAAAAATGATACCTCACTTGTGTGGGTAGGCCTAGCGCCCGCGACAGGAAACGCCCCAAAGCGCAACGTGGACACAGCCAAATTTTTGAAGGAAAACAGAGGTGTTTTTTGCAAAGTGCCTACCTGTAGATTTTGGCCTGTAGCTCAGCCGCCACCTAGGGAAACCTACCAAACCTGTGCATTTCTGAAAACTAGAGACCTAGGGGAATCCAAGATGGGGTGACTTGTGTGGCTCGGACCAGGTTCTGTTACCCAGAATCCTTTGCAAACCTCAACATTTTGCTAAAAAAACACATGTTCCTCACATTTCTGTGGCAGAAAGTTCTGGAATCTGAGAGGAGCCATAAATTTCCTTCCACCCAGCGTTCCCCCATGTCTCCCGATAAACATGATACCTCAGTTGTGTGGGTAGGCCTAGCGCCCGCGACAGGAAACGCCCCAAAGCGCAACGTGGACACAGCCAAATTTTTGAAGGAAAACAGAGGTGTTTTTTGCAAAGTGCCTACCTGTAGATTTTGGCCTGTAGCTCAGCCGCCATCTAGGGAAACCTACCAAACCTGTGCATTTCTGAAAACTAGAGACCTAGGGGAATCCAAGATGGGGTGACTTGTGTGGCTCGGACCAGGTTCTGTTACCCAGAATCCTTTGCAAACCTCAACATTTTGCTAAAAAAACACATGTTCCTCACATTTCTGTGGCAGAAAGTTCTGGAATCTGAGAGGAGCCACAAATTTCCTTCCACCCAGCGTTCCCCCACGTCTCCCGATAAAAATTATACCTCACTTGTGTGGGTAGGCCTAGCGCCCGCGACAGGAAATGCCCCAAAGCGCAACGTGGACACAGCCTAATTTTTGAAGGAAAACAGAGTTGTTTTTTGCAAAGTGCCTACCTGTAGATTTTGGCCTGTAGCTCAGCCGCCACCTAGGGAAACCTACCAAACCTGTGCATTTCTGAAAACTAGAGACCTAGGGGAATCCAAGATGGGGTGACTTGTGTGGCTCGGAGCAGGTTCTGTTACCCAGAATCCTTTGCAAACCTCAAAATTTTGCTAAAAAAACACATGTTTCTCACATTTCTGTGGCAGAAAGTTCTGGAATCTGAGAGGAGCCATAAATTTCCTTCCACCCAGCGTTCCCCCATGTCTCCCGATAAAAATGATACCTCAGTTGTGTGGGTAGGCCTAGCGGCTGCGACAGGAAACGCCCCAAAGCGCAACGTGGACACAGCCAAATTTTTGAAGGAAAACAGAGGTGTTTTTTGCAAAATGCCTACCTGTAGATTTTGGCCTGTAGCTCAGCCGCCATCTAGGGAAACCTACCAAACCTGTGCATTTCTGAAAACTAAAGACCTAGGGGAATCCAAGATGGGGTGACTTGTGTGGCTCGGACCAGGTTCTGTTACCCAGAATCCTTTGCAAACCTCAAAATTTGGCTAAAAAAACACATGTTCCTCACATTTCTGTGGCAGAAAGTTCTGGAATCTGAGAAGAGCCACAAATGTCCTTCCACCCAGCGTTCCCGCACGTCTCCCGATACAAATGATACCTCACTTGTGTGGGTAGGCCTAGCGCCCGCGACAGGAAACGCCCCAAAGTGCTATGTGGACACAGCAAAATTTTTGAAGGAAAACAGAGGTGTTTTTTGCAAAGTGCCTACCTGTAGATTTTGGCCTGTAGCTCAGCCGCCACCTAGGGAATCCTACCAAACCTGTGCATTTCTGAAAACTAGAGACCTAGGGGAATCCAGGATGGGGTGACTTGTGTGGCTCGGACCAGGTTCTGTTACCCAGAATCCTTTGCAAACCTCAAAATTTGGCTAAAAAAACACATGTTCCTCACATTTCTGTGGCAGAAAGTTCTGGAATCTGAGAAGAGCCACAAATGTCCTTCCACCCAGCGTTCCCGCACGTCTCCCGATACAAATGATACCTCACTTGTGTGGGTAGGCCTAGCGCCCGCGACAGGAAACGCCCCAAAGTGCTATGTGGACACAGCAAAATTTTTGAAGGAAAACAGAGGTGTTTTTTGCAAAGTGCCTACCTGTAGATTTTGGCCTGTAGCTCAGCCGCCACCTAGGGAATCCTACCAAACCTGTGCATTTCTGAAAACTAGAGACCTAGGGGAATCCAGGATGGGGTGACTTGTGTGGCTCGGACCAGGTTCTGTTACCCAGAATCCTTTGCAAACCTCAAAATTTGGCTAAAAAAACACATGTTCCTCAAATTTCTGTGGCAGAAAGTTCTGGAATCTGAGAGGAGACCCAAATTTCCTTCCACCCAGCGTTCCCCCACGTCTCCCGATAAAAATGATACCTCACTTGTGTGGGTAGGCCTAGCGCCCGTGACAGGAAACGCCCCAAAGTGCAACGTGGACACAGCCAAATTTTTGAAGGAAAACCGAGGTGTTTTTTGCAAAGTGCCTAAGTGTAGATTTTGGCCTGTAGCTCAGCCGCCACCTAGGGAAACCTACCAAACCTGTGCATTTCTGAAAACTAGAGACCTAGGGGAATCCAAGATGGGGTGACTTGTGTGGCTCGGACCAGGTTCTGTTACCCAGAATCCTTTGCAAACCTCAGAATTTGGCTAAAAAAGCACATGTTCCTCACATTTCTGTGGCAGAAAGTTCTGGAATCTGAGAGGAGCCACAAATTTCCTTCCACCCAGCGTTCCCCCACGTCTCCCGATAAAAATGATACCTCACTTGTGTGGGTAGGCCTAGCGCCCGCGACAGGAAACGCCCCAAAGCGCAACGTGGACACAGCCAAATTTTTGAAGGAAAACAGAGGTGTTTTTTGCAAAGTGCCTACCTGTAGATTTTGGCCTGTAGCTCAGCCTCCACCTAGGGAAACCTACCAAACCTGTACATTTCTAAAAACTAGAGACCTAGGGGAATCCAAGATGGGGTGACTTGTGTGGCTCGGACCAGGTTCTGTTACCCAGAATCCTTAGCAAACCTTAAAATTTGTCTAAAAAAACACATGTTCCTCACATTTCTGTGGCAGAAAGTTCTGGAATCTGAGAGGAGCCACAAATTTCCTTCCACCCAGCGTTTCCCCACGTCTCCCGATAAAAATGATACCTCACTTGTGTGGGTAGGCCTAGCGCCCGCGACAGGAAACGCCCCAAAGCGCAACGTGGACACAGCCAAATTTTTGAAGGAAAACAGAGGTGTTTTTTGCAAAGTGCCTATCTGTAGATTTTGGCCTGTAGCTCAGCCGCCACCTAGGGAAACCTACCAAACCTGTGCATTTCTGAAAACTAGAGACCTAGGGGAATCCAAGATGGGGTGACTTGTGTGGCTCGGACCAGGTTCTGTTACCCAGAATCCTTTGCAAACCTCAAAATTTGGCTAAAAAAACACATGTTCCTCACATTTCTGTGGCAGAAAGTTCTGGAATCTGAGAGGAGCCACAAATTTCCTTCCACCCAGCGTTCCCCCACGTCTCCCGATAAAAATGATACCTCACTTGTGTGGGTAGGCCTAGCGCCCGCGACAGGAAACACCCCAAAGTGCAACGTCGACACAGCCACATTTTTGAAGGAAAACAGAGGTGTTTTTTGCAAAGTGCCTACCTGTAGATTTTGGCCTGTAGCTCAGCCGCCACCTAGGGAAACCTACCAAACCTGTGCATTTCTGAAAACTAGAGACCTAGGGGAATCCAAGATGGGGTGACTTGTGTGGCTCGGACCAGGTTCTGTTACCCAGAATCCTTAGCAAACCTTAAAATTTGTCTAAAAAAACACATGTTCCTCAATTTTCTGTGGCAGAAAGTTCTGGAATCTGAGAGGAGCCACAAATTTCCTTCCACCCAGCGTTCCCCCATGTCTCCCGATAAAAATGATACCTCAGTTGTGTGGGTAGGCCTAGCGCCCGCGACAGGAAACGCCCCAAAGCGCAACGTGGACACAGCCAAATTTTTGAAGGAAAACAAAGGTGTTTTTTGCAAAGTGCCTACCTGTAGATTTTGGCCTGTAGCTCAGCCGCCACCTAGGGAAACCTACCAAACCTGTGCATTTCTGAAAACTAGAGACCTAGGGGAATCCAAGATGGGGTGACTTGTGTGTCTCGGACCAGGTTCTGTTACCCAGAATCCTTTGCAAACCTCAAAATTTGGCGAAAAAAACACATTTTCCTCACATTTCTGTGGCAGAAAGTTCTGGAATCTGAGAGGAGCCACAACTTTCCTTCCACCCAGCGTTCCCCTACGTCTCCCGATAAAAATGATACCTCACTTGTGTGGGTAGGCCTAGCGCCCGCGACAGGAAACGCCCAAAAGTGCAACATGGACACAGCCAAATTTTTTAAGGAAAACAGAGGTGTTTTTTGCAAAGTGCCTACCTGTAGATTTTGGCCTGTAGCTCAGCCGCCACCTAGGGAAACCTACCAAACCTGTGCATTTCTGAAAACTAGAGACCTAGGGGAATCCAAGATGGGGTGACTTGTGTGGCTCGGACCAGGTTCTGTTACCCAGAATCCTTTGCAAACCTCAAAATTTGGCTAAAAAAACACATGTTCCTCACATTTCTGTGGCAGAAAGTTCTGGAATCTGAGAGGAGCCACAAATTTCCTTCCACCCAGCGTTCCCCCACGTCTCCCGATAAAAATGATACCTCACTTGTGTGGGTAGGCCTAGCGCCCGCGACAGGAAACGCCCCAAAGCGCAACGTGGACACAGCCTAATTTTTGAAGGAAAACAGAGTTGTTTTTTGCAAAGTGCCTACCTGTAGATTTTGGCCTGTAGCTCAGCCGCCACCTAGGGACACCTACCAAACCTGTGCATTTCTGAAAACTAGAGACCTAGGGGAATCCAAGATGGGGTGACTTGTGTGGCTCGGAGCAGGTTCTGTTACCCAGAATCCTTTGCAAACCTCAAAATTTTGCTAAAAAAACACATGTTCCTCACATTTCTGTGGCAGAAAGTTCTGGAATCTGAGAGGAGCCATAAATTTCCTTCCACCCAGCGTTCCCCCATGTCTCCCGATAAAAATGATACCTCAGTTGTGTGGGTAGGCCTAGCGGCTGCGACAGGAAACGCCCCAAAGCGCAACGTGGACACAGCAAAATTTTTGAAGGAAAACAGAGGTGTTTTTTGCAAAATGCCTACCTGTAGATTTTGGCCTGTAGCTCAGCCGCCATCTAGGGAAACCTACCAAACCTGTGCATTTCTGAAAACTAAAGACCTAGGGGAATCCAAGATGGGGTGACTTGTGTGGCTCGGACCAGGTTCTGTTACCCAGAATCCTTTGCAAACCTCAAAATTTGGCTAAAAAAACACATGTTCCTCACATTTCTGTGGCAGAAAGTTCTGGAATCTGAGAAGAGCCACAAATGTCCTTCCACCCAGCGTTCCCGCACGTCTCCCGATACAAATGATACCTCACTTGTGTGGGTAGGCCTAGCGCCCGCGAAAGGAAACGCCCCAAAGTGCTATGTGGACACAGCAAAATTTTTGAAGGAAAACAGAGGTGTTTTTTGCAAAGTGCCTACCTGTAGATTTTGGCCTGTAGCTCAGCCGCCACCTTGGGAATCCTACCAAACCTGTGCATTTCTGAAAACTAGAGACCTAGGGGAATCCAGGATGGGGTGACTTGTGTGGCTCGGACCAGGTTCTGTTACCCAGAATCCTTTGCAAACCTCAAAATTTGGCTAAAAAAACACATGTTCCTCACATTTCTGTGGCAGAAAGTTCTGGAATCTGAGAAGAGCCACAAATGTCCTTCCACCCAGCGTTCCCGCACGTCTCCCGATACAAATGATACCTCACTTGTGTGGGTAGGCCTAGCGCCCGCAACAGGAAACGCCCCAAAGTGCAACGTGGACACAGCCAAATTTTTGAAGGAAAACCGAGGTGTTTTTTGCAAAGTGCCTACCTGTAGATTTTGGCCTGTAGCTCAGCCGCCACCTAGGGAAACCTACCAAACCTGTGCATTTCTGAAAACTAGAGACCTAGGGGAATCCAGGATGGGGTGAATTGTGTGGCTCGGACCAGGTTCTGTTACCCAGAATCCTTTGCAAACCTCAGAATTTGGCTAAAAAAGCACATGTTCCTCACATTTCTGTGGCAGAAAGTTCTGGAATCTGAGAGGAGCCACAAATTTCCTTCCACCCAGCGTTCCCCCATGTCTCCCGATAAAAATGATACCTCACTTGTGTGGGTAGGCTTAGCGCCCGCGACAGGAAACGCCCCAAAGCGCAACGTGGACACAGCCAAATTTTTGAAGGAAAACAGAGGTGTTTTTTGCAAAGTGCCTACCTGTAGATTTTGGCCTGTAGCTCAGCTGCCACCTAGGGAAACCTACCAAACCTGTGCATTTCAGAAAAACTGGAGACCTACGGGAATCCAAGATGGGGTGACTTGTGTGGCTCGGACCAGGTTCTGTTACCCAGAATCCTTAGCAAACCTTAAAATTTGTCTAAAAAAACACATGTTCCTCACATTTCTGTGGCAGAAAGTTCTGGAATCTGAGAGGAGCCACAAATTTCCTTCCACCCAGCGTTCCCCCACGTCTCCCGATAAAAATGATACCTCACTTGTGTGGGTAGGCCTAGCGCCCGCGACAGGAAACGCCCCAAAGCGCAACGTGGACACAGCCAAATTTTTGAAGGAAAACAGAGGTGTTTTTTGCAAAGTGCCTACCTGTAGATTTTGGCCTGTAGCTCAGCCTCCACCTAGGGAAACCTACCAAACCTGTACATTTCTAAAAACTAGAGACCTAGGGGAATCCAAGATGGGGTGACTTGTGTGGCTCGGACCAGGTTCTGTTACCCAGAATCCTTAGCAAACCTTAAAATTTGTCTAAAAAAACACATGTTCCTCACATTTCTGTGGCAGAAAGTTCTGGAATCTGAGAGGAGCCACAAATTTCCTTCCACCCAGCGTTTCCCCACGTCTCCCGATAAAAATGATACCTCACTTGTGTGGGTAGGCCTAGCGCCCGCGACAGGAAACGCCCCAAAGCGCAACGTGGACACAGCCAAATTTTTGAAGGAAAACAGAGGTGTTTTTTGCAAAGTGCCTATCTGTAGATTTTGGCCTGTAGCTCAGCCGCCACCTAGGGAAACCTACCAAACCTGTGCATTTCTGAAAACTAGAGACCTAGGGGAATCCAAGATGGGGTGACTTGTGTGGCTCGGACCAGGTTCTGTTACCCAGAATCCTTTGCAAACCTCAAAATTTGGCTAAAAAAACACATGTTCCTCACATTTCTGTGGCAGAAAGTTCTGGAATCTGAGAGGAGCCACAAATTTCCTTCCACCCAGCGTTCCCCCACGTCTCCCGATAAAAATGATACCTCACTTGTGTGGGTAGGCCTAGCGCCCGCGACAGGAAACACCCCAAAGTGCAACGTCGACACAGCCACATTTTTGAAGGAAAACAGAGGTGTTTTTTGCAAAGTGCCTACCTGTAGATTTTGGCCTGTAGCTCAGCCGCCACCTAGGGAAACCTACCAAACCTGTGCATTTCTGAAAACTAGAGACCTAGGGGAATCCAAGATGGGGTGACTTGTGTGGCTCGGACCAGGTTCTGTTACCCAGAATCCTTAGCAAACCTTAAAATTTGTCTAAAAAAACACATGTTCCTCAATTTTCTGTGGCAGAAAGTTCTGGAATCTGAGAGGAGCCACAAATTTCCTTCCACCCAGCGTTCCCCCATGTCTCCCGATAAAAATGATACCTCAGTTGTGTGGGTAGGCCTAGCGCCCGCGACAGGAAACGCCCCAAAGCGCAACGTGGACACAGCCAAATTTTTGAAGGAAAACAAAGGTGTTTTTTGCAAAGTGCCTACCTGTAGATTTTGGCCTGTAGCTCAGCCGCCACCTAGGGAAACCTACCAAACCTGTGCATTTCTGAAAACTAGAGACCTAGGGGAATCCAAGATGGGGTGACTTGTGTGTCTCGGACCAGGTTCTGTTACCCAGAATCCTTTGCAAACCTCAAAATTTGGCGAAAAAAACACATTTTCCTCACATTTCTGTGGCAGAAAGTTCTGGAATCTGAGAGGAGCCACAACTTTCCTTCCACCCAGCGTTCCCCTACGTCTCCCGATAAAAATGATACCTCACTTGTGTGGGTAGGCCTAGCGCCCGCGACAGGAAACGCCCAAAAGTGCAACATGGACACAGCCAAATTTTTTAAGGAAAACAGAGGTGTTTTTTGCAAAGTGCCTACCTGTAGATTTTGGCCTGTAGCTCAGCCGCCACCTAGGGAAACCTACCAAACCTGTGCATTTCTGAAAACTAGAGACCTAGGGGAATCCAAGATGGGGTGACTTGTGTGGCTCGGACCAGGTTCTGTTACCCAGAATCCTTTGCAAACCTCAAAATTTGGCTAAAAAAACACATGTTCCTCACATTTCTGTGGCAGAAAGTTCTGGAATCTGAGAGGAGCCACAAATTTCCTTCCACCCAGCGTTCCCCCACGTCTCCCGATAAAAATGATACCTCACTTGTGTGGGTAGGCCTAGCGCCCGCGACAGGAAACGCCCCAAAGCGCAACGTGGACACAGCCTAATTTTTGAAGGAAAACAGAGTTGTTTTTTGCAAAATGCCTACCTGTAGATTTTGGCCTGTAGCTCAGCCGCCACCTAGGGAAACCTACCAAACCTGTGCATTTCTGAAAACTAGAGACCTAGGGGAATCCAAGATGGGGTGACTTGTGTGGCTCGGAGCAGGTTCTGTTACCCAGAATCCTTTGCAAACCTCAAAATTTTGCTAAAAAAACACATGTTCCTCACATTTCTGTGGCAGAAAGTTCTGGAATCTGAGAGGAGCCATAAATTTCCTTCCACCCAGCGTTCCCCCATGTCTCCCGATAAAAATGATACCTCAGTTGTGTGGGTAGGCCTAGCGGCTGCGACAGGAAACGCCCCAAAGCGCAACGTGGACACAGCAAAATTTTTGAAGGAAAACAGAGGTGTTTTTTGCAAAATGCCTACCTGTAGATTTTGGCCTGTAGCTCAGCCGCCATCTAGGGAAACCTACCAAACCTGTGCATTTCTGAAAACTAAAGACCTAGGGGAATCCAAGATGGGGTGACTTGTGTGGCTCGGACCAGGTTCTGTTACCCAGAATCCTTTGCAAACCTCAAAATTTGGCTAAAAAAACACATGTTCCTCACATTTCTGTGGCAGAAAGTTCTGGAATCTGAGAAGAGCCACAAATGTCCTTCCACCCAGCGTTCCCGCACGTCTCCCGATACAAATGATACCTCACTTGTGTGGGTAGGCCTAGCGCCCGCGACAGGAAACGCCCCAAAGTGCAACGTGGACACAGCCAAATTTTTGAAGGAAAACCGAGGTGTTTTTTGCAAAGTGCCTACCTGTAGATTTTGGCCTGTAGCTCAGCCGCCACCTAGGGAAACCTACCAAACCTGTGCATTTCTGAAAACTAGAGACCTAGGGGAATCCAGGATGGGGTGACTTGTGTGGCTCGGACCAGGTTCTGTTACCCAGAATCCTTTGCAAACCTCAGAATTTGGCTAAAAAAGCACATGTTCCTCACATTTCTGTGGCAGAAAGTTCTGGAATCTGAGAGGAGCCACAAATTTCCTTCCACCCAGCGTTCCCCCATGTCTCCCGATAAAAATGATACCTCACTTGTGTGGGTAGGCTTAGCGCCCGCGACAGGAAACGCCCCAAAGCGCAACGTGGACACAGCCAAATTTTTGAAGGAAAACAGAGGTGTTTTTTGCAAAGTGCCTACCTGTAGATTTTGGCCTGTAGCTCAGCTGCCACCTAGGGAAACCTACCAAACCTGTGCATTTCAGAAAAACTGGAGACCTACGGGAATCCAAGATGGGGTGACTTGTGTGGCTCGGACCAGGTTCTGTTACCCAGAATCCTTAGCAAACCTTAAAATTTGTCTAAAAAAACACATGTTCCTCACATTTCTGTGGCAGAAAGTTCTGGAATCTGAGAGGAGCCACAAATGTCCTTCCACCCAGCGTTCCCCCACGTCTCCCGATAAAAATGATACCTCACTTGTGTGGGTAGGCCTAGCGCCCACGACAGGAAACGCCCAAAAGTGCAACATGGACACAGCCAAATTTTTAAAGGAAAACAGAGGTGTTTTTTGCAAAGTGCCTACCTGTAGATTTTGGCCTGTAGCTCAGCCGCCACCTAGGGAAACCTACCAAACCTGTGCATTTCTGAAAACTAGAGACCTAGGGGAATCCAAGATGGGGTGACTTGTGTGGCTCGGACCAGGTTCTGTTACCCAGAATCCTTTGCAAACCTCAAAATTTGGCTAAAAAAACACATGTTCCTCACATTTCTGTGGCAGAAAGTTCTGGAATCTGAGAGGAGCCACAAATTTCCTTCCACCCAGCGTTCCCCCACGTCTCCCGATAAAAATGATACCTCATTTGTGTGGGTAGGCCTAGCGCCCGCGACAGGAAACGCCCCAAAGCGCAACGTGGACACAGCCAAATTTTTGAAGGAAAACAGAGGTGTTTTTTGCAAAGTGCCTACCTGTAGATTTTGGCCTGTAGCTCAGCCGCCACCTAGGGAAACCTACCAAACCTGTGCATTTCTGAAAACTAGAGACCTAGGGGAATCCAAGATGGGGTGACTTGTGTGGCTCGGACCAGGTTCTGTTACCCAGAATCCTTTGCAAACCTCAACATTTTGCTAAAAAAACACATGTTCCTCACATTTCTGTGGCAGAAAGTTCTGGAATCTGAGAGGAGCCATAAATTTCCTTCCACCCAGCGTTCCCCCATGTCTCCCGATAAAAATGATACCTCAGTTGTGTGGGTAGGCCTAGCGCCCGCGACAGGAAACGCCCCAAAGCGCAACGTGGACACAGCCAAATTTTTGAAGGAAAACAGAGGTGTTTTTTGCAAAGTGCCTACCTGTAGATTTTGGCCTGTAGCTCAGCCGCCATCTAGGGAAACCTACCAAACCTGTGCATTTCTGAAAACTAGAGACCTAGGGGAATCCAAGATGGGGTGACTTGTGTGGCTCGGACCAGGTTCTGTTACCCAGAATCCTTTGCAAACCTCAACATTTTGCTAAAAAAACACATGTTCCTCACATTTCTGTGGCAGAAAGTTCTGGAATCTGAGAGGAGCCACACATTTCCTTCCACCCAGCGTTCCCCCACGTCTCCCGATAAAAATGATACCTCACTTGTGTGGGTAGGCCTAGCGCCGGCGACAGGAAACGCCCCAAAGCGCAACGTGGACACAGCCTAATTTTTGAAGGAAAACAGAGTTGTTTTTTGCAAAGTGCCTACCTGTAGATTTTGGCCTGTAGCTCAGCCGCCACCTAGGGAAACCTACCAAACCTGTGCATTTCTGAAAACTAGAGACCTAGGGGAATCCAAGATGGGGTGACTTGTGTGGCTCGGACCAGGTTCTGTTACCCAGAATCCTTTGCAAACCTCAAAATTTTGCTAAAAAAACACATGTTCCTCACATTTCTGTGGCAGAAAGTTCTGGAATCTGAGAGGAGCCATAAATTTCCTTCCACCCAGCGTTCCCCCATGTCTCCCGATAAAAATGATACCTCAGTTGTGTGGGTAGGCCTAGCGCCCGCGACAGGAAACGCCCCAAAGCGCAACGTGGACACAGCCAAATTTTTGAAGGAAAACAGAGGTGTTTTTTGCAAAGTGCCTACCTGTAGATTTTGGCCTGTAGCTCAGCCGCCATCTAGGGAAACCTACCAAACCTGTGCATTTCTGAAAACTAGAGACCTAGGGGAATCCAAGATGGGGTGACTTGTGTGGCTCGGACCAGGTTCTGTTACCCAGAATCCTTTGCAAACCTCAACATTTTGCTAAAAAAACACATGTTCCTCACATTTCTGTGGCAGAAAGTTCTGGAATCTGAGAGGAGCCACACATTTCCTTCCACCCAGCGTTCCCCCACGTCTCCCGATAAAAATGATACCTCACTTGTGTGGGTAGGCCTAGCGCCGGCGACAGGAAACGCCCCAAAGCGCAACGTGGACACAGCCTAATTTTTGAAGGAAAACAGAGTTGTTTTTTGCAAAGTGCCTACCTGTAGATTTTGGCCTGTAGCTCAGCCGCCACCTAGGGAAACCTACCAAACCTGTGCATTTCTGAAAACTAGAGACCTAGGGGAATCCAAGATGGGGTGACTTGTGTGGCTCGGAGCAGGTTCTGTTACCCAGAATCCTTTGCAAACCTCAAAATTTTGCTAAAAAAACACATGTTCCTCACATTTCTGTGGCAGAAAGTTCTGGAATCTGAGAGGAGCCATAAATTTCCTTCCACCCAGCGTTCCCCATGTCTCCCGATAAAAATGATACCTCAGTTGTGTGGGTAGGCCTAGCGGCTGCGACAGGAAACGCCCCAAAGCGCAACGTGGACACAGCCAAATTTTTGAAGGAAAACAGAGGTGTTTTTTGCAAAGTGCCTACCTGTAGATTTTGGCCTGTAGCTCAGCCGCCACCTAGGGAAACCTACCAAACCTGTGCATTTCTGAAAACTAGAGACCTAGGGGAATCCAAGATGGGGTGACTTGTGTGGCTCGGAGCAGGTTCTGTTACCCAGAATCCTTTGCAAACCTCAAAATTTTGCTAAAAAAACACATGTTCCTCACATTTCTGTGGCAGAAAGTTCTGGAATCTGAGAGGAGCCATAAATTTCCTTCCACCCAGCGTTCCCCCATGTCTCCCGATAAAAATGATACCTCAGTTGTGTGGGTAGGCCTAGCGGCTGCGACAGGAAACGCCCCAAAGCGCAACGTGGACACAGCAAAATTTTTGAAGGAAAACAGAGGTGTTTTTTGCAAAGTGCCTACCTGTAGATTTTGGCCTGTAGCTCAGCCTCCACCTAGGGAAACCTACCAAACCTGTACATTTCTAAAAACTAGAGACCTAGGGGAATCCAAGATGGGGTGACTTGTGTGGCTCGGACCAGGTTCTGTTACCCAGAATCCTTAGCAAACCTTAAAATTTGTCTAAAAAAACACATGTTCCTCACATTTCTGTGGCAGAAAGTTCTGGAATCTGAGAGGAGCCACAAATTTCCTTCCACCCAGCGTTTCCCCACGTCTCCCGATAAAAATGATACCTCACTTGTGTGGGTAGGCCTAGCGCCCGCGACAGGAAACGCCCCAAAGCGCAACGTGGACACAGCCAAATTTTTGAAGGAAAACAGAGGTGTTTTTTGCAAAGTGCCTATCTGTAGATTTTGGCCTGTAGCTCAGCCGCCACCTAGGGAAACCTACCAAACCTGTGCATTTCTGAAAACTAGAGACCTAGGGGAATCCAAGATGGGGTGACTTGTGTGGCTCGGACCAGGTTCTGTTACCCAGAATCCTTTGCAAACCTCAAAATTTGGCTAAAAAAACACATGTTCCTCACATTTCTGTGGCAGAAAGTTCTGGAATCTGAGAGGAGCCACAAATTTCCTTCCACCCAGCGTTCCCCCACGTCTCCCGATAAAAATGATACCTCACTTGTGTGGGTAGGCCTAGCGCCCGCGACAGGAAACACCCCAAAGTGCAACGTCGACACAGCCACATTTTTGAAGGAAAACAGAGGTGTTTTTTGCAAAGTGCCTACCTGTAGATTTTGGCCTGTAGCTCAGCCGCCACCTAGGGAAACCTACCAAACCTGTGCATTTCTGAAAACTAGAGACCTAGGGGAATCCAAGATGGGGTGACTTGTGTGGCTCGGACCAGGTTCTGTTACCCAGAATCCTTAGCAAACCTTAAAATTTGTCTAAAAAAACACATGTTCCTCAATTTTCTGTGGCAGAAAGTTCTGGAATCTGAGAGGAGCCACAAATTTCCTTCCACCCAGCGTTCCCCCATGTCTCCCGATAAAAATGATACCTCAGTTGTGTGGGTAGGCCTAGCGCCCGCGACAGGAAACGCCCCAAAGCGCAACGTGGACACAGCCAAATTTTTGAAGGAAAACAAAGGTGTTTTTTGCAAAGTGCCTACCTGTAGATTTTGGCCTGTAGCTCAGCCGCCACCTAGGGAAACCTACCAAACCTGTGCATTTCTGAAAACTAGAGACCTAGGGGAATCCAAGATGGGGTGACTTGTGTGTCTCGGACCAGGTTCTGTTACCCAGAATCCTTTGCAAACCTCAAAATTTGGCGAAAAAAACACATTTTCCTCACATTTCTGTGGCAGAAAGTTCTGGAATCTGAGAGGAGCCACAACTTTCCTTCCACCCAGCGTTCCCCTACGTCTCCCGATAAAAATGATACCTCACTTGTGTGGGTAGGCCTAGCGCCCGCGACAGGAAACGCCCAAAAGTGCAACATGGACACAGCCAAATTTTTTAAGGAAAACAGAGGTGTTTTTTGCAAAGTGCCTACCTGTAGATTTTGGCCTGTAGCTCAGCCGCCACCTAGGGAAACCTACCAAACCTGTGCATTTCTGAAAACTAGAGACCTAGGGGAATCCAAGATGGGGTGACTTGTGTGGCTCGGACCAGGTTCTGTTACCCAGAATCCTTTGCAAACCTCAAAATTTGGCTAAAAAAACACATGTTCCTCACATTTCTGTGGCAGAAAGTTCTGGAATCTGAGAGGAGCCACAAATTTCCTTCCACCCAGCGTTCCCCCACGTCTCCCGATAAAAATGATACCTCACTTGTGTGGGTAGGCCTAGCGCCCGCGACAGGAAACGCCCCAAAGCGCAACGTGGACACAGCCTAATTTTTGAAGGAAAACAGAGTTGTTTTTTGCAAAATGCCTACCTGTAGATTTTGGCCTGTAGCTCAGCCGCCACCTAGGGAAACCTACCAAACCTGTGCATTTCTGAAAACTAGAGACCTAGGGGAATCCAAGATGGGGTGACTTGTGTGGCTCGGAGCAGGTTCTGTTACCCAGAATCCTTTGCAAACCTCAAAATTTTGCTAAAAAAACACATGTTCCTCACATTTCTGTGGCAGAAAGTTCTGGAATCTGAGAGGAGCCATAAATTTCCTTCCACCCAGCGTTCCCCCATGTCTCCCGATAAAAATGATACCTCAGTTGTGTGGGTAGGCCTAGCGGCTGCGACAGGAAACGCCCCAAAGCGCAACGTGGACACAGCAAAATTTTTGAAGGAAAACAGAGGTGTTTTTTGCAAAATGCCTACCTGTAGATTTTGGCCTGTAGCTCAGCCGCCATCTAGGGAAACCTACCAAACCTGTGCATTTCTGAAAACTAAAGACCTAGGGGAATCCAAGATGGGGTGACTTGTGTGGCTCGGACCAGGTTCTGTTACCCAGAATCCTTTGCAAACCTCAAAATTTGGCTAAAAAAACACATGTTCCTCACATTTCTGTGGCAGAAAGTTCTGGAATCTGAGAAGAGCCACAAATGTCCTTCCACCCAGCGTTCCCGCACGTCTCCCGATACAAATGATACCTCACTTGTGTGGGTAGGCCTAGCGCCCGCGAAAGGAAACGCCCCAAAGTGCTATGTGGACACAGCAAAATTTTTGAAGGAAAACAGAGGTGTTTTTTGCAAAGTGCCTACCTGTAGATTTTGGCCTGTAGCTCAGCCGCCACCTTGGGAATCCTACCAAACCTGTGCATTTCTGAAAACTAGAGACCTAGGGGAATCCAGGATGGGGTGACTTGTGTGGCTCGGACCAGGTTCTGTTACCCAGAATCCTTTGCAAACCTCAAAATTTGGCTAAAAAAACACATGTTCCTCACATTTCTGTGGCAGAAAGTTCTGGAATCTGAGAAGAGCCACAAATGTCCTTCCACCCAGCGTTCCCGCACGTCTCCCGATACAAATGATACCTCACTTGTGTGGGTAGGCCTAGCGCCCGCGACAGGAAACGCCCCAAAGTGCAACGTGGACACAGCCAAATTTTTGAAGGAAAACCGAGGTGTTTTTTGCAAAGTGCCTACCTGTAGATTTTGGCCTGTAGCTCAGCCGCCACCTAGGGAAACCTACCAAACCTGTGCATTTCTGAAAACTAGAGACCTAGGGGAATCCAGGATGGGGTGACTTGTGTGGCTCGGACCAGGTTCTGTTACCCAGAATCCTTTGCAAACCTCAGAATTTGGCTAAAAAAGCACATGTTCCTCACATTTCTGTGGCAGAAAGTTCTGGAATCTGAGAGGAGCCACAAATTTCCTTCCACCCAGCGTTCCCCCATGTCTCCCGATAAAAATGATACCTCACTTGTGTGGGTAGGCTTAGCGCCCGCGACAGGAAACGCCCCAAAGCGCAACGTGGACACAGCCAAATTTTTGAAGGAAAACAGAGGTGTTTTTTGCAAAGTGCCTACCTGTAGATTTTGGCCTGTAGCTCAGCTGCCACCTAGGGAAACCTACCAAACCTGTGCATTTCAGAAAAACTGGAGACCTACGGGAATCCAAGATGGGGTGACTTGTGTGGCTCGGACCAGGTTCTGTTACCCAGAATCCTTAGCAAACCTTAAAATTTGTCTAAAAAAACACATGTTCCTCACATTTCTGTGGCAGAAAGTTCTGGAATCTGAGAGGAGCCACAAATGTCCTTCCACCCAGCGTTCCCCCACGTCTCCCGATAAAAATGATACCTCACTTGTGTGGGTAGGCCTAGCGCCCGCGACAGGAAACGCCCAAAAGTGCAACATGGACACAGCCAAATTTTTAAAGGAAAACAGAGGTGTTTTTTGCAAAGTGCCTACCTGTAGATTTTGGCCTGTAGCTCAGCCGCCACCTAGGGAAACCTACCAAACCTGTGCATTTCTGAAAACTAGAGACCTAGGGGAATCCAAGATGGGGTGACTTGTGTGGCTCGGACCAGGTTCTGTTACCCAGAATCCTTTGCAAACCTCAAAATTTGGCTAAAAAAACACATGTTCCTCACATTTCTGTGGCAGAAAGTTCTGGAATCTGAGAGGAGCCACAAATTTCCTTCCACCCAGCGTTCCCCCACGTCTCCCGATAAAAATGATACCTCATTTGTGTGGGTAGGCCTAGCGCCCGCGACAGGAAACGCCCCAAAGCGCAACGTGGACACAGCCAAATTTTTGAAGGAAAACAGAGGTGTTTTTTGCAAAGTGCCTACCTGTAGATTTTGGCCTGTAGCTCAGCCGCCACCTAGGGAAACCTACCAAACCTGTGCATTTCTGAAAACTAGAGACCTAGGGGAATCCAAGATGGGGTGACTTGTGTGGCTCGGACCAGGTTCTGTTACCCAGAATCCTTTGCAAACCTCAACATTTTGCTAAAAAAACACATGTTCCTCACATTTCTGTGGCAGAAAGTTCTGGAATCTGAGAGGAGCCATAAATTTCCTTCCACCCAGCGTTCCCCCATGTCTCCCGATAAAAATGATACCTCAGTTGTGTGGGTAGGCCTAGCGCCCGCGACAGGAAACGCCCCAAAGCGCAACGTGGACACAGCCAAATTTTTGAAGGAAAACAGAGGTGTTTTTTGCAAAGTGCCTACCTGTAGATTTTGGCCTGTAGCTCAGCCGCCATCTAGGGAAACCTACCAAACCTGTGCATTTCTGAAAACTAGAGACCTAGGGGAATCCAAGATGGGGTGACTTGTGTGGCTCGGACCAGGTTCTGTTACCCAGAATCCTTTGCAAACCTCAACATTTTGCTAAAAAAACACATGTTCCTCACATTTCTGTGGCAGAAAGTTCTGGAATCTGAGAGGAGCCACACATTTCCTTCCACCCAGCGTTCCCCCACGTCTCCCGATAAAAATGATACCTCACTTGTGTGGGTAGGCCTAGCGCCGGCGACAGGAAACGCCCCAAAGCGCAACGTGGACACAGCCTAATTTTTGAAGGAAAACAGAGTTGTTTTTTGCAAAGTGCCTACCTGTAGATTTTGGCCTGTAGCTCAGCCGCCACCTAGGGAAACCTACCAAACCTGTGCATTTCTGAAAACTAGAGACCTAGGGGAATCCAAGATGGGGTGACTTGTGTGGCTCGGACCAGGTTCTGTTACCCAGAATCCTTTGCAAACCTCAAAATTTTGCTAAAAAAACACATGTTCCTCACATTTCTGTGGCAGAAAGTTCTGGAATCTGAGAGGAGCCATAAATTTCCTTCCACCCAGCGTTCCCCCATGTCTCCCGATAAAAATGATACCTCAGTTGTGTGGGTAGGCCTAGCGCCCGCGACAGGAAACGCCCCAAAGCGCAACGTGGACACAGCCAAATTTTTGAAGGAAAACAGAGGTGTTTTTTGCAAAGTGCCTACCTGTAGATTTTGGCCTGTAGCTCAGCCGCCATCTAGGGAAACCTACCAAACCTGTGCATTTCTGAAAACTAGAGACCTAGGGGAATCCAAGATGGGGTGACTTGTGTGGCTCGGACCAGGTTCTGTTACCCAGAATCCTTTGCAAACCTCAACATTTTGCTAAAAAAACACATGTTCCTCACATTTCTGTGGCAGAAAGTTCTGGAATCTGAGAGGAGCCACACATTTCCTTCCACCCAGCGTTCCCCCACGTCTCCCGATAAAAATGATACCTCACTTGTGTGGGTAGGCCTAGCGCCGGCGACAGGAAACGCCCCAAAGCGCAACGTGGACACAGCCTAATTTTTGAAGGAAAACAGAGTTGTTTTTTGCAAAGTGCCTACCTGTAGATTTTGGCCTGTAGCTCAGCCGCCACCTAGGGAAACCTACCAAACCTGTGCATTTCTGAAAACTAGAGACCTAGGGGAATCCAAGATGGGGTGACTTGTGTGGCTCGGAGCAGGTTCTGTTACCCAGAATCCTTTGCAAACCTCAAAATTTTGCTAAAAAAACACATGTTCCTCACATTTCTGTGGCAGAAAGTTCTGGAATCTGAGAGGAGCCATAAATTTCCTTCCACCCAGCGTTCCCCATGTCTCCCGATAAAAATGATACCTCAGTTGTGTGGGTAGGCCTAGCGGCTGCGACAGGAAACGCCCCAAAGCGCAACGTGGACACAGCCAAATTTTTGAAGGAAAACAGAGGTGTTTTTTGCAAAGTGCCTACCTGTAGATTTTGGCCTGTAGCTCAGCCGCCACCTAGGGAAACCTACCAAACCTGTGCATTTCTGAAAACTAGAGACCTAGGGGAATCCAAGATGGGGTGACTTGTGTGGCTCGGAGCAGGTTCTGTTACCCAGAATCCTTTGCAAACCTCAAAATTTTGCTAAAAAAACACATGTTCCTCACATTTCTGTGGCAGAAAGTTCTGGAATCTGAGAGGAGCCATAAATTTCCTTCCACCCAGCGTTCCCCCATGTCTCCCGATAAAAATGATACCTCAGTTGTGTGGGTAGGCCTAGCGGCTGCGACAGGAAACGCCCCAAAGCGCAACGTGGACACAGCAAAATTTTTGAAGGAAAACAGAGGTGTTTTTTGCAAAATGCCTACCTGTAGATTTTGGCCTGTAGCTCAGCCGCCATCTAGGGAAACCTACCAAACCTGTGCATTTCTGAAAACTAAAGACCTAGGGGAATCCAAGATGGGGTGACTTGTGTGGCTCGGACCAGGTTCTGTTACCCAGAATCCTTTGCAAACCTCAAAATTTGGCTAAAAAAACACATGTTCCTCACATTTCTGTGGCAGAAAGTTCTGGAATCTGAGAAGAGCCACAAATGTCCTTCCACCCAGCGTTCCCGCACGTCTCCCGATACAAATGATACCTCACTTGTGTGGGTAGGCCTAGCGCCCGCGAAAGGAAACGCCCCAAAGTGCTATGTGGACACAGCAAAATTTTTGAAGGAAAACAGAGGTGTTTTTTGCAAAGTGCCTACCTGTAGATTTTGGCCTGTAGCTCAGCCGCCACCTTGGGAATCCTACCAAACCTGTGCATTTCTGAAAACTAGAGACCTAGGGGAATCCAGGATGGGGTGACTTGTGTGGCTCGGACCAGGTTCTGTTACCCAGAATCCTTTGCAAACCTCAAAATTTGGCTAAAAAAACACATGTTCCTCACATTTCTGTGGCAGAAAGTTCTGGAATCTGAGAAGAGCCACAAATGTCCTTCCACCCAGCGTTCCCGCACGTCTCCCGATACAAATGATACCTCACTTGTGTGGGTAGGCCTAGCGCCCGCGACAGGAAACGCCCCAAAGTGCAACGTGGACACAGCCAAATTTTTGAAGGAAAACCGAGGTGTTTTTTGCAAAGTGCCTACCTGTAGATTTTGGCCTGTAGCTCAGCCGCCACCTAGGGAAACCTACCAAACCTGTGCATTTCTGAAAACTAGAGACCTAGGGGAATCCAGGATGGGGTGACTTGTGTGGCTCGGACCAGGTTCTGTTACCCAGAATCCTTTGCAAACCTCAGAATTTGGCTAAAAAAGCACATGTTCCTCACATTTCTGTGGCAGAAAGTTCTGGAATCTGAGAGGAGCCACAAATTTCCTTCCACCCAGCGTTCCCCCATGTCTCCCGATAAAAATGATACCTCACTTGTGTGGGTAGGCTTAGCGCCCGCGACAGGAAACGCCCCAAAGCGCAACGTGGACACAGCCAAATTTTTGAAGGAAAACAGAGGTGTTTTTTGCAAAGTGCCTACCTGTAGATTTTGGCCTGTAGCTCAGCTGCCACCTAGGGAAACCTACCAAACCTGTGCATTTCAGAAAAACTGGAGACCTACGGGAATCCAAGATGGGGTGACTTGTGTGGCTCGGACCAGGTTCTGTTACCCAGAATCCTTAGCAAACCTTAAAATTTGTCTAAAAAAACACATGTTCCTCACATTTCTGTGGCAGAAAGTTCTGGAATCTGAGAGGAGCCACAAATGTCCTTCCACCCAGCGTTCCCCCACGTCTCCCGATAAAAATGATACCTCACTTGTGTGGGTAGGCCTAGCGCCCGCGACAGGAAACGCCCAAAAGTGCAACATGGACACAGCCAAATTTTTAAAGGAAAACAGAGGTGTTTTTTGCAAAGTGCCTACCTGTAGATTTTGGCCTGTAGCTCAGCCGCCACCTAGGGAAACCTACCAAACCTGTGCATTTCTGAAAACTAGAGACCTAGGGGAATCCAAGATGGGGTGACTTGTGTGGCTCGGACCAGGTTCTGTTACCCAGAATCCTTTGCAAACCTCAAAATTTGGCTAAAAAAACACATGTTCCTCACATTTCTGTGGCAGAAAGTTCTGGAATCTGAGAGGAGCCACAAATTTCCTTCCACCCAGCGTTCCCCCACGTCTCCCGATAAAAATGATACCTCATTTGTGTGGGTAGGCCTAGCGCCCGCGACAGGAAACGCCCCAAAGCGCAACGTGGACACAGCCAAATTTTTGAAGGAAAACAGAGGTGTTTTTTGCAAAGTGCCTACCTGTAGATTTTGGCCTGTAGCTCAGCCGCCACCTAGGGAAACCTACCAAACCTGTGCATTTCTGAAAACTAGAGACCTAGGGGAATCCAAGATGGGGTGACTTGTGTGGCTCGGACCAGGTTCTGTTACCCAGAATCCTTTGCAAACCTCAACATTTTGCTAAAAAAACACATGTTCCTCACATTTCTGTGGCAGAAAGTTCTGGAATCTGAGAGGAGCCATAAATTTCCTTCCACCCAGCGTTCCCCCATGTCTCCCGATAAAAATGATACCTCAGTTGTGTGGGTAGGCCTAGCGCCCGCGACAGGAAACGCCCCAAAGCGCAACGTGGACACAGCCAAATTTTTGAAGGAAAACAGAGGTGTTTTTTGCAAAGTGCCTACCTGTAGATTTTGGCCTGTAGCTCAGCCGCCATCTAGGGAAACCTACCAAACCTGTGCATTTCTGAAAACTAGAGACCTAGGGGAATCCAAGATGGGGTGACTTGTGTGGCTCGGACCAGGTTCTGTTACCCAGAATCCTTTGCAAACCTCAACATTTTGCTAAAAAAACACATGTTCCTCACATTTCTGTGGCAGAAAGTTCTGGAATCTGAGAGGAGCCACACATTTCCTTCCACCCAGCGTTCCCCCACGTCTCCCGATAAAAATGATACCTCACTTGTGTGGGTAGGCCTAGCGCCGGCGACAGGAAACGCCCCAAAGCGCAACGTGGACACAGCCTAATTTTTGAAGGAAAACAGAGTTGTTTTTTGCAAAGTGCCTACCTGTAGATTTTGGCCTGTAGCTCAGCCGCCACCTAGGGAAACCTACCAAACCTGTGCATTTCTGAAAACTAGAGACCTAGGGGAATCCAAGATGGGGTGACTTGTGTGGCTCGGAGCAGGTTCTGTTACCCAGAATCCTTTGCAAACCTCAAAATTTTGCTAAAAAAACACATGTTCCTCACATTTCTGTGGCAGAAAGTTCTGGAATCTGAGAGGAGCCATAAATTTCCTTCCACCCAGCGTTCCCCATGTCTCCCGATAAAAATGATACCTCAGTTGTGTGGGTAGGCCTAGCGGCTGCGACAGGAAACGCCCCAAAGCGCAACGTGGACACAGCCAAATTTTTGAAGGAAAACAGAGGTGTTTTTTGCAAAGTGCCTACCTGTAGATTTTGGCCTGTAGCTCAGCCGCCATCTAGGGAAACCTACCAAACCTGTGCATTTCTGAAAACTAGAGACCTAGGGGAATCCAAGATGGGGTGACTTGTGTGGCTCGGACCAGGTTCTGTTACCCAGAATCCTTTGCAAACCTCAAAATTTGGCTAAAAAAACACATGTTCCTCACATTTCTGTGGCAGAAAGTTCTGGAATCTGAGAAGAGCCACAAATGTCCTTCCACCCAGCGTTCCCGCACGTCTCCCGATACAAATGATACCTCACTTGTGTGGGTAGGCCTAGCGCCCGCGACAGGAAACGCCCCAAAGTGCTATGTGGACACAGCAAAATTTTTGAAGGAAAACAGAGGTGTTTTTTGCAAAGTGCCTACCTGTAGATTTTGGCCTGTAGCTCAGCCGCCACCTAGGGAATCCTACCAAACCTGTGCATTTCTGAAAACTAGAGACCTAGGGGAATCCAGGATGGGGTGACTTGTGTGGCTCGGACCAGGTTCTGTTACCCAGAATCCTTTGCAAACCTCAAAATTTGGCTAAAAAAACACATGTTCCTCACATTTCTGTGGCAGAAAGTTCTGGAATCTGAGAAGAGCCACAAATGTCCTTCCACCCAGCGTTCCCGCACGTCTCCCGATACAAATGATACCTCACTTGTGTGGGTAGGCCTAGCGCCCGCGACAGGAAACGCCCCAAAGTGCTATGTGGACACAGCAAAATTTTTGAAGGAAAACAGAGGTGTTTTTTGCAAAGTGCCTACCTGTAGATTTTGGCCTGTAGCTCAGCCGCCACCTAGGGAATCCTACCAAACCTGTGCATTTCTGAAAACTAGAGACCTAGGGGAATCCAGGATGGGGTGACTTGTGTGGCTCGGACCAGGTTCTGTTACCCAGAATCCTTTGCAAACCTCAAAATTTGGCTAAAAAAACACATGTTCCTCAAATTTCTGTGGCAGAAAGTTCTGGAATCTGAGAGGAGCCCCAAATTTCCTTCCACCCAGCGTTCCCCCACGTCTCCCGATAAAAATGATACCTCACTTGTGTGGGTAGGCCTAGCGCCCGTGACAGGAAACGCCCCAAAGTGCAACGTGGACACAGCCAAATTTTTGAAGGAAAACCGAGGTGTTTTTTGCAAAGTGCCTACCTGTAGATTTTGGCCTGTAGCTCAGCCGCCACCTAGGGAAACCTACCAAACCTGTGCATTTCTGAAAACTAGAGACCTAGGGGAATCCAAGATGGGGTGACTTGTGTGGCTCGGACCAGGTTCTGTTACCCAGAATCCTTTGCAAACCTCAGAATTTGGCTAAAAAAGCACATGTTCCTCACATTTCTGTGGCAGAAAGTTCTGGAATCTGAGAGGAGCCACAAATTTCCTTCCACCCAGCGTTCCCCCATGTCTCCCGATAAAAATGATACCTCACTTATGTGGGTAGGCCTAGCGCCCGCGACAGGAAACGCCCCAAAGCGCAACGTGGACACAGCCAAATTTTTGAAGGAAAACAGAGGTGTTTTTTGCAAAGTGCCTACCTGTAGATTTTGGCCTGTAGCTCAGCTGCCACCTAGGGAAACCTACCAAACCTGTGCATTTCAGAAAAACTGGAGACCTACGGGAATCCAAGATGGGGTGACTTGTGTGGCTCGGACCAGGTTCTGTTACCCAGAATCCTTAGCAAACCTTAAAATTTGTCTAAAAAAACACATGTTCCTCACATTTCTGTGGCAGAAAGTTCTGGAATCTGAGAGGAGCCACAAATTTCCTTCCACCCAGCGTTCCCCCACGTCTCCCGATAAAAATGATACCTCACTTGTGTGGGTAGGCCTAGCGCCCGCGACAGGAAACGCCCAAAAGTGCAACATGGACACAGCCAAATTTTTAAAGGAAAACAGAGGTGTTTTTTGCAAAGTGCCTACCTGTAGATTTTGGCCTGTAGCTCAGCCGCCACCTAGGGAAACCTACCAAACCTGTGCATTTCTGAAAACTAGAGACCTAGGGGAATCCAAGATGGGGTGACTTGTGTGGCTCGGACCAGGTTCTGTTACCCAGAATCCTTTGCAAACCTCAAAGTTTGGCTAAAAAAACACATGTTCCTCACATTTCTGTGGCAGAAAGTTCTGGAATCTGAGAGGAGCCACAAATTTCCTTCCACCCAGCGTTCCCCCACGTCTCCCGATAAAAATGATACCTCACTTGTGTGGGTAGGCCTAGCGCCCGCGACAGGAAACGCCCCAAAGCGCAACGTGGACACAGCCAAATTTTTGAAGGAAAACAGAGGTGTTTTTTGCAAAGTGCCTACCTGTAGATTTTGGCCTGTAGCTCAGCCGCCACCTAGGGAAACCTACCAAACCTGTGCATTTCTGAAAACTAGAGACCTAGGGGAATCCAAGATGGGGTGACTTGTGTGGCTCGGACCAGGTTCTGTTACCCAGAATCCTTTGCAAACCTCAACATTTTGCTAAAAAAACACATGTTCCTCACATTTCTGTGGCAGAAAGTTCTGGAATCTAAGAGGAGCCACAAATTTCCTTCCACCCAGCGTTCCCCCATGTCTCCCGATAAAAATGATACCTCAGTTGTGTGGGTAGGCCTAGCGGCTGCGACAGGAAACGCCCCAAAGCGCAACGTGGACACAGCCAAATTTTTGAAGGAAAACAGAGGTGTTTTTTGCAAAGTGCCTACCTGTAGATTTTGGCCTGTAGCTCAGCCGCCATCTAGGGAAACCTACCAAACCTGTGCATTTCTGAAAACTAGAGACCTAGGGGAATCCAAGATGGGGTGACTTGTGTGGCTCGGACCAGGTTCTGTTACCCAGAATCCTTTGCAAACCTCAAAATTTGGCTAAAAAAACACATGTTCCTCACATTTCTGTGGCAGAAAGTTCTGGAATCTGAGAAGAGCCACAAATGTCCTTCCACCCAGCGTTCCCCCACGTCTCCCGATACAAATGATACCTCACTTGTGTGGGTAGGCCTAGCGCCCGCGACAGGAAACGCCCCAAAGTGCTACGTGGACACAGCAAAATTTTTGAAGGAAAACAGAGGTGTTTTTTGCAAAGTGCCTACCTGTAGATTTTGGCCTGTAGCTCAGCTGCCACCTAGGGAAACCTACCAAACCTGTGCATTTCAGAAAAACTGGAGACCTACGGGAATCCAAGATGGGGTGACTTGTGTGGCTCGGACCAGGTTCTGTTACCCAGAATCCTTAGCAAACCTTAAAATTTGTCTAAAAAAACACATGTTCCTCACATTTCTGTGGCAGAAAGTTCTGGAATCTGAGAGGAGCCACAAATTTCCTTCCACCCAGCGTTCCCCCACGTCTCCCGATAAAAATGATACCTCACTTGTGTGGGTAGGCCTAGCGCCCGCGACAGGAAACGCCCAAAAGTGCAACATGGACACAGCCAAATTTTTAAAGGAAAACAGAGGTGTTTTTTGCAAAGTGCCTACCTGTAGATTTTGGCCTGTAGCTCAGCCGCCACCTAGGGAAACCTACCAAACCTGTGCATTTCTGAAAACTAGAGACCTAGGGGAATCCAAGATGGGGTGACTTGTGTGGCTCGGACCAGGTTCTGTTACCCAGAATCCTTTGCAAACCTCAAAGTTTGGCTAAAAAAACACATGTTCCTCACATTTCTGTGGCAGAAAGTTCTGGAATCTGAGAGGAGCCACAAATTTCCTTCCACCCAGCGTTCCCCCACGTCTCCCGATAAAAATGATACCTCACTTGTGTGGGTAGGCCTAGCGCCCGCGACAGGAAACGCCCCAAAGCGCAACGTGGACACAGCCAAATTTTTGAAGGAAAACAGAGGTGTTTTTTGCAAAGTGCCTACCTGTAGATTTTGGCCTGTAGCTCAGCCGCCACCTAGGGAAACCTACCAAACCTGTGCATTTCTGAAAACTAGAGACCTAGGGGAATCCAAGATGGGGTGACTTGTGTGGCTCGGACCAGGTTCTGTTACCCAGAATCCTTTGCAAACCTCAACATTTTGCTAAAAAAACACATGTTCCTCACATTTCTGTGGCAGAAAGTTCTGGAATCTAAGAGGAGCCACAAATTTCCTTCCACCCAGCGTTCCCCCATGTCTCCCGATAAAAATGATACCTCAGTTGTGTGGGTAGGCCTAGCGGCTGCGACAGGAAACGCCCCAAAGCGCAACGTGGACACAGCCAAATTTTTGAAGGAAAACAGAGGTGTTTTTTGCAAAGTGCCTACCTGTAGATTTTGGCCTGTAGCTCAGCCGCCATCTAGGGAAACCTACCAAACCTGTGCATTTCTGAAAACTAGAGACCTAGGGGAATCCAAGATGGGGTGACTTGTGTGGCTCGGACCAGGTTCTGTTACCCAGAATCCTTTGCAAACCTCAAAATTTGGCTAAAAAAACACATGTTCCTCACATTTCTGTGGCAGAAAGTTCTGGAATCTGAGAAGAGCCACAAATGTCCTTCCACCCAGCGTTCCCCCACGTCTCCCGATACAAATGATACCTCACTTGTGTGGGTAGGCCTAGCGCCCGCGACAGGAAACGCCCCAAAGTGCTACGTGGACACAGCAAAATTTTTGAAGGAAAACAGAGGTGTTTTTTGCAAAGTGCCTACCTGTAGATTTTGGCCTGTAGCTCAGCCGCCACCTAGGGAATCCTACCAAACCTGTGCATTTCTGAAAACTAGAGACCTAGGGGAATCCAGGATGGGGTGACTTGTGTGGCTCGGACCAGGTTCTGTTACCCAGAATCCTTTGCAAACCTCAAAATTTGGCTAAAAAAACACATGTTCCTCAAATTTCTGTGGCAGAAAGTTCTGGAATCTGAGAGGAGCCACAAATTTCCTTCCACCCAGCGTTCCCCCACGTCTCCCGATAAAAATGATACCTCACTTGTGTGGGTAGGCCTAGCGCCCGCGACAGGAAACGCCCCAAAGTGCAACGTGGACACAGCCAAATTTTTGAAGGAAAACAGAGGTGTTTTTTGCAAAGTGCCTACCTGTAGATTTTGGCCTGTAGCTCAGCTGCCACCTAGGGAAACCTACCAAACCTGTGCATTTCTGAAAACTAGAGACCTAGGGGAATCCAAGATGGGGTGAATTGTGTGGCTTGGACCAGGTTCTGTTACCCAGAATCCTTTGCAAACCTCAAAATTTGGCTTAAAAAACACATGTTCCTCACATTTCTGTGGCAGAAAGTTCTGGAATCTGAGAGGAGCCACAAATTTCCTTCCACCCAGCGTTCCCCCACGTCTCCCGATAAAAATGATACCTCACTTGTGTGGGTAGGCCTAGCGCCCGCGACAGGAAACGCCCCAAAGCGCAACGTGGACACAGCCTAATTTTTGAAGGAAAACAGAGGTGTTTTTTGCAAAGTGCCTACCTGTAGATTTTGGCCTGTAGCTCAGCCGCCACCTAGGGAAACCTACCAAACCTGTGCATTTCTGAAAACTAGAGACCTAGGGGAATCCAAGATGGGGTGACTTGTGTGGCTCGGACCATGTTCTGTTACCCAGAATCCTTTGCAAACCTCAGAATTTGGCTAAAAAAGCAAATGTTCCTCACATTTCTGTGGCAGAAAGTTCTGGAATCTGAGAGGAGCCACAAATTTACTTCCACCCAGCGTTCCCCCATGTCTCCCGATAAAAATGATACCTCACTTGTGTCGGTAGGCCTAGCGCCCGCGACAGGAAACGCCCCAAAGTGCAACGTGGACGCAGCCAAATTTTTGAAGGAAAACAGAGGTGTTTTTTGCAAAGTGCCTACCTGTAGATTTTGGCCTGTAGCTCAGCCGCCACCTAGGGAAACCTACCAAACCTGTGCATTTCTGAAAACTAGAGACCTAGGGGAATCCAAGATGGGGTGACTTGTGTGGCTCGGACCAGGTTCTGTTACCCAGAATCCTTAGCAAACCTTAAAATTTGTCTAAAAAAACACATGTTCCTCACATTTCTGTGGCAGAAAGTTCTGGAATCTGAGAGGAGCCACAAATTTCCTTCCACCCAGCGTTCCCCCACGTCTCCCGATAAAAATGATACCTCACTTGTGTGGGTAGGCCTAGCGCCCGCGACAGGAAACGCCCAAAAGTGCAACATGGACACAGCCAAATTTTTAAAGGAAAACAGAGGTGTTTTTTGCAAAGTGCCTACCTGTAGATTTTGGCCTGTAGCTCAGCCGCCACCTAGGGAAACCTACCAAACCTGTGCATTTCTGAAAACTAGAGACCTAGGGGAATCCAAGATGGGGTGACTTGTGTGGCTCGGACCAGGTTCTGTTACCCAGAATCCTTTGCAAACCTCAAAGTTTGGCTAAAAAAACACATGTTCCTCACATTTCTGTGGCAGAAAGTTCTGGAATCTGAGAGGAGCCACAAATTTCCTTCCACCCAGCGTTCCCCCACGTCTCCCGATAAAAATGATACCTCACTTGTGTGGGTAGGCCTAGCGCCCGCGACAGGAAACGCCCCAAAGCGCAACGTGGACACAGCCAAATTTTTGAAGGAAAACAGAGGTGTTTTTTGCAAAGTGCCTACCTGTAGATTTTGGCCTGTAGCTCAGCCGCCACCTAGGGAAACCTACCAAACCTGTGCATTTCTGAAAACTAGAGACCTAGGGGAATCCAAGATGGGGTGACTTGTGTGGCTCGGACCAGGTTCTGTTACCCAGAATCCTTTGCAAACCTCAACATTTTGCTAAAAAAACACATGTTCCTCACATTTCTGTGGCAGAAAGTTCTGGAATCTAAGAGGAGCCACAAATTTCCTTCCACCCAGCGTTCCCCCATGTCTCCCGATAAAAATGATACCTCAGTTGTGTGGGTAGGCCTAGCGGCTGCGACAGGAAACGCCCCAAAGCGCAACGTGGACACAGCCAAATTTTTGAAGGAAAACAGAGGTGTTTTTTGCAAAGTGCCTACCTGTAGATTTTGGCCTGTAGCTCAGCCGCCATCTAGGGAAACCTACCAAACCTGTGCATTTCTGAAAACTAGAGACCTAGGGGAATCCAAGATGGGGTGACTTGTGTGGCTCGGACCAGGTTCTGTTACCCAGAATCCTTTGCAAACCTCAAAATTTGGCTAAAAAAACACATGTTCCTCACATTTCTGTGGCAGAAAGTTCTGGAATCTGAGAAGAGCCACAAATGTCCTTCCACCCAGCGTTCCCCCACGTCTCCCGATACAAATGATACCTCACTTGTGTGGGTAGGCCTAGCGCCCGCGACAGGAAACGCCCCAAAGTGCTACGTGGACACAGCAAAATTTTTGAAGGAAAACAGAGGTGTTTTTTGCAAAGTGCCTACCTGTAGATTTTGGCCTGTAGCTCAGCCGCCACCTAGGGAATCCTACCAAACCTGTGCATTTCTGAAAACTAGAGACCTAGGGGAATCCAGGATGGGGTGACTTGTGTGGCTCGGACCAGGTTCTGTTACCCAGAATCCTTTGCAAACCTCAAAATTTGGCTAAAAAAACACATGTTCCTCAAATTTCTGTGGCAGAAAGTTCTGGAATCTGAGAGGAGCCACAAATTTCCTTCCACCCAGCGTTCCCCCACGTCTCCCGATAAAAATGATACCTCACTTGTGTGGGTAGGCCTAGCGCCCGCGACAGGAAACGCCCCAAAGTGCAACGTGGACACAGCCAAATTTTTGAAGGAAAACAGAGGTGTTTTTTGCAAAGTGCCTACCTGTAGATTTTGGCCTGTAGCTCAGCTGCCACCTAGGGAAACCTACCAAACCTGTGCATTTCTGAAAACTAGAGACCTAGGGGAATCCAAGATGGGGTGAATTGTGTGGCTTGGACCAGGTTCTGTTACCCAGAATCCTTTGCAAACCTCAAAATTTGGCTTAAAAAACACATGTTCCTCACATTTCTGTGGCAGAAAGTTCTGGAATCTGAGAGGAGCCACAAATTTCCTTCCACCCAGCGTTCCCCCACGTCTCCCGATAAAAATGATACCTCACTTGTGTGGGTAGGCCTAGCGCCCGCGACAGGAAACGCCCCAAAGCGCAACGTGGACACAGCCTAATTTTTGAAGGAAAACAGAGGTGTTTTTTGCAAAGTGCCTACCTGTAGATTTTGGCCTGTAGCTCAGCCGCCACCTAGGGAAACCTACCAAACCTGTGCATTTCTGAAAACTAGAGACCTAGGGGAATCCAAGATGGGGTGACTTGTGTGGCTCGGACCATGTTCTGTTACCCAGAATCCTTTGCAAACCTCAGAATTTGGCTAAAAAAGCAAATGTTCCTCACATTTCTGTGGCAGAAAGTTCTGGAATCTGAGAGGAGCCACAAATTTACTTCCACCCAGCGTTCCCCCATGTCTCCCGATAAAAATGATACCTCACTTGTGTCGGTAGGCCTAGCGCCCGCGACAGGAAACGCCCCAAAGTGCAACGTGGACGCAGCCAAATTTTTGAAGGAAAACAGAGGTGTTTTTTGCAAAGTGCCTACCTGTAGATTTTGGCCTGTAGCTCAGCCGCCACCTAGGGAAACCTACCAAACCTGTACATTTCTGAAAACTAGAGACCTAGGGGAATCCAAGATGGGGTGACTTGTGTGGCTCGGACCAGGTTCTGTTACCCAGAATCCTTTGCAAACCTCAGAATTTGGCTAAAAAAGCACATGTTCCTCACATTTCTGTGGCAGAAAGTTCTGGAATCTGAGAGGAGCCACACATTTCCTTCCACCCAGCGTTCCCCCATGTCTCCCGATAAAAATGATACCTCACTTGTGTGGGTAGGCCTAGCGCCCGCGACAGGAAACGCCCCAAAGCGCAACGTGGACACAGCCAAATTTTTTAAGGAAAACAGAGGTGTTTTTTGCAAAGTGCCTACCTGTAGATTTTGGCCTGTAGCTCAGCCGCCACCTTGGGAAACCTACCAAACCTGTGCATTTCTGAAAACTAGAGACCTAGGGGAATCCAAGATGGGGTGAATTGTGTGGCTTGGACCAGGTTCTGTTACCCAGAATCCTTTGCAAACCTCAAAATTTGGCTAAAAAAACACATGTTCCTCACATTTCTGTGGCAGAAAGTTCTGGAATCTGAGAGGAGCCACAAATTTCCTTCCACCCAGCGTTCCCCCACGTCTCCCGATAAAAATGATACCTCACTTGTGTGGGTAGGCCTAGCGCCCGAGACAGGAAACGCCCCAAAGCGCAACGTGGACACAGCCTAATTTTTGAAGGAAAACAGAGGTGTTTTTTGCAAAGTGCCTACCTGTAGATTTTGGCCTGTAGCTCAGCCGCCACCTAGGGAAACCTACCAAACCTGTGCATTTCTGAAAACTAGAGACCTAGGGGAATCCAAGATGGGGTGACTTGTGTGGCTCGGACCAGGTTCTGTTACCCAGAATCCTTTGCAAACCTCAGAATTTGGCTAAAAAAGCACATGTTCCTCACATTTCTGTGGCAGAAAGTTCTGGAATCTGAGAGGAGCCACAAATTTCCTTCCACCCAGCTTTCCCCCATGTCTCCCGATAAAAATGATACCTCACTTGTGTGGGTAGGCCTAGCGCCCGCGACAGGAAACGCCCCAAAGCGCAACGTGGACACAGCCAAATTTTTGAAGGAAAACAGAGGTGTTTTTTGCAAAGTGCCTACCTGTAGATTTTGGCCTGTAGCTCAGCTGCCACCTAGGGAAACCTACCAAACCTGTGCATTTCTGAAAAACTGGAGACCTACGGGAATCCAAGATGGGGTGACTTGTGTGGCTCAGACCAGGTTCTGTTACCCAGAATCCTTAGCAAACCTTAAAATTTGTCTAAAAAAACACATGTTCCTCACATTTCTGTGGCAGAAAGTTCTGGAATCTGAGAGGAGCCACAAATTTCCTTCCACCCAGCGTTCCCCCACGTCTCCCGATAAAAATGATACCTCACTTGTGTGGGTAGGCCTAGCGCCCGCGACAGGAAATGCCCCAAAGCGCAACGTGGACACAACCAAATTTTTGAAGGAAAACAGAGGTGTTTTTTGCAAAGTGCCTATCTGTAGATTTTGGCCTGTAGCTCAGCCGCCACCTAGGGAAACATACCAAACCTGTGCATTTCTGAAAACTAGAGACCTAGGGGAATCCAAGATGGGGTGACTTGTGTGTCTCGGACCAGGTTCTGTTACCCAGAATCCTTTGCAAACCTCAAAATTTGGCGAAAAAAACACATGTTCCTCACATTTCTGTGGCAGAAAGTTCTGGAATCTGAGAGGAGCCACAACTTTCCTTCCACCCAGCGTTCCCCTACGTCTCCCGATAAAAATGATACCTCACTTGTGTGGGTAGGCCTAGCGCCCGCGACAGGAAACGCCCAAAAGTGCAACATGGACACAGCCAAATTTTTTAAGGAAAACAGAGGTGTTTTTTGCAAAGTGCCTACCTGTAGATTTTGGCCTGTAGCTCAGCCGCCACCTAGGGAAACCTACCAAACCTGTGCATTTCTGAAAACTAGAGACCTAGGGGAATCCAAGATGGGGTGACTTGTGTGGCTCGGACCAGGTTCTGTTACCCAGAATCCTTTGCAAACCTCAAAATTTGGCTAAAAAAACACATGTTCCTCACATTTCTGTGGCAGAAAGTTCTGGAATCTGAGAAGAGCCACAAATGTCCTTCCACCCAGCGTTCCCGCACGTCTCCCGATACAAATGATACCTCACTTGTGTGGGTAGGCCTAGCGCCCGCGACAGGAAACGCCCCAAAGTGCAACGTGGACACAGCCAAATTTTTGAAGGAAAACCGAGGTGTGTTTTGCAAAGTGCCTACCTGTAGATTTTGGCCTGTAGCTCAGCCGCCACCTAGGGAAACCTACCAAACCTGTGCATTTCTGAAAACTAGAGACCTAGGGGAATCCAGGATGGGGTGACTTGTGTGGCTCGGACCAGGTTCTGTTACCCAGAATCCTTTGCAAACCTCAGAATTTGGCTAAAAAAGCACATGTTCCTCACATTTCTGTGGCAGAAAGTTCTGGAATCTGAGAGGAGCCACAAATTTCCTTCCACCCAGCGTTCCCCCATGTCTCCCGATAAAAATGATACCTCACTTGTGTGGGTAGGCTTAGCGCCCGCGACAGGAAACGCCCCAAAGCGCAACGTGGACACAGCCAAATTTTTGAAGGAAAACAGAGGTGTTTTTTGCAAAGTGCCTACCTGTAGATTTTGGCCTGTAGCTCAGCTGCCACCTAGGGAAACCTACCAAACCTGTGCATTTCAGAAAAACTGGAGACCTACGGGAATCCAAGATGGGGTGACTTGTGTGGCTCGGACCAGGTTCTGTTACCCAGAATCCTTAGCAAACCTTAAAATTTGTCTAAAAAAACACATGTTCCTCACATTTCTGTGGCAGAAAGTTCTGGAATCTGAGAGGAGCCACAAATGTCCTTCCACCCAGCGTTCCCCCACGTCTCCCGATAAAAATGATACCTCACTTGTGTGGGTAGGCCTAGCGCCCGCTACAGGAAACGCCCAAAAGTGCAACATGGACACAGCCAAATTTTTAAAGGAAAACAGAGGTGTTTTTTGCAAAGTGCCTACCTGTAGATTTTGGCCTGTAGCTCAGCCGCCACCTAGGGAAACCTACCAAACCTGTGCATTTCTGAAAACTAGAGACCTAGGGGAATCCAAGATGGGGTGACTTGTGTGGCTCGGACCAGGTTCTGTTACCCAGAATCCTTTGCAAACCTCAAAATTTGGCTAAAAAAACACATGTTCCTCACATTTCTGTGGCAGAAAGTTCTGGAATCTGAGAGGAGCCACAAATTTCCTTCCACCCAGCGTTCCCCCACGTCTCCCGATAAAAATGATACCTCATTTGTGTGGGTAGGCCTAGCGCCCGCGACAGGAAACGCCCCAAAGCGCAACGTGGACACAGCCAAATTTTTGAAGGAAAACAGAGGTGTTTTTTGCAAAGTGCCTACCTGTAGATTTTGGCCTGTAGCTCAGCCGCCACCTAGGGAAACCTACCAAACCTGTGCATTTCTGAAAACTAGAGACCTAGGGGAATCCAAGATGGGGTGACTTGTGTGGCTCGGACCAGGTTCTGTTACCCAGAATCCTTTGCAAACCTCAACATTTTGCTAAAAAAACACATGTTCCTCACATTTCTGTGGCAGAAAGTTCTGGAATCTGAGAGGAGCCATAAATTTCCTTCCACCCAGCGTTCCCCCATGTCTCCCGATAAAAATGATACCTCAGTTGTGTGGGTAGGCCTAGCGCCCGCGACAGGAAACGCCCCAAAGCGCAACGTGGACACAGCCAAATTTTTGAAGGAAAACAGAGGTGTTTTTTGCAAAGTGCCTACCTGTAGATTTTGGCCTGTAGCTCAGCCGCCATCTAGGGAAACCTACCAAACCTGTGCATTTCTGAAAACTAGAGACCTAGGGGAATCCAAGATGGGGTGACTTGTGTGGCTCGGACCAGGTTCTGTTACCCAGAATCCTTTGCAAACCTCAACATTTTGCTAAAAAAACACATGTTCCTCACATTTCTGTGGCAGAAAGTTCTGGAATCTGAGAGGAGCCACAAATTTCCTTCCACCCAGCGTTCCCCCACGTCTCCCGATAAAAATGATACCTCACTTGTGTGGGTAGGCCTAGCGCCGGCGACAGGAAACGCCCCAAAGCGCAACGTGGACACAGCCTAATTTTTGAAGGAAAACAGAGTTGTTTTTTGCAAAGTGCCTACCTGTAGATTTTGGCCTGTAGCTCAGCCGCCACCTAGGGAAACCTACCAAACCTGTGCATTTCTGAAAACTAGAGACCTAGGGGAATCCAAGATGGGGTGACTTGTGTGGCTCGGAGCAGGTTCTGTTACCCAGAATCCTTTGCAAACCTCAAAATTTTGCTAAAAAAACACATGTTCCTCACATTTCTGTGGCAGAAAGTTCTGGAATCTGAGAGGAGCCATAAATTTCCTTCCACCCAGCGTTCCCCCATGTCTCCCGATAAAAATGATACCTCAGTTGTGTGGGTAGGCCTAGCGGCTGCGACAGGAAACGCCCCAAAGCGCAACGTGGACACAGCCAAATTTTTGAAGGAAAACAGAGGTGTTTTGTGCAAAATGCCTACCTGTAGATTTTGGCCTGTAGATCAGCCGCCATCTAGGGAAACCTACCAAACCTGTGCATTTCTGAAAACTAAAGACCTAGGGGAATCCAAGATGGGGTGACTTGTGTGGCTCGGACCAGGTTCTGTTACCCAGAATCCTTTGCAAACCTCAAAATTTGGCTAAAAAAACACATGTTCCTCACATTTCTGTGGCAGAAAGTTCTGGAATCTGAGAAGAGCCACAAATGTCCTTCCACCCAGCGTTCCCGCACGTCTCCCGATACAAATGATACCTCACTTGTGTGGGTAGGCCTAGCGCCCGCGACAGGAAATGCCCCAAAGTGCTATGTGGACACAGCAAAATTTTTGAAGGAAAACAGAGGTGTTTTTTGCAAAGTGCCTACCTGTAGATTTTGGCCTGTAGCTCAGCCGCCACCTAGGGAATCCTACCAAACCTGTGCATTTCTGAAAACTAGAGACCTAGGGGAATCCAGGATGGGGTGACTTGTGTGGCTCGGACCAGGTTCTGTTACCCAGAATCCTTTGCAAACCTCAAAATTTGGCTAAAAAAACACATGTTCCTCACATTTCTGTGGCAGAAAGTTCTGGAATCTGAGAAGAGCCACAAATGTCCTTCCACCCAGCGTTCCCGCACGTCTCCCGATACAAATGATACCTCACTTGTGTGGGTAGGCCTAGCGCCCGCGACAGGAAACGCCCCAAAGTGCTATGTGGACACAGCAAAATTTTTGAAGGAAAACAGAGGTGTTTTTTGCAAAGTGCCTACCTGTAGATTTTGGCCTGTAGCTCAGCCGCCACCTAGGGAATCCTACCAAACCTGTGCATTTCTGAAAACTAGAGACCTAGGGGAATCCAGGATGGGGTGACTTGTGTGGCTCGGACCAGGTTCTGTTACCCAGAATCCTTTGCAAACCTCAAAATTTGGCTAAAAAAACACATGTTCCTCAAATTTCTGTGGCAGAAAGTTCTGGAATCTGAGAGGAGCCCCAAATTTCCTTCTACCCAGCGTTCCCCCACGTCTCCCGATAAAAATGATACCTCACTTGTGTGGGTAGGCCTAGCGCCCGTGACAGGAAACGCCCCAAAGTGCAACGTGGACACAGCCAAATTTTTGAAGGAAAACCGAGGTGTTTTTTGCAAAGTGCCTACCTGTAGATTTTGGCCTGTAGCTCAGCCGCCACCTAGGGAAACCTACCAAACCTGTGCATTTCTGAAAACTAGAGACCTAGGGGAATCCAAGATGGGGTGACTTGTGTGGCTCGGACCAGGTTCTGTTACCCAGAATCCTTTGCAAACCTCAGAATTTGGCTAAAAAAGCACATGTTCCTCACATTTCTGTGGCAGAAAGTTCTGGAATCTGAGAGGAGCCACAAATTTCCTTCCACCCAGCGTTCCCCCATGTCTCCCGATAAAAATGATACCTCACTTGTGTGGGTAGGCCTAGCGCCCGCGACAGGAAACGCCCCAAAGCGCAACGTGGACACAGCCAAATTTTTGAAGGAAAACAGAGGTGTTTTTTGCAAAGTGCCTACCTGTAGATTTTGGCCTGTAGCTCAGCTGCCACCTAGGGAAACCTACCAAACCTGTGCATTTCAGAAAAACTGGAGACCTACGGGAATCCAAGATGGGGTGACTTGTGTGGCTCGGACCAGGTTCTGTTACCCAGAATCCTTAGCAAACCTTAAAATTTGTCTAAAAAAACACATGTTCCTCACATTTCTGTGGCAGAAAGTTCTGGAATCTGAGAGGAGCCACAAATTTCCTTCCACCCAGCGTTCCCCCACGTCTCCCGATAAAAATGATACCTCACTTGTGTGGGTAGGCCTAGCGCCCGCGACAGGAAACGCCCAAAAGTGCAACATGGACACAGCCAAATTTTTAAAGGAAAACAGAGGTGTTTTTTGCAAAGTGCCTACCTGTAGATTTTGGCCTGTAGCTCAGCCGCCACCTAGGGAAACCTACCAAACCTGTGCATTTCTGAAAACTAGAGACCTAGGAGAATCCAAGATGGGGTGACTTGTGTGGCTCGGACCAGGTTCTGTTACCCAGAATCCTTTGCAAACCTCAAAATTTGGCTAAAAAAACACATGTTCCTCACATTTCTGTGGCAGAAAGTTCTGGAATCTGAGAGGAGCCACAAATTTCCTTCCACCCAGCGTTCCCCCACGTCTCCCGATAAAAATGATACCTCACTTGTGTGGGTAGGCCTAGCGCCCGCGACAGGAAACGCCCCAAAGCGCAACGTGGACACAGCCAAATTTTTGAAGGAAAACAGAGGTGTTTTTTGCAAAGTGCCTACCTGTAGATTTTGGCCTGTAGCTCAGCCGCCACCTAGGGAAACCTACCAAACCTGTGCATTTCTGAAAACTAGAGACCTAGGGGAATCCAAGATGGGGTGACTTGTGTGGCTCGGACCAGGTTCTGTTACCCAGAATCCTTTGCAAACCTCAACATTTTGCTAAAAAAAACACATGTTCCTCACATTTCTGTGGCAGAAAGTTCTGGAATCTGAGAGGAGCCACAAATTTCCTTCCACCCAGCGTTCCCCCATGTCTCCCGATAAAAATGATACCTCAGTTGTGTGGGTAGGCCTAGCGGCTGCGACAGGAAACGCCCCAAAGCGCAACGTGGACACAGCCAAATTTTTGAAGGAAAACAGAGGTGTTTTTTGCAAAGTGCCTACCTGTAGATTTTGGCCTGTAGCTCAGCCGCCATCTAGGGAAACCTACCAAACCTGTGCATTTCTGAAAACTAGAGACCTAGGGGAATCCAAGATGGGGTGACTTGTGTGGCTCGGACCAGGTTCTGTTACCCAGAATCCTTTGCAAACCTCAAAATTTGGCTAAAAAAACACATGTTCCTCACATTTCTGTGGCAGAAAGTTCTGGAATCTGAGAAGAGCCACAAATGTCCTTCCACCCAGCGTTCCCCCACGTCTCCCGATACAAATGATACCTCACTTGTGTGGGTAGGCCTAGCGCCCGCGACAGGAAACGCCCCAAAGTGCTATGTGGACACAGCAAAATTTTTGAAGGAAAACAGAGGTGTTTTTTGCAAAGTGCCTACCTGTAGATTTTGGCCTGTAGCTCAGCCGCCACCTAGGGAATCCTACCAAACCTGTGCATTTCTGAAAACTAGAGACCTAGGGGAATCCAGGATGGGGTGACTTGTGTGGCTCGGACCAGGTTCTGTTACCCAGAATCCTTTGCAAACCTCAAAATTTGGCTAAAAAAACACATGTTCCTCAAATTTCTGTGGCAGAAAGTTCTGGAATCTGAGAGGAGCCCCAAATTTCCTTCCACCCAGCGTTCCCCCACGTCTCCCGATAAAAATGATACCTCACTTGTGTGGGTAGGCCTAGCGCCCGTGACAGGAAACGCCCCAAAGTGCAACGTGGACACAGCCAAATTTTTGAAGGAAAACCGAGGTGTTTTTTGCAAAGTGCCTACCTGTAGATTTTGGCCTGTAGCTCAGCCGCCACCTAGGGAAACCTACCAAACCTGTGCATTTCTGAAAACTAGAGACCTAGGGGAATCCAAGATGGGGTGACTTGTGTGGCTCGGACCAGGTTCTGTTACCCAGAATCCTTTGCAAACCTCAGAATTTGGCTAAAAAAGCACATGTTCCTCACATTTCTGTGGCAGAAAGTTCTGGAATCTGAGAGGAGCCACAAATTTCCTTCCACCCAGCGTTCCCCCATGTCTCCCGATAAAAATGATACCTCACTTGTGTGGGTAGGCCTAGCGCCCGCGACAGGAAACGCCCCAAAGCGCAACGTGGACACAGCCAAATTTTTGAAGGAAAACAGAGGTGTTTTTTGCAAAGTGCCTACCTGTAGATTTTGGCCTGTAGCTCAGCTGCCACCTAGGGAAACCTACCAAACCTGTGCATTTCAGAAAAACTGGAGACCTACGGGAATCCAAGATGGGGTGACTTGTGTGGCTCGGACCAGGTTCTGTTACCCAGAATCCTTAGCAAACCTTAAAATTTGTCTAAAAAAACACATGTTCCTCACATTTCTGTGGCAGAAAGTTCTGGAATCTGAGAGGAGCCACAAATTTCCTTCCACCCAGCGTTCCCCCACGTCTCCCGATAAAAATGATACCTCACTTGTGTGGGTAGGCCTAGCGCCCGCGACAGGAAACGCCCAAAAGTGCAACATGGACACAGCCAAATTTTTAAAGGAAAACAGAGGTGTTTTTTGCAAAGTGCCTACCTGTAGATTTTGGCCTGTAGCTCAGCCGCCACCTAGGGAAACCTACCAAACCTGTGCATTTCTGAAAACTAGAGACCTAGGAGAATCCAAGATGGGGTGACTTGTGTGGCTCGGACCAGGTTCTGTTACCCAGAATCCTTTGCAAACCTCAAAATTTGGCTAAAAAAAACACATGTTCCTCACATTTCTGTGGCAGAAAGTTCTGGAATCTGAGAGGAGCCACAAATTTCCTTCCACCCAGCGTTCCCCCACGTCTCCCGATAAAAATGATACCTCACTTGTGTGGGTAGGCCTAGCGCCCGCGACAGGAAACGCCCCAAAGCGCAACGTGGACACAGCCAAATTTTTGAAGGAAAACAGAGGTGTTTTTTGCAAAGTGCCTACCTGTAGATTTTGGCCTGTAGCTCAGCCGCCACCTAGGGAAACCTACCAAACCTGTGCATTTCTGAAAACTAGAGACCTAGGGGAATCCAAGATGGGGTGACTTGTGTGGCTCGGACCAGGTTCTGTTACCCAGAATCCTTTGCAAACCTCAACATTTTGCTAAAAAAACACATGTTCCTCACATTTCTGTGGCAGAAAGTTCTGGAATCTGAGAGGAGCCACAAATTTCCTTCCACCCAGCGTTCCCCCATGTCTCCCGATAAAAATGATACCTCAGTTGTGTGGGTAGGCCTAGCGGCTGCGACAGGAAACGCCCCAAAGCGCAACGTGGACACAGCCAAATTTTTGAAGGAAAACAGAGGTGTTTTTTGCAAAGTGCCTACCTGTAGATTTTGGCCTGTAGCTCAGCCGCCATCTAGGGAAACCTACCAAACCTGTGCATTTCTGAAAACTAGAGACCTAGGGGAATCCAAGATGGGGTGACTTGTGTGGCTCGGACCAGGTTCTGTTACCCAGAATCCTTTGCAAACCTCAAAATTTGGCTAAAAAAACACATGTTCCTCACATTTCTGTGGCAGAAAGTTCTGGAATCTGAGAAGAGCCACAAATGTCCTTCCACCCAGCGTTCCCCCACGTCTCCCGATACAAATGATACCTCACTTGTGTGGGTAGGCCTAGCGCCCGCGACAGGAAACGCCCCAAAGTGCTACGTGGACGCAGCAAAATTTTTGAAGGAAAACAGAGGTGTTTTTTGCAAAGTGCCTACCTGTAGATTTTGGCCTGTAGCTCAGCCGCCACCTAGGGAATCCTACCAAACCTGTGCATTTCTGAAAACTAGAGACCTAGGGGAATCCAGGATGGGGTGACTTGTGTGGCTCGGACCAGGTTCTGTTACCCAGAATCCTTTGCAAACCTCAAAATTTGGCTAAAAAAACACATGTTCCTCAAATTTCTGTGGCAGAAAGTTCTGGAATCTGAGAGGAGCCACAAATTTCCTTCCACCCAGCGTTCCCCCACGTCTCCCGATAAAAATGATACCTCACTTGTGTGGGTAGGCCTAGCGCCCGCGACAGGAAACGCCCCAAAGTGCAACGTGGACACAGCCAAATTTTTGAAGGAAAACAGAGGTGTTTTTTGCAAAGTGCCTACCTGTAGATTTTGGCCTGTAGCTCAGCCGCCACCTAGGGAAACCTACCAAACCTGTGCATTTCTGAAAACTAGAGACCTAGGGGAATCCAAGATGGGGTGAATTGTGTGGCTTGGACCAGGTTCTGTTACCCAGAATCCTTTGCAAACCTCAAAATTTGGCTAAAAAAACACATGTTCCTCACATTTCTGTGGCAGAAAGTTCTGGAATCTGAGAGGAGCCACAAATTTCCTTCCACCCAGCGTTCCCCCACGTCTCCCGATAAAAATGATACCTCACTTGTGTGGGTAGGCCTAGCGCCCGCGACAGGAAACGCCCCAAAGCGCAACGTGGACACAGCCTAATTTTTGAAGGAAAACAGAGGTGTTTTTTGCAAAGTGCCTACCTGTAGATTTTGGCCTGTAGCTCAGCCGCCACCTAGGGAAACCTACCAAACCTGTGCATTTCTGAAAACTAGAGACCTAGGGGAATCCAAGATGGGGTGACTTGTGTGGCTCGGACCATGTTCTGTTACCCAGAATCCTTTGCAAACCTCAGAATTTGGCTAAAAAAGCAAATGTTCCTCACATTTCTGTGGCAGAAAGTTCTGGAATCTGAGAGGAGCCACAAATTTACTTCCACCCAGCGTTCCCCCATGTCTCCCGATAAAAATGATACCTCACTTGTGTGGGTAGGCCTAGCGCCCGCGACAGGAAACGCCCCAAAGTGCAACGTGGACGCAGCCAAATTTTTGAAGGAAAACAGAGGTGTTTTTTGCAAAGTGCCTACCTGTAGATTTTGGCCTGTAGCTCAGCCGCCACCTTGGGAAACCTACCAAACCTGTGCATTTCTGAAAACTAGAGACCTAGGGGAATCCAAGATGGGGTGAATTGTGTGGCTTGGACCAGGTTCTGTTACCCAGAATCCTTTGCAAACCTCAAAATTTGGCTAAAAAAACACATGTTCCTCACATTTCTGTGGCAGAAAGTTCTGGAATCTGAGAGGAGCCACAAATTTCCTTCCACCCAGCGTTCCCCCACGTCTCCCGATAAAAATGATACCTCACTTGTGTGGGTAGGCCTAGCGCCCGCGACAGGAAACGCCCCAAAGCGCAACGTGGACACAGCCTAATTTTTGAAGGAAAACAGAGGTGTTTTTTGCAAAGTGCCTACCTGTAGATTTTGGCCTGTAGCTCAGCCGCCACCTAGGGAAACCTACCAAACCTGTGCATTTCTGAAAACTAGAGACCTAGGGGAATCCAAGATGGGGTGACTTGTGTGGCTCGGACCAGGTTCTGTTACCCAGAATCCTTTGCAAACCTCAGAATTTGGCTAAAAAAGCACATGTTCCTCACATTTCTGTGGCAGAAAGTTCTGGAATCTGAGAGGAGCCACAAATTTCCTTCCACCCAGCTTTCCCCCATGTCTCCCGATAAAAATGATACCTCACTTGTGTGGGTAGGCCTAGCGCCCGCGACAGGAAACGCCCCAAAGCGCAACGTGGACACAGCCAAATTTTTGAAGGAAAACAGAGGTGTTTTTTGCAAAGTGCCTACCTGTAGATTTTGGCCTGTAGCTCAGCTGCCACCTAGGGAAACCTACCAAACCTGTGCATTTCTGAAAAACTGGAGACCTACGGGAATCCAAGATGGGGTGACTTGTGTGGCTCAGACCAGGTTCTGTTACCCAGAATCCTTAGCAAACCTTAAAATTTGTCTAAAAAAACACATGTTCCTCACATTTCTGTGGCAGAAAGTTCTGGAATCTGAGAGGAGCCACAAATTTCCTTCCACCCAGCGTTCCCCCACGTCTCCCGATAAAAATGATACCTCACTTGTGTGGGTAGGCCTAGCGCCCGCGACAGGAAATGCCCCAAAGCGCAACGTGGACACAACCAAATTTTTGAAGGAAAACAGAGGTGTTTTTTGCAAAGTGCCTATCTGTAGATTTTGGCCTGTAGCTCAGCCGCCACCTAGGGAAACATACCAAACCTGTGCATTTCTGAAAACTAGAGACCTAGGGGAATCCAAGATGGGGTGACTTGTGTGTCTCGGACCAGGTTCTGTTACCCAGAATCCTTTGCAAACCTCAAAATTTGGCGAAAAAAACACATGTTCCTCACATTTCTGTGGCAGAAAGTTCTGGAATCTGAGAGGAGCCACAACTTTCCTTCCACCCAGCGTTCCCCTACGTCTCCCGATAAAAATGATACCTCACTTGTGTGGGTAGGCCTAGCGCCCGCGACAGGAAACGCCCAAAAGTGCAACATGGACACAGCCAAATTTTTTAAGGAAAACAGAGGTGTTTTTTGCAAAGTGCCTACCTGTAGATTTTGGCCTGTAGCTCAGCCGCCACCTAGGGAAACCTACCAAACCTGTGCATTTCTGAAAACTAGAGACCTAGGGGAATCCAAGATGGGGTGACTTGTGTGGCTCGGACCAGGTTCTGTTACCCAGAATCCTTTGCAAACCTCAAAATTTGGCTAAAAAAACACATGTTCCTCACATTTCTGTGGCAGAAAGTTCTGGAATCTGAGAGGAGCCACAAATTTCCTTCCATCCAGCGTTCCCCCACGTCTCCCGATAAAAATGATACCTCACTTGTGTGGGTAGGCCTAGCGCCCGCGACAGGAAACGCCCCAAAGCGCAACGTGGACACAGCCTAATTTTTGAAGGAAAACAGAGGTGTTTTTTGCAAAGTGCCTACCTGTAGATTTTGGCCTGTAGCTCAGCCGCCACCTAGGGAAACCTACCAAACCTGTGCATTTCTGAAAACTAGAGACCTAGGGGAATCCAAGATGGGGTGACTTGTGTGGCTCGGACCAGGTTCTGTTACCCAGAATCCTTTGCAAACCTCAGAATTTGGCTAAAAAAGCACATGTTCCTCACATTTCTGTGGCAGAAAGTTCTGGAATCTGAGAGGAGCCACAAATTTCCTTCCACCCAGCTTTCCCCCATGTCTCCCGATAAAAATGATACCTCACTTGTGTGGGTAGGCCTAGCGCCCGCGACAGGAAACGCCCCAAAGCGCAACGTGGACACAGCCAAATTTTTGAAGGAAAACAGAGGTGTTTTTTGCAAAGTGCCTACCTGTAGATTTTGGCCTGTAGCTCAGCTGCCACCTAGGGAAACCTACCAAACCTGTGCATTTCTGAAAAACTGGAGACCTACGGGAATCCAAGATGGGGTGACTTGTGTGGCTCAGACCAGGTTCTGTTACCCAGAATCCTTAGCAAACCTTAAAATTTGTCTAAAAAAACACATGTTCCTCACATTTCTGTGGCAGAAAGTTCTGGAATCTGAGAGGAGCCACAAATTTCCTTCCACCCAGCGTTCCCCCACGTCTCCCGATAAAAATGATACCTCACTTGTGTGGGTAGGCCTAGCGCCCGCGACAGGAAATGCCCCAAAGCGCAACGTGGACACAACCAAATTTTTGAAGGAAAACAGAGGTGTTTTTTGCAAAGTGCCTATCTGTAGATTTTGGCCTGTAGCTCAGCCGCCACCTAGGGAAACATACCAAACCTGTGCATTTCTGAAAACTAGAGACCTAGGGGAATCCAAGATGGGGTGACTTGTGTGTCTCGGACCAGGTTCTGTTACCCAGAATCCTTTGCAAACCTCAAAATTTGGCGAAAAAAACACATGTTCCTCACATTTCTGTGGCAGAAAGTTCTGGAATCTGAGAGGAGCCACAACTTTCCTTCCACCCAGCGTTCCCCTACGTCTCCCGATAAAAATGATACCTCACTTGTGTGGGTAGGCCTAGCGCCCGCGACAGGAAACGCCCAAAAGTGCAACATGGACACAGCCAAATTTTTTAAGGAAAACAGAGGTGTTTTTTGCAAAGTGCCTACCTGTAGATTTTGGCCTGTAGCTCAGCCGCCACCTAGGGAAACCTACCAAACCTGTGCATTTCTGAAAACTAGAGACCTAGGGGAATCCAAGATGGGGTGACTTGTGTGGCTCGGACCAGGTTCTGTTACCCAGAATCCTTTGCAAACCTCAAAATTTGGCTAAAAAAACACATGTTCCTCACATTTCTGTGGCAGAAAGTTCTGGAATCTGAGAGGAGCCACAAATTTCCTTCCACCCAGCTTTCCCCCATGTCTCCCGATAAAAATGATACCTCACTTGTGTGGGTAGGCCTAGCGCCCGCGACAGGAAACGCCCCAAAGCGCAACGTGGACACAGCCAAATTTTTGAAGGAAAACAGAGGTGTTTTTTGCAAAGTGCCTACCTGTAGATTTTGGCCTGTAGCTCAGCTGCCACCTAGGGAAACCTACCAAACCTGTGCATTTCTGAAAAACTGGAGACCTACGGGAATCCAAGATGGGGTGACTTGTGTGGCTCAGACCAGGTTCTGTTACCCAGAATCCTTAGCAAACCTTAAAATTTGTCTAAAAAAACACATGTTCCTCACATTTCTGTGGCAGAAAGTTCTGGAATCTGAGAGGAGCCACAAATTTCCTTCCACCCAGCGTTCCCCCACGTCTCCCGATAAAAATGATACCTCACTTGTGTGGGTAGGCCTAGCGCCGGCGACAGGAAACGCCCCAAAGCGCAACGTGGACACAGCCTAATTTTTGAAGGAAAACAGAGTTGTTTTTTGCAAAGTGCCTACCTGTAGATTTTGGCCTGTAGCTCAGCCGCCACCTAGGGAAACCTACCAAACCTGTGCATTTCTGAAAACTAGAGACCTAGGGGAATCCAAGATGGGGTGACTTGTGTGGCTCGGAGCAGGTTCTGTTACCCAGAATCCTTTGCAAACCTCAAAATTTTGCTAAAAAAACACATGTTCCTCACATTTCTGTGGCAGAAAGTTCTGGAATCTGAGAGGAGCCATAAATTTCCTTCCACCCAGCGTTCCCCCATGTCTCCCGATAAAAATGATACCTCAGTTGTGTGGGTAGGCCTAGCGGCTGCGACAGGAAACGCCCCAAAGCGCAACGTGGACACAGCCAAATTTTTGAAGGAAAACAGAGGTGTTTTGTGCAAAATGCCTACCTGTAGATTTTGGCCTGTAGATCAGCCGCCATCTAGGGAAACCTACCAAACCTGTGCATTTCTGAAAACTAAAGACCTAGGGGAATCCAAGATGGGGTGACTTGTGTGGCTCGGACCAGGTTCTGTTACCCAGAATCCTTTGCAAACCTCAAAATTTGGCTAAAAAAACACATGTTCCTCACATTTCTGTGGCAGAAAGTTCTGGAATCTGAGAAGAGCCACAAATGTCCTTCCACCCAGCGTTCCCGCACGTCTCCCGATACAAATGATACCTCACTTGTGTGGGTAGGCCTAGCGCCCGCGACAGGAAACGCCCCAAAGTGCTATGTGGACACAGCAAAATTTTTGAAGGAAAACAGAGGTGTTTTTTGCAAAGTGCCTACCTGTAGATTTTGGCCTGTAGCTCAGCCGCCACCTAGGGAATCCTACCAAACCTGTGCATTTCTGAAAACTAGAGACCTAGGGGAATCCAGGATGGGGTGACTTGTGTGGCTCGGACCAGGTTCTGTTACCCAGAATCCTTTGCAAACCTCAAAATTTGGCTAAAAAAACACATGTTCCTCACATTTCTGTGGCAGAAAGTTCTGGAATCTGAGAAGAGCCACAAATGTCCTTCCACCCAGCGTTCCCGCACGTCTCCCGATACAAATGATACCTCACTTGTGTGGGTAGGCCTAGCGCCCGCGACAGGAAACGCCCCAAAGTGCTATGTGGACACAGCAAAATTTTTGAAGGAAAACAGAGGTGTTTTTTGCAAAGTGCCTACCTGTAGATTTTGGCCTGTAGCTCAGCCGCCACCTAGGGAATCCTACCAAACCTGTGCATTTCTGAAAACTAGAGACCTAGGGGAATCCAGGATGGGGTGACTTGTGTGGCTCGGACCAGGTTCTGTTACCCAGAATCCTTTGCAAACCTCAAAATTTGGCTAAAAAAACACATGTTCCTCAAATTTCTGTGGCAGAAAGTTCTGGAATCTGAGAGGAGCCCCAAATTTCCTTCCACCCAGCGTTCCCCCACGTCTCCCGATAAAAATGATACCTCACTTGTGTGGGTAGGCCTAGCGCCCGTGACAGGAAACGCCCCAAAGTGCAACGTGGACACAGCCAAATTTTTGAAGGAAAACCGAGGTGTTTTTTGCAAAGTGCCTACCTGTAGATTTTGGCCTGTAGCTCAGCCGCCACCTAGGGAAACCTACCAAACCTGTGCATTTCTGAAAACTAGAGACCTAGGGGAATCCAAGATGGGGTGACTTGTGTGGCTCGGACCAGGTTCTGTTACCCAGAATCCTTTGCAAACCTCAGAATTTGGCTAAAAAAGCACATGTTCCTCACATTTCTGTGGCAGAAAGTTCTGGAATCTGAGAGGAGCCACAAATTTCCTTCCACCCAGCGTTCCCCCATGTCTCCCGATAAAAATGATACCTCACTTGTGTGGGTAGGCCTAGCGCCCGCGACAGGAAACGCCCCAAAGCGCAACGTGGACACAGCCAAATTTTTGAAGGAAAACAGAGGTGTTTTTTGCAAAGTGCCTACCTGTAGATTTTGGCCTGTAGCTCAGCTGCCACCTAGGGAAACCTACCAAACCTGTGCATTTCAGAAAAACTGGAGACCTACGGGAATCCAAGATGGGGTGACTTGTGTGGCTCGGACCAGGTTCTGTTACCCAGAATCCTTAGCAAACCTTAAAATTTGTCTAAAAAAACACATGTTCCTCACATTTCTGTGGCAGAAAGTTCTGGAATCTGAGAGGAGCCACAAATTTCCTTCCACCCAGCGTTCCCCCACGTCTCCCGATAAAAATGATACCTCACTTGTGTGGGTAGGCCTAGCGCCCGCGACAGGAAACGCCCAAAAGTGCAACATGGACACAGCCAAATTTTTAAAGGAAAACAGAGGTGTTTTTTGCAAAGTGCCTACCTGTAGATTTTGGCCTGTAGCTCAGCCGCCACCTAGGGAAACCTACCAAACCTGTGCATTTCTGAAAACTAGAGACCTAGGAGAATCCAAGATGGGGTGACTTGTGTGGCTCGGACCAGGTTCTGTTACCCAGAATCCTTTGCAAACCTCAAAATTTGGCTAAAAAAACACATGTTCCTCACATTTCTGTGGCAGAAAGTTCTGGAATCTGAGAGGAGCCACAAATTTCCTTCCACCCAGCGTTCCCCCACGTCTCCCGATAAAAATGATACCTCACTTGTGTGGGTAGGCCTATCGCCCGCGACAGGAAACGCCCCAAAGCGCAACGTGGACACAGCCAAATTTTTGAAGGAAAACAGAGGTGTTTTTTGCAAAGTGCCTACCTGTAGATTTTGGCCTGTAGCTCAGCCGCCACCTAGGGAAACCTACCAAACCTGTGCATTTCTGAAAACTAGAGACCTAGGGGAATCCAAGATGGGGTGACTTGTGTGGCTCGGACCAGGTTCTGTTACCCAGAATCCTTTGCAAACCTCAACATTTTGCTAAAAAAACACATGTTCCTCACATTTCTGTGGCAGAAAGTTCTGGAATCTGAGAGGAGCCACAAATTTCCTTCCACCCAGCGTTCCCCCATGTCTCCCGATAAAAATGATACCTCAGTTGTGTGGGTAGGCCTAGCGGCTGCGACAGGAAACGCCCCAAAGCGCAACGTGGACACAGCCAAATTTTTGAAGGAAAACAGAGGTGTTTTTTGCAAAGTGCCTACCTGTAGATTTTGGCCTGTAGCTCAGCCGCCATCTAGGGAAACCTACCAAACCTGTGCATTTCTGAAAACTAGAGACCTAGGGGAATCCAAGATGGGGTGACTTGTGTGGCTCGGACCAGGTTCTGTTACCCAGAATCCTTTGCAAACCTCAAAATTTGGCTAAAAAAACACATGTTCCTCACATTTCTGTGGCAGAAAGTTCTGGAATCTGAGAAGAGCCACAAATGTCCTTCCACCCAGCGTTCCCCCACGTCTCCCGATACAAATGATACCTCACTTGTGTGGGTAGGCCTAGCGCCCGCGACAGGAAACGCCCCAAAGTGCTACGTGGACGCAGCAAAATTTTTGAAGGAAAACAGAGGTGTTTTTTGCAAAGTGCCTACCTGTAGATTTTGGCCTGTAGCTCAGCCGCCACCTAGGGAATCCTACCAAACCTGTGCATTTCTGAAAACTAGAGACCTAGGGGAATCCAGGATGGGGTGACTTGTGTGGCTCGGACCAGGTTCTGTTACCCAGAATCCTTTGCAAACCTCAAAATTTGGCTAAAAAAACACATGTTCCTCAAATTTCTGTGGCAGAAAGTTCTGGAATCTGAGAGGAGCCACAAATTTCCTTCCACCCAGCGTTCCCCCACGTCTCCCGATAAAAATGATACCTCACTTGTGTGGGTAGGCCTAGCGCCCGCGACAGGAAACGCCCCAAAGTGCAACGTGGACACAGCCAAATTTTTGAAGGAAAACAGAGGTGTTTTTTGCAAAGTGCCTACCTGTAGATTTTGGCCTGTAGCTCAGCCGCCACCTAGGGAAACCTACCAAACCTGTGCATTTCTGAAAACTAGAGACCTAGGGGAATCCAAGATGGGGTGAATTGTGTGGCTTGGACCAGGTTCTGTTACCCAGAATCCTTTGCAAACCTCAAAATTTGGCTAAAAAAACACATGTTCCTCACATTTCTGTGGCAGAAAGTTCTGGAATCTGAGAGGAGCCACAAATTTCCTTCCACCCAGCGTTCCCCCACGTCTCCCGATAAAAATGATACCTCACTTGTGTGGGTAGGCCTAGCGCCCGCGACAGGAAACGCCCCAAAGCGCAACGTGGACACAGCCTAATTTTTGAAGGAAAACAGAGGTGTTTTTTGCAAAGTGCCTACCTGTAGATTTTGGCCTGTAGCTCAGCCGCCACCTAGGGAAACCTACCAAACCTGTGCATTTCTGAAAACTAGAGACCTAGGGGAATCCAAGATGGGGTGACTTGTGTGGCTCGGACCATGTTCTGTTACCCAGAATCCTTTGCAAACCTCAGAATTTGGCTAAAAAAGCAAATGTTCCTCACATTTCTGTGGCAGAAAGTTCTGGAATCTGAGAGGAGCCACAAATTTACTTCCACCCAGCGTTCCCCCATGTCTCCCGATAAAAATGATACCTCACTTGTGTGGGTAGGCCTAGCGCCCGCGACAGGAAACGCCCCAAAGTGCAACGTGGACGCAGCCAAATTTTTGAAGGAAAACAGAGGTGTTTTTTGCAAAGTGCCTACCTGTAGATTTTGGCCTGTAGCTCAGCCGCCACCTAGGGAAACCTACCAAACCTGTACATTTCTGAAAACTAGAGACCTAGGGGAATCCAAGATGGGGTGACTTGTGTGGCTCGGACCAGGTTCTGTTACCCAGAATCCTTTGCAAACCTCAGAATTTGGCTAAAAAAGCACATGTTCCTCACATTTCTGTGGCAGAAAGTTCTGGAATCTGAGAGGAGCCACACATTTCCTTCCACCCAGCGTTCCCCCATGTCTCCCGATAAAAATGATACCTCACTTGTGTGGGTAGGCCTAGCGCCCGCGACAGGAAACGCCCCAAAGCGCAACGTGGACACAGCCAAATTTTTTAAGGAAAACAGAGGTGTTTTTTGCAAAGTGCCTACCTGTAGATTTTGGCCTGTAGCTCAGCCGCCACCTTGGGAAACCTACCAAACCTGTGCATTTCTGAAAACTAGAGACCTAGGGGAATCCAAGATGGGGTGAATTGTGTGGCTTGGACCAGGTTCTGTTACCCAGAATCCTTTGCAAACCTCAAAATTTGGCTAAAAAAACACATGTTCCTCACATTTCTGTGGCAGAAAGTTCTGGAATCTGAGAGGAGCCACACATTTCCTTCCACCCAGCGTTCCCCCACGTCTCCCGATAAAAATGATACCTCACTTGTGTGGGTAGGCCTAGCGCCCGCGACAGGAAACGCCCCAAAGCGCAACGTGGACACAGCCTAATTTTTGAAGGAAAACAGAGGTGTTTTTTGCAAAGTGCCTACCTGTAGATTTTGGCCTGTAGCTCAGCCGCCACCTAGGGAAACCTACCAAACCTGTGCATTTCTGAAAACTAGAGACCTAGGGGAATCCAAGATGGGGTGACTTGTGTGGCTCGGACCAGGTTCTGTTACCCAGAATCCTTTGCAAACCTCAGAATTTGGCTAAAAAAGCACATGTTCCTCACATTTCTGTGGCAGAAAGTTCTGGAATCTGAGAGGAGCCACAAATTTCCTTCCACCCAGCTTTCCCCCATGTCTCCCGATAAAAATGATACCTCACTTGTGTGGGTAGGCCTAGCGCCCGCGACAGGAAACGCCCCAAAGCGCAACGTGGACACAGCCAAATTTTTGAAGGAAAACAGAGGTGTTTTTTGCAAAGTGCCTACCTGTAGATTTTGGCCTGTAGCTCAGCTGCCACCTAGGGAAACCTACCAAACCTGTGCATTTCTGAAAAACTGGAGACCTACGGGAATCCAAGATGGGGTGACTTGTGTGGCTCAGACCAGGTTCTGTTACCCAGAATCCTTAGCAAACCTTAAAATTTGTCTAAAAAAACACATGTTCCTCACATTTCTGTGGCAGAAAGTTCTGGAATCTGAGAGGAGCCACAAATTTCCTTCCACCCAGCGTTCCCCCACGTCTCCCGATAAAAATGATACCTCACTTGTGTGGGTAGGCCTAGCGCCCGCGACAGGAAATGCCCCAAAGCGCAACGTGGACACAACCAAATTTTTGAAGGAAAACAGAGGTGTTTTTTGCAAAGTGCCTATCTGTAGATTTTGGCCTGTAGCTCAGCCGCCACCTAGGGAAACATACCAAACCTGTGCATTTCTGAAAACTAGAGACCTAGGGGAATCCAAGATGGGGTGACTTGTGTGTCTCGGACCAGGTTCTGTTACCCAGAATCCTTTGCAAACCTCAAAATTTGGCGAAAAAAACACATGTTCCTCACATTTCTGTGGCAGAAAGTTCTGGAATCTGAGAGGAGCCACAACTTTCCTTCCACCCAGCGTTCCCCTACGTCTCCCGATAAAAATGATACCTCACTTGTGTGGGTAGGCCTAGCGCCCGCGACAGGAAACGCCCAAAAGTGCAACATGGACACAGCCAAATTTTTTAAGGAAAACAGAGGTGTTTTTTGCAAAGTGCCTACCTGTAGATTTTGGCCTGTAGCTCAGCCGCCACCTAGGGAAACCTACCAAACCTGTGCATTTCTGAAAACTAGAGACCTAGGGGAATCCAAGATGGGGTGACTTGTGTGGCTCGGACCAGGTTCTGTTACCCAGAATCCTTTGCAAACCTCAAAATTTGGCTAAAAAAACACATGTTCCTCACATTTCTGTGGCAGAAAGTTCTGGAATCTGAGAGGAGCCACAAATTTCCTTCCATCCAGCGTTCCCCCACGTCTCCCGATAAAAATGATACCTCACTTGTGTGGGTAGGCCTAGCGCCCGCGACAGGAAACGCCCCAAAGCGCAACGTGGACACAGCCTAATTTTTGAAGGAAAACAGAGGTGTTTTTTGCAAAGTGCCTACCTGTAGATTTTGGCCTGTAGCTCAGCCGCCACCTAGGGAAACCTACCAAACCTGTGCATTTCTGAAAACTAGAGACCTAGGGGAATCCAAGATGGGGTGACTTGTGTGGCTCGGACCAGGTTCTGTTACCCAGAATCCTTTGCAAACCTCAGAATTTGGCTAAAAAAGCACATGTTCCTCACATTTCTGTGGCAGAAAGTTCTGGAATCTGAGAGGAGCCACAAATTTCCTTCCACCCAGCTTTCCCCCATGTCTCCCGATAAAAATGATACCTCACTTGTGTGGGTAGGCCTAGCGCCCGCGACAGGAAACGCCCCAAAGCGCAACGTGGACACAGCCTAATTTTTGAAGGAAAACAGAGGTGTTTTTTGCAAAGTGCCTACCTGTAGATTTTGGCCTGTAGCTCAGCCGCCACCTAGGGAAACCTACCAAACCTGTGCATTTCTGAAAACTAGAGACCTAGGGGAATCCAAGATGGGGTGACTTGTGTGGCTCGGACCAGGTTCTGTTACCCAGAATCCTTTGCAAACCTCAGAATTTGGCTAAAAAAGCACATGTTCCTCACATTTCTGTGGCAGAAAGTTCTGGAATCTGAGAGGAGCCACAAATTTCCTTCCACCCAGCTTTCCCCCATGTCTCCCGATAAAAATGATACCTCACTTGTGTGGGTAGGCCTAGCGCCCGCGACAGGAAACGCCCCAAAGCGCAACGTGGACACAGCCAAATTTTTGAAGGAAAACAGAGGTGTTTTTTGCAAAGTGCCTACCTGTAGATTTTGGCCTGTAGCTCAGCTGCCACCTAGGGAAACCTACCAAACCTGTGCATTTCTGAAAAACTGGAGACCTACGGGAATCCAAGATGGGGTGACTTGTGTGGCTCAGACCAGGTTCTGTTACCCAGAATCCTTAGCAAACCTTAAAATTTGTCTAAAAAAACACATGTTCCTCACATTTCTGTGGCAGAAAGTTCTGGAATCTGAGAGGAGCCACAAATTTCCTTCCACCCAGCGTTCCCCCACGTCTCCCGATAAAAATGATACCTCACTTGTGTGGGTAGGCCTAGCGCCCGCGACAGGAAATGCCCCAAAGCGCAACGTGGACACAACCAAATTTTTGAAGGAAAACAGAGGTGTTTTTTGCAAAGTGCCTATCTGTAGATTTTGGCCTGTAGCTCAGCCGCCACCTAGGGAAACATACCAAACCTGTGCATTTCTGAAAACTAGAGACCTAGGGGAATCCAAGATGGGGTGACTTGTGTGTCTCGGACCAGGTTCTGTTACCCAGAATCCTTTGCAAACCTCAAAATTTGGCGAAAAAAACACATGTTCCTCACATTTCTGTGGCAGAAAGTTCTGGAATCTGAGAGGAGCCACAACTTTCCTTCCACCCAGCGTTCCCCTACGTCTCCCGATAAAAATGATACCTCACTTGTGTGGGTAGGCCTAGCGCCCGCGACAGGAAACGCCCAAAAGTGCAACATGGACACAGCCAAATTTTTTAAGGAAAACAGAGGTGTTTTTTGCAAAGTGCCTACCTGTAGATTTTGGCCTGTAGCTCAGCCGCCACCTAGGGAAACCTACCAAACCTGTGCATTTCTGAAAACTAGAGACCTAGGGGAATCCAAGATGGGGTGACTTGTGTGGCTCGGACCAGGTTCTGTTACCCAGAATCCTTTGCAAACCTCAAAATTTGGCTAAAAAAACACATGTTCCTCACATTTCTGTGGCAGAAAGTTCTGGAATCTGAGAGGAGCCACAAATTTCCTTCCACCCAGCGTTCCCCCACGTCTCCCGATAAAAATGATACCTCACTTGTGTGGGTAGGCCTAGCGCCCGCGACAGGAAACGCCCCAAAGCGCAACGTGGACACAGCCAAATTTTTGAAGGAAAACAGAGGTGTTTTTTGCAAAGTGCCTACCTGTAGATTTTGGCCTGTAGCTCAGCCGCCACCTAGGGAAACCTACCAAACCTGTGCATTTCTGAAAACTAGAGACCTAGGGGAATCCAAGATGGGGTGACTTGTGTGGCTCGGACCAGGTTCTGTTACCCAGAATCCTTTGCACACCTCAAAATTTTGCTAAAAAAACACATGTTCCTCACATTTCTGTGGCAGAAAGTTCTGGAATCTGAGAGGAGCCATAAATTTCCTTCCACCCAGCGTTCCCCCATGTCTCCCGATAAAAATGATACCTCAGTTGTGTGGGTAGGCCTAGCGGCTGCGACAGGAAACGCCCCAAAGCGCAACGTGGACACAGCCAAATTTTTGAAGGAAAACAGAGGTGTTTTTTGCAAAGTGCCTACCTGTAGATTTTGGCCTGTAGCTCAGCCGCCATATAGGGAAACCTACCAAACCTGTGCATTTCTGAAAACTAGAGACCTAGGGGAATCCAAGATGGGGTGACTTGTGTGGCTCGGACCAGGTTCTGTTACCCAGAATCCTTTGCAAACCTCAAAATTTGGCTAAAAAAACACATGTTCCTCACATTTCTGTGGCAGAAAGTTCTGGAATCTGAGAAGAGCCACAAATGTCCTTCCACCCAGCGTTCCCCCATGTCTCCCGATACAAATGATACCTCACTTGTGTGGGTAGGCCTAGCGCCCGCGACAGGAAACGCCCCAAAGTGCTACGTGGACACAGCAAAATTTTTGAAGGAAAACAGAGGTGTTTTTTGCAAAGTGCCTACCTGTAGATTTTGGCCTGTAGCTCAGCCGCCACCTAGGGAATCCTACCAAACCTGTGCATTTCTGAAAACTATAGACCTAGGGGAATCCAGGATGGGGTGACTTGTGTGGCTCGGACCAGGTTCTGTTACCCAGAATCCTTTGCAAACCTCAAAATTTGGCTAAAAAAACACATGTTCCTCAAATTTCTGTGGCAGAAAGTTCTGGAATCTGAGAGGAGCCACAAATTTCCTTCCACCCAGCGTTCCCCCACGTCTCCCGATAAAAATGATACCTCACTTGTGTGGGTAGGCCTAGCGCCCGCGACAGGAAACGCCCCAAAGTGCAACGTGGACACAGCCAAATTTTTGAAGGAAAACAGAGGTGTTTTTTGCAAAGTGCCTACCTGTAGATTTTGGCCTGTAGCTCAGCCGCCACCTAGGGAAACCTACCAAACCTGTGCATTTCTGAAAACTAGAGACCTAGGGGAATCAAAGATGGGGTGACTTGTGTGGCTCGGACCAGGTTCTGTTACCCAGAATCCTTTGCAAACCTCAGAATTTGGCTAAAAAAGCACATGTTCCTCATATTTCTGTGGCAGAAAGTTCTGGAATCTGAGAGGAGCCACAAATTTCCTTCCACCCAGCGTTCCCCCATGTCTCCCGATAAAAATGATACCTCACTTGTGTGGGTAGGCCTAGCGCCCGCGACAGGAAACGCCCCAAAGCGCAACGTGGACACAGCCAAATTTTTGAAGGAAAACAGAGGTGTTTTTTGCAAAGTGCCTACCTGTAGATTTTGGCCTGTAGCTCAGCTGCCACCTAGGGAAACCTACCAAACCTGTGCATTTCTGAAAAACTAGAGACCTACGGGAATCCAAGATGGGGTGACTTGTGCGGCTCGGACCAGGTTCTGTTACCCAGAATCCTTAGCAAACCTTAAAATTTGTCTAAAAAAACACATGTTCCTCACATTTCTGTGGCAGAAAGTTCTGGAATCTGAGAGGAGCAACAAATTTCCTTCCACCCAGCGTTCCCCCACGTCTCCCGATAAAAATGATACCTCACTTGTGTGGGTAGGCCTAGCGCCCGCGACAGGAAATGCCCCAAAGCGCAACGTGGACACAACCAAATTTTTGAAGGAAAACAGAGGTGTTTTTTGCAAAGTGCCTATCTGTAGATTTTGGCCTGTAGCTCAGCCGCCACCTAGGGAAACCTACCAAACCTGTGCATTTCTGAAAACTAGAGACCTAGGGGAATCCAAGATGGGGTGACTTGTGTGGCTCGGACCAGGTTCTGTTACCCAGAATCCTTTGCAAACCTCAAAATTTGGCGAAAAAAACACATGTTCCTCACATTTCTGTGGCAGAAAGTTCTGGAATCTGAGAGGAGCCACAACTTTCCTTCCACCCAGCGTTCCCCCACGTCTCCCGATAAAAATGATACCTCACTTGTGTGGGTAGGCCTAGCGCCCGCGACAGGAAACGCCCCAAAGTGCAACGTGGACACAGCCAAATTTTTGAAGGAAAACAGAGGTGTTTTTTGCAAAGTGCCTACCTGTAGATTTTGGCCTGTAGCTCAGCCGCCACCTAGGGAAACCTACCAAACCTGTGCATTTCTGAAAACTAGAGACCTAGGGGAATCCAAGATGGGGTGACTTGTGTGGCTGGGACCAGGTTCTGTTACCCAGAATCCTTTGCAAACCTCAAAATTCGGCTAAAAAAACACATGTTCCTCACATTTCTGTGTCAAAAAGTTCTGGAATCTGAGAGGAGCCACAAATGTCCTTCCACCCAGCGTTCCCCCACGTCTCCCGATAAAAATGATACCTCACTTGTGTGGGTAGGCATAGCGCCCGCGACAGGAAACGCCCCAAAGCGCAACGTGGACACAGCCAAATTTTTGAAGGAAAACAGAGGTGTTTTTTGCAAAGTGCCTACCTGTAGATTTTGGCCTGTAGCTCAGCCGCCACCTAGGGAAACCTACCAAACCTGTGCATTTCTGAAAACTAGAGACCTAGGGGAATCCAAGATGGGGTGACTTGTGTGGCTCGGACCAGGTTCTGTTACCCAGAATCCTTTGCAAACCTCAAAATTTGGCGAAAAAAACACATGTTCCTCACATTTCTGTGGCAGAAAGTTCTGGAATCTGAGAGGAGCCACAAATTTCCTTCCACCCAGCGTTCCCCCAGGTCTCCCGATAAAAATGATACCTCACTTGTGTGGGTAGGCCTAGCGCCCGCGACAGGAAACCCCCCAAAGCGCAACATGGACACAGCCAAATTTTTGAAGGAAAACAGAGGTGTTTTTTGCAAAGTGCCTACCTGTAGATTTTGGCCTGTAGCTCAGCCGCCACCTAGGGAAACCTACCAAACCTGTGCATTTCTGAAAACTAGAGACAAAGGGGAATCCAAGATGGGGTGACTTGTGTGTCTCGGACCAGGTTCTGTTACCCAGAATCCTTTGCAAACCTCAAAATTTGGCTAAAAAAACACATGTTCCTCACATTTCTGTGGCAGAAAGTTCTGGAATCTGAGAGGAGCCACAAATTTCCTTCCACCCAGTGTTCCCCCAAGTCTCCCGATAAAAATGATACCTCACTTGTGTGGGTAGGCCTAGCGCCCGCGACAGGAAACGCCCCAAAGCGCAACGTGGACACATCCAAATTTTTGAAGGAAAACAGAGGTGTTTTTTGCAAAGTGCCTACCTGTAGATTTTGGCCTGTAGCTCAGCCGCCACCTAGGGAAACCTACCAAACCTGTGCATTTCTGAAAACTAGAGACCTAGGGGAATCCAAGATGGGGTGACTTGTGTGGCTCGGACCAGGTTCTGTTACCCAGAATCCTTAGCAAACCTTAAAATTTGTCTAAAAAAACAAATGTTCCTCAATTTTCTGTGGCAGAAAGTTCTGGAATCTGAGAGGAGCCACAAATTTCCTTCCACCCAGCGTTCCCCCATGTCTCCCGATAAAAATGATACCTCAGTTGTGTGGGTAGGCCTAGCGCCCGCGACAGGAAACGCCCCAAAGCGCAACGTGGACACAGCCAATTTTTTGAAGGAAAACAGAGGTGTTTTTTGCAAAGTGCCTACCTGTAGATTTTGGCCTGTAGCTCAGCCGCCACCTAGGGAAACCTACCAAACCTGTGCATTTCTGAAAACTAGAGACCTAGGGGAATCCAAGATGGGGTGACTTGTGTGTCTCGGACCAGGTTCTGTTAGCCAGAATCCTTTGCAAACCTCAAAATTTGGTGAAAAAAACACATGTTCCTCACATTTCTGTGGCAGAAAGTTCTGGAATCTGAGAGGAGCCACAACTTACCTTCCACCCAGCCTTCCCCTACGTCTCCCGATAAAAATGATACCTCACTTGTGTGGGTAGGCCTAGCGCCCGCGACAGGAAACGCCCAAAAGTGCAACATGGACACAGCCAAATTTTTTAAGGAAAACAGAGGTGTTTTTTGCAAAGTGCCTACCTGTAGATTTTGGCCTGTAGCTCAGCCGCCACCTAGGGAAACCTACCAAACCTGTGCATTTCTGAAAACTAGAGACCTAGGGGAATCCAAGATGGGGTGACTTGTGTGGCTCGGACCAGGTTCTGTTACCCAGAATCCTTTGCAAACCCCAAAATTTGGCTAAAAAAACACATGTTCCTCACATTTCTGTGGCAGAAAGTTCTGGAATCTGAGAGGAGCCACAAATTTCCTTCCACCCAGCGTTCCCCCACGTCTCCCGATAAAAATGATACCTCACTTGTGTGGGTAGGCCTAGCGCCCGCGACAGGAAACACCCCAAAGCGCAACGTGGACACAGCCAAATTTTTTAAGGAAAACAGAGGTGTTTTTTGCAAAGTGCCTATCTGTAGATTTTGGCCTGTAGCTCAGCCGCCACCTAGGGAAACCTACCAAACATGTGCATTTCTGAAAACTAGAGACCTAGCGGAATCCAAGATGGGGTGACTTGTGTGGCTCGGACCAGGTTCTGTTACCCAGAATCCTTTGCAAACCTCAAAATTTGGCTAAAAAAACACATGTTCCTCACATTTCTGTGGCAGAAAGTTCTGGAATCTGAGAGGAGCCACAAATTTCCTTCCACCCAGCGTTTCCCCACGTCTCCCGATAAAAATGATACCTCACTTGTGTGGGTAGGCCTAGCGCCCGCGACAGGAAACGCCCCAAAGTGCAACGTGGACACAGCCAAATTTTTGAAGGAAAACAGAGGTGTTTTTTGCAAAGTGCCTACCTGTAGTTTTTGGCCTGTAGCTCAGCCGCCACCTAGGGAAACCTACCAAACCTGTACATTTCTGAAAACTAGAGACCTAGGGGAATCCAAGATGGGGTGACTTGTGTGGCTCGGACCAGGTTCTGTTACACAGAATCCTTTGCAAACCTCAGAATTTGGCTATAAAAGCACATGTTCCTCACATTTCTGTGGCAGAAAGTTCTGGAATCTGAGAGGAGCCACAAATTTCCTTCCACCCAGCGTTCCCCCATGTCTCCCGATAAAAATGATACCTCACTTGTGTGGGTAGGCCTAGCGCCCGCGACAGGAAACGCCCCAAAGCGCAACGTGGACACAGCCAAATTTTTGAAGGAAAACAGAGGTGTTTTTTGCAAAGTGCCTACCTGTAGATTTTGGCCTGCAGCTCAGCTGCCACCTAGGGAAACCTACCAAACCTGTGCATTTCTGAAAACTAGAGACCTAGGGGAATCCAAGATGGGGTGACTTGTGTGGCTCGGACCAGGTTCTGTTACCCAGAATCCTTAGCAAACCTTAAAATTTGTCTAAAAAAACACATGTTCCTCACATTTCTGTGGCAGAAAGTTCTGGAATCTGAGAGGAGCCACAAATTTCCTTCCACCCAGCGTTCCCCCACGTCTCCCGATAAAAATGATACCTCACTTGTGTGGGTAGGCCTAGCGCCCGCGACAGGAAACGCCCAAAAGTGCAACATGGACACAGCCAAATTTTTTAAGGAAAACAGAGGTGTTTTTTGCAAAGTGCCTACCTGTAGATTTTGGCCTGTAGCTCAGCCGCCACCTAGGGAAACCTACCAAACCTGTGCATTTCTGAAAACTAGAGACCTAGGGGAATCCAAGATGGGGTGACTTGTGCGGCTCGGACCAGGTTCTGTTACCCAGAATCCTTTGCAAACCTCAAAATTTGGCTAAAAAAACACATGTTCCTCACATTTCTGTGGCAGAAAGTTCTGGAATCTGAGAGGAGCCACAAATTTCCTTCCACCCAGCGTTCCCCCACGTCTCCCGATAAAAATGATACCTCACTTGTGTGGGTAGGCCTAGCGCCCGCGACAGGAAACGCCCCAAAGCGCAACGTGGACACAGCCAAATTTTTGAAGGAAAACAGAGGTGTTTTTTGCAAAGTGCCTACCTGTAGATTTTGGCCTGTAGCTCAGCCGCCACCTAGGGAAACCTACCAAACCTGTGCATTTCTGAAAACTAGAGACCTAGGGGAATCCAAGATGGGGTGACTTGTGTGTCTCGGACCAGGTTCTGTTACCCAGAATCCTTTGCAAACCTCAAAATTTGGCGAAAAAAACACATGTTCCTCACATTTCTGTGGCAGAAAGTTCTGGAATCTGAGAGGAGCCACAACTTTCCTTCCACCCAGCGTTCCCCTACGTCTCCCGATAAAAATGATACCTCACTTGTGTGGGTAGGCCTAGCGCCCGCGACAGGAAACGCCCAAAAGTGCAACATGGACACAGCCAAATTTGTTAAGGAAAACAGAGGTGTTTTTTGCAAAGTGCCTACCTGTAGATTTTGGCCTGTAGCTCAGCCGCCACCTAGGGAAACCTACCAAACCTGTGCATTTCTGAAAACTAGAGACCTAGGGGAATCCAAGATGGGGTGACTTGTGTGGCTCGGACCAGGTTCTGTTACCTAGAATCCTTTGCAAACCTCAAAATTTGGCTAAAAAAACACATGTTCCTCACATTTCTGTGGCAGAAAGTTCTGGAATCTGAGAGGAGCCACAAATTTCCTTCCACCCAGCGTTCCCCCACGTCTCCCGATAAAAATGATACCTCACTTGTGTGGGTAGGCCTAGCGCCCGCGACAGGAAACGCCCCAAAGTGCAACGTGGACACAGCCACATTTTTAAAGGAAAACAGAGGTGTTTTTTGCAAAGTGCCTACCTGTAGATTTTGGCCTGTAGCTCAGCCGCCACCTAGGGAAACCTACCAAACCTGTGCATTTCTGAAAACTAGAGACCTAGGGGAATCCAAGATGGGGTGACTTGTGTGGCTCGGACCAGGTTCTGTTACCCAGAATCCTTTGCAAACCTCAAAATTTGGCTAAAAAAACACATGTTCCTCACATTTCTGTGGCAGAAAGTTCTGGAATCTGAGAGGAGCCACAAATTTCCTTCCACCCAGCGTTCCCCCACGTCTCCCGATAAAAATGATACCTCACTTGTGTGGGTAGGCCTAGCGCCCGCGACAGGAAACGCCCCAAAGCGCAACTTGGACACAGCCTAATTTTTGAAGGAAAACAGAGGTGTTTTTTGCAAAGTGCCTACCTGTAGATTTTGGCCTGTAGCTCAGCCGCCACCTAGGGAAACCTACCAAACCTGTGCATTTCTGAAAACTAGAGACCTAGGGGAATCCAAGATGGGGTGACTTGTGTGGCTCGGACCAGGTTCTGTTACCCAGAATCCTTTGCAAACCTCAAAATTTTGCTAAAAAAACACATGTTCCTCACATTTCTGTGGCAGAAAGTTCAGGAATCTGAGAGGAGCCATAAATTTCCTTCCACCCAGCGTTCCCCCATGTCTCCCGATAAAAATGATACCTCAGTTGTGTGGGTAGGCCTAGCGGCTGCGACAGGAAACGCCCCAAAGCGCAACGTGGACACAGCCACATTTTTGAAGGAAAACAGAGGTGTTTTTTGCAAAATGCCTACCTGTAGATTTTGGCCTGTAGCTCAGCCGCCATCTAGGGAAACCTACCAAACCTGTGCATTTCTGAAAACTAGAGACCTAGGGGAATCCAAGATGGGGTGACTTGTGTGGCTCGGACCAGGTTCTGTTACCCAGAATCCTTTGCAAACCTCAAAATTTGGCTAAAAAAACACATGTTCCTCACATTTCTGTGGCAGAAAGTTCTGGAATCTGAGAAGAGCCACAAATGTCCTTCCACCCAGCGTTCCCCCACGTCTCCCGATAAAAATGATACCTCACTTGTGTGGGTAGGCCTAGCGCCCGCGACAGGAAACGCCCCAAAGTGCAACGTGGACACAGCCAAATTTTTGAAGGAAAACAGAGGTGTTTTTTGCAAAGTGCCTACCTGTAGATTTTGGCCTGTAGCTCAGCCGCCACCTAGGAAAACCTACCAAACCTGTGCATTTCTGAAAACTAGAGACCTAGGGGAATCCAGGATGGGGTGACTTGTGTGGCTGGGACCAGGTTCTGTTACCCAGAATCCTTTGCAAACCTCAAAATTTGGCTAAAAAAACACATGTTCCTCACATTTCTGTGGCAGAAAGTTCTGGAATCTGAGAGGAGCCACAAATTTCCTTCCACCCAGCGTTCCCCCACGTCTCCCGATAAAAATGATACCTCACTTGTGTGGGTAGGCCTAGCGCCCGCGACAGGAAACGCCCCAAAGTGCAACGTGGACACATCCAAATTTTTGAAGGAAAACAGAGGTGTTTTTTGCAAAGTGCCTACCTGTAGATTTTGGCCTGTAGCTCAGCCGCCACCTAGGGAAACCTACCAAACCTGTGCATTTCTGAAAACTAGAGACCTAGGGGAATCCAAGATGGGGTGACTTGTGTGGCTCGGACCAGGTTCTGTTACCCAGAATCCTTTGCAAACCTCAGAATTTGGCTAAAAAAGCACATGTTCCTCACATTTCTGTGGCAGAAAGTTCTGGAATCTGAGAGGAGCCACAAATTTCCTTCCACCCAGCGTTCCCCCATGTCTCCCAATAAAAATGATACCTCAGTTGTGTGGGTAGGCCTAGCGCCCGCGACAGGAAACGCCCCAAAGCGCAACGTGGACACAGTCAAATTTTTTAAGGAAAACAGAGGTGTTTTTTGCAAAGTGCCTACCTGTAGATTTTGGCCTGTAGCTCAGCTGCCACCTAGGGAAACCTACCAAACCTGTGCATTTCTGAAAAACTGGAGACCTACGGGAATCCAAGATGGGGTGACTTGTGTGGCTCGGACCAGGTTCTGTTACCCAGAATCCTTATCAAACCTTAAAATTTGTCTAAAAAAACACATGTTCCTCACATTTCTGTGGCAGAAAGTTCTGGAATCTGAGAGGAGCCACAAATTTCCTTCCACCCAGCGTTCCCCCACGTCTCCCGATAAAAATGATACCTCACTTGTGTGGGTAGGCCTAGCGCCCGCGACAGGAAATGCCCCAAAGCGCAACGTGGACACAATCAAATTTTTGAAGGAAAACAGAGGTGTTTTTTGCAAAGTGCCTATCTGTAGATTTTGGCCTGTAGCTCAGCCGCCACCTAGGGAAACCTACCAAACCTGTGCATTTCTGAAAACTAGAGACCTACGGGAATCCAAGATGGGGTGACTTGTGTGTCTCGGACCAGGTTCTGTTACCCAGAATCCTTTGCAAACCTCAAAATTTGGCGAAAAAAACACATGTTCCTCACATTTCTGTGGCAGAATGTTCTGGAATCTGAGAGGAGCCACAACTTTCCTTCCACCCAGCGTTCCCCTACGTCTCCCGATAAAAATGATACCTCACTTGTGTGGGTAGGCCTAGCGCCCGCGACAGAAAACGCCCAAAAGTGCAACATGGACACAGCCACATTTTTTAAGGAAAACAGAGGTGTTTTTTGCAAAGTGCCTACCTGTAGATTTTGGCCTGTAGCTCAGCCGCCACCTAGGGAAACCTACCAAACCTGTGCATTTCTGAAAACTAGAGACCTAGGGGAATCCAAGATGGGGTGACTTGTGTGGCTCGGACCAGGTTCTGTTACCCAGAATCCTTTGCAAACCTCAAAATTTGGCTAAAAAAACACATGTTCCTCACATTTCTGTGGCAGAAAGTTCTGGAATCTGAGAGGAGCCACAAATTTCCTTCCACCCAGCGTTCCCCCACGTCTCCCGATAAAAATGATACCTCACTTGTGTGGGTAGGCCTAGCGCCCGCGACAGGAAACGCCCCAAAGCGCAACGTGGACACAGCCAAATTTTTGAAGGAAAACAGAGGTGTTTTTTGCAAAGTGCCTACCTGTAGATTTTGGCCTGTAGCTCAGTCGCCACCTAGGGAAACCTACCAAACCTGTGCATTTCTGAAAACTAGAGACCTAGGGGAATCCAAGATGGGGTGACTTGTGTGGCTCGGACCAGGTTCTGTTACCCAGAATCCTTTGCAAACCTCAAAATTTTGCTAAAAAAACACATGTTCCTCACATTTCTGTGGCAGAAAGTTCTGGAATCTGAGAGGAGCCACAAATTTCCTTCCACCCAGCGTTCCCCCACGTCTCCCGATAAAAATGATACCTCACTTGTGTGGGTAGGCCTAGCGCCCGCGACAGGAAACGCCCCAAAGTGCAACGTGGACACAGCCAAATTTTTGAAGGAAAACAGAGGTGTTTTTTGCAAAGTGCCTACCTGTAGATTTTGGCCTGTAGCTCAGCTGCCACCTAGGGAAACCTACCAAACCTGTGCATTTCTGAAAAACTAGAGACCTACGGGAATCCAAGATGGGGTGACTTGTGTGGCTCGGACCAGGTTCTGTTACCCAGAATCCTTAGCAAACCTTAAAATTTGTCTAAAAAAACACATGTTCCTCACATTTCTGTGGCAGAAAGTTCTGGAATCTGAGAGGAGCAACAAATTTCCTTCCACCCAGCGTTCCCCCACGTCTCCTGATAAAAATGATACCTCACTTGTGTGGGTAGGCCTAGCGCCCGCGACAGGAAATGCCCCAAAGCGCAACGTGGACACAACCAAATTTTTGAATGAAAACAGAGGTGTTTTTTGCAAAGTGCCTATCTGTAGATTTTGGCCTGTAGCTCAGCCGCCACCTAGGGAAACCTACCAAACCTGTGCATTTCTGAAAACTAGAGACCTAGGGGAATCCAAGATGGGGTGACTTGTGTGGCTCGGACCAGGTTCTGTTACCCAGAATCCTTTGCAAACCTCAAAATTTGGCTAAAAAAACACATGTTCCTCACATTTCTGTGGCAGAAAGTTCTGGAATCTGAGAGGAGAAACAAATTTCCTTCCACCCAGCGTTCCCCCACGTCTCCCGATAAAAATGATACCTCACTTGTGTGGGTAGGCCTAGCGCCCGCGACAGGAAACGCCCCAAAGTGCAACGTGGACACAGCCAAATTTTTGAAGGAAAACAGAGGTGTTTTTTGCAAAGTGCCTACCTGTAGATTTTGGCCTGTAGCTCAGCCGCCACCTAGGGAAACCTACCAAACCTGTGCATTTCTGAAAACTAGAGACCTAGGGGAATCCAAGATGGGGTGACTTGTGTGGCTGGGACCAGGTTCTGTTACCCAGAATCCTTTGCAAACCTCAAAATTTGGCTAAAAAACCACATGTTCCTCACATTTCTGTGGCAGAAAGTTCTGGAATCTGAGAGGAGCCACAAATTTCCTTCCACCCAGCGTTCCCCCACGTCTCCCGATAAAAATGATACCTCACTTGTGTGGGTAGGCCTAGCGCCCGCGACAGGAAACGCCCCAAAGTGCAACGTGGACACATCCAAATTTTTGAAGGAAAACAGAGGTGTTTTTTGCAAAGTGCCTACCTGTAGATTTTGGCCTGTAGCTCAGCCGCCACCTAGGGAAACCTACCAAACCTGTGCATTTCTGAAAACTAGAGACCTAGGGGAATCCAAGATGGGGTGACTTGTGTGGCTCGGACCAGGTTCTGTTACCCAGAATCCTTTGCAAACCTCAGAATTTGGCTAAAAAAGCACATGTTCCTCACATTTCTGTGGCAGAAAGTTCTGGAATCTGAGAGGAGCCACAAATTTCCTTCCACCCAGCGTTCCCCCATGTCTCCCGATAAAAATGATACCTCAGTTGTGTGGGTAGGCCTAGCGCCCGCGACAGGAAACGCCCCAAAGCGCAACGTGGACACAGTCAAATTTTTTAAGGAAAACAGAGGTGTTTTTTGCAAAGTGCCTACCTGTAGATTTTGGCCTGTAGCTCAGCTGCCACCTAGGGAAACCTACCAAACCTGTGCATTTCTGAAAAACTGGAGACCTACGGGAATCCAAGATGGGGTGACTTGTGTGGCTCGGACCAGGTTCTGTTACCCAGAATCCTTATCAAACCTTAAAATTTGTCTAAAAAAACACATGTTCCTCACATTTCTGTGGCAGAAAGTTCTGGAATCTGAGAGGAGCCACAAATTTCCTTCCACCCAGCGTTCCCCCACGTCTCCCGATAAAAATGATACCTCACTTGTGTGGGTAGGCCTAGCGCCCGCGACAGGAAATGCCCCAAAGCGCAACGTGGACACAATCAAATTTTTGAAGGAAAACAGAGGTGTTTTTTGCAAAGTGCCTATCTGTAGATTTTGGCCTGTAGCTCAGCCGCCACCTAGGGAAACCTACCAAACCTGTGCATTTCTGAAAACTAGAGACCTACGGGAATCCAAGATGGGGTGACTTGTGTGTCTCGGACCAGGTTCTGTTACCCAGAATCCTTTGCAAACCTCAAAATTTGGCGAAAAAAACACATGTTCCTCACATTTCTGTGGCAGAATGTTCTGGAATCTGAGAGGAGCCACAACTTTCCTTCCACCCAGCGTTCCCCTACGTCTCCCGATAAAAATGATACCTCACTTGTGTGGGTAGGCCTAGCGCCCGCGACAGGAAACGCCCAAAAGTGCAACATGGACACAGCCAAATTTTTTAAGGAAAACAGAGGTGTTTTTTGCAAAGTGCCTACCTGTAGATTTTGGCCTGTAGCTCAGCCGCCACCTAGGGAAACCTACCAAACCTGTGCATTTCTGAAAACTAGAGACCTAGGGGAATCCAAGATGGGGTGACTTGTGTGGCTCGGACCAGGTTCTGTTACCCAGAATCCTTTGCAAACCTCAAAATTTGGCTAAAAAAACACATGTTCCTCACATTTCTGTGGCAGAAAGTTCTGGAATCTGAGAGGAGCCACAAATTTCCTTCCACCCAGCGTTCCCCCACGTCTCCCGATAAAAATGATACCTCACTTGTGTGGGTAGGCCTAGCGCCCGCGACAGGAAACGCCCCAAAGCGCAACGTGGACACAGCCAAATTTTTGAAGGAAAACAGAGGTGTTTTTTGCAAAGTGCCTACCTGTAGATTTTGGCCTGTAGCTCAGTCGCCACCTAGGGAAACCTACCAAACCTGTGCATTTCTGAAAACTAGAGACCTAGGGGAATCCAAGATGGGGTGACTTGTGTGGCTCGGACCAGGTTCTGTTACCCAGAATCCTTTGCAAACCTCAAAATTTTGCTAAAAAAACACATGTTCCTCACATTTCTGTGGCAGAAAGTTCTGGAATCTGAGAGGAGCCACAAATTTCCTTCCACCCAGCGTTCCCCCACGTCTCCCGATAAAAATGATACCTCACTTGTGTGGGTAGGCCTAGCGCCCGCGACAGGAAACGCCCCAAAGTGCAACGTGGACACAGCCAAATTTTTGAAGGAAAACAGAGGTGTTTTTTGCAAAGTGCCTACCTGTAGATTTTGGCCTGTAGCTCAGCTGCCACCTAGGGAAACCTACCAAACCTGTGCATTTCTGAAAAACTAGAGACCTACGGGAATCCAAGATGGGGTGACTTGTGTGGCTCGGACCAGGTTCTGTTACCCAGAATCCTTAGCAAACCTTAAAATTTGTCTAAAAAAACACATGTTCCTCACATTTCTGTGGCAGAAAGTTCTGGAATCTGAGAGGAGCAACAAATTTCCTTCCACCCAGCGTTCCCCCACGTCTCCTGATAAAAATGATACCTCACTTGTGTGGGTAGGCCTAGCGCCCGCGACAGGAAATGCCCCAAAGCGCAACGTGGACACAACCAAATTTTTGAATGAAAACAGAGGTGTTTTTTGCAAAGTGCCTATCTGTAGATTTTGGCCTGTAGCTCAGCCGCCACCTAGGGAAACCTACCAAACCTGTGCATTTCTGAAAACTAGAGACCTAGGGGAATCCAAGATGGGGTGACTTGTGTGGCTCGGACCAGGTTCTGTTACCCAGAATCCTTTGCAAACCTCAAAATTTGGCTAAAAAAACACATGTTCCTCACATTTCTGTGGCAGAAAGTTCTGGAATCTGAGAGGAGAAACAAATTTCCTTCCACCCAGCGTTCCCCCACGTCTCCCGATAAAAATGATACCTCACTTGTGTGGGTAGGCCTAGCGCCCGCGACAGGAAACGCCCCAAAGTGCAACGTGGACACAGCCAAATTTTTGAAGGAAAACAGAGGTGTTTTTTGCAAAGTGCCTACCTGTAGATTTTGGCCTGTAGCTCAGCCGCCACCTAGGGAAACCTACCAAACCTGTGCATTTCTGAAAACTAGAGACCTAGGGGAATCCAAGATGGGGTGACTTGTGTGGCTGGGACCAGGTTCTGTTACCCAGAATCCTTTGCAAACCTCAAAATTTGGCTAAAAAACCACATGTTCCTCACATTTCTGTGGCAGAAAGTTCTGGAATCTGAGAGGAGCCACAAATTTCCTTCCACCCAGCGTTCCCCCACGTCTCCCGATAAAAATGATACCTCACTTGTGTGGGTAGGCCTAGCGCCCGCGACAGGAAACGCCCCAAAGTGCAACGTGGACACAGCCAAATTTTTGAAGGAAAACAGAGGTGTTTTTTGCAAAGTGCCTACCTGTAGATTTTGGCCTGTAGCTCAGCCGCCACCTAGGGAAACCTACCAAACCTGTACATTTCTGAAAACTAGAGACCTAGGGGAATCCAAGATGGGGTGACTTGTGTGGCTCGGACCAGGTTCTGTTACACAGAATCCTTTGCAAACCTCAGAATTTGGCTAAAAAAGCACATGTTCCTCACATTTCTGTGGCAGAAAGTTCTGGAATCTGAGAGGAGCCACAAATTTCCTTCCACCCAGCGTTCCCCCATGTCTCCCGATAAAAATGATACCTCACTTGTGTGGGTAGGCCTAGCGCCCGTGACAGGAAACGCCCCAAAGCGCAACGTGGACACAGCCAAATTTTTGAAGGAAAACAGAGGTGTTTTTTGCAAAGTGCCTACCTGTAGATTTTGGCCTGTAGCTCAGCCGCCACCTAGGGAAACCTACCAAACCTGTGCATTTCTGAAAACTAGAGACCTAGGGGAATCCAAGATGGGGTGACTTGTGTGGCTCGGACCAGGTTCTGTTACCCAGAATCCTTTGCAAACCTCAAAATTTGGCTAAAAAAACACATGTTCCTCACATTTCTGTGGCAGAAAGTTCTGGAATCTGAGAGGAGCCGCAAATTTCCTTCCACCCAGCGTTCCCCCACGTCTCCCGATAAAAATGATACCTCACTTGTGTGGGTAGGCCTAGCGCCCGCGACAGGAAACGCCCCAAAGCGCAACTTGGACACAGCCTAATTTTTGAAGGAAAACAGAGGTGTTTTTTGCAAAGTGCCTACCTGTAGATTTTGGCCTGTAGCTCAGCCGCCACCTAGGGAAACCTACCAAACCTGTGCATTTCTGAAAACTAGAGACCTAGGGGAATCCAAGATGGGGTGACTTGTGTGGCTCGGACCAGGTTCTGTTACCCAGAATCCTTTGCAAACCTCAAAATTTGGCGAAAAAAACACATGTTCCTCACATTTCTGTGGCAGAAAGTTCAGGAATCTGAGAGGAGCCATTAATTTCCTTCCACCCAGCGTTCCCCCATGTCTCCCGATAAAAATGATACCTCAGTTGTGTGGGTAGGCCTAGCGGCTGCGACAGGAAACGCCCCAAAGCGCAACGTGGACACAGCCAAATTTTTGAAGGAAAACAGAGGTGTTTTTTGCAAAATGCCTACCTGTAGATTTTGGCCTGTAGCTCAGCCGCCATCTAGGGAAACCTACCAAACCTGTGCATTTCTGAAAACTAGAGACCTAGGGGAATCCAAGATGGGGTGACTTGTGTGGCTCGGACCAGGTTCTGTTACCCAGAATCCTTTGCAAACCTCAAAATTTGGCTAAAAAAACACATGTTCCTCACATTTCTGTGGCAGAAAGTTCTGGAATCTGAGAAGAGCCACAAATGTCCTTCCACCCAGCGTTCCCCCAGGTCTCCCGATACAAATGATACCTCACTTGTGTGGGTAGGCCTAGCGCCCGCAACAGGAAACGCCCCAAAGTGCTATGTGGACACAGCAAAATTTTTGAAGGAAAACAGAGGTGTTTTTTGCAAAGTGCCTACCTGTAGATTTTGGCCTGTAGCTCAGCCGCCACCTAGGGAATCCTACCAAACCTGTGCATTTCTGAAAACTAGAGACCTAGGGGAATCCAGGATGGGGTGACTTGTGTGGCTCGGACCAGGTTCTGTTACCCAGAATCCTTTGCAAACCTCAAAATTTGGCTAAAAAAACACATGTTCCTCAAATTTCTGTGGCAGAAAGTTCTGGAATCTGAGAGGAGCCACAAATTTCCTTCCACCCAGCGTTCCCCCACGTCTCCCGATAAAAATGATACCTCACTTGTGTGGGTAGGCCTAGCGCCCGCGACAGGAAACGCCCCAAAGTGCAACGTGGACACATCCAAATTTTTGAAGGAAAACAGAGGTGTTTTTTGCAAAGTGCCTACCTGTAGATTTTGGCCTGTAGCTCAGCCGCCACCTAGGGAAACCTACCAAACCTGTGCATTTCTGAAAACTAGAGACCTAGGGGAATCCAAGATGGGGTGACTTGTGTGGCTCGGACCAGGTTCTGTTACCCAGAATCCTTTGCAAACCTCAGAATTTGGCTAAAAAAGCACATGTTCCTCACATTTCTGTGGCAGAAAGTTCTGGAATCTGAGAGGAGCCACAAATTTCCTTCCACCCAGCGTTCCCCCATGTCTCCCGATAAAAATGATACCTCAGTTGTGTGGGTAGGCCTAGCGCCCGCGACAGGAAACGCCCCAAAGCGCAACGTGGACACAGTCACATTTTTTAAGGAAAACAGAGGTGTTTTTTGCAAAGTGCCTACCTGTAGATTTTGGCCTGTAGCTCAGCTGCCACCTAGGGAAACCTACCAAACCTGTGCATTTCTGAAAAACTGGAGACCTACGGGAATCCAAGATGGGGTGACTTGTGTGGCTCGGACCAGGTTCTGTTACCCAGAATCCTTATCAAACCTTAAAATTTGTCTAAAAAAACACATGTTCCTCACATTTCTGTGGCAGAAAGTTCTGGAATCTGAGAGGAGCCACAAATTTCCTTCCACCCAGCGTTCCCCCACGTCTCCCGATAAAAATGATACCTCACTTGTGTGGGTAGGCCTAGCGCCCGCGACAGGAAATGCCCCAAAGCGCAACGTGGACACAACCAAATTTTTGAAGGAAAACAGAGGTGTTTTTTGCAAAGTGCCTATCTGTAGATTTTGGCCTGTAGCTCAGCCGCCACCTAGGGAAACCTACCAAACCTGTGCATTTCTGAAAACTAGAGACCTAGGGGAATCCAAGATGGGGTGACTTGTGTGTCTCGGACCAGGTTCTGTTACCCAGAATCCTTTGCAAACCTCAAAATTTGGCGAAAAAAACACATGTTCCTCACATTTCTGTGGCAGAATGTTCTGGAATCTGAGAGGAGCCACAACTTTCCTTCCACCCAGCGTTCCCCTACGTCTCCCGATAAAAATGATACCTCACTTGTGTGGGTAGGCCTAGCGCCCGCGACAGGAAACGCCCAAAAGTGCAACATGGACACAGCCAAATTTTTTAAGGAAAACAGAGGTGTTTTTTGCAAAGTGCCTACCTGTAGATTTTGGCCTGTAGCTCAGCCGCCACCTAGGGAAACCTACCAAACCTGTGCATTTCTGAAAACTAGAGACCTAGGGGAATCCAAGATGGGGTGACTTGTGTGGCTTGGACCAGGTTCTGTTACCCAGAATCCTTTGCAAACCTCAAAATTTGGCTAAAAAAACACATGTTCCTCACATTTCTGTGGCAGAAAGTTCTGGAATCTGAGAGGAGCCACAAATTTCCTTCCACCCAGCGTTCCCCCACGTCTCCCGATAAAAATGATACCTCACTTGTGTGGGTAGGCCTAGCGCCCGCGACAGGAAACGCCCCAAAGCGCAACGTGGACACAGCCAAATTTTTGAAGGAAAAAAGAGGTGTTTTTTGCAAAGTGCCTACCTGTAGATTTTGGCCTGTAGCTCAGCCGCCACCTAGGGAAACCTACCAAACCTGTGCATTTCTGAAAACTAGAGACCTAGGGGAATCCAAGATGGGGTGACTTGTGTGGCTCGGACCAGGTTCTGTTACCCAGAATCCTTTGCAAACCTCAAAATTTTGCTAAAAAAACACATGTTCCTCACATTTCTGTGGCAGAAAGTTCTGGAATCTGAGAGGAGCCACAAATTTCCTTCCACCCAGCGTTCCCCCACGTCTCCCGATAAAAATGATACCTCACTTGTGTGGGTAGGCCTAGCGCCCGCGACAGGAAACGCCCCAAAGTGCAACGTGGACACAGCCAAATTTTTGAAGGAAAACAGAGGTGTTTTTTGCAAAGTGCCTACCTGTAGATTTTGGCCTGTAGCTCAGTCGCCACCTAGGGAAACCTACCAAACCTGTGCATTTCTGAAAACTAGAGACCTAGGGGAATCAAAGATGGGGTGACTTGTGTGGCTCGGACCATGTTCTGTTACCCAGAATCCTTTGCAAACCTCAAAATTTGGCTAAAAAAACACATGTTCCTCACATTTCTGTGGCAGAAAGTTCTGGAATCTGAGAGGAGAAACAAATTTCCTTCCACCCAGCGTTCCCCCACGTCTCCCGATAAAAATGATACCTCACTTGTGTGGGTAGGCCTAGCGCCCGCGACAGGAAACGCCCCAAAGTGCAACGTGGACACAGCCAAATTTTTGAAGGAAAACAGAGGTGTTTTTTGCAAAGTGCCTACCTGTAGATTTTGGCCTGTAGCTCAGCCGCCACCTAGGGAAACCTACCAAACCTGTGCATTTCTGAAAACTAGAGACCTAGGGGAATCCAAGATGGGGTGACTTGTGTGGCTCGGACCAGGTTCTGTTACCCAGAATCCTTTGCAAACCTCAAAATTTGGCTAAAAAAACACATGTTCCTCACATTTCTGTGGCAGAAAGTTCTGGAATCTGAGAGGAGCCACAAATTTCCTTCCACCCAGCGTTCCCCCACGTCTCCCGATAAAAATGATACCTCACTTGTGTGGGTAGGCCTAGCGCCCGCGACAGGAAACGCCCCAAAGTGCAACGTGGACACAGCCAAATTTTTGAAGGAAAACAGAGGTGTTTTTTGCAAAGTGCCTACCTGTAGATTTTGGCCTGTAGCTCAGCCGCCACCTAGGGAAACCTACCAAACCTGTGCATTTCTGAAAACTAGAGACCTAGGGGAATCCAAGATGGGGTGACTTGTGTGGCTGGGACCAGGTTCTGTTACCCAGAATCCTTTGAAAACCTCAAAATTTGGCTAAAAAACCACATGTTCCTCACATTTCTGTGGCAAAAAGTTCTGGAATCTGAGAGGAGCCACAAATTTCCTTCCACCCAGCGTTCCCCCATGTCTCCCGATAAAAATGATACCTCACTTGTGTGGGTAGGCATAGCGCCCGCGACAGGAAACGCCCCAAAGCGCAACGTGGACACAGCCAAATTTTTGAAGGAAAACAGAGGTGTTTTTTACAAAGTGCCTACCTGTAGATTTTGGCCTGTAGCTCAGCCGCCACCTAGGGAAACCTACCAAACCTCTGCATTTCTGAAAACTAGAGACCTAGGGGAATCCAAGATGGGGTGACTTGTGTGGCTCGGACCAGGTTCTGTTACCCAGAATCCTTTGCAAACCTCAAAATTTGGCGAAAAAAACACATGTTCCTCACATTTCTGTGGCAGAAAGTTCTGGAATCTGAGAGGAGCCACAAATTTCCTTCCACCCAGCGTTCCCCCAGGTCTCCCGATAAAAATGATACCTCACTTGTGTGGGTAGGCCTAGCGCCCGCGACAGGAAACCCCCCAAAGCGCAACGTGGACACAGCCAAATTTTTGAAGGAAAACAGAGATGTTTTTTGCAAAGTGCCTACCTGTAGATTTTGGCCTGTAGCTCAGCCGCCACCTAGGGAAACCTACCAAACCTGTGCATTTCTGAAAACTAGAGACCTAGGGGAATCCAAGATGGGGTGACTTGTGTGGCTCGGACCAGGTTCTGTTACCCAGAATCCTTTGCAAACCTCAAAATTTGGCTAAAAAAACACATGTTCCTCACATTTCTGTTGCAGAAAGTTCTGGAATCTGAGAGGAGCCACAAATTTCCTTCCACCCAGTGTTCCCCCAAGTCTCCCGATAAAAATGATACCTCACTTGTGTGGGTAGGCCTAGCGCCCGCGACAGGAAACGCCCCAAAGCACAACGTGGACACATCCACATTTTTGAAGGAAAACAGAGGTGTTTTTTGCAAAGTGCCTACCTGTAGATTTTGGCCTGTAGCTCAGCCGCCACCTAGGGAAACCTACCAAACCTGTGCATTTCTGAAAACTAGAGACCTAGGGGAATCCAAGATGGGGTGACTTGTGTGGCTCGGACCAGGTTCTGTTACCCAGAATCCTTTGCAAACCTCAAAATTTGGCGAAAAAAACAAATGTTCCTCACATTTCTGTGGCAGAAAGTTCTGGAATCTGAGAGGAGCCACAAATTTCCTTCCACCCAGCGTTCCCCCACGTCTCCCGATAAAAATGATACCTCACTTGTGTGGGTAGGCCTAGCGCCCGCGACAGGAAACGCCCCAAAGTGCAACGTGGACACAGCCAAATTTTTGAAGGAAAACAGAGGTGTTTTTTGCAAAGTGCCTACCTGTAAATTTTGGCCTGTAGCTCAGCCGCCACCTAGGGAAACCTACCAAACCTGTACATTTCTGAAAACTAGAGACCTAGGGGAATCCAAGATGGGGTGACTTGTGTGGCTCGGACCAGGTTCTGTTACCCAGAATCCTTTGCAAACCTCAGAATTTGGCTAAAAAAGCACATGTTCCTCACATTTCTGTGGCAGAAAGTTCTGGAATCTGAGAGGAGCCACAAATTTCCTTCCACCCAGCGTTCCCCCATGTCTCCCGATAAAAATGATACCTCACTTGTGTGGGTAGGCCTAGCGCCCGTGACAGGAAACGCCCCAAAGCGCAACGTGGACACAGCCAAATTTTTGAAGGAAAACAGAGGTGTTTTTTGCAAAGTGCCTACCTGTAGATTTTGGCCTGTAGCTCAGCCGCCACCTAGGGAAACCTACCAAACCTGTGCATTTCTGAAAACTAGAGACCTAGGGGAATCCAAGATGGGGTGACTTGTGTGGCTCGGACCAGGTTCTGTTACCCAGAATCCTTTGCAAACCTCAAAATTTGGCTAAAAAAACACATGTTCCTCACATTTCTGTGGCAGAAAGTTCTGGAATCTGAGAGGAGCCGCAAATTTCCTTCCACCCAGCGTTCCCCCACGTCTCCCGATAAAAATGATACCTCACTTGTGTGGGTAGGCCTAGCGCCCGCGACAGGAAACGCCCCAAAGCGCAACTTGGACACAGCCTAATTTTTGAAGGAAAACAGAGGTGTTTTTTGCAAAGTGCCTACCTGTAGATTTTGGCCTGTAGCTCAGCCGCCACCTAGGGAAACCTACCAAACCTGTGCATTTCTGAAAACTAGAGACCTAGGGGAATCCAAGATGGGGTGACTTGTGTGGCTCGGACCAGGTTCTGTTACCCAGAATCCTTTGCAAACCTCAAAATTTTGCTAAAAAAACACATGTTCCTCACATTTCTGTGGCAGAAAGTTCAGGAATCTGAGAGGAGCCATTAATTTCCTTCCACCCAGCGTTCCCCCATGTCTCCCGATAAAAATGATACCTCAGTTGTGTGGGTAGGCCTAGCGGCTGCGACAGGAAACGCCCCAAAGCGCAACGTGGACACAGCCAAATTTTTTAAGGAAAACAGAGGTGTTTTTTGCAAAATGCCTACCTGTAGATTTTGGCCTGTAGCTCAGCCGCCATCTAGGGAAACCTACCAAACCTGTGCATTTCTGAAAACTAGAGACCTAGGGGAATCCAAGATGGGGTGACTTGTGTGGCTCGGACCAGGTTCTGTTACCCAGAATCCTTTGCAAACCTCAAAATTTGGCTAAAAAAACACATGTTCCTCACATTTCTGTGGCAGAAAGTTCTGGAATCTGAGAAGAGCCACAAATGTCCTTCCACCCAGCGTTCCCCCAGGTCTCCCGATACAAATGATACCTCACTTGTGTGGGTAGGCCTAGCGCCCGCGACAGGAAACGCCCCAAAGTGCTATGTGGACACAGCAAAATTTTTGAAGGAAAACAGAGGTGTTTTTTGCAAAGTGCCTACCTGTAGATTTTGGCCTGTAGCTCAGCCGCCACCTAGGGAATCCTACCAAACCTGTGCATTTCTGAAAACTAGAGACCTAGGGGAATCCAGGATGGGGTGACTTGTGTGGCTCGGACCAGGTTCTGTTACCCAGAATCCTTTGCAAACCTCAAAATTTGGCTAAAAAAACACATGTTCCTCAAATTTCTGTGGCAGAAAGTTCTGGAATCTGAGAGGAGCCACAAATTTCCTTCCACCCAGCGTTCCCCCACGTCTCCCGATAAAAATGATACCTCACTTGTGTGGGTAGGCCTAGCGCCCGCGACAGGAAACGCCCCAAAGTGCAACGTGGACACATCCAAACTTTGGAAGGAAAACAGAGGTGTTTTTTGCAAAGTGCCTACCTGTAGATTTTGGCCTGTAGCTCAGCCGCCACCTAGGGAAACCTACCAAACCTGTGCATTTCTGAAAACTAGAGACCTAGGGGAATCCAAGATGGGGTGACTTGTGTGGCTCGGACCAGGTTCTGTTACCCAGAATCCTTTGCAAACCTCAGAATTTGGCTAAAAAAGCACATGTTCCTCACATTTCTGTGGCAGAAAGTTCTGGAATCTGAGAGGAGCCACAAATTTCCTTCCACCCAGCGTTCCCCCATGTCTCCCGATAAAAATGATACCTCAGTTGTGTGGGTAGGCCTGGCGCCCGCGACAGGAAACGCCCCAAAGCGCAACGTGGACACAGTCACATTTTTTAAGGAAAACAGAGGTGTTTTTTGCAAAGTGCCTACCTGTAGATTTTGGCCTGTAGCTCAGCTGCCACCTAGGGAAACCTACCAAACCTGTGCATTTCTGAAAAACTGGAGACCTACGGGAATCCAAGATGGGGTGACTTGTGTGGCTCGGACCAGGTTCTGTTACCCAGAATCCTTATCAAACCTTAAAATTTGTCTAAAAAAACACATGTTCCTCACATTTCTGTGGCAGAAAGTTCTGGAATCTGAGAGGAGCCACAAATTTCCTTCCACCCAGCGTTCCCCCACGTCTCCCGATAAAAATGATACCTCACTTGTGTGGGTAGGCCTAGCGCCCGCGACAGGAAATGCCCCAAAGCGCAACGTGGACACAACCACATTTTTGAAGGAAAACAGAGGTGTTTTTTGCAAAGTGCCTATCTGTAGATTTTGGCCTGTAGCTCAGCCGCCACCTAGGGAAACCTACCAAACCTGTGCATTTCTGAAAACTAGAGACCTAGGGGAATCCAAGATGGGGTGACTTGTGTGTCTCGGACCAGGTTCTGTTACCCAGAATCCTTTGCAAACCTCAAAATTTGGCGAAAAAAACACATGTTCCTCACATTTCTGTGGCAGAATGTTCTGGAATCTGAGAGGAGCCACAACTTTCCTTCCACCCAGCGTTCCCCTACGTCTCCCGATAAAAATGATACCTCACTTGTGTGGGTAGGCCTAGCGCCCGCGACAGGAAACGCCCAAAAGTGCAACATGGACACAGCCAAATTTTTTAAGGAAAACAGAGGTGTTTTTTGCAAAGTGCCTACCTGTAGATTTTGGCCTGTAGCTCAGCCGCCACCTAGGGAAACCTTCCAAACCTGTGCATTTCTGAAAACTAGAGACCTAGGGGAATCCAAGATGGGGTGACTTGTGTGGCTCGGACCAGGTTCTGTTACCCAGAATCCTTTGCAAACCTCAAAATTTGGCTAAAAAAACACATGTTCCTCACATTTCTGTGGCAGAAAGTTCTGGAATCTGAGAGGAGCCACAAATTTCCTTCCACCCAGCGTTCCCCCACGTCTCCCGATAAAAATGATACCTCACTTGTGTGGGTAGGCCTAGCGCCCGCGACAGGAAACGCCCCAAAGCGCAACGTGGACACAGCCAAATTTTTGAAGGAAAACAGAGGTGTTTTTTGCAAAGTGCCTACCTGTAGATTTTGGCCTGTAGCTCAGCCGCCACCTAGGGAAACCTACCAAACCTGTGCATTTCTGAAAACTAGAGACCTAGGGGAATCCAAGATGGGGTGACTTGTGTGGCTCGGACCAGGTTCTGTTACCCAGAATCCTTTGCAAACCTCAAAATTTTGCTAAAAAAACACATGTTCCTCACATTTCTGTGGCAGAAAGTTCTGGAATCTGAGAGGAGCCACAAATTTCCTTCCACCCAGCGTTCCCCCACGTCTCCCGATAAAAATGATACCTCACTTGTGTGGGTAGGCCTAGCGCCCGCGACAGGAAACGCCCCAAAGTGCAACGTGGACACAGCCAAATTTTTGAAGGAAAACAGAGGTGTTTTTTGCAAAGTGCCTACCTGTAGATTTTGGCCTGTAGCTCAGTCGCCACCTAGGGAAACCTACCAAACCTGTGCATTTCTGAAAACTAGAGACCTAGGGGAATCAAAGATGGGGTGACTTGTGTGGCTCGGACCATGTTCTGTTACCCAGAATCCTTTGCAAACCTCAAAATTTGGCTAAAAAAACACATGTTCCTCACATTTCTGTGGCAGAAAGTTCTGGAATCTGAGAGGAGAAACAAATTTCCTTCCACCCAGCGTTCCCCCACGTCTCCCGATAAAAATGATACCTCACTTGTGTGGGTAGGCCTAGCGCCCGCGACAGGAAACGCCCCAAAGTGCAACGTGGACACAGCCAAATTTTTGAAGGAAAACAGAGGTGTTTTTTGCAAAGTGCCTACCTGTAGATTTTGGCCTGTAGCTCAGCCGCCACCTAGGGAAACCTACCAAACCTGTGCATTTCTGAAAACTAGAGACCTAGGGGAATCCAAGATGGGGTGACTTGTGTGGCTCGGACCAGGTTCTGTTACCCAGAATCCTTTGCAAACCTCAAAATTTGGCGAAAAAAACACATGTTCCTCACATTTCTGTGGCAGAAAGTTCAGGAATCTGAGAGGAGCCATTAATTTCCTTCCACCCAGCGTTCCCCCATGTCTCCCGATAAAAATGATACCTCAGTTGTGTGGGTAGGCCTAGCGGCTGCGACAGGAAACGCCCCAAAGCGCAACGTGGACACAGCCAAATTTTTGAAGGAAAACAGAGGTGTTTTTTGCAAAATGCCTACCTGTAGATTTTGGCCTGTAGCTCAGCCGCCATCTAGGGAAACCTACCAAACCTGTGCATTTCTGAAAACTAGAGACCTAGGGGAATCCAAGATGGGGTGACTTGTGTGGCTCTGACCAGGTTCTGTTACCCAGAATCCTTTGCAAACCTCAAAATTTGGCTAAAAAAACACATGTTCCTCACATTTCTGTGGCAGAAAGTTCTGGAATCTGAGAAGAGCCACAAATGTCCTTCCACCCAGCGTTCCCCCAGGTCTCCCGATACAAATGATACCTCACTTGTGTGGGTAGGCCTAGCGCCCGCGACAGGAAACGCCCCAAAGTGCTATGTGGACACAGCAAAATTTTTGAAGGAAAACAGAGGTGTTTTTTGCAAAGTGCCTACCTGTAGATTTTGGCCTGTAGCTCAGCCGCCACCTAGGGAATCCTACCAAACCTGTGCATTTCTGAAAACTAGAGACCTAGGGGAATCCAAGATGGGGTGACTTGTGTGGCTCGGACCAGGTTCTGTTACCCAGAATCCTTTGCAAACCTCAAAATTTTGCTAAAAAAACACATGTTCCTCACATTTCTGTGGCAGAAAGTTCTGGAATCTGAGAGGAGCCACAAATTTCCTTCCACCCAGCGTTCCCCCACGTCTCCCGATAAAAATGATACCTCACTTGTGTGGGTAGGCCTAGCGCCCGCGACAGGAAACGCCCCAAAGTGCAACGTGGACACAGCCAAATTTTTGAAGGAAAACAGAGGTGTTTTTTGCAAAGTGCCTACCTGTAGATTTTGGCCTGTAGCTCAGTCGCCACCTAGGGAAACCTACCAAACCTGTGCATTTCTGAAAACTAGAGACCTAGGGGAATCAAAGATGGGGTGACTTGTGTGGCTCGGACCATGTTCTGTTACCCAGAATCCTTTGCAAACCTCAAAATTTGGCTAAAAAAACACATGTTCCTCACATTTCTGTGGCAGAAAGTTCTGGAATCTGAGAGGAGAAACAAATTTCCTTCCACCCAGCGTTCCCCCACGTCTCCCGATAAAAATGATACCTCACTTGTGTGGGTAGGCCTAGCGCCCGCGACAGGAAACGCCCCAAAGTGCAACGTGGACACAGCCAAATTTTTGAAGGAAAACAGAGGTGTTTTTTGCAAAGTGCCTACCTGTAGATTTTGGCCTGTAGCTCAGCCGCCACCTAGGGAAACCTACCAAACCTGTGCATTTCTGAAAACTAGAGACCTAGGGGAATCCAAGATGGGGTGACTTGTGTGGCTCGGACCAGGTTCTGTTACCCAGAATCCTTTGCAAACCTCAAAATTTGGCGAAAAAAACACATGTTCCTCACATTTCTGTGGCAGAAAGTTCAGGAATCTGAGAGGAGCCATTAATTTCCTTCCACCCAGCGTTCCCCCATGTCTCCCGATAAAAATGATACCTCAGTTGTGTGGGTAGGCCTAGCGGCTGCGACAGGAAACGCCCCAAAGCGCAACGTGGACACAGCCAAATTTTTGAAGGAAAACAGAGGTGTTTTTTGCAAAATGCCTACCTGTAGATTTTGGCCTGTAGCTCAGCCGCCATCTAGGGAAACCTACCAAACCTGTGCATTTCTGAAAACTAGAGACCTAGGGGAATCCAAGATGGGGTGACTTGTGTGGCTCGGACCAGGTTCTGTTACCCAGAATCCTTTGCAAACCTCAAAATTTGGCTAAAAAAACACATGTTCCTCACATTTCTGTGGCAGAAAGTTCTGGAATCTGAGAAGAGCCACAAATGTCCTTCCACCCAGCGTTCCCCCAGGTCTCCCGATACAAATGATACCTCACTTGTGTGGGTAGGCCTAGCGCCCGCGACAGGAAACGCCCCAAAGTGCTATGTGGACACAGCAAAATTTTTGAAGGAAAACAGAGGTGTTTTTTGCAAAGTGCCTACCTGTAGATTTTGGCCTGTAGCTCAGCCGCCACCTAGGGAATCCTACCAAACCTGTGCATTTCTGAAAACTAGAGACCTAGGGGAATCCAGGATGGGGTGACTTGTGTGGCTCGGACCAGGTTCTGTTACCCAGAATCCTTTGCAAACCTCAAAATTTGGCGAAAAAAACACATGTTCCTCAAATTTCTGTGGCAGAAAGTTCTGGAATCTGAGAGGAGCCACAAATTTCCTTCCACCCAGCGTTCCCCCACGTCTCCCGATAAAAATGATACCTCACTTGTGTGGGTAGGCCTAGCGCCCGCGACAGGAAACGCCCCAAAGTGCAACGTGGACACATCCAAATTTTTGAAGGAAAACAGAGGTGTTTTTTGCAAAGTGCCTACCTGTAGATTTTGGCCTGTAGCTCAGCCGCCACCTAGGGAAACCTACCAAACCTGTGCATTTCTGAAAACTAGAGACCTAGGGGAATCCAAGATGGGGTGACTTGTGTGGCTCGGACCAGGTTCTGTTACCCAGAATCCTTTGCAAACCTCAGAATTTGGCTAAAAAAGCACATGTTCCTCACATTTCTGTGGCAGAAAGTTCTGGAATCTGAGAGGAGCCACAAATTTCCTTCCACCCAGCGTTCCCCCATGTCTCCCGATAAAAATGATACCTCAGTTGTGTGGGTAGGCCTAGCGCCCGCGACAGGAAACGCCCCAAAGCGCAACGTGGACACAGTCAAATTTTTTAAGGAAAACAGAGGTGTTTTTTGCAAAGTGCCTACCTGTAGATTTTGGCCTGTAGCTCAGCTGCCACCTAGGGAAACCTACCAAACCTGTGCATTTCTGAAAAACTGGAGACCTACGGGAATCCAAGATGGGGTGACTTGTGTGGCTCGGACCAGGTTCTGTTACCCAGAATCCTTATCAAACCTTAAAATTTGTCTAAAAAAACACATGTTCCTCACATTTCTGTGGCAGAAAGTTCTGGAATCTGAGAGGAGCCACAAATTTCCTTCCACCCAGCGTTCCCCCACGTCTCCCGATAAAAATGATACCTCACTTGTGTGGGTAGGCCTAGCGCCCGCGACAGGAAATGCCCCAAAGCGCAACGTGGACACAACCAAATTTTTGAAGGAAAACAGAGGTGTTTTTTGCAAAGTGCCTATCTGTAGATTTTGGCCTGTAGCTCAGCCGCCACCTAGGGAAACCTACCAAACCTGTGCATTTCTGAAAACTAGAGACCTAGGGGAATCCAAGATGGGGTGACTTGTGTGTCTCGGACCAGGTTCTGTTACCCAGAATCCTTTGCAAACCTCAAAATTTGGCGAAAAAAACACATGTTCCTCACATTTCTGTGGCAGAATGTTCTGGAATCTGAGAGGAGCCACAACTTTCCTTCCACCCAGCGTTCCCCTACGTCTCCCGATAAAAATGATACCTCACTTGTGTGGGTAGGCCTAGCGCCCGCGACAGGAAACGCCCAAAAGTGCAACATGGACACAGCCAAATTTTTGAAGGAAAACAGAGGTGTTTTTTGCAAAGTGCCTACCTGTAGATTTTGGCCTGTAGCTCAGCCGCCACCTAGGGAAACCTACCAAACCTGTGCATTTCTGAAAACTAGAGACCTAGGGGAATCCAAGATGGGGTGACTTGTGTGGCTCGGACCAGGTTCTGTTACCCAGAATCCTTTGCAAACCTCAAAATTTTGCTAAAAAAACACATGTTCCTCACATTTCTGTGGCAGAAAGTTCTGGAATCTGAGAGGAGCCACAAATTTCCTTCCACCCAGCGTTCCCCCACGTCTCCCGATAAAAATGATACCTCACTTGTGTGGGTAGGCCTAGCGCCCGCGACAGGAAACGCCCCAAAGTGCAACGTGGACACAGCCAAATTTTTGAAGGAAAACAGAGGTGTTTTTTGCAAAGTGCCTACCTGTAGATTTTGGCCTGTAGCTCAGTCGCCACCTAGGGAAACCTACCAAACCTGTGCATTTCTGAAAACTAGAGACCTAGGGGAATCAAAGAAGGGGTGACTTGTGTGGCTCGGACCAGGTTCTGTTACCCAGAATCCTTTGCAAACCTCAAAATTTGGCTAAAAAAACACATGTTCCTCACATTTCTGTGGCAGAAAGTTCTGGAATCTGAGAGGAGAAACAAATTTCCTTCCACCCAGCGTTCCCCCACGTCTCCCGATAAAAATGATACCTCACTTGTGTGGGTAGGCCTAGCGCCCGCGACAGGAAACGCCCCAAAGTGCAACGTGGACACAGCCAAATTTTTGAAGGAAAACAGAGGTGTTTTTTGCAAAGTGCCTACCTGTAGATTTTGGCCTGTAGCTCAGCCGCCACCTAGGGAAACCTACCAAACCTGTGCATTTCTGAAAACTAGAGACCTAGGGGAATCCAAGATGGGGTGACTTGTGTGTCTCGGACCAGGTTCTGTTACCCAGAATCCTTTGCAAACCTCAAAATTTGGCGAAAAAAACACATGTTCCTCACATTTCTGTGGCAGAATGTTCTGGAATCTGAGAGGAGCCACAACTTTCCTTCCACCCAGCGTTCCCCTACGTCTCCCGATAAAAATGATACCTCACTTGTGTGGGTAGGCCTAGCGCCCGCGACAGGAAACGCCCAAAAGTGCAACATGGACACAGCCAAATTTTTTAAGGAAAACAGAGGTGTTTTTTGCAAAGTGCCTACCTGTAGATTTTGGCCTGTAGCTCAGCCGCCACCTAGGGAAACCTACCAAACCTGTGCATTTCTGAAAACTAGAGACCTAGGGGAATCCAAGATGGGGTGACTTGTGTGGCTCGGACCAGGTTCTGTTACCCAGAATCCTTTGCAAACCTCAAAATTTGGCTAAAAAAACACATGTTCCTCACATTTCTGTGGCAGAAAGTTCTGGAATCTGAGAGGAGCCACAAATTTCCTTCCACCCAGCGTTCCCCCACGTCTCCCGATAAAAATGATACCTCACTTGTGTGGGTAGGCCTAGCGCCCGCGACAGGAAACGCCCCAAAGCGCAACGTGGACACAGCCAAATTTTTGAAGGAAAACAGAGGTGTTTTTTGCAAAGTGCCTACCTGTAGATTTTGGCCTGTAGCTCAGCCGCCACCTAGGGAAACCTACCAAACCTGTGCATTTCTGAAAACTAGAGACCTAGGGGAATCCAAGATGGGGTGACTTGTGTGGCTCGGACCAGGTTCTGTTACCCAGAATCCTTTGCAAACCTCAAAATTTGGCTAAAAAAACACATGTTCCTCACATTTCTGTGGCAGAAAGTTCTGGAATCTGAGAAGAGCCACAAATGTCCTTCCACCCAGCGTTCCCCCAGGTCTCCCGATACAAATGATACCTCACTTGTGTGGGTAGGCCTAGCGCCCGCGACAGGAAACGCCCCAAAGTGCTATGTGGACACAGCAAAATTTTTGAAGGAAAACAGAGGTGTTTTTTGCAAAGTGCCTACCTGTAGATTTTGGCCTGTAGCTCAGCCGCCACCTAGGGAATCCTACCAAACCTGTGCATTTCTGAAAACTAGAGACCTAGGGGAATCCAGGATGGGGTGACTTGTGTGGCTCGGACCAGGTTCTGTTACCCAGAATCCTTTGCAAACCTCAAAATTTGGCTAAAAAAACACATGTTCCTCAAATTTCTGTGGCAGAAAGTTCTGGAATCTGAGAGGAGCCACAAATTTCCTTCCACCCAGCGTTCCCCCACGTCTCCCGATAAAAATGATACCTCACTTGTGTGGGTAGGCCTAGCGCCCGCGACAGGAAACGCCCCAAAGTGCAACGTGGACACATCCAAACTTTGGAAGGAAAACAGAGGTGTTTTTTGCAAAGTGCCTACCTGTAGATTTTGGCCTGTAGCTCAGCCGCCACCTAGGGAAACCTACCAAACCTGTGCATTTCTGAAAACTAGAGACCTAGGGGAATCCAAGATGGGGTGACTTGTGTGGCTCGGACCAGGTTCTGTTACCCAGAATCCTTTGCAAACCTCAGAATTTGGCTAAAAAAGCACATGTTCCTCACATTTCTGTGGCAGAAAGTTCTGGAATCTGAGAGGAGCCACAAATTTCCTTCCACCCAGCGTTCCCCCATGTCTCCCGATAAAAATGATACCTCAGTTGTGTGGGTAGGCCTGGCGCCCGCGACAGGAAACGCCCCAAAGCGCAACGTGGACACAGTCACATTTTTTAAGGAAAACAGAGGTGTTTTTTGCAAAGTGCCTACCTGTAGATTTTGGCCTGTAGCTCAGCTGCCACCTAGGGAAACCTACCAAACCTGTGCATTTCTGAAAAACTGGAGACCTACGGGAATCCAAGATGGGGTGACTTGTGTGGCTCGGACCAGGTTCTGTTACCCAGAATCCTTATCAAACCTTAAAATTTGTCTAAAAAAACACATGTTCCTCACATTTCTGTGGCAGAAAGTTCTGGAATCTGAGAGGAGCCACAAATTTCCTTCCACCCAGCGTTCCCCCACGTCTCCCGATAAAAATGATACCTCACTTGTGTGGGTAGGCCTAGCGCCCGCGACAGGAAATGCCCCAAAGCGCAACGTGGACACAACCAAATTTTTGAAGGAAAACAGAGGTGTTTTTTGCAAAGTGCCTATCTGTAGATTTTGGCCTGTAGCTCAGCCGCCACCTAGGGAAACCTACCAAACCTGTGCATTTCTGAAAACTAGAGACCTAGGGGAATCCAAGATGGGGTGACTTGTGTGTCTCGGACCAGGTTCTGTTACCCAGAATCCTTTGCAAACCTCAAAATTTGGCGAAAAAAACACATGTTCCTCACATTTCTGTGGCAGAATGTTCTGGAATCTGAGAGGAGCCACAACTTTCCTTCCACCCAGCGTTCCCCTACGTCTCCCGATAAAAATGATACCTCACTTGTGTGGGTAGGCCTAGCGCCCGCGACAGGAAACGCCCAAAAGTGCAACATGGACACAGCCAAATTTTTTAAGGAAAACAGAGGTGTTTTTTGCAAAGTGCCTACCTGTAGATTTTGGCCTGTAGCTCAGCCGCCACCTAGGGAAACCTTCCAAACCTGTGCATTTCTGAAAACTAGAGACCTAGGGGAATCCAAGATGGGGTGACTTGTGTGGCTCGGACCAGGTTCTGTTACCCAGAATCCTTTGCAAACCTCAAAATTTGGCTAAAAAAACACATGTTCCTCACATTTCTGTGGCAGAAAGTTCTGGAATCTGAGAGGAGCCACAAATTTCCTTCCACCCAGCGTTCCCCCACGTCTCCCGATAAAAATGATACCTCACTTGTGTGGGTAGGCCTAGCGCCCGCGACAGGAAACGCCCCAAAGCGCAACGTGGACACAGCCAAATTTTTGAAGGAAAACAGAGGTGTTTTTTGCAAAGTGCCTACCTGTAGATTTTGGCCTGTAGCTCAGCCGCCACCTAGGGAAACCTACCAAACCTGTGCATTTCTGAAAACTAGAGACCTAGGGGAATCCAAGATGGGGTGACTTGTGTGGCTCGGACCAGGTTCTGTTACCCAGAATCCTTTGCAAACCTCAAAATTTTGCTAAAAAAACACATGTTCCTCACATTTCTGTGGCAGAAAGTTCTGGAATCTGAGAGGAGCCACAAATTTCCTTCCACCCAGCGTTCCCCCACGTCTCCCGATAAAAATGATACCTCACTTGTGTGGGTAGGCCTAGCGCCCGCGACAGGAAACGCCCCAAAGTGCAACGTGGACACAGCCAAATTTTTGAAGGAAAACAGAGGTGTTTTTTGCAAAGTGCCTACCTGTAGATTTTGGCCTGTAGCTCAGTCGCCACCTAGGGAAACCTACCAAACCTGTGCATTTCTGAAAACTAGAGACCTAGGGGAATCAAAGATGGGGTGACTTGTGTGGCTCGGACCATGTTCTGTTACCCAGAATCCTTTGCAAACCTCAAAATTTGGCTAAAAAAACACATGTTCCTCACATTTCTGTGGCAGAAAGTTCTGGAATCTGAGAGGAGAAACAAATTTCCTTCCACCCAGCGTTCCCCCACGTCTCCCGATAAAAATGATACCTCACTTGTGTGGGTAGGCCTAGCGCCCGCGACAGGAAACGCCCCAAAGTGCAACGTGGACACAGCCAAATTTTTGAAGGAAAACAGAGGTGTTTTTTGCAAAGTGCCTACCTGTAGATTTTGGCCTGTAGCTCAGCCGCCACCTAGGGAAACCTACCAAACCTGTGCATTTCTGAAAACTAGAGACCTAGGGGAATCCAAGATGGGGTGACTTGTGTGGCTCGGACCAGGTTCTGTTACCCAGAATCCTTTGCAAACCTCAAAATTTGGCGAAAAAAACACATGTTCCTCACATTTCTGTGGCAGAAAGTTCAGGAATCTGAGAGGAGCCATTAATTTCCTTCCACCCAGCGTTCCCCCATGTCTCCCGATAAAAATGATACCTCAGTTGTGTGGGTAGGCCTAGCGGCTGCGACAGGAAACGCCCCAAAGCGCAACGTGGACACAGCCAAATTTTTGAAGGAAAACAGAGGTGTTTTTTGCAAAATGCCTACCTGTAGATTTTGGCCTGTAGCTCAGCCGCCATCTAGGGAAACCTACCAAACCTGTGCATTTCTGAAAACTAGAGACCTAGGGGAATCCAAGATGGGGTGACTTGTGTGGCTCGGACCAGGTTCTGTTACCCAGAATCCTTTGCAAACCTCAAAATTTGGCTAAAAAAACACATGTTCCTCACATTTCTGTGGCAGAAAGTTCTGGAATCTGAGAAGAGCCACAAATGTCCTTCCACCCAGCGTTCCCCCAGGTCTCCCGATACAAATGATACCTCACTTGTGTGGGTAGGCCTAGCGCCCGCGACAGGAAACGCCCCAAAGTGCTATGTGGACACAGCAAAATTTTTGAAGGAAAACAGAGGTGTTTTTTGCAAAGTGCCTACCTGTAGATTTTGGCCTGTAGCTCAGCCGCCACCTAGGGAAACCTACCAAACCTGTGCATTTCTGAAAACTAGAGACCTAGGGGAATCCAAGATGGGGTGACTTGTGTGGCTCGGACCAGGTTCTGTTACCCAGAATCCTTTGCAAACCTCAAAATTTGGCGAAAAAAACACATGTTCCTCACATTTCTGTGGCAGAAAGTTCAGGAATCTGAGAGGAGCCATTAATTTCCTTCCACCCAGCGTTCCCCCATGTCTCCCGATAAAAATGATACCTCAGTTGTGTGGGTAGGCCTAGCGGCTGCGACAGGAAACGCCCCAAAGCGCAACGTGGACACAGCCAAATTTTTGAAGGAAAACAGAGGTGTTTTTTGCAAAATGCCTACCTGTAGATTTTGGCCTGTAGCTCAGCCGCCATCTAGGGAAACCTACCAAACCTGTGCATTTCTGAAAACTAGAGACCTAGGGGAATCCAAGATGGGGTGACTTGTGTGGCTCGGACCAGGTTCTGTTACCCAGAATCCTTTGCAAACCTCAAAATTTGGCTAAAAAAACACATGTTCCTCACATTTCTGTGGCAGAAAGTTCTGGAATCTGAGAAGAGCCACAAATGTCCTTCCACCCAGCGTTCCCCCAGGTCTCCCGATACAAATGATACCTCACTTGTGTGGGTAGGCCTAGCGCCCGCGACAGGAAACGCCCCAAAGTGCTATGTGGACACAGCAAAATTTTTGAAGGAAAACAGAGGTGTTTTTTGCAAAGTGCCTACCTGTAGATTTTGGCCTGTAGCTCAGCCGCCACCTAGGGAATCCTACCAAACCTGTGCATTTCTGAAAACTAGAGACCTAGGGGAATCCAGGATGGGGTGACTTGTGTGGCTCGGACCAGGTTCTGTTACCCAGAATCCTTTGCAAACCTCAAAATTTGGCGAAAAAAACACATGTTCCTCAAATTTCTGTGGCAGAAAGTTCTGGAATCTGAGAGGAGCCACAAATTTCCTTCCACCCAGCGTTCCCCCACGTCTCCCGATAAAAATGATACCTCACTTGTGTGGGTAGGCCTAGCGCCCGCGACAGGAAACGCCCCAAAGTGCAACGTGGACACATCCAAATTTTTGAAGGAAAACAGAGGTGTTTTTTGCAAAGTGCCTACCTGTAGATTTTGGCCTGTAGCTCAGCCGCCACCTAGGGAAACCTACCAAACCTGTGCATTTCTGAAAACTAGAGACCTAGGGGAATCCAAGATGGGGTGACTTGTGTGGCTCGGACCAGGTTCTGTTACCCAGAATCCTTTGCAAACCTCAGAATTTGGCTAAAAAAGCACATGTTCCTCACATTTCTGTGGCAGAAATTCTGGAATCTGAGAGGAGCCACAAATTTCCTTCCACCCAGCGTTCCCCCATGTCTCCCGATAAAAATGATACCTCAGTTGTGTGGGTAGGCCTAGCGCCCGCGACAGGAAACGCCCCAAAGCGCAACGTGGACACAGTCAAATTTTTTAAGGAAAACAGAGGTGTTTTTTGCAAAGTGCCTACCTGTAGATTTTGGCCTGTAGCTCAGCTGCCACCTAGGGAAACCTACCAAACCTGTGCATTTCTGAAAAACTGGAGACCTACGGGAATCCAAGATGGGGTGACTTGTGTGGCTCGGACCAGGTTCTGTTACCCAGAATCCTTATCAAACCTTAAAATTTGTCTAAAAAAACACATGTTCCTCACATTTCTGTGGCAGAAAGTTCTGGAATCTGAGAGGAGCCACAAATTTCCTTCCACCCAGCGTTCCCCCACGTCTCCCGATAAAAATGATACCTCACTTGTGTGGGTAGGCCTAGCGCCCGCGACAGGAAATGCCCCAAAGCGCAACGTGGACACAACCAAATTTTTGAAGGAAAACAGAGGTGTTTTTTGCAAAGTGCCTATCTGTAGATTTTGGCCTGTAGCTCAGCCGCCACCTAGGGAAACCTACCAAACCTGTGCATTTCTGAAAACTAGAGACCTAGGGGAATCCAAGATGGGGTGACTTGTGTGTCTCGGACCAGGTTCTGTTACCCAGAATCCTTTGCAAACCTCAAAATTTGGCGAAAAAAACACATGTTCCTCACATTTCTGTGGCAGAATGTTCTGGAATCTGAGAGGAGCCACAACTTTCCTTCCACCCAGCGTTCCCCTACGTCTCCCGATAAAAATGATACCTCACTTGTGTGGGTAGGCCTAGCGCCCGCGACAGGAAACGCCCAAAAGTGCAACATGGACACAGCCAAATTTTTGAAGGAAAACAGAGGTGTTTTTTGCAAAGTGCCTACCTGTAGATTTTGGCCTGTAGCTCAGCCGCCACCTAGGGAAACCTACCAAACCTGTGCATTTCTGAAAACTAGAGACCTAGGGGAATCCAAGATGGGGTGACTTGTGTGGCTCGGACCAGGTTCTGTTACCCAGAATCCTTTGCAAACCTCAAAATTTTGCTAAAAAAACACATGTTCCTCACATTTCTGTGGCAGAAAGTTCTGGAATCTGAGAGGAGCCACAAATTTCCTTCCACCCAGCGTTCCCCCACGTCTCCCGATAAAAATGATACCTCACTTGTGTGGGTAGGCCTAGCGCCCGCGACAGGAAACGCCCCAAAGTGCAACGTGGACACAGCCAAATTTTTGAAGGAAAACAGAGGTGTTTTTTGCAAAGTGCCTACCTGTAGATTTTGGCCTGTAGCTCAGTCGCCACCTAGGGAAACCTACCAAACCTGTGCATTTCTGAAAACTAGAGACCTAGGGGAATCAAAGAAGGGGTGACTTGTGTGGCTCGGACCAGGTTCTGTTACCCAGAATCCTTTGCAAACCTCAAAATTTGGCTAAAAAAACACATGTTCCTCACATTTCTGTGGCAGAAAGTTCTGGAATCTGAGAGGAGAAACAAATTTCCTTCCACCCAGCGTTCCCCCACGTCTCCCGATAAAAATGATACCTCACTTGTGTGGGTAGGCCTAGCGCCCGCGACAGGAAACGCCCCAAAGTGCAACGTGGACACAGCCAAATTTTTGAAGGAAAACAGAGGTGTTTTTTGCAAAGTGCCTACCTGTAGATTTTGGCCTGTAGCTCAGCCGCCACCTAGGGAAACCTACCAAACCTGTGCATTTCTGAAAACTAGAGACCTAGGGGAATCCAAGATGGGGTGACTTGTGTGTCTCGGACCAGGTTCTGTTACCCAGAATCCTTTGCAAACCTCAAAATTTGGCGAAAAAAACACATGTTCCTCACATTTCTGTGGCAGAATGTTCTGGAATCTGAGAGGAGCCACAACTTTCCTTCCACCCAGCGTTCCCCTACGTCTCCCGATAAAAATGATACCTCACTTGTGTGGGTAGGCCTAGCGCCCGCGACAGGAAACGCCCAAAAGTGCAACATGGACACAGCCAAATTTTTTAAGGAAAACAGAGGTGTTTTTTGCAAAGTGCCTACCTGTAGATTTTGGCCTGTAGCTCAGCCGCCACCTAGGGAAACCTACCAAACCTGTGCATTTCTGAAAACTAGAGACCTAGGGGAATCCAAGATGGGGTGACTTGTGTGGCTCGGACCAGGTTCTGTTACCCAGAATCCTTTGCAAACCTCAAAATTTGGCTAAAAAAACACATGTTCCTCACATTTCTGTGGCAGAAAGTTCTGGAATCTGAGAGGAGCCACAAATTTCCTTCCACCCAGCGTTCCCCCACGTCTCCCGATAAAAATGATACCTCACTTGTGTGGGTAGGCCTAGCGCCCGCGACAGGAAACGCCCCAAAGCGCAACGTGGACACAGCCAAATTTTTGAAGGAAAACAGAGGTGTTTTTTGCAAAGTGCCTACCTGTAGATTTTGGCCTGTAGCTCAGCCGCCACCTAGGGAAACCTACCAAACCTGTGCATTTCTGAAAACTAGAGACCTAGGGGAATCCAAGATGGGGTGACTTGTGTGGCTCGGACCAGGTTCTGTTACCCAGAATCCTTTGCAAACCTCAAAATTTTGCTAAAAAAACACATGTTCCTCACATTTCTGTGGCAGAAAGTTGTGGAATCTGAGAGGAGCCACAAATTTCCTTCCACCCAGCGTTCCCCCACGTCTCCCGATAAAAATGATACCTCACTTGTGTGGGTAGGCCTAGCGCCCGCGACAGGAAACGCCCCAAAGTGCAACGTGGACACAGCCAAATTTTTGAAGGAAAACAGAGGTGTTTTTTGCTAAGTGCCTACCTGTAGATTTTGGCCTGTAGGTCAGTCGCCACCTAGGGAAACCTACCAAACCTGTGCATTTCTGAAAACTAGAGACCTAGGGGAATCAAAGATGGGGTGACTTGTGTGGCTCGGACCAGGTTCTGTTACCCAGAATCCTTTGCAAACCTCAAAATTTGGCCAAAAAAACACATGTTCCTCACATTTCTGTGGCAGAAAGTTCTGGAATCTGAGAGGAGAAACAAATTTCCTTCCACCCAGCGTTCCCCCACGTCTCCCGATAAAAATGATACCTCACTTGTGTGGGTAGGCCTAGCGCCCGCGACAGGAAACGCCCCAAAGTGCAACGTGGACACAGCCAAATTTTTGAAGGAAAACAGAGGTGTTTTTTGCAAAGTGCCTACCTGTAGATTTTGGCCTGTAGCTCAGCCGCCACCTAGGGAAACCTACCAAACCTGTGCATTTCTGAAAACTAGAGACCTAGGGGAATCCAAGATGGGGTGACTTGTGTGGCTCGGACCAGGTTCTGTTACCCAGAATCCTTTGCAAACCTCAAAATTTGGCGAAAAAAACACATGTTCCTCACATTTCTGTGGCAGAAAGTTCAGGAATCTGAGAGGAGCCATTAATTTCCTTCCACCCAGCGTTCCCCCATGTCTCCCGATAAAAATGATACCTCAGTTGTGTGGGTAGGCCTAGCGGCTGCGACAGGAAACGCCCCAAAGCGCAACGTGGACACAGCCAAATTTTTGAAGGAAAACAGAGGTGTTTTTTGCAAAATGCCTACCTGTAGATTTTGGCCTGTAGCTCAGCCGCCATCTAGGGAAACCTACCAAACCTGTGCATTTCTGAAAACTAGAGACCTAGGGGAATCCAAGATGGGGTGACTTGTGTGGCTCGGACCAGGTTCTGTTACCCAGAATCCTTTGCAAACCTCAAAATTTGGCTAAAAAAACACATGTTCCTCACATTTCTGTGGCAGAAAGTTCTGGAATCTGAGAAGAGCCACAAATGTCCTTCCACCCAGCGTTCCCCCAGGTCTCCCGATACAAATGATACCTCACTTGTGTGGGTAGGCCTAGCGCCCGCGACAGGAAACGCCCCAAAGTGCTATGTGGACACAGCCAAATTTTTGAAGGAAAACAGAGGTGTTTTTTGCAAAATGCCTACCTGTAGATTTTGGCCTGTAGCTCAGCCGCCATCTAGGGAAACCTACCAAACCTGTGCATTTCTGAAAACTAGAGACCTAGGGGAATCCAAGATGGGGTGACTTGTGTGGCTCGGACCAGGTTCTGTTACCCAGAATCCTTTGCAAACCTCAAAATTTGGCTAAAAAAACACATGTTCCTCACATTTCTGTGGCAGAAAGTTCTGGAATCTGAGAAGAGCCACAAATGTCCTTCCACCCAGCGTTCCCCCAGGTCTCCCGATACAAATGATACCTCACTTGTGTGGGTAGGCCTAGCGCCCGCGACAGGAAACGCCCCAAAGTGCAACGTGGACACAGCCAAATTTTTGAAGGAAAACAGAGGTGTTTTTTGCAAAGTGCCTACCTGTAGATTTTGGCCTGTAGCTCAGTCGCCACCTAGGGAAACCTACCAAACCTGTGCATTTCTGAAAACTAGAGACCTAGGGGAATCAAAGATGGGGTGACTTGTGTGGCTCGGACCAGGTTCTGTTACCCAGAATCCTTTGCAAACCTCAAAATTTGGCTAAAAAAACACATGTTCCTCACATTTCTGTGGCAGAAAGTTCTGGAATCTGAGAGGAGAAACAAATTTCCTTCCACCCAGCGTTCCCCCACGTCTCCCGATAAAAATGATACCTCACTTGTGTGGGTAGGCCTAGCGCCCGCGACAGGAAACGCCCCAAAGTGCAACGTGGACACAGCCAAATTTTTGAAGGAAAACAGAGGTGTTTTTTGCAAAGTGCCTACCTGTAGATTTTGGCCTGTAGCTCAGCCGCCACCTAGGGAAACCTACCAAACCTGTGCATTTCTGAAAACTAGAGACCTAGGGGAATCCAAGATGGGGTGACTTGTGTGGCTCGGACCAGGTTCTGTTACCCAGAATCCTTTGCAAACCTCAAAATTTGGCGAAAAAAACACATGTTCCTCACATTTCTGTGGCAGAAAGTTCAGGAATCTGAGAGGAGCCATTAATTTCCTTCCACCCAGCGTTCCCCCATGTCTCCCGATAAAAATGATACCTCAGTTGTGTGGGTAGGCCTAGCGGCTGCGACAGGAGACGCCCCAAAGCGCAACGTGGACACAGCCAAATTTTTGAAGGAAAACAGAGGTGTTTTTTGCAAAATGCCTACCTGTAGATTTTGGCCTGTAGCTCAGCCGCCATCTAGGGAAACCTACCAAACCTGTGCATTTCTGAAAACTAGAGACCTAGGGGAATCCAAGATGGGGTGACTTGTGTGGCTCGGACCAGGTTCTGTTACCCAGAATCCTTTGCAAACCTCAAAATTTGGCTAAAAAAACACATGTTCCTCACATTTCTGTGGCAGAAAGTTCTGGAATCTGAGAAGAGCCACAAATGTAATTCCACCCAGCGTTCCCCCAGGTCTCCCGATACAAATGATACCTCACTTGTGTGGGTAGGCCTAGCGCCCGCAACAGGAAACGCCCCAAAGTGCTATGTGGACACAGCAAAATTTTTGAAGGAAAACAGAGGTGTTTTTTGCAAAGTGCCTACCTGTAGATTTTGGCCTGTAGCTCAGCCGCCACCTAGGGAATCCTACTAAACCTGTGCATTTCTGAAAACTAGAGACCTAGGGGAATCCAGGATGGGGTGACTTGTGTGGCTCGGACCAGGTTCTGTTACCCAGAATCCTTTGCAAACCTCAAAATTTGGCTAAAAAAACACATGTTCCTCAAATTTCGGTGGCAGAAAGTTCTGGAATCTGAGAGGAGCCACAAATTTCCTTCCACCCAGCGTTCCCCCACGTCTCCCGATAAAAATGATACCTCACTTGTGTGGGTAGGCCTAGCGCCCGCGACAGGAAACGCCCCAAAGTGCAACGTGGACACATCCAAATTTTTGAAGGAAAACAGAGGTGTTTTTTGCAAAGTGCCTACCTGTAGATTTTGGCCTGTAGCTCAGCCGCCACCTAGGGAAACCTACCAAACCTGTGCATTTCTGAAAACTAGAGACCTAGGGGAATCCAAGATGGGGTGACTTGTGTGGCTCGGACCAGGTTCTGTTACCCAGAATCCTTTGCAAACCTCAGAATTTGGCTAAAAAAGCACATGTTCCTCACATTTCTGTGGCAGAAAGTTCTGGAATCTGAGAGGAGCCACAAATTTCCTTCCACCCAGCGTTCCCCCATGTCTCCCGATAAAAATGATACCTCAGTTGTGTGGGTAGGCCTAGCGCCCGCGACAGGAAACGCCCCAAAGCGCAACGTGGACACAGTCAAATTTTTTAAGGAAAACAGAGGTGTTTTTTGCAAAGTGCCTACCTGTAGATTTTGGCCTGTAGCTCAGCTGCCACCTAGGGAAACCTACCAAACCTGTGCATTTCTGAAAAACTGGAGACCTACGGGAATCCAAGATGGGGTGACTTGTGTGGCTCGGACCAGGTTCTGTTACCCAGAATCCTTATCAAACCTTAAAATTTGTCTAAAAAAACACATGTTCCTCACATTTCTGTGGCAGAAAGTTCTGGAATCTGAGAGGAGCCACAAATTTCCTTCCACCCAGCGTTCCCCCACGTCTCCCGATAAAAATGATACCTCACTTGTGTGGGTAGGCCTAGCGCCCGCGACAGGAAATGCCCCAAAGCGCAACGTGGACACAACCAAATTTTTGAAGGAAAACAGAGGTGTTTTTTGCACAGTGCCTATCTGTAGATTTTGGCCTGTAGCTCAGCCGCCACCTAGGGAAACCTACCAAACCTGTGCATTTCTGAAAACTAGAGACCTAGGGGAATCCAAGATGGGGTGACTTGTGTGTCTCGGACCAGGTTCTGTTACCCAGAATCCTTTGCAAACCTCAAAATTTGGCGAAAAAAAACACATGTTCCTCACATTTCTGTGGCAGAATGTTCTGGAATCTGAGAGGAGCCACAACTTTCCTTCCACCCAGCGTTCCCCTACGTCTCCCGATAAAAATGATACCTCACTTGTGTGGGTAGGCCTAGCGCCCGCGACAGGAAACGCCCCAAAGCGCAACGTGGACACAGCCAAATTTTTGAAGGAAAACAGAGGTGTTTTTTGGAAAGTGCCTACCTGTAGATTTTGGCCTGTAGCTCAGCCGCCACCTAGGGAAACCTACCAAACCTGTGCATTTCTGAAAACTAGAGACCTAGGGGAATCCAAGATGGGGTGACTTGTGTGGCTCGGACCAGGTTCTGTTACCCAGAATCCTTTGCAAACCTCAAAATTTTGCTAAAAAAACACATGTTCCTCACATTTCTGTGGCAGAAAGTTCAGGAATCTGAGAGGAGCCATAAATTTCCTTCCACCCAGCGTTCCCCCATGTCTCCCGATAAAAATGATACCTCAGTTGTGTGGGTAGGCCTAGCGGCTGCGACAGGAAACGCCCCAAAGTGCTATGTGGACACAGCAAAATTTTTGAAGGAAAACAGAGGTGTTTTTTGCAAAGTGCCTACCTGTAGATTTTGGCCTGTAGCTCAGCCGCCACCTAGGGAATCCTACCAAACCTGTGCATTTCTGAAAACTAGAGACCTAGGGGAATCCAGGATGGGGTGACTTGTGTGGCTCGGACCAGGTTCTGTTACCCAGAATCCTTTGCAAACCTCAAAATTTGGCTAAAAAAACACATGTTCCTCAAATTTCTGTGGCAGAAAGTTCTGGAATCTGAGAGGAGCCACAAATTTCCTTCCACCCAGCGTTCCCCCACGTCTCCCGATAAAAATGATACCTCACTTGTGTGGGTAGGCCTAGCGCCCGCGACAGGAAACGCCCCAAAGTGCAACGTGGACACAGCCAAATTTTTGAAGGAAAACAGAGGTGTTTTTTGCAAAGTGCCTACCTGTAGATTTTGGCCTGTAGCTCAGCCGCCACCTAGGGAAACCTACCAAACCTGTGCATTTCTGAAAACTAGAGACCTAGGGGAATCCAAGATGGGGTGACTTGTGTGGCTCGGACCAGGTTCTGTTACCCAGAATCCTTTGCAAACCTCAGAATTTGGCTAAAAAAGCACATGTTCCTCACATTTCTGTGGCAGAAAGTTCTGGAATCTGAGAGGAGCCACAAATTTCCTTCCACCCAGCGTTCCCCCATGTCTCCCGATAAAAATGATACCTCAGTTGTGTGGGTAGGCCTAGCGCCCGCGACAGGAAACGCCCCAAAGCGCAACGTGGACACAGCCAAATTTTTGAAGGAAAACAGAGGTGTTTTTTGCAAAGTGCCTACCTGTAGATTTTGGCCTGTAGCTCAGCTGCCACCTAGGGAAACCTACCAAACCTGTGCATTTCTGAAAAACTGGAGACCTACGGGAATCCAAGATGGGGTGACTTGTGTGGCTCGGACCAGGTTCTGTTACCCAGAATCCTTATCAAACCTTAAAATTTGTCTAAAAAAACACATGTTCCTCACATTTCTGTGGCAGAAAGTTCTGGAATCTGAGAGGAGCCACAAATTTCCTTCCACCCAGCGTTCCCCCACGTCTCCCGATAAAAATGATACCTCACTTGTGTGGGTAGGCCTAGCGCCCGCGACAGGAAATGCCCCAAAGCGCAACGTGGACACAACCAAATTTTTGAAGGAAAACAGAGGTGTTTTTTGCAAAGTGCCTATCTGTAGATTTTGGCCTGTAGCTCAGCCGCCACCTAGGGAAACCTACCAAACCTGTGCATTTCTGAAAGCTAGAGACCTAGGGGAATCCAAGATGGGGTGACTTGTGTGTCTCGGACCAGGTTCTGTTACCCAGAATACTTTGCAAACCTCAAAATTTGGCGAAAAAAACACATGTTCCTCACATTTCTGTGGCAGAAAGTTCTGGAATCTGAGAGGAGCCACACCTTTCCTTCCACCCAGCGTTCCCCTACGTCTCCCGATAAAAATGATACCTCACTTGTGTGGGTAGGCCTAGCGCCCGCGACAGGAAACGCCCAAAAGTGCAACATGGACACAGCCAAATTTTTTAAGGAAAACAGAGGTGTTTTTTGCAAAGTGCCTACCTGTAGATTTTGGCCTGTAGCTCAGCCGCCACCTAGGGAAACCTAACAAACCTGTGCATTTCTGAAAACTAGAGACCTAGGGGAATCCAAGATGGGGTGACTTGTGTGGCTCGGACCAGGTTCTGTTACCCAGAATCCTTTGCAAACCTCAGAATTTGGCTAAAAAAACACATGTTCCTCACATTTCTGTGGCAGAAAGTTCTGGAATCTGAGAGGAGCCACAAATTTCCTTCCACCCAGCGTTCCCCCATGTCTCCCGATAAAAATGATACCTCAGTTGTGTGGGTAGGCCTAGCGCCCGCGACAGGAAACGCCCCAAAGCGCAACGTGGACACAGCCAAATTTTTGAAGGAAAACAGAGGTGTTTTTTGCAAAGTGCCTACCTGTAGATTTTGGCCTGTAGCTCAGCTGCCACCTAGGGAAACCTACCAAACCTGTGCATTTCTGAAAAACTGGAGACCTACGGGAATCCAAGATGGGGTGACTTGTGTGGCTCAGACCAGGTTCTGTTACCCAGAATCCTTATCAAACCTTAAAATTTGTCTAAAAAAACACATGTTCCTCACATTTCTGTGGCAGAAAGTTCTGGAATCTGAGAGGAGCCACAAATTTCCTTCCACCCAGCGTTCCCCCACGTCTCCCGATAAAAATGATACCTCACTTGTGTGGGTAGGCCTAGCGCCCGCGACAGGAAACGCCCCAAAGCGCAACGTGGACACAGCCAAATTTTTTAAGGAAAACAGAGGTGTTTTTTGCAAAGTGCCTATCTGTAGATTTTGGCCTGTAGCTCAGCCGCCACCTAGGGAAACCTACCAAACATGTGCATTTCTGAAAACTAGAGACCTAGCGGAATCCAATATGGGGTGACTTGTGTGGCTCGGACCAGGTTCTGTTACCCAGAATCCTTATCAAACCTTAAAATTTGTCTAAAAAAACACATGTTCCTCACATTTCTGTGGCAGAAAGTTCTGGAATCTGAGAGGAGCCACAAATTTCCTTCCACCCAGCGTTCCCCCACGTCTCCCGATAAAAATGATACCTCACTTGTGTGGGTAGGCCTAGCGCCCGCGACAGGAAATGCCCCAAAGCGCAACGTGGACACAACCAAATTTTTGAAGGAAAACAGAGGTGTTTTTTGCAAAGTGCCTATCTGTAGATTTTGGCCTGTAGCTCAGCCGCCACCTAGGGAAACCTACCAAACCTGTGCATTTCTGAAAGCTATAGACCTAGGGGAATCCAAGATGGGGTGACTTGTGTGTCTCGGACCAGGTTCTGTTACCCAGAATACTTTGCAAACCTCAAAATTTGGCGAAAAAAACACATGTTCCTCACATTTCTGTGGCAGAAAGTTCTGGAATCTGAGAGGAGCCACAACTTTCCTTCCACCCAGCGTTCCCCTACGTCTCCCGATAAAAATGATACCTCACTTGTGTGGGTAGGCCTAGCGCCCGCGACAGGAAACGCCCAAAAGTGCAACATGGACACAGCCAAATTTTTTAAGGAAAACAGAGGTGTTTTTTGCAAAGTGCCTACCTGTAGATTTTGGCCTGTAGCTCAGCCGCCACCTAGGGAAACCTAACAAACCTGTGCATTTCTGAAAACTAGAGACCTAGGGGAATCCAAGATGGGGTGACTTGTGTGGCTCGGACCAGGTTCTGTTACCCAGAATCCTTTGCAAACCTCAGAATTTGGCTAAAAAAACACATGTTCCTCACATTTCTGTGGCAGAAAGTTCTGGAATCTGAGAGGAGCCACAAATTTCCTTCCACCCAGCGTTCCCCCATGTCTCCCGATAAAAATGATACCTCAGTTGTGTGGGTAGGCCTAGCGCCCGCGACAGGAAACGCCCCAAAGCGCAACGTGGACACAGCCAAATTTTTGAAGGAAAACAGAGGTGTTTTTTGCAAAGTGCCTACCTGTAGATTTTGGCCTGTAGCTCAGCTGCCACCTAGGGAAACCTACCAAACCTGTGCATTTCTGAAAAACTGGAGACCTACGGGAATCCAAGATGGGGTGACTTGTGTGGCTCAGACCAGGTTCTGTTACCCAGAATCCTTATCAAACCTTAAAATTTGTCTAAAAAAACACATGTTCCTCACATTTCTGTGGCAGAAAGTTCTGGAATCTGAGAGGAGCCACAAATTTCCTTCCACCCAGCGTTCCCCCACGTCTCCCGATAAAAATGATACCTCACTTGTGTGGGTAGGCCTAGCGCCCGCGACAGGAAACGCCCCAAAGCGCAACGTGGACACAGCCAAATTTTTTAAGGAAAACAGAGGTGTTTTTTGCAAAGTGCCTATCTGTAGATTTTGGCCTGTAGCTCAGCCGCCACCTAGGGAAACCTACCAAACATGTGCATTTCTGAAAACTAGAGACCTAGCGGAATCCAATATGGGGTGACTTGTGTGGCTCGGACCAGGTTCTGTTACCCAGAATCCTTTGCAAACCTCAAAATTTGGCTAAAAAAACACATGTTCCTCACATTTCTGTGGCAGAAAGTTCTGGAATCTGAGAGGAGCCACAAATTTCCTTCCACCCAGCGTTCCCCCACGTCTCCCGATAAAAATGATACCTCACTTGTGTGGGTAGGCCTAGCGCCCGCGACAGGAAACGCCCCAAAGTGCAACGTGGACACAGCCAAATTTTTGAAGGAAAACAGAGGTGTTTTTTGCAAAGTGCCTACCTGTAGATTTTGGCCTGTAGCTCAGCTGCCACCTAGGGAAACCTACCAAACCTGTGCATTTCTGAAAAACTAGAGACCTACGGGAATCCAAGATGGGGTGACTTGTGTGGCTCGGACCAGGTTCTGTTACCCAGAATCCTTTGCAAACCTCAAAATTTGGCTAAAAAAACACATGTTCCTCAAATTTCTGTGGCAGAAAGTTCTGGAATCTGAGAGGAGCCACAAATTTCCTTCCACCCAGCGTTCCCCCACGTCTCCCGATAAAAATGATACCTCACTTGTGTGGGTAGGCCTAGCGCCCGCGACAGGAAACGCCCCAAAGTGCAACGTGGACACAGCCAAATTTTTGAAGGAAAACAGAGGTGTTTTTTGCAAAGTGCCTACCTGTAGATTTTGGCCTGTAGCTCAGCCGCCACCTAGGGAAACCTACCAAACCTGTGCATTTCTGAAAACTAGAGACCTAGGGGAATCCAAGATGGGGTGACTTGTGTGGCTCGGACCAGGTTCTGTTACCCAGAATCCTTTGCAAACCTCAGAATTTGGGTAAAAAAGCACATGTTCCTCACATTTCTGTGGCAGAAAGTTCTGGAATCTGAGAGGAGCCACAAATTTCCTTCCACCCAGCGTTCCCCCATGTCTCCCGATAAAAATGATACCTCAGTTGTGTGGGTAGGCCTAGCGCCCGCGACAGGAAACGCCCCAAAGCGCAACGTGGACACAGCCAAATTTTTGAAGGAAAACAGAGGTGTTTTTTGCAAAGTGCCTACCTGTAGATTTTGGCCTGTAGCTCAGCTGCCACCTAGGGAAACCTACCAAACCTGTGCATTTCTGAAAAACTGGAGACCTACGGGAATCCAAGATGGGGTGACTTGTGTGGCTCGGACCAGGTTCTGTTACCCAGAATCCTTATCAAACCTTAAAATTTGTCTAAAAAAACACATGTTCCTCACATTTCTGTGGCAGAAAGTTCTGGAATCTGAGAGGAGCCACAAATTTCCTTCCACCCAGCGTTCCCCCACGTCTCCCGATAAAAATGATACCTCACTTGTGTGGGTAGGCCTAGCGCCCGCGACAGGAAACGCCCCAAAGCGCAACGTGGACACAGCCAAATTTTTTAAGGAAAACAGAGGTGTTTTTTGCAAAGTGCCTATCTGTAGATTTTGGCCTGTAGCTCAGCCGCCACCTAGGGAAACCTACCAAACATGTGCATTTCTGAAAACTAGAGACCTAGCGGAATCCAATATGGGGTGACTTGTGTGGCTCGGACCAGGTTCTGTTACCCAGAATCCTTATCAAACCTTAAAATTTGTCTAAAAAAACACATGTTCCTCACATTTCTGTGGCAGAAAGTTCTGGAATCTGAGAGGAGCCACAAATTTCCTTCCACCCAGCGTTCCCCCACGTCTCCCGATAAAAATGATACCTCACTTGTGTGGGTAGGCCTAGCGCCCGCGACAGGAAATGCCCCAAAGCGCAACGTGGACACAACCAAATTTTTGAAGGAAAACAGAGGTGTTTTTTGCAAAGTGCCTATCTGTAGATTTTGGCCTGTAGCTCAGCCGCCACCTAGGGAAACCTACCAAACCTGTGCATTTCTGAAAGCTATAGACCTAGGGGAATCCAAGATGGGGTGACTTGTGTGTCTCGGACCAGGTTCTGTTACCCAGAATACTTTGCAAACCTCAAAATTTGGCGAAAAAAACACATGTTCCTCACATTTCTGTGGCAGAAAGTTCTGGAATCTGAGAGGAGCCACAACTTTCCTTCCACCCAGCGTTCCCCTACGTCTCCCGATAAAAATGATACCTCACTTGTGTGGGTAGGCCTAGCGCCCGCGACAGGAAACGCCCAAAAGTGCAACATGGACACAGCCAAATTTTTTAAGGAAAACAGAGGTGTTTTTTGCAAAGTGCCTACCTGTAGATTTTGGCCTGTAGCTCAGCCGCCACCTAGGGAAACCTAACAAACCTGTGCATTTCTGAAAACTAGAGACCTAGGGGAATCCAAGATGGGGTGACTTGTGTGGCTCGGACCAGGTTCTGTTACCCAGAATCCTTTGCAAACCTCAGAATTTGGCTAAAAAAACACATGTTCCTCACATTTCTGTGGCAGAAAGTTCTGGAATCTGAGAGGAGCCACAAATTTCCTTCCACCCAGCGTTCCCCCATGTCTCCCGATAAAAATGATACCTCAGTTGTGTGGGTAGGCCTAGCGCCCGCGACAGGAAACGCCCCAAAGCGCAACGTGGACACAGCCAAATTTTTGAAGGAAAACAGAGGTGTTTTTTGCAAAGTGCCTACCTGTAGATTTTGGCCTGTAGCTCAGCTGCCACCTAGGGAAACCTACCAAACCTGTGCATTTCTGAAAAACTGGAGACCTACGGGAATCCAAGATGGGGTGACTTGTGTGGCTCAGACCAGGTTCTGTTACCCAGAATCCTTATCAAACCTTAAAATTTGTCTAAAAAAACACATGTTCCTCACATTTCTGTGGCAGAAAGTTCTGGAATCTGAGAGGAGCCACAAATTTCCTTCCACCCAGCGTTCCCCCACGTCTCCCGATAAAAATGATACCTCACTTGTGTGGGTAGGCCTAGCGCCCGCGACAGGAAACGCCCCAAAGCGCAACGTGGACACAGCCAAATTTTTTAAGGAAAACAGAGGTGTTTTTTGCAAAGTGCCTATCTGTAGATTTTGGCCTGTAGCTCAGCCGCCACCTAGGGAAACCTACCAAACATGTGCATTTCTGAAAACTAGAGACCTAGCGGAATCCAATATGGGGTGACTTGTGTGGCTCGGACCAGGTTCTGTTACCCAGAATCCTTTGCAAACCTCAAAATTTGGCTAAAAAAACACATGTTCCTCACATTTCTGTGGCAGAAAGTTCTGGAATCTGAGAGGAGCCACAAATTTCCTTCCACCCAGCGTTCCCCCACGTCTCCCGATAAAAATGATACCTCACTTGTGTGGGTAGGCCTAGCGCCCGCGACAGGAAACGCCCCAAAGTGCAACGTGGACACAGCCAAATTTTTGAAGGAAAACAGAGGTGTTTTTTGCAAAGTGCCTACCTGTAGATTTTGGCCTGTAGCTCAGCTGCCACCTAGGGAAACCTACCAAACCTGTGCATTTCTGAAAAACTAGAGACCTACGGGAATCCAAGATGGGGTGACTTGTGTGGCTCGGACCAGGTTCTGTTACCCAGAATCCTTTGCAAACCTCAAAATTTGGCTAAAAAAACACATGTTCCTCAAATTTCTGTGGCAGAAAGTTCTGGAATCTGAGAGGAGCCACAAATTTCCTTCCACCCAGCGTTCCCCCACGTCTCCCGATAAAAATGATACCTCACTTGTGTGGGTAGGCCTAGCGCCCGCGACAGGAAACGCCCCAAAGTGCAACGTGGACACAGCCAAATTTTTGAAGGAAAACAGAGGTGTTTTTTGCAAAGTGCCTACCTGTAGATTTTGGCCTGTAGCTCAGCCGCCACCTAGGGAAACCTACCAAACCTGTGCATTTCTGAAAACTAGAGACCTAGGGGAATCCAAGATGGGGTGACTTGTGTGGCTCGGACCAGGTTCTGTTACCCAGAATCCTTTGCAAACCTCAGAATTTGGGTAAAAAAGCACATGTTCCTCACATTTCTGTGGCAGAAAGTTCTGGAATCTGAGAGGAGCCACAAATTTCCTTCCACCCAGCGTTCCCCCATGTCTCCCGATAAAAATGATACCTCAGTTGTGTGGGTAGGCCTAGCGCCCGCGACAGGAAACGCCCCAAAGCGCAACGTGGACACAGCCAAATTTTTGAAGGAAAACAGAGGTGTTTTTTGCAAAGTGCCTACCTGTAGATTTTGGCCTGTAGCTCAGCTGCCACCTAGGGAAACCTACCAAACCTGTGCATTTCTGAAAAACTGGAGACCTACGGGAATCCAAGATGGGGTGACTTGTGTGGCTCGGACCAGGTTCTGTTACCCAGAATCCTTATCAAACCTTAAAATTTGTCTAAAAAAACACATGTTCCTCACATTTCTGTGGCAGAAAGTTCTGGAATCTGAGAGGAGCCACAAATTTCCTTCCACCCAGCGTTCCCCCACGTCTCCCGATAAAAATGATACCTCACTTGTGTGGGTAGGCCTAGCGCCCGCGACAGGAAATGCCCCAAAGCGCAACATGGACACAACCAAATTTTTGAAGGAAAACAGAGGTGTTTTTTGCAAAGTGCCTATCTGTAGATTTTGGCCTGTAGCTCAGCCGCCACCTAGGGAAACCTACCAAACCTGTGCATTTCTGAAAACTAGAGACCTAGGGGAATCCAAGATGGGGTGACTTGTGTGTCTCGGACCAGGTTCTGTTACCCAGAATCCTTTGCAAACCTCAAAATTTTGCAAAAAAAACACATGTTCCTCACATTTCTGTGGCAGAAAGTTCTGGAATCTGAGAGGAGCCACAACTTTCCTTCCACCCAGCGTTCCCCTACGTCTCCCGATAAAAATGATACCTCACTTGTGTGGGTAGGCCTAGCGCCCGCGACAGGAAACGCCCAAAAGTGCAACATGGACACAGCCAAATTTTTTAAGGAAAACAGAGGTGTTTTTTGCAAAGTGCCTACCTGTAGATTTTGGCCTGTAGCTCAGCCGCCACCTAGGGAAACCTATCAAACCTGTGCATTTCTGAAAACTAGAGACCTAGGGGAATCCAAGATGGGGTGACTTGTGTGGCTCGGACCAGGTTCTGTTACCCAGAATCCTTTGCAAACCTCAAAATTTGGCTAAAAAAACACATGTTCCTCACATTTCTGTGGCAGAAAGTTCTGGAATCTGAGAGGAGCCACAAACTTCCTTCCACCCAGCGTTCCCCCACGTCTCCCGATAAAAATGATACCTCACTTGTGTGGGTAGGCCTAGCGCCCGCGACAGGAAACGCCCCAAAGCGCAACGTGGACACAGCCAAATTTTTGAAGGAAAACAGAGGTGTTTTTTGCAAAGTGCCTACCTGTAGATTTTGGCCTGTAGCTCAGCCGCCACCTAGGGAAACCTACCAAACCTGTGCATTTCTGAAAACTAGAGACCTAGGGGAATCCAAGATGGGGTGACTTGTGTGGCTCGGACCAGGTTCTGTTACCCAGAATCCTTTGCAAACCTCAAAATGTTGCTAAAAAAACACATGTTCCTCACATTTCTGTGGCAGAAAGTTCTGGAATCTGAGAGGAGCCATAAATTTCCTTCCACCCAGCGTTCCCCCATGTCTCCCGATAAAAATGATACCTCAGTTGTGTGGGTAGGCCTAGCGGCTGCGACAGGAAACGCCCCAAAGCGCAACGTGGACACAGCCAAATTTTTGAAGGAAAACAGAGGTGTTTTTTGCAAAGTGCCTACCTGTAGATTTTGGCCTGTAGCTCAGCCGCCATCTAGGGAAACCTACCAAACCTGTGCATTTCTGAAAACTAGAGACCTAGGGGAATCCAAGATGGGGTGACTTGTGTGGCTCGGACCAGGTTCTGTTACCCAGAATGCTTTGCAAACCTCAAAATTTGGCTAAAAAAACACATGTTCCTCACATTTCTGTGGCAGAAAGTTCTGGAATCTGAGAAGAGCCACAAATGTCCTTCCACCCAGCGTTCCCCCACGTCTCCCGATACAAATGATACCTCACTTGTGTGGGTAGGCCTAGCGCCCGCGACAGGAAACGCCCCAAAGTGCTACGTGGACACAGCAAAATTTTTGAAGGAAAACAGTGGTGTTTTTTGCAAAGTGCCTACCTGTAGATTTTGGCCTGTAGCTCAGCCGCCACCTAGGGAATCCTACCAAACCTGTGCATTTCTGAAAACTAGAGACCTAGGGGAATCCAGGATGGGGTGACTTGTGTGGCTCGGACCAGGTTCTGTTACCCAGAATCCTTTGCAAACCTCAAAATTTGGCTAAAAAAACACATGTTCCTCAAATTTCTGTGGCAGAAAGTTCTGGAATCTGAGAGGAGCCACAAATTTCCTTCCACCCAGCGTTCCCCCACGTCTCCCGATAAAAATGATACCTCACTTGTGTGGGTAGGCCTAGCGCCCGCGACAGGAAACGCCCCAAAGTGCAACGTGGACACAGCCAAATTTTTGAAGGAAAACAGAGGTGTTTTTTGCAAAGTGCCTACCTGTAGATTTTGGGCTGTAGCTCAGCCGCTACCTAGGGAAACCTACCAAACCTGTGCATTTCTGAAAACTAGAGACCTAGGGGAATCAAAGATGGGGTGACTTGTGTGGCTAGGACCAGGTTCTGTTACCCAGAATCCTTTGCAAACCTCAGAATTTGGCTAAAAAAGCACATGTTCCTCACATTTCTGTGGCAGAAAGTTCTGGAATCTGAGAGGAGCCACAAATTTCCTTCCACCCAGCGTTCCCCCATGTCTCCCGATAAAAATGATACCTCACTTGTGTGGGTAGGCCTAGCGCCCGCGACAGGAAACGCCCCAAAGCGCAACGTGGACACAGCCAAATTTTTGAAGGAAAACAGAGGTGTTTTTTGCAAAGTGCCTACCTGTAGATTTTGGCCTGTAGCTCAGCTGCCACCTAGGGAAACCTACCAAACCTGTGCATTTCTGAAAAACTAGAGACCTACGGGAATCCAAGATGGGGTGACTTGAGTGGCTCGGACCAGGTTCTGTTACCCAGAATCCTTAGCAAACCTTAAAATTTGTCTAAAAAAACACATGTTCCTCACATTTCTGTGGCAGAAAGTTCTGGAATCTGAGAGGAGCAACAAATTTCCTTCCACCCAGCGTTCCCCCACGTCTCCCGATAAAAATGATACCTCACTTGTGTGGGTAGGCCTAGCGCCCGCGACAGGAAATGCCCCAAAGCGCAACGTGGACACAACCAAATTTTTGAAGGAAAACAGAGGTGTTTTTTGCAAAGTGCCTATCTGTAGATTTTGGCCTGTAGCTCAGCCGCCACCTAGGGAAACCTACCAAACCTGTGCATTTCTGAAAACTAGAGACCTAGGGGAATCCAAGATGGGGTGACTTGTGTGGCTCGGACCAGGTTCTGTTACCCAGAATCCTTTGCAAACCTCAAAATTTGGCTAAAAAAACACATGTTCCTCACATTTCTGTGGCAGAAAGTTCTGGAATCTGAGAGGAGAAACAAATTTCCTTCCACCCAGCGTTCCCCCACGTCTCCCGATGAAAATGATACCTCACTTGTTTGGGTAGGCCTAGCGCCCGCGACAGGAAACGCCCCAAAGTGCAACGTGGACACAGCCAAATTTTTGAAGGAAAACAGAGGTGTTTTTTGCAAAGTGCCTACCTGTAGATTTTGGCCTGTAGCTCAGCCGCCACCTAGGGAAACCTACCAAACCTGTGCATTTCTGAAAACTAGAGACCTAGGGGAATCCAAGATGGGGTGACTTGTGTGGCTCGGACCAGGTTCTGTTACCCAGAATCCTTTGCAAACCTCAAAATTTGGCGAAAAAAACACATGTTCCTCACATTTCTGTGGCAGAAAGTTCTGGAATCTGAGAGGAGCCACAACTTTCCTTCCACCCAGCGTTCCCCCACGTCTCCCGATAAAAATGATACCTCACTTGTGTGGGTAGGCCTAGCGCCCGCGACAGGAAACGCCCCAAAGCGCAACGTGGACACAGCCAAATTTTTGAAGGAAAACAGAGGTGTTTTTTGCAAAGTGCCTACCTGTAGATTTTGGCCTGTAGCTCAGCCGCCACCTAGGGAAACCTACCAAACCTCTGCATTTCTGAAAACTAGAGACCTAGGGGAATCCAAGATGGGGTGACTTGTGTGGCTCGGACCAGGTTCTGTTACCCAGAATCCTTTGCAAACCTCAAAATTTGGCGAAAAAAACACATGTTCCTCACATTTCTGTGGCAGAAAGTTCTGGAATCTGAGAGGAGCCACAAATTTCCTTCCACCCAGCGTTCCCCCAGGTCTCCCGATAAAAATGATACCTCACTTGTGTGGGTAGGCCTAGCGCCCGCGACAGGAAACCCCCCAAAGCGCAACGTGGACACAGCCAAATTTTTGAAGGAAAACAGAGGTGTTTTTTGCAAAGTGCCTACCTGTAGATTTTGGCCTGTAGCTCAGCCGCCACCTAGGGAAACCTACCAAACCTGTGCATTTCTGAAAACTAGAGACCTAGGGGAATCCAAGATGGGGTGACTTGTGTGTCTCGGACCAGGTTCTGTTACCAAGAATCCTTTGCAAACCTCAAAATTTGTCTAAAAAAACACATGTTCCTCACATTTCTGTGGCAGAAAGTTCTGGAATCTGAGAGGAGCCACAAATTTCCTTCCACCCAGTGTTCCCCCAAGTCTCCCGATAAAAATGATACCTCACTTGTGTGGGTAGGCCTAGCGCCCGCGACAGGAAACGCCCCAAAGCGCAACGTGGACACATCCACATTTTTGAAGGAAAACAGAGGTGTTTTTTGCAAAGTGCCTACCTGTAGATTTTGGCCTGTAGCTCAGCCGCCACCTAGGGAAACCTACCAAACCTGTGCATTTCTGAAAACTAGAGACCTAGGGGAATCCAAGATGGGGTGACTTGTGTGGCTCGGACCAGGTTCTGTTACCCAGAATCCTTAGCAAACATTAAAATTTGTCTAAAAAAACAAATGTTCCTCAATTTTCTGTGGCAGAAAGTTCTGGAATCTGAGAGGAGCCACAAATTTCCTTCCACACAGCGTTCCCCCATGTCTCCCGATAAAAATGATACCTCACTTGTGTAGGTAGGCCTAGCGCCCGCAACAGGAAACGCCCCAAAGCGCAACGTGGACACAGCCAAATTTTTGAAGGAAAACAGAGGTGTTTTTTGCAAAGTGCCTACCTGTAGATTTTGGCCTGTAGCTCAGCCGCCACCTAGGGAAACCTACCAAACCTGTGCATTTCTGAAAACTAGAGACCTAGGGGAATCCAAGATGGGGTGACTTGTGTGTCTCGGACCAGGTTCTGTTACCCAGAATCCTTTGCAAACCTCAAAATTTGGTGAAAAAAACACATGTTCCTCACATTTCTGTGGCAGAAAGTTCTGGAATCTGAGAGGAGCCACAACTTTCCTTCCACCCAGCGTTCCCCTACGTCTCCCGATAAAAATGATACCTCACTTGTGTGGGTAGGCCTAGCGCCCGCGACAGGAAACGCCCAAAAGTGCAACATGGACACAGCCAAATTTTTTAAGGAAAACAGAGGTGTTTTTTGCAAAGTGCCTACCTGTAGATTTTGGCCTGTAGCTCAGCCGCCACCTAGGGAAACCTACCAAACCTGTGCATTTCTGAAAACTAGAGACCTAGGGGAATCCAAGATGGGGTGACTTGTGTGGCTCGGACCAGGTTCTGTTACCCAGAATCCTTTGCAAACCTCAAAATGTGGCTAAAAAAACACATGTTCCTCACATTTCTGTGGCAGAAAGTTCTGGAATCTGAGAGGAGCCACAAATTTCCTTCCACCCAGCGTTCCCCCACGTCTCCCGATAAAAATGATACCTCACTTGTGTGGGTAGGCCTAGCGCCCGCGACAGGAAACGCCCCAAAGCGCAACGTGGACACAGCCAAATTTTTGAAGGAAAACAGAGGTGTTTTTTGCAAAGTGCCTACCTGTAGATTTTGGCCTGTAGCTCAGCCGCCACCTAGGGAAACCTTCCAAACCTGTGCATTTCTGAAAACTAGAGACCTAGGGGAATCCAAGATGGGGTGACTTGTGTGGCTCGGACCAGGTTCTGTTACCCAGAATCCTTTGCAAACCTCAAAATTTGGCTAAAAAAACACATGTTCCTCACATTTCTGTGGCAGAAAGTTCTGGAATCTGAGAGGAGAAACAAATTTCCTTCCACCCAGCGTTCCCCCACGTCTCCCGATAAAAATGATACCTCACTTGTGTGGGTAGGCCTAGCGCCCGCGACAGGAAACGCCCCTAAGTGCAACGTGGACACAGCCAAATTTTTTAAGGAAAACAGAGGTGTTTTTTGCAAAGTGCCTACCTGTAGATTTTGGCCTGCAGCTCAGCCGCCACCTAGGGAAACCTACCACACCTGTGCATTTCTGAAAACTAGAGACCTAGGGGAATCCAAGATGGGGTGACTTGTGTGGCTCGGACCAGGTTCTGTTACCCAGAATCCTTTGCAAACCTCAAAATTTGGCGAAAAAAACACATGTTCCTCACATTTCTGTGGCAGAAAGTTCTGGAATCTGAGAGGAGCCACAACTTTCCTTCCACCCAGCGTTCCCCCACGTCTCCCGATAAAAATGATACCTCACTTGTGTGGGTAGGCCTAGCGCCCGCGACAGGAAACGCCCCAAAGTGCAACGTGGACACAGCCAAATTTTTGAAGGAAAACAGAGGTGTTTTTTGCAAAGTGCCTACCTGTAGATTTTGGCCTGTAGCTCAGCCGCCACCTAGGGAAACCTACCAAACCTGTGCATTTCTGAAAACTAGAGACCTAGGGGAATCCAAGATGGGGTGACTTGTGTGGCTGGGACCAGGTTCTGTTACCCAGAATCCTTTGCAAACCTCAAAATTTGGCTAAAAAACCACATGTTCCTCACATTTCTGTGGCAAAAAGTTCTGGAATCTGAGAGGAACCACAAATTTCCTTCCACCCAGCGTTCCCCCACGTCTCCCGATAAAAATGATACCTCACTTGTGTGGGTAGGCATAGCGCCCGCGACAGGAAACGCCCCAATGCGCAACGTGGACACAGCCAAATTTTTTAAGGAAAACAGAGGTGTTTTTTGCAAAGTGCCTACCTGTAGATTTTGGCCTGTAGCTCAGCCGCCACCTAGGGAAACCTACCACACCTGTGCATTTCTGAAAACTAGAGACCTAGGGGAATCCAAGATGGGGTGACTTGTGTGGCTCGGACCAGGTTCTGTTACCCAGAATCCTTTGCAAACCTCAAAATTTGGCGAAAAAAACACATGTTCCTCACATTTCTGTGGCAGAAAGTTCTGGAATCTGAGAGGAGCCACAACTTTCCTTCCACCCAGCGTTCCCCCACGTCTCCCGATAAAAATGATACCTCACTTGTGTGGGTAGGCCTAGCGCCCGCGACAGGAAACGCCCCAAAGTGCAACGTGGACACAGCCAAATTTTTGAAGGAAAACAGAGGTGTTTTTTGCAAAGTGTCTACCTGTAGATTTTGGCCTGTAGCTAAGCCGCCACCTAGGGAAACCTACCAAACCTGTGCATTTCTGAAAACTAGAGACCTAGGGGAATCCAAGATGGGGTGACTTGTGTGGCTGGGACCAGGTTCTGTTACCCAGAATCCTTTGCAAACCTCAAAATTTGGCTAAAAAACCACATGTTCCTCACATTTCTGTGGCAAAAAGTTCTGGAATCTGAGAGGAGCCACAAATTTCCTTCCACCCAGCGTTCCCCCACGTCTCCCGATAAAAATGATACCTTACTTGTGTGGGTAGGCATAGCGCCCGCGACAGGAAACGCCCCAATGCGCAACGTGGACACAGCCAAATTTTTGAAGGAAAACAGAGGTGTTTTTTGCAAAGTGCCTACCTGTAGATTTTGGCCTGTAGCTCAGCCGCCACCTAGGGAAACCTACCAAACCTCTGCATTTCTGAAAACTAGAGACCTAGGGGAATCCAAGATGGGGTGACTTGTGTGGCTCGGACCAGGTTCTGTTACCCAGAATCCTTTGCAAACCTCAAAATTTGGCGAAAAAAACACATGTTCCTCACATTTCTGTGGCAGAAAGTTCTGGAATCTGAGAGGAGCCACAAATTTCCTTCCACCCAGCGTTCCCCCAGGTCTCCCGATAAAAATGATACCTCACTTGTGTGGGTAGGCCTAGCGCCCGCGACAGGAAACCCCCCAAAGCGCAACGTGGACACAGCCAAATTTTTGAAGGAAAACAGAGGTGTTTTTTGCAAAGTGCCTACCTGTAGATTTTGGCCTGTAGCTCAGCCGCCACCTAGGGAAACCTACCAAACCTGTGCATTTCTGAAAACTAGAGACCTAGGGGAATCCAAGATGGGGTGACTTGTGTGTCTCGGACCAGGTTCTGTTACCAAGAATCCTTTGCAAACCTCAAAATTTGTCTAAAAAAACACATGTTCCTCACATTTCTGTGGCAGAAAGTTCTGGAATCTGAGAGGAGCCACAAATTTCCTTCCACCCAGTGTTCCCCCAAGTCTCCCGATAAAAATGATACCTCACTTGTGTGGGTAGGCCTAGCGCCCGCGACAGGAAACGCCCCAAAGCGCAACGTGGACACATCCACATTTTTGAAGGAAAACAGAGGTGTTTTTTGCAAAGTGCCTACCTGTAGATTTTGGCCTGTAGCTCAGCCGCCACCTAGGGAAACCTACCAAACCTGTGCATTTCTGAAAACTAGAGACCTAGGGGAATCCAAGATGGGGTGACTTGTGTGGCTCGGACCAGGTTCTGTTACCCAGAATCCTTTGCAAACCTCAAAATTTGGTGAAAAAAACACATGTTCCTCACATTTCTGTGGCAGAAAGTTCTGGAATCTGAGAGGAGCCACAACTTTCCTTCCACCCAGCGTTCCCCTACGTCTCCCGATAAAAATGATACCTCACTTGTGTGGGTAGGCCTAGCGCCCGCGACAGGAAACGCCCAAAAGTGCAACATGGACACAGCCAAATTTTTTAAGGAAAACAGAGGTGTTTTTTGCAAAGTGCCTACCTGTAGATTTTGGCCTGTAGCTCAGCCGCCACCTAGGGAAACCTACCAAACCTGTGCATTTCTGAAAACTAGAGACCTAGGGGAATCCAAGATGGGGTGACTTGTGTGACTCGGACCAGGTTCTGTTACCCAGAATCCTTAGCAAACCTTAAAATTTGGCTAAAAAAACACATGTTCCTCACATTTCTGTGGCAGAAAGTTCTGGAATCTGAGAGGAGCCACAAATTTCCTTCCACCCAGCGTTCCCCCACGTCTCCCGATAAAAATGATACCTCACTTGTGTGGGTAGGCCTAGCGCCCGCGACAGGAAACGCCCAAAAGTGCAACATGGACACAGCCAAATTTTTGAAGAAAAACAGAGGTGTTTTTTGCAAAGTGCCTACCTGTAGATTTTGGCCTGTAGCTCAGCCGCCACCTAGGGAAACCTACCAAACCTGTGCATTTCTGAAAACTAGAGACCTAGGGGAATCCAAGATGGGGTGACTTGTGTGGCTCGGACCAGGTTCTGTTACCCAGAATCCTTTGCAAACCTCAAAATTTGGCTAAAAAAACACATGTTCCTCACATTTCTGTGGCAGAAAGTTCTGGAATCTGAGAGGAGCCACAAATTTCCTTCCACCCAGCGTTCCCCCACGTCTCCCGATAAAAATGATACCTCACTTGTGTGGGTAGGCCTAGCGCCCGCGACAGGAAACGCCCCAAAGCGCAACGTGGACACAGCCAAATTTTTGAAGGAAAACAGAGGTGTTTTTTGCAAAGTGCCTACCTGTAGATTTTGGCCTGTAGCTCAGCCGCCACCTAGGGAAACCTACCAAACCTGTGCATTTCTGAAAACTAGAGACCTAGGGGAATCCAAGATGGGGTGACTTGTGTGTCTCGGACCAGGTTCTGTTACCCAGAATCCTTTGCAAACCTCAAAATTTGGCGAAAAAAACACATGTTCCTCACATTTCTGTGGCAGAAAGTTCTGGAATCTGAGAGGAGCCACAACTTTCCTTCCACCCAGCGTTCCCCTACGTCTCCCGATAAAAATGATACCTCACTTGTGTGGGTAGGCCTAGCGCCCGCGACAGGAAACGCCCAAAAGTGCAACATGGACACAGCCAAATTTTTTAAGGAAAACAGAGGTGTTTTTTGCAAAGTGCCTACCTGTAGATTTTGGCCTGTAGCTCAGCCGCCACCTAGGGAAACCTACCAAACCTGTGCATTTCTGAAAACTAGAGACCTAGGGGAATCCAAGATGGGGTGACTTGTGTGGCTCGGACCAGGTTCTGTTACCCAGAATCCTTTGCAAACCTCAAAATGTGGCTAAAAAAACACATGTTCCTCACATTTCTGTGGCAGAAAGTTCTGGAATCTGAGAGGAGCCACAAATTTCCTTCCACCCAGCGTTCCCCCACGTCTCCCGATAAAAATGATACCTCACTTGTGTGGGTAGGCCTAGCGCCCGCGACAGGAAACGCCCCAAAGCGCAACGTGGACACAGCCAAATTTTTGAAGGAAAACAGAGGTGTTTTTTGCAAAGTGCCTACCTGTAGATTTTGGCCTGTAGCTCAGCCGCCACCTAGGGAAACCTACCAAACCTGTGCATTTCTGAAAACTAGAGACCTAGGGGAATCCAAGATGGGGTGACTTGTGTGGCTCGGACCAGGTTCTGTTACCCAGAATCCTTTGCAAACCTCAAAATTTTGCTAAAAAAACACATGTTCCTCACATTTCTGTGGCAGAAAGTTCTGGAATCTGAGAGGAGCCATAAATTTCCTTCCACCCAGCGTTCCCCCATGTCTCCCGATAAAAATGATACCTCAGTTGTGTGGGTAGGCCTAGCGGCTGCGACAGGAAACGCCCCAAAGCGCAACGTGGACACAGCCAAATTTTTGAAGGAAAACAGAGGTGTTTTTTGCAAAGTGCCTACCTGTAGATTTTGGCCTGTAGCTCAGCCGCCATCTAGGGAAACCTACCAAACCTGTGCATTTCTGAAAACTAGAGACCTAGGGGAATCCAAGATGGGGTGACTTGTGTGGCTCGGACCAGGTTCTGTTACCCAGAATGCTTTGCAAACCTCAAAATTTGGCTAAAAAAACACATGTTCCTCACATTTCTGTGGCAGAAAGTTCTGGAATCTGAGAAGAGCCACAAATGTCCTTCACCCAGCGTTCCCCCACGTCTCCCGATACAAATGATACCTCACTTGTGTGGGTAGGCCTAGCGCCCGCGACAGGAAACGCCCCAAAGTGCTACGTGGACACAGCAAAATATTTGAAGGAAAACAGAGGTGTTTTTTGCAAAGTGCCTACCTGTAGATTTTGGCCTGTAGCTCAGCCGCCACCTAGGGAATCCTAGCAAACCTGTGCATTTCTGAAAACTAGAGACCTAGGGGAATCCAGGATGGGGTGACTTGTGTGGCTCGGACCAGGTTCTGTTACCCAGAATCCTTTGCAAACCTCAAAATTTGGCTAAAAAAACACATGTTCCTCAAATTTCTGTGGCAGAAAGTTCTGGAATCTGAGAGGAGCCACAAATTTCCTTCCACCCAGCGTTCCCCCACGTCTCCCGATAAAAATGATACCTCACTTGTGTGGGTAGGCCTAGCGCCCGCGACAGGAAACGCCCCAAAGTGCAACGTCGACACAGCCAAATTTTTGAAGGAAAACAGAGGTGTTTTTTGCAAAGTGCCTACCTGTAGATTTTGGCCTGTAGCTCAGCCGCCACCTAGGGAAACCTACCAATTCTGTGCATTTCTGAAAACTAGAGACCTAGGGGAATCAAAGATGGGGTGACTTGTGTGGCTCGGACCAGGTTCTGTTACCCAGAATCCTTTGCAAACCTCAGAATTTGGCTAAAAAAGCACATGTTCCTCACATTTCTGTGGCAGAAAGTTCTGGAATCTGAGAGGAGCCACAAATTTCCTTCCACCCAGCGTTCCCCCATGTCTCCCGATAAAAATGATACCTCACTTGTGTGGGTAGGCCTAGCGCCCGCGACAGGAAACGCCCCAAAGCGCAACGTGGACACAGCCAAATTTTTGAAGGAAAACAGAGGTGTTTTTTGCAAAGTGCCTACCTGTAGATTTTGGCCTGTAGCTCAGCTGCCACCTAGGGAAACCTACCAAACCTGTGCATTTCTGAAAAACTAGAGACCTACGGGAATCCAAGATGGGGTGACTTGTGTGGCTCGGACCAGGTTCTGTTACCCAGAATCCTTAGCAAACCTTAAAATTTGTCTAAAAAAACACATGTTCCTCACATTTCTGTGGCAGAAAGTTCTGGAATCTGAGAGGAGCAACAAATTTCCTTCCACCCAGCGTTCCCCCACGTCTCCCGATAAAAATGATACCTCACTTGTGTGGGTAGGCCTAGCGCCCGCGACAGGAAATGCCCCAAAGCGCAACGTGGACACAACCAAATTTTTGAAGGAAAACAGAGGTGTTTTTTGCAAAGTGCCTATCTGTAGATTTTGGCCTGTAGCTCAGCCGCCACCTAGGGAAACCTACCAAACCTGTGCATTTCTGAAAACTAGAGACCTAGGGGAATCCAAGATGGGGTGACTTGTGTGTCTCGGACCAGGTTCTGTTACCCAGAATCCTTTGCAAACCTCAAAATTTGGCGAAAAAAACACATGTTCCTCACATTTCTGTTGCAGAAAGTTCTGGAATCTGAGAGGAGCCACAACTTTCCTTCCACCCAGCGTTCCCCTACGTCTCCCGATAAAAATGATACCTCACTTGTGTGGGTAGGCCTAGCGCCCGCGACAGGAAACGCCCAAAAGTGCAACATGGACACAGCCAAATTTTTTAAGGAAAACAGAGGTGTTTTTTGCAAAGTGCCTACCTGTAGATTTTGGCCTGTAGCTCAGCCGCCACCTAGGGAAACCTACCAAACCTGTGCATTTCTGAAAACTAGAGACCTAGGGGAATCCAAGATGGGGTGACTTGTGTGGCTCGGACCAGGTTCTGTTACCCAGAATCCTTTGCAAACCTCAAAATGTGGCTAAAAAAACACATGTTCCTCACATTTCTGTGGCAGAAAGTTCTGGAATCTGAGAGGAGCCACAAATTTCCTTCCACCCAGCGTTCCCCCACGTCTCCCGATAAAAATGATACCTCACTTGTGTGGGTAGGCCTAGCGCCCGCGACAGGAAACGCCCCAAAGCGCAACGTGGACACAGCCAAATTTTTGAAGGAAAACAGAGGTGTTTTTTGCAAAGTGCCTACCTGTAGATTTTGGCCTGTAGCTCAGCCGCCACCTAGGGAAACCTACCAAACCTGTGCATTTCTGAAAACTAGAGACCTAGGGGAATCCAAGATGGGGTGACTTGTGTGGCTCGGACCAGGTTCTCTTACCCAGAATCCTTTGCAAACCTCAAAATTTTGCTAAAAAAACACATGTTCCTCACATTTCTGTGGCAGAAAGTTCTGGAATCTGAGAGGAGCCATAAATTTCCTTCCACCCAGCGTTCCCCCATGTCTCCCGATAAAAATGATACCTCAGTTGTGTGGGTAGGCCTAGCGGCTGCGACAGGAAACGCCCCAAAGCGCAACGTGGACACAGCCAAATTTTTGAAGGAAAACAGAGGTGTTTTTTGCAAAGTGCCTACCTGTAGATTTTGGCCTGTAGCTCAGCCGCCATCTAGGGAAACCTACCAAACCTGTGCATTTCTGAAAACTAGAGACCTAGGGGAATCCAAGATGGGGTGACTTGTGTGGCTCGGACCAGGTTCTGTTACCCAGAATGCTTTGCAAACCTCAAAATTTGGCTAAAAAAACACATGTTCCTCACATTTCTGTGGCAGAAAGTTCTGGAATCTGAGAAGAGCCACAAATGTCCTTCCACCCAGCGTTCCCCCACGTCTCCCGATACAAATGATACCTCACTTGTGTGGGTAGGCCTAGCGCCCGCGACAGGAAACGCCCCAAAGTGCTACGTGGACACAGCAAAATATTTGAAGGAAAACAGAGGTGTTTTTTGCAAAGTGCCTACCTGTAGATTTTGGCCTGTAGCTCAGCCGCCACCTAGGGAATCCTACCAAACCTGTGCATTTCTGAAAACTAGAGACCTAGGGGAATCCAGGATGGGGTGACTTGTGTGGCTCGGACCAGGTTCTGTTACCCAGAATCCTTTGCAAACCTCAAAATTTGGCTAAAAAAACACATGTTCCTCAAATTTCTGTGGCAGAAAGTTCTGGAATCTGAGAGGAGCCACAAATTTCCTTCCACCCAGCGTTCCCCCACGTCTCCCGATAAAAATGATACCTCACTTGTGTGGGTAGGCCTAGCGCCCGCGACAGGAAACGCCCCAAAGTGCAACGTGGACACAGCCAAATTTTTGAAGGAAAACAGAGGTGTTTTTTGCAAAGTGCCTACCTGTAGATTTTGGCCTGTAGCTCAGCCGCCACCTAGGGAAACCTACCAATTCTGTGCATTTCTGAAAACTAGAGACCTAGGGGAATCAAAGATGGGGTGACTTGTGTGGCTCGGACCAGGTTCTGTTACCCAGAATCCTTTGCAAACCTCAGAATTTGGCTAAAAAAGCACATGTTCCTCACATTTCTGTGGCAGAAAGTTCTGGAATCTGAGAGGAGCCACAAATTTCCTTCCACCCAGCGTTCCCCCATGTCTCCCGATAAAAATGATACCTCACTTGTGTGGGTAGGCCTAGCGCCCGCGACAGGAAACGCCCCAAAGCGCAACGTGGACACAGCCAAATTTTTGAAAACAGAGGTGTTTTTTGCAAAGTGCCTACCTGTAGATTTTGGCCTGTAGCTCAGCTGCCACCTAGGGAAACCTACCAAACCTGTGCATTTCTGAAAAACTAGAGACCTACGGGAATCCAAGATGGGGTGACTTGTGTGGCTCGGACCAGGTTCTGTTACCCAGAATCCTTAGCAAACCTTAAAATTTGTCTAAAAAAACACATGTTCCTCACATTTCTGTGGCAGAAAGTTCTGGAATCTGAGAGGACCAACAAATTTCCTTCCACCCAGCGTTCCCCCACGTCTCCCGATAAAAATGATACCTCACTTGTGTGGGTAGGCCTAGCGCCCGCGACAGGAAATGCCCCAAAGCGCAACGTGGACACAACCAAATTTTTGAAGGAAAACAGAGGTGTTTTTTGCAAAGTGCCTATCTGTAGATTTTGGCCTGTAGCTCAGCCGCCACCTAGGGAAACCTACCAAACCTGTGCATTTCTGAAAACTAGAGACCTAGGGGAATCCAAGATGGGGTGACTTGTGTGGCTCGGACCAGGTTCTGTTACCCAGAATCCTTTGCAAACCTCAAAATTTGGCTAAAAAAACACATGTTCCTCACATTTCTGTGGCAGAAAGTTCTGGAATCTGAGAGGAGAAACAAATTTCCTTCCACCCAGCGTTCCCCCACGTCTCCCGATAAAAATGATACCTCACTTGTGTGGGTAGGCCTAGCGCCCGCGACAGGAAACGCCCCAAAGTGCAACGTGGACACAGCCAAATTTTTGAAGGAAAACAGAGGTGTTTTTTGCAAAGTGCCTACCTGTAGATTTTGGCCTGTAGCTCAGCCGCCACCTAGGGAAACCTACCAAACCTGTGCATTTCTGAAAACTAGAGACCTAGGGGAATCCAAGATGGGGTGACTTGTGTGGCTCGGACCAGGTTCTGTTACCCAGAATCCTTTGCAAACCTCAAAATTTGGCGAAAAAAACACATGTTCCTCACATTTCTGTGGCAGAAAGTTCTGGAATCTGAGAGGAGCCACAACTTTCCTTCCACCCAGCGTTCCCCCACGTCTCCCGATAAAAATGATACCTCACTTGTGTGGGTAGGCCTAGCGCCCGCGACAGGAAACGCCCCAAAGTGCAACGTGGACACAGCCAAATTTTTGAAGGAAAACAGAGGTGTTTTTTGCAAAGTGCCTACCTGTAGATTTTGGCCTGTAGCTCAGCCGCCACCTAGGGAAACCTACCAAACCTGTGCATTTCTGAAAACTAGAGACCTAGGGGAATCCAAGATGGGGTGACTTGTGTGGCTGGGACCAGGTTCTGTTACCCAGAATCCTTTGCAAACCTCAAAATTTGGCTAAAAAACCACATGTTCTTCACATTTCTGTGGCAAAAAGTTCTGGAATCTGAGAGGAGCCACAAATTTCCTTCCACCCAGCGTTCCCCCACGTCTCCCGATAAAAATGATACCTCACTTGTGTGGGTAGGCATAGTGCCCGCGACAGGAAACGCCCCAAAGCGCAACGTGGACACAGCCAAATTTTTGAAGGAAAACAGAGGTGTTTTTTGCAAAGTGCCTACCTGTAGATTTTGGCCTGTAGCTCAGCCGCCACCTAGGGAAACCTACCAAACCTCTGCATTTCTGAAAACTAGAGACCTAGGGGAATCCAAGATGGGGTGACTTGTGTGGCTCGGACCAGGTTCTGTTACCCAGAATCCTTTGCAAACCTCAAAATTTGGCGAAAAAAACACATGTTCCTCACATTTCTGTGGCAGAAAGTTCTGGAATCTGAGAGGAGCCACAAATTTCCTTCCACCCAGCGTTCCCCCAGGTCTCCCGATAAAAATGATACCTCACTTGTGTGGGTAGGCCTAGCGCCCGCGACAGGAAACCCCCCAAAGCGCAACGTGGACACAGCCAAATTTTTGAAGGAAAACAGAGGTGTTTTTTGCAAAGTGCCTACCTGTAGATTTTGGCCTGTAGCTCAGCCGCCACCTAGGGAAACCTACCAAACCTGTGCATTTCTGAAAACTAGAGACCTAGGGGAATCCAAGATGGGGTGACTTGTGTGTCTCGGACCAGGTTCTGTTACCCAGAATCCTTTGCAAACCTCAAAATTTGGCGAAAAAAACACATGTTCCTCACATTTCTGTGGCAGAAAGTTCTGGAATCTGAGAGGAGCCACAACTTTCCTTCCACCCAGCGTTCCCCCACGTCTCCCGATAAAAATGATACCTCACTTGTGTGGGTAGGCCTAGCGCCCGCGACAGGAAACGCCCCAAAGTGCAACGTGGACACAGCCAAATTTTTGAAGGAAAACAGAGGTGTTTTTTGCAAAGTGCCTACCTGTAGATTTTGGCCTGTAGCTCAGCCGCCACCTAGGGAAACCTACCAAACCTGTGCATTTCTGAAAACTAGAGACCTAGGGGAATCCAAGATGGGGTGACTTGTGTGGCTCGGACCAGGTTCTGTTACCCAGAATCCTTTGCAAACCTCAAAATTTGGCTAAAAAACCACATGTTCCTCACATTTCTGTGGCAAAAAGTTCTGGAATCTGAGAGGAGCCACAAATTTCCTTCCACCCAGCGTTCCCCCACGTCTCCCGATAAAAATGATACCTCACTTGTGTGGGTAGGCATAGCGCCCGCAACAGGAAACGCCCCAAAGCGCAACGTGGACACAGCCAAATTTTTGAAGGAAAACAGAGGTGTTTTTTGCAAAGTGCCTACCTGTAGATTTTGGCCTGTAGCTCAGCCGCCACCTAGGGAAACCTACCAAACCTCTGCATTTCTGAAAACTAGAGACCTAGGGGAATCCAAGATGGGGTGACTTGTGTGGCTCGGACCAGGTTCTGTTACCCAGAATCCTTTGCAAACCTCAAAATTTGGCTAAAAAAACACATGTTCCTCACATTTCTGTGGCAGAAAGTTCTGGAATCTGAGAGGAGCCACAAATTTCCTTCCACCCAGTGTTCCCCCAAGTCTCCCGAAAAAATGATACCTCACTTGTGTGGGTAGGCCTAGCGCCCGCGACAGGAAACGCCCCAAAGCACAACGTGGACACATCCACATTTTTGAAGGAAAACAGAGGTGTTTTTTGCAAAGTGCCTACCTGTAGATTTTGGCCTGTAGCTCAGCCGCCACCTAGGGAAACCTACCAAACCTGTGCATTTCTGAAAACTAGAGACCTAGGGGAATCCAAGATGGGATGACTTGTGTGTCTCGGACCAGGTTCTGTTACCCAGAATCCTTTGCAAACCTCAAAATTTGGCTAAAAAACACATGTTCCTCACATTTCTGTGGCAGAAAGTTCTGGAATCTGAGAGGAGCCACAAATTTCCTTCCACCCAGTGTTCCCCCAAGTCTCCCGATAAAAATGATACCTCACTTGTGTGGGTAGGCCTAGCGCCCGCGACAGGAAACGCCCCAAAGCACAACGTGGACACATCCACATTTTTGAAGGAAAACAGAGGTGTTTTTTGCAAAGTGCCTACCTGTAGATTTTGGCCTGTAGCTCAGCCGCCACCTAGGGAAACCTACCAAACCTGTGCATTTCTGAAAACTAGAGACCTAGGGGAATCCAAGATGGGGTGACTTGTGTGGCTCGGACCAGGTTCTGTTACCCAGAATCCTTTGCAAACCTCAACATTTGGCTAAAAAAACACATGTTCCTCACATTTCTGTGGCAGAAAGTTCTGGAATCTGAGAGGAGCCACAAATTTCCTTCCACCCAGCGTTCCCCCACGTCTCCCGATAAAAATGATACCTCACTTGTGTGGGTAGGCCTAGCGCCCGCGACAAGAAATGCCCCAAAGCGCAACGTGGACACAACCAAATTTTTGAAGGAAAACAGAGGTGTTTTTTGCAAAGTGCCTATCTGTAGATTTTGGCCTGTAGCTCAGCCGCCACCTAGGGAAACCTACCAAACCTGTGCATTTCTGAAAACTAGAGACCTAGGGGAATCCAAGATGGGGTGACTTGTGTGTCTCGGACCAGGTTCTGTTACCCAGAATCCTTTGCAAACCTCAAAATTTTGCAAAAAAAACACATGTTCCTCACATTTCTGTGGCAGAAAGTTCTGGAATCTGAGAGGAGCCACAACTTTCCTTCCACCCAGCGTTCCCCTACGTCTCCCGATAAAAATGATACCTCACTTGTGTGGGTAGGCCTAGCGCCCGCGACAGGAAACGCCCAAAAGTGCAACATGGACACAGCCAAATTTTTTAAGGAAAACAGAGGTGTTTTTTGCAAAGTGCCTACCTGTAGATTTTGGCCTGTAGCTCAGCCGCCACCTAGGGAAACCTACCAATTCTGTGCATTTCTGAAAACTAGAGACCTAGGGGAATCAAAGATGGGGTGACTTGTGTGGCTCGGACCAGGTTCTGTTACCCAGAATCCTTTGCAAACCTCAGAATTTGGCTAAAAAAGCACATGTTCCTCACATTTCTGTGGCAGAAAGTTCTGGAATCTGAGAGGAGCCACAAATTTCCTTCCACGCAGCGTTCCCCCATGTCTCCCGATAAAAATGATACCTCACTTGTGTGGGTAGGCCTAGCGCCCGCGACAGGAAACGCCCCAAAGCGCAACGTGGACACAGCCAAATTTTTGAAGGAAAACAGAGGTGTTTTTTGCAAAGTGCCTACCTGTAGATTTTGGCCTGTAGCTCAGCTGCCACCTAGGGAAACCTACCAAACCTGTGCATTTCTGAAAAACTAGAGACCTACGGGAATCCAAGATGGGGTGACTTGTGTGGCTCGGACCAGGTTCTGTTACCCAGAATCCTTAGCAAACCTTAAAATTTGTCTAAAAAAACACATGTTCCTCACATTTCTGTGGCAGAAAGTTCTGGAATCTGAGAGGACCAACAAATTTCCTTCCACCCAGCGTTCCCCCACGTCTCCCGATAAAAATGATACCTCACTTGTGTGGGTAGGCCTAGCGCCCGCGACAGGAAATGCCCCAAAGCGCAACGTGGACACAACCAAATTTTTGAAGGAAAACAGAGGTGTTTTTTGCAAAGTGCCTATCTGTAGATTTTGGCCTGTAGCTCAGCCGCCACCTAGGGAAACCTACCAAACCTGTGCATTTCTGAAAACTAGAGACCTAGGGGAATCCAAGATGGGGTGACTTGTGTGGCTCGGACCAGGTTCTGTTACCCAGAATCCTTTGCAAACCTCAAAATTTGGCTAAAAAAACACATGTTCCTCACATTTCTGTGGCAGAAAGTTCTGGAATCTGAGAGGAGAAACAAATTTCCTTCCACCCAGCGTTCCCCCACGTCTCCCGATAAAAATTATACCTCACTTTTGTGGGTAGGCCTAGCGCCCACGACAGGAAACGCCCCAAAGTGCAACGTGGACACAGCCAAATTTTTGAAGGAAAACAGAGGTGTTTTTTGCAAAGTGCCTACCTGTAGATTTTGGCCTGTAGCTCAGCCGCCACCTAGGGAAACCTACCAAACCTGTGCATTTCTGAAAACTAGAGACCTAGGGGAATCCAAGATGGGGTGACTTGTGTGGCTCGGACCAGGTTCTGTTACCCAGAATCCTTTGCAAACCTCAAAATTTGGCGAAAAAAACACATGTTCCTCACATTTCTGTGGCAGAAAGTTCTGGAATCTGAGAGGAGCCACAACTTTCCTTCCACCCAGCGTTCCCCCACGTCTCCCGATAAAAATGATACCTCACTTGTGTGGGTAGGCCTAGCGCCCGCGACAGGAAACGCCCCAAAGTGCAACGTGGACACAGCCAAATTTTTGAAGGAAAACAGAGGTGTTTTTTGCAAAGTGCCTACCTGTAGATTTTGGCCTGTAGCTCAGCCGCCACCTAGGGAAACCTACCAAACCTGTGCATTTCTGAAAACTAGAGACCTAGGGGAATCCAAGATGGGGTGACTTGTGTGGCTGGGACCAGGTTCTGTTACCCAGAATCCTTTGCAAACCTCAAAATTTGGCTAAAAAACAACATGTTCTTCACATTTCTGTGGCAAAAAGTTCTGGAATCTGAGAGGAGCCACAAATTTCCTTCCACCCAGCGTTCCCCCACGTCTCCCGATAAAAATGATACCTCACTTGTGTGGGTAGGCATAGTGCCCGCGACAGGAAACGCCCCAAAGCGCAACGTGGACACAGCCAAATTTTTGAAGGAAAACAGAGGTGTTTTTTGCAAAGTGCCTACCTGTAGATTTTGGCCTGTAGCTCAGCCGCCACCTAGGGAAACCTACCAAACCTCTGCATTTCTGAAAACTAGAGACCTAGGGGAATCCAAGATGGGGTGACTTGTGTGGCTCGGACCAGGTTCTGTTACCCAGAATCCTTTGCAAACCTCAAAATTTGGCGAAAAAAACACATGTTCCTCACATTTCTGTGGCAGAAAGTTCTGGAATCTGAGAGGAGCCACAAATTTCCTTCCACCCAGCGTTCCCCCAGGTCTCCCGATAAAAATGATACCTCACTTGTGTGGGTAGGCCTAGCGCCCGCGACAGGAAACCCCCCAAAGCGCAACGTGGACACAGCCAAATTTTTGAAGGAAAACAGAGGTGTTTTTTGCAAAGTGCCTACCTGTAGATTTTGGCCTGTAGCTCAGCCGCCACCTAGGGAAACCTACCAAACCTGTGCATTTCTGAAAACTAGAGACCTAGGGGAATCCAAGATGGGGTGACTTGTGTGTCTCGGACCAGGTTCTGTTACCCAGAATCCTTTGCAAACCTCAAAATTTGGCGAAAAAAACACATGTTCCTCACATTTCTGTGGCAGAAAGTTCTGGAATCTGAGAGGAGCCACAACTTTCCTTCCACCCAGCGTTCCCCCACGTCTCCCGATAAAAATGATACCTCACTTGTGTGGGTAGGCCTAGCGCCCGCGACAGGAAACGCCCCAAAGTGCAACGTGGACACAGCCAAATTTTTGAAGGAAAACAGAGGTGTTTTTTGCAAAGTGCCTACCTGTAGATTTTGGCCTGTAGCTCAGCCGCCACCTAGGGAAACCTACCAAACCTGTGCATTTCTGAAAACTAGAGACCTAGGGGAATCCAAGATGGGGTGACTTGTGTGGCTCGGACCAGGTTCTGTTACCCAGAATCCTTTGCAAACCTCAAAATTTGGCTAAAAAACCACATGTTCCTCACATTTCTGTGGCAAAAAGTTCTGGAATCTGAGAGGAGCCACAAATTTCCTTCCACCCAGCGTTCCCCCACGTCTCCCGATAAAAATGATACCTCACTTGTGTGGGTAGGCATAGCGCCCGCAACAGGAAACGCCCCAAAGCGCAACGTGGACACAGCCAAATTTTTGAAGGAAAACAGAGGTGTTTTTTGCAAAGTGCCTACCTGTAGATTTTGGCCTGTAGCTCAGCCGCCACCTAGGGAAACCTACCAAACCTCTGCATTTCTGAAAACTAGAGACCTAGGGGAATCCAAGATGGGGTGACTTGTGTGGCTCGGACCAGGTTCTGTTACCCAGAATCCTTTGCAAACCTCAAAATTTGGCTAAAAAAACACATGTTCCTCACATTTCTGTGGCAGAAAGTTCTGGAATCTGAGAGGAGCCACAAATTTCCTTCCACCCAGTGTTCCCCCAAGTCTCCCGAAAAAATGATACCTCACTTGTGTGGGTAGGCCTAGCGCCCGCGACAGGAAACGCCCCAAAGCACAACGTGGACACATCCACATTTTTGAAGGAAAACAGAGGTGTTTTTTGCAAAGTGCCTACCTGTAGATTTTGGCCTGTAGCTCAGCCGCCACCTAGGGAAACCTACCAAACCTGTGCATTTCTGAAAACTAGAGACCTAGGGGAATCCAAGATGGGGTGACTTGTGTGTCTCGGACCAGGTTCTGTTACCCAGAATCCTTTGCAAACCTCAAAATTTGGCTAAAAAACACATGTTCCTCACATTTCTGTGGCAGAAAGTTCTGGAATCTGAGAGGAGCCACAAATTTCCTTCCACCCAGTGTTCCCCCAAGTCTCCCGATAAAAATGATACCTCACTTGTGTGGGTAGGCCTAGCGCCCGCGACAGGAAACGCCCCAAAGCACAACGTGGACACATCCACATTTTTGAAGGAAAACAGAGGTGTTTTTTGCAAAGTGCCTACCTGTAGATTTTGGCCTGTAGCTCAGCCGCCACCTAGGGAAACCTACCAAACCTGTGCATTTCTGAAAACTAGAGACCTAGGGGAATCCAAGATGGGGTGACTTGTGTGGCTCGGACCAGGTTCTGTTACCCAGAATCCTTTGCAAACCTCAACATTTGGCTAAAAAAACACATGTTCCTCACATTTCTGTGGCAGAAAGTTCTGGAATCTGAGAGGAGCCACAAATTTCCTTCCACCCAGCGTTCCCCCACGTCTCCCGATAAAAATGATACCTCACTTGTGTGGGTAGGCCTAGCGCCCGCGACAGGAAATGCCCCAAAGCGCAACGTGGACACAACCAAATTTTTGAAGGAAAACAGAGGTGTTTTTTGCAAAGTGCCTATCTGTAGATTTTGGCCTGTAGCTCAGCCGCCACCTAGGGAAACCTACCAAACCTGTGCATTTCTGAAAACTAGAGACCTAGGGGAATCCAAGATGGGGTGACTTGTGTGTCTCGGACCAGGTTCTGTTACCCAGAATCCTTTGCAAACCTCAAAATTTTGCAAAAAAAAACACATGTTCCTCACATTTCTGTGGCAGAAAGTTCTGGAATCTGAGAGGAGCCACAACTTTCCTTCCACCCAGCGTTCCCCTACGTCTCCCGATAAAAATGATACCTCACTTGTGTGGGTAGGCCTAGCGCCCGCGACAGGAAACGCCCAAAAGTGCAACATGGACACAGCCAAATTTTTTAAGGAAAACAGAGGTGTTTTTTGCAAAGTGCCTACCTGTAGATTTTGGCCTGTAGCTCAGCCGCCACCTAGGGAAACCTATCAAACCTGTGCATTTCTGAAAACTAGAGACCTAGGGGAATCCAAGATGGGGTGACTTGTGTGGCTCGGACCAGGTTCTGTTACCCAGAATCCTTTGCAAACCTCAAAATTTGGCTAAAAAAACACATGTTCCTCACATTTCTGTGGCAGAAAGTTCTGGAATCTGAGAGGAGCCACAAATTTCCTTCCACCCAGCGTTCCCCCACGTCTCCCGATAAAAATGATACCTCACTTGTGTGGGTAGGCCTAGCGCCCGCGACAGGAAACGCCCCAAAGCGCAACGTGGACACAGCCAAATTTTTGAAGGAAAACAGAGGTGTTTTTTGCAAAGTGCCTACCTGTAGATTTTGGCCTGTAGCTCAGCCGCCACCTAGGGAAACCTACCAAACCTGTGCATTTCTGAAAACTAGAGACCTAGGGGAATCCAAGATGGGGTGACTTGTGTGGCTCGGACCAGGTTCTGTTACCCAGAATCCTTTGCAAACCTCAAAATTTTGCTAAAAAAACACATGTTCCTCACATTTCTGTGGCAGAAAGTTCTGGAATCTGAGAGGAGCCATAAATTTCCTTCCACCCAGCGTTCCCCCATGTCTCCCGATAAAAATGATACCTCAGTTGTGTGGGTAGGCCTAGCGGCTGCGACAGGAAACGCCCCAAAGCGCAACGTGGACACAGCCAAATTTTTGAAGGAAAACAGAGGTGTTTTTTGCAAAGTGCCTACCTGTAGATTTTGGCCTGTAGCTCAGCCGCCATCTAGGGAAACCTACCAAACCTGTGCATTTCTGAAAACTAGAGACCTAGGGGAATCCAAGATGGGGTGACTTGTGTGGCTCGGACCAGGTTCTGTTACCCAGAATGCTTTGCAAACCTCAAAATTTGGCTAAAAAAACACATGTTCCTCACATTTCTGTGGCAGAAAGTTCTGGAATCTGAGAAGAGCCACAAATGTCCTTCCACCCAGCGTTCCCCCACGTCTCCCGATACAAATGATACCTCACTTGTGTGGGTAGGCCTAGCGCCCGCGACAGGAAACGCCCCAAAGTGCTACGTGGACACAGCAAAATATTTGAAGGAAAACAGAGGTGTTTTTTGCAAAGTGCCTACCTGTAGATTTTGGCCTGTAGCTCAGCCGCCACCTAGGGAATCCTACCAAACCTGTGCATTTCTGAAAACTAGAGACCTAGGGGAATCCAGGATGGGGTGACTTGTGTGGCTCGGACCAGGTTCTGTTACCCAGAATCCTTTGCAAACCTCAAAATTTGGCTAAAAAAACACATGTTCCTCAAATTTCTGTGGCAGAAAGTTCTGGAATCTGAGAGGAGCCACAAATTTCCTTCCACCCAGCGTTCCCCCACGTCTCCCGATAAAAATGATACCTCACTTGTGTGGGTAGGCCTAGCGCCCGCGACAGGAAACGCCCCAAAGTGCAACGTGGACACAGCCAAATTTTTGAAGGAAAACAGAGGTGTTTTTTGCAAAGTGCCTACCTGTAGATTTTGGCCTGTAGCTCAGCCGCCACCTAGGGAAACCTACCAATTCTGTGCATTTCTGAAAACTAGAGACCTAGGGGAATCAAAGATGGGGTGACTTGTGTGGCTCGGACCAGGTTCTGTTACCCAGAATCCTTTGCAAACCTCAGAATTTGGCTAAAAAAGCACATGTTCCTCACATTTCTGTGGCAGAAAGTTCTGGAATCTGAGAGGAGCCACAAATTTCCTTCCACCCAGCGTTCCCCCATGTCTCCCGATAAAAATGATACCTCACTTGTGTGGGTAGGCCTAGCGCCCGCGACAGGAAACGCCCCAAAGCGCAACGTGGACACAGCCAAATTTTTGAAGGAAAACAGAGGTGTTTTTTGCAAAGTGCCTACCTGTAGATTTTGGCCTGTAGCTCAGCTGCCACCTAGGGAAACCTACCAAACCTGTGCATTTCTGAAAAACTAGAGACCTACGGGAATCCAAGATGGGGTGACTTGTGTGGCTCGGACCAGGTTCTGTTACCCAGAATCCTTAGCAAACCTTAAAATTTGACTAAAAAAACACATGTTCCTCACATTTCTGTGGCAGAAAGTTCTGGAATCTGAGAGGACCAACAAATTTCCTTCCACCCAGCGTTCCCCCACGTCTCCCGATAAAAATGATACCTCACTTGTGTGGGTAGGCCTAGCGCCCGCGACAGGAAATGCCCCAAAGCGCAACGTGGACACAACCAAATTTTTGAAGGAAAACAGAGGTGTTTTTTGCAAAGTGCCTATCTGTAGATTTTGGCCTGTAGCTCAGCCGCCACCTAGGGAAACCTACCAAACCTGTGCATTTCTGAAAACTAGAGACCTAGGGGAATCCAAGATGGGGTGACTTGTGTGGCTCGGACCAGGTTCTGTTACCCAGAATCCTTTGCAAACCTCAAAATTTGGCTAAAAAAACACATGTTCCTCACATTTCTGTGGCAGAAAGTTCTGGAATCTGAGAGGAGAAACAAATTTCCTTCCACCCAGCGTTCCCCCACGTCTCCCGATAAAAATGATACCTCACTTGTGTGGGTAGGCCTAGCGCCCGCGACAGGAAACGCCCCAAAGTGCAACGTGGACACAGCCAAATTTTTGAAGGAAAACAGAGGTGTTTTTTGCAAAGTGCCTACCTGTAGATTTTGGCCTGTAGCTCAGCCGCCACCTAGGGAAACCTACCAAACCTGTGCATTTCTGAAAACTAGAGACCTAGGGGAATCCAAGATGGGGTGACTTGTGTGGCTCGGACCAGGTTCTGTTACCCAGAATCCTTTGCAAACCTCAAAATTTGGCGAAAAAAACACATGTTCCTCACATTTCTGTGGCAGAAAGTTCTGGAATCTGAGAGGAGCCACAACTTTCCTTCCACCCAGCGTTCCCCCACGTCTCCCGATAAAAATGATACCTCACTTGTGTGGGTAGGCCTAGCGCCCGCGACAGGAAACGCCCCAAAGTGCAACGTGGACACAGCCAAATTTTTGAAGGAAAACAGAGGTGTTTTTTGCAAAGTGCCTACCTGTAGATTTTGGCCTGTAGCTCAGCCGCCACCTAGGGAAACCTACCAAACCTGTGCATTTCTGAAAACTAGAGACCTAGGGGAATCCAAGATGGGGTGACTTGTGTGGCTGGGACCAGGTTCTGTTACCCAGAATCCTTTGCAAACCTCAAAATTTGGCTAAAAAACCACATGTTCCTCACATTTCTGTGGCAAAAAGTTCTGGAATCTGAGAGGAGCCACAAATTTCCTTCCACCCAGCGTTCCCCCACGTCTCCCGATAAAAATGATACCTCACTTGTGTGGGTAGGCATAGTGCCCGCGACAGGAAACGCCCCAAAGCGCAACGTGGACACAGCCAAATTTTTGAAGGAAAACAGAGGTGTTTTTTGCAAAGTGCCTACCTGTAGATTTTGGCCTGTAGCTCAGCCGCCACCTAGGGAAACCTACCAAACCTCTGCATTTCTGAAAACTAGAGACCTAGGGGAATCCAAGATGGGGTGACTTGTGTGGCTCGGACCAGGTTCTGTTACCCAGAATCCTTTGCAAACCTCAAAATTTGGCGAAAAAAACACATGTTCCTCACATTTCTGTGGCAGAAAGTTCTGGAATCTGAGAGGAGCCACAAATTTCCTTCCACCCAGCGTTCCCCCAGGTCTCCCGATAAAAATGATACCTCACTTGTGTGGGTAGGCCTAGCGCCCGCGACAGGAAACCCCCCAAAGCGCAACGTGGACACAGCCAAATTTTTGAAGGAAAACAGAGGTGTTTTTTGCAAAGTGCCTACCTGTAGATTTTGGCCTGTAGCTCAGCCGCCACCTAGGGAAACCTACCAAACCTGTGCATTTCTGAAAACTAGAGACCTAGGGGAATCCAAGATGGGGTGACTTGTGTGTCTCGGACCAGGTTCTGTTACCCAGAATCCTTTGCAAACCTCAAAATTTGGCGAAAAAAACACATGTTCCTCACATTTCTGTGGCAGAAAGTTCTGGAATCTGAGAGGAGCCACAAATTTCCTTCCACCCAGTGTTCCCCCAAGTCTCCCGAAAAAATGATACCTCACTTGTGTGGGTAGGCCTAGCGCCCGCGACAGGAAACGCCCCAAAGCACAACGTGGACACATCCACATTTTTGAAGGAAAACAGAGGTGTTTTTTGCAAAGTGCCTACCTGTAGATTTTGGCCTGTAGCTCAGCCGCCACCTAGGGAAACCTACCAAACCTGTGCATTTCTGAAAACTAGAGACCTAGGGGAATCCAAGATGGGGTGACTTGTGTGTCTCGGACCAGGTTCTGTTACCCAGAATCCTTTGCAAACCTCAAAATTTGGCTAAAAAAAAACATGTTCCTCACATTTCTGTGGCAGAAAGTTCTGGAATCTGAGAGGAGCCACAAATTTCCTTCCACCCAGTGTTCCCCCAAGTCTCCCGATAAAAATGATACCTCACTTGTGTGGGTAGGCCTAGCGCCCGCGACAGGAAACGCCCCAAAGCACAACGTGGACACATCCAAATTTTTGAAGGAAAACAGAGGTGTTTTTTGCAAAGTGCCTACCTGTAGATTTTGGCCTGTAGCTCAGCCGCCATCTAGGGAAACCTACCAAACCTGTGCATTTCTGAAAACTAGAGACCTAGGGGAATCCAAGATGGGGTGACTTGTGTGGCTCGGACCAGGTTCTGTTACCCAGAATGCTTTGCAAACCTCAAAATTTGGCTAAAAAAACACATGTTCCTCACATTTCTGTGGCAGAAAGTTCTGGAATCTGAGAAGAGCCACAAATGTCCTTCCACCCAGCGTTCCCCCACGTCTCCCGATACAAATGATACCTCACTTGTGTGGGTAGGCCTAGTGCCCGCGACAGGAAACGCCCCAAAGTGCTACGTGGACACAGCAAAATATTTGAAGGAAAACAGAGGTGTTTTTTGCAAAGTGCCTACCTGTAGATTTTGGCCTGTAGCTCAGCCGCCACCTAGGCAATCCTACCAAACCTGTGCATTTCTGAAAACTAGAGACCTAGGGGAATCCAGGATGGGGTGACTTGTGTGGCTCGGACCAGGTTCTGTTACCCAGAATCCTTTGCAAACCTCAAAATTTGGCTAAAAAAACACATGTTCCTCAAATTTCTGTGGCAGAAAGTTCTGGAATCTGAGAGGAGCCACAAATTTCTTTCCACCCAGCGTTCCCCCACGTCTCCCGATAAAAATGATACCTCACTTGTGTGGGTAGGCCTAGCGCCCGCGACAGGAAACGCCCCAAAGTGCAACGTGGACACAGCCACATTTTTGAAGGAAAACAGAGGTGTTTTTTGCAAAGTGCCTACCTGTAGATTTTGGCCTGTAGCTCAGCCGCCACCTAGGGAAACCTACCAATTCTGTGCATTTCTGAAAACTAGAGACCTAGGGGAATCAAAGATGGGGTGACTTGTGTGGCTCGGACCAGGTTCTGTTACCCAGAATCCTTTGCAAACCTCAGAATTTGGCTAAAAAAGCACATGTTCCTCACATTTCTGTGGCAGAAAGTTCTGGAATCTGAGAGGAGCCACAAATTTCCTTCCACCCAGCGTTCCCCCATGTCTCCCGATAAAAATGATACCTCACTTGTGTGGGTAGGCCTAGCGCCCGCGACAGGAAACGCCCCAAAGCGCAACGTGGACACAGCCAAATTTTTGAAGGAAAACAGAGGTGTTTTTTGCAAAGTGCCTACCTGTAGATTTTGGCCTGTAGCTCAGCTGCCACCTAGGGAAACCTACCAAACCTGTGCATTTCTGAAAAACTAGAGACCTACGGGAATCCAAGATGGGGTGACTTGTGTGGCTCGGACCAGGTTCTGTTACCCAGAATCCTTAGCAAACCTTAAAATTTGTCTAAAAAAACACATGTTCCTCACATTTCTGTGGCAGAAAGTTCTGGAATCTGAGAGGAGCAACAAATTTCCTTCCACCCAGCGTTCCCCCACGTCTCCCGATAAAAATGATACCTCACTTGTGTGGGTAGGCCTAGCGCCCGCGACAGGAAATGCCCCAAAGCGCAACGTGGACACAACCAAATTTTTGAAGGAAAACAGAGGTGTTTTTTGCAAAGTGCCTATCTGTAGATTTTGGCCTGTAGCTCAGCCGCCACCTAGGGAAACCTACCAAACCTGTGCATTTCTGAAAACTAGAGACCTAGGGGAATCCAAGATGGGGTGACTTGTGTGGCTCGGACCAGGTTCTCTTACCCAGAATCCTTTGCAAACCTCAAAATTTGGCTAAAAAAACACATGTTCCTCACATTTCTGTGGCAGAAAGTTCTAGAATCTGAGAGGAGAAACAAATTTCCTTCCACCCAGCGTTCCCCCACGTCTCCCGATAAAAATGATACCTCACTTGTGTGGGTAGGCCTAGCGCCCGCGACAGGAAACGCCCCAAAGTGCAACGTGGACACAGCCAAATTTTTGAAGGAAAACAGAGGTGTTTTTTGCAAAGTGCCTACCTGTAGATTTTGGCCTGTAGCTCAGCCGCCACCTAGGGAAACCTACCAAACCTGTGCATTTCTGAAAACTAGAGACCTAGGGGAATCCAAGATGGGGTGACTTGTGTGTCTCGGACCAGGTTCTGTTACCCAGAATCCTTTGCAAACCTCAAAATTTGGCGAAAAAAACACATGTTCCTCACATTTCTGTGGCAGAAAGTTCTGGAATCTGAGAGGAGCCACAACTTTCCTTCCACCCAGCGTTCCCCCACGTCTCCCGATAAAAATGATACCTCACTTGTGTGGGTAGGCCTAGCGCCCGCGACAGGAAACGCCCCAAAGTGCAACGTGGACACAGCCAAATTTTTGAAGGAAAACAGAGGTGTTTTTTGCAAAGTGCCTACCTGTAGATTTTGGCCTGTAGCTCAGCCGCCACCTAGGGAAACCTACCAAACCTGTGCATTTCTGAAAACTAGAGACCTAGGGGAATCCAAGATGGGGTGACTTGTGTGGCTCGGACCAGGTTCTGTTACCCAGAATCCTTTGCAAACCTCAAAATTTGGCTAAAAAACCACATGTTCCTCACATTTCTGTGGCAAAAAGTTCTGGAATCTGAGAGGAGCCACAAATTTCCTTCCACCCAGCGTTCCCCCACGTCTCCCGATAAAAATTATACCTCACTTGTGTGGGTAGGCATAGCGCCCGCGACAGGAAACGCCCCAAAGCGCAACGTGGACACAGCCAAATTTTTGAAGGAAAACAGAGGTGTTTTTTGCAAAGTGCCTACCTGTAGATTTTGGCCTGTAGCTCAGCCGCCACCTAGGGAAACCTACCAAACCTCTGCATTTCTGAAAACTAGAGACCTAGGGGAATCCAAGATGGGGTGACTTGTGTGGCTCGGACCAGGTTCTGTTACCCAGAATCCTTTGCAAACCTCAAAATTTGGCTAAAAAAACACATGTTCCTCACATTTCTGTGGCAGAAAGTTCTGGAATCTGAGAGGAGCCACAAATTTCCTTCCACCCAGTGTTCCCCCAAGTCTCCCGAAAAAATGATACCTCACTTGTGTGGGTAGGCCTAGCGCCCGCAACAGGAAACGCCCCAAAGCACAACGTGGACACATCCACATTTTTGAAGGAAAACAGAGGTGTTTTTTGCAAAGTGCCTACCTGTAGATTTTGGCCTGTAGCTCAGCCGCCACCTAGGGAAACCTACCAAACCTGTGCATTTCTGAAAACTAGAGACCTAGGGGAATCCAAGATGGGGTGACTTGTGTGTCTCGGACCAGGTTCTGTTACCCAGAATCCTTTGCAAACCTCAAAATTTGGCTAAAAAAACACATGTTCCTCACATTTCTGTGGCAGAAAGTTCTGGAATCTGAGAGGAGCCACAAATTTCCTTCCACCCAGTGTTCCCCCAAGTCTCCCGATAAAAATGATACCTCACTTGTGTGGGTAGGCCTAGCGCCCGCGACAGGAAACGCCCCAAAGCACAACGTGGACACATCCACATTTTTGAAGGAAAACAGAGGTGTTTTTTGCAAAGTGCCTACCTGTAGATTTTGGCCTGTAGCTCAGCCGCCACCTAGGGAAACCTACCAAACCTGTGCATTTCTGAAAACTAGAGACCTAGGGGAATCCAAGATGGGGTGACTTGTGTGGCTCGGACCAGGTTCTGTTACCCAGAATCCTTTGCAAACCTCAACATTTGGCTAAAAAAACACATGTTCCTCACATTTCTGTGGCAGAAAATTCTGGAATCTGAGAGGAGCCACAAATTTCCTTCCACCCAGCGTTCCCCCACGTCTCCCGATAAAAATGATACCTCACTTGTGTGGGTAGGCCTAGCGCCCGCGACAGGAAATGCCCCAAAGCGCAACGTGGACACAACCAAATTTTTGAAGGAAAACAGAGGTGTTTTTTGCAAAGTGCCTATCTGTAGATTTTGGCCTGTAGCTCAGCCGCCACCTAGGGAAACCTACCAAACCTGTGCATTTCTGAAAACTAGAGACCTAGGGGAATCCAAGATGGGGTGACTTGTGTGTCTCGGACCAGGTTCTGTTACCCAGAATCCTTTGCAAACCTCAAAATTTTGCAAAAAAAACACATGTTCCTCACATTTCTGTGGCAGAAAGTTCTGGAATCTGAGAGGAGCCACAACTTTCCTTCCACCCAGCGTTCCCCTACGTCTCCCGATAAAAATGATACCTCACTTGTGTGGGTAGGCCTAGCGCCCGCGACAGGAAACGCCCAAAAGTGCAACATGGACACAGCCAAATTTTTTAAGGAAAACAGAGGTGTTTTTTGCAAAGTGCCTACCTGTAGATTTTGGCCTGTAGCTCAGCCGCCACCTAGGGAAACCTATCAAACCTGTGCATTTCTGAAAACTAGAGACCTAGGGGAATCCAAGATGGGGTGACTTGTGTGGCTCGGACCAGGTTCTGTTACCCAGAATCCTTTGCAAACCTCAAAATTTGGCTAAAAAACACATGTTCCTCACATTTCTGTGGCAGAAAGTTCTGGAATCTGAGAGGAGCCACAAATTTCCTTCCACCCAGCGTTCCCCCACGTCTCCCGATAAAAATGATACCTCACTTGTGTGGGTAGGCCTAGCGCCCGCGACAGGAAACGCCCCAAAGCGCAACGTGGACACAGCCAAATTTTTGAAGGAAAACAGAGGTGTTTTTTGCAAAGTGCCTACCTGTAGATTTTGGCCTGTAGCTCAGCCGCCACCTAGGGAAACCTACCAAACCTGTGCATTTCTGAAAACTAGAGACCTAGGGGAATCCAAGATGGGGTGACTTGTGTGGCTCGGACCAGGTTCTGTTACCCAGAATCCTTTGCAAACCTCAAAATTTTGCTAAAAAAACACATGTTCCTCACATTTCTGTGGCAGAAAGTTCTGGAATCTGAGAGGAGCCATAAATTTCCTTCCACCAAGCGTTCCCCCATGTCTCCCGATAAAAATGATACCTCAGTTGTGTGGGTAGGCCTAGCGGCTGCGACAGGAAATGCCCCAAAGCGCAACGTGGACACAGCCAAATTTTTGAAGGAAAACAGAGGTGTTTTTTGCAAAGTGCCTACCTGTAGATTTTGGCCTGTAGCTCAGCCGCCATCTAGGGAAACCTACCAAACCTGTGCATTTCTGAAAACTAGAGACCTAGGGGAATCCAAGATGGGGTGACTTGTGTGGCTCGGACCAGGTTCTGTTACCCAGAATGCTTTGCAAACCTCAACTTTGGCTAAAAAAACACATGTTCCTCACATTTCTGTGGCAGAAAGTTCTGGAATCTGAGAAGAGCCACAAATGTCCTTCCACCCAGCGTTCCCCCACGTCTCCCGATACAAATGATACCTCACTTGTGTGGGTAGGCCTAGCGCCCGCGACAGGAAACGCCCCAAAGTGCTACGTGGACACAGCAAAATTTTTGAAGGAAAACAGTGGTGTTTTTTGCAAAGTGCCTACCTGTAGATTTTGGCCTGTAGCTCAGCCGCCACCTAGGGAATCCTACCAAACCTGTGCATTTCTGAAAACTAGAGACCTAGGGGAATCCAGGATGGGGTGACTTGTGTGGCTCGGACCAGGTTCTGTTACCCAGAATCCTTTGCAAACCTCAAAATTTGGCTAAAAAAACACATGTTCCTCAAATTTCTGTGGCAGAAAGTTCTGGAATCTGAGAGGAGCCACAAATTTCCTTCCACCCAGCGTTCCCCCACGTCTCCCGATAAAAATGATACCTCACTTGTGTGGGTAGGCCTAGCGCCCGCGACAGGAAACGCCCCAAAGTGCAACGTGGACACAGCCAAATTTTTGAAGGAAAACAGAGGTGTTTTTTGCAAAGTGCCTACCTGTAGATTTTGGGCTGTAGCTCAGCCGCCACCTAGGGAAACCTACCAAACCTGTGCATTTCTGAAAACTAGAGACCTAGGGGAATCAAAGATGGGGTGACTTGTGTGGCTCGGACCAGGTTCTGTTACCCAGAATCCTTTGCAAACCTCAGAATTTGGCTAAAAAAGCACATGTTCCTCACATTTCTGTGGCAGAAAGTTCTGGAATCTGAGAGGAGCCACAAATTTCCTTCCACCCAGCGTTCCCCCATGTCTCCCGATAAAAATGATACCTCACTTGTGTGGGTAGGCCTAGCGCCCGCGACAGGAAACGCCCCAAAGCGCAACGTGGACACAGCCAAATTTTTGAAGGAAAACAGAGGTGTTTTTTGCAAAGTGCCTACCTGTAGATTTTGGCCTGTAGCTCAGCTGCCACCTAGGGAAACCTACCAAACCTGTGCATTTCTGAAAAACTAGAGACCTACGGGAATCCAAGATGGGGTGACTTGTGTGGCTCGGACCAGGTTCTGTTACCCAGAATCCTTAGCAAACCTTAAAATTTGTCTAAAAAAACACATGTTCCTCACATTTCTGTGGCAGAAAGTTCTGGAATCTGAGAGGAGCAACAAATTTCCTTCCACCCAGCGTTCCCCCACGTCTCCCGATAAAAATGATACCTCACTTGTGTGGGTAGGCCTAGCGCCCGCGACAGGAAATGCCCCAAAGCGCAACGTGGACACAACCAAATTTTTGAAGGAAAACAGAGGTGTTTTTTGCAAAGTGCCTATCTGTAGATTTTGGCCTGTAGCTCAGCCGCCACCTAGGGAAACCTACCAAACCTGTGCATTTCTGAAAACTAGAGACCTAGGGGAATCCAAGATGGGGTGACTTGTGTGGCTCGGACCAGGTTCTGTTACCCAGAATCCTTTGCAAACCTCAAAATTTGGCTAAAAAAACACATGTTCCTCACATTTCTGTGGCAGAAAGTTCTGGAATCTGAGAGGAGAAACAAATTTCCTTCCACCCAGCGTTCCCCCACGTCTCCCGATAAAAATGATACCTCACTTGTGTGGGTAGGCCTAGCGCCCGCGACAGGAAACGCCCCAAAGTGCAACGTGGACACAGCCAAATTTTTGAAGGAAAACAGAGGTGTTTTTTGCAAAGTGCCTACCTGTAGATTTTGGCCTGTAGCTCAGCCGCCACCTAGGGAAACCTACCAAACCTGTGCATTTCTGAAAACTAGAGACCTAGGGGAATCCAAGATGGGGTGACTTGTGTGGCTCGGACCAGGTTCTGTTACCCAGAATCCTTTGCAAACCTCAAAATTTGGCGAAAAAAACACATGTTCCTCACATTTCTGTGGCAGAAAGTTCTGGAATCTGAGAGGAGCCACAACTTTCCTTCCACCCAGCGTTCCCCCACGTCTCCCGATAAAAATGATACCTCACTTGTGTGGGTAGGCCTAGCGCCCGCGACAGGAAACGCCCCAAAGTGCAACGTGGACACAGCCAAATTTTTGAAGGAAAACAGAGGTGTTTTTTGCAAAGTGCCTACCTGTAGATTTTGGCCTGTAGCTCAGCCGCCACCTAGGGAAACCTACCAAACCTGTGCATTTCTGAAAACTAGAGACCTAGGGGAATCCAATATGGGGTGACTTGTGTGGCTGGGACCAGGTTCTGTTACCCAGAATCCTTTGCAAACCTCAAAATTTGGCTAAAAAACCACATGTTCCTCACATTTCTGTGGCAAAAAGTTCTGGAATCTGAGAGGAGCCACAAATTTCCTTCCACCCAGCGTTCCCCCACGTCTCCCGATAAAAATAATACCTCACTTGTGTGGGTAGGCATAGCGCCCGCGACAGGAAACGCCCCAAAGCGCAACGTGGACACAGCCAAATTTTTGAAGGAAAACAGAGGTGTTTTTTGCAAAGTGCCTACCTGTAGATTTTGGCCTGTAGCTCAGCCGCCACCTAGGGAAACCTACCAAACCTCTGCATTTCTGAAAACTAGAGACCTAGGGGAATCCAAGATGGGGTGACTTGTGTGGCTCGGACCAGGTTCTGTTACCCAGAATCCTTTGCAAACCTCAAAATTTGGCGAAAAAAACACATGTTCCTCACATTTCTGTGGCAGAAAGTTCTGGAATCTGAGAGGAGCCACAAATTTCCTTCCACCCAGCGTTCCCCCAGGTCTCCCGATAAAAATGATACCTCACTTGTGTGGGTAGGCCTAGCGCCCGCGACAGGAAACGCCCCAAAGCGCAACGTGGACACAGCCAAATTTTTGAAGGAAAACAGAGGTGTTTTTTGCAAAGTGCCTACCTGTAGATTTTGGCCTGTAGCTCAGCCGCCACCTAAGGAAACCTACCAAACCTGTGCCTTTCTGAAAACTAGAGACCTAGGGGAATCCAAGATGGGGTGACTTGTGTGTCTCGGACCAGGTTCTGTTACCAAGAATCCTTTGCAAACCTCAAAATTTGTCTAAAAAAACACATGTTCCTCACATTTCTGTGGCAGAAAGTTCTGGAATCTGAGAGGAGCCACAAATTTCCTTCCACCCAGTGTTCCCCCAAGTCTCCCGATAAAAATGATACCTCACTTGTGTGGGTAGGCCTAGCGCCCGCGACAGGAAACGCCCCAAAGCGCAACGTGGACACATCCACATTTTTGAAGGAAAACAGAGGTGTTTTTTGAAAAGTGCCTACCTGTAGATTTTGGCCTGTAGCTCAGCCGCCACCTAGGGAAACCTACCAAACCTGTGCATTTCTGAAAACTAGAGACCTAGGGGAATCCAAGATGGGGTGACTTGTGTGGCTCGGACCAGGTTCTGTTACCCAGAATCCTTAGCAAACCTTAAAATTTGTCTAAAAAAACAAATGTTCCTCAATTTTCTGTGGCAGAAAGTTCTGGAATCTGAGAGGAGCCACAAATTTCCTTCCACCCAGCGTTCCCCCATGTCTCCCGATAAAAATGATACCTCAGTTGTGTGGGTAGGCCTAGCGCCCGCGACAGGATACGCCCCAAAGCGCAACGTGGACACAGCCAAATTTTTGAAGGAAAACAGAGGTGTTTTTTGCAAAGTGCCTACCTGTAGATTTTGGCCTGTAGCTCAGCCGCCACCTAGGGAAACCTACCAAACCTGTGCATTTCTGAAAACTAGAGACCTAGGGGAATCCAAGATGGGGTGACTTGTGTGTCTCGGACCAGGTTCTGTTACCCAGAATCCTTTGCAAACCTCAAAATTTGGTGAAAAAAACACATGTTCCTCACATTTCTGTGGCAGAAAGTTCTGGAATCTGAGAGGAGCCACAACTTTCCTTCCACCCAGCGTTCCCCTACGTCTCCCGATAAAAATGATACCTCACTTGTGTGGGTAGGCCTAGCGCCCGCGACAGGAAACGCCCAAAAGTGCAACATGGACACAGCCAAATTTTTTAAGGAAAACAGAGGTGTTTTTTGCAAAGTGCCTACCTGTAGATTTTGGCCTGTAGCTCAGCCGCCACCTAGGGAAACCTACCAAACCTGTGCATTTCTGAAAACTAGAGACCTAGGGGAATCCAAGATGGGGTGACTTGTGTGGCTCGGACCAGGTTCTGTTACCCAGAATCCTTTGCAAACCTCAAAATGTGGCTAAAAAAACACATGTTCCTCACATTTCTGTGGCAGAAAGTTCTGGAATCTGAGAGGAGCCACAAATTTCCTTCCACCCAGCGTTCCCCCACGTCTCCCGATAAAAATGATACCTCACTTGTGTGGGTAGGCCTAGCGCCCGCGACAGGAAACGCCCCAAAGCGCAACGTGGACACAGCCAAATTTTTGAAGGAAAACAGAGGTGTTTTTTGCAAAGTGCCTACCTGTAGATTTTGGCCTGTAGCTCAGCCGCCACCTAGGGAAACCTACCAAACCTGTGCATTTCTGAAAACTAGAGACCTAGGGGAATCCAAGATGGGGTGACTTGTGTGGCTCGGACCAGGTTCTGTTACCCAGAATCCTTTGCAAACCTCAAAATTTGGCTAAAAAAACACATGTTCCTCACATTTCTGTGGCAGAAAGTTCTGGAATCTGAGAGGAGAAACAAATTTCCTTCCACCCAGCGTTCCCCCACGTCTCCCGATAAAAATGATACCTCACTTGTGTGGGTAGGCCTAGCGCCCGCGACAGGAAACGCCCCAAAGTGCAACGTGGACACAGCCAAATTTTTGAAGGAAAACAGAGGTGTTTTTTGCAAAGTGCCTACCTGTAGATTTTGGCCTGTAGCTCAGCCGCCACCTAGGGAAACCTACCAAACCTGTGCATTTCTGAAAACTAGAGACCTAGGGGAATCCAAGATGGGGTGACTTGTGTGGCTCGGACCAGGTTCTGTTACCCAGAATCCTTTGCAAACCTCAAAATTTGGCGAAAAAAACACATGTTCCTCACATTTCTGTGGCAGAAAGTTCTGGAATCTGAGAGGAGCCACAACTTTCCTTCCACCCAGCGTTCCCCCACGTCTCCCGATAAAAATGATACCTCACTTGTGTGGGTAGGCCTAGCGCCCGCGACAGGAAACGCCCCAAAGTGCAACGTGGACACAGCCAAATTTTTGAAGGAAAACAGAGGTGTTTTTTGCAAAGTGCCTACCTGTAGATTTTGGCCTGTAGCTCAGCCGCCACCTAGGGAAACCTACCAAACCTGTGCATTTCTGAAAACTAGAGACCTAGGGGAATCCAAGATGGGGTGACTTGTGTGGCTGGGACCAGGTTCTGTTACCCAGAATCCTTTGCAAACCTCAAAATTTGGCTAAAAAACCACATGTTCCTCACATTTCTGTGGCAAAAAGTTCTGGAATCTGAGTGGAGCCACAAATTTCCTTCCACCCAGCGTTCCCCCACGTCTCCCGATAAAAATGATACCTCACTTGTGTGGGTAGGCATAGCGCCCGCGACAGGAAACGCCCCAAAGCGCAAAGTGGACACAGCCAAATTTTTGAAGGAAAACAGAGGTGTTTTTTGCAAAGTGCCTACCTGTAGATTTTGGCCTGTAGCTCAGCCGCCACCTAGGGAAACCTACCAAACCTCTGCATTTCTGAAAACTAGAGACCTAGGGGAATCCAAGATGGGGTGACTTGTGTGGCTCGGACCAGGTTCTGTTACCCAGAATCCTTTGCAAACCTCAAAATCTGGCTAAAAAAACACATGTTCCTCACATTTCTGTGGCAGAAAGTTCTGGAATCTGAGAGGAGCCACAAATTTCCTTCCTCCCAGCGTTCCCCCAGGTCTCCCGATAAAAATGATACCTCACTTGTGTGGGTAGGCCTAGCGCCCGCGACAGGAAACCCCCCAAAGCGCAACGTGGACACAGCCAAATTTTTGTAGGAAAACAGAGGTGTTTTTTGCAAAGTGCCTACCTGTAGATTTTGGCCTGTAGCTCAGCCGCCACCTAGGGAAACCTACCAAACCTGTGCATTTCTGAAAACTAGAGACCTAGGGGAATCCAAGATGGGGTGACTTGTGTGTCTCGGACCAGGTTCTGTTACCAAGAATCCTTTGCAAACCTCAAAATTTGTCTAAAAAAACACATGTTCCTCACATTTCTGTGGCAGAAAGTTCTGGAATCTGAGAGGAGACACAAATTTCCTTCCACCCAGTGTTCCCCCAAGTCTCCCGATAAAAATGATACCTCACTTGTGTGGGTAGGCCTAGCGCCCGCGACAGGAAACGCCCCAAAGCGCAACGTGGACACATCCACATTTTTGAAGGAAAACAGAGGTGTTTTTTGCAAAGTGCCTACCTGTAGATTTTGGCCTGTAGCTCAGCCGCCACCTAGGGAAACCTACCAAACCTGTGCATTTCTGAAAACTAGAGACCTAGGGGAATCCAAGATGGGGTGACTTGTGTGGCTCGGACCAGGTTCTGTTACCCAGAATCCTTAGCAAACCTTAAAATTTGTCTAAAAAAACAAATGTTCCTCAATTTTCTGTGGCAGAAAGTTCTGGAATCTGAGAGGAGCCACAAATTTCCTTCCACCCAGCGTTCCCCCATGTCTCCCGATAAAAATGATACCTCAGTTGTGTGGGTAGGCCTAGCGCCCGCGACAGGAAACGCCCCAAAGCGCAACGTGGACACAGCCAAATTTTTGAAGGAAAACAGAGGTGTTTTTTGCAAAGTGCCTACCTGTAGATTTTGGCCTGTAGCTCAGCCGCCACCTAGGGAAACCTACCAAACCTGTGCATTTCTGAAAACTAGAGACCTAGGGGAATCCAAGATGGGGTGACTTGTGTGTCTCGGACCAGGTTCTGTTACCCAGAATCCTTTGCAAACCTCAAAATTTGGTGAAAAAAACACATGTTCCTCACATTTCTGTGGCAGAAAGTTCTGGAATCTGAGAGGAGCCACAACTTTCCTTCCACCCAGCATTCCCCTACGTCTCCCGATAAAAATGATACCTCACTTGTGTGGGTAGGCCTAGCGCCCGCGACAGGAAACGCCCAAAAGTGCAACATGGACACAGCCAAATTTTTTAAGGAAAACAGAGGTGTTTTTTGCAAAGTGCCTACCTGTAGATTTTGGCCTGTAGCTCAGCCGCCACCTAGGGAAACCTACCAAACCTGTGCATTTCTGAAAACTAGAGACCTAGGGGAATCCAAGATGGGGTGACTTGTGTGGCTCGGACCAGGTTCTGTTACCCAGAATCCTTAGCAAACCTTAAAATTTGGCTAAAAAAACACATGTTCCTCACATTTCTGTGGCAGAAAGTTCTGGAATCTGAGAGGAGCCACAAATTTCCTTCCACCCAGCGTTCCCCCACGTCTCCCGATAAAAATGATACCTCACTTGTGTGGGTAGGCCTAGCGCCCGCGACAGGAAACGCCCAAAAGTGCAACATGGACACAGCCAAATTTTTGAAGGAAAACAGAGGTGTTTTTTGCAAAGTGCCTACCTGTAGATTTTGGCCTGTAGCTCAGCCGCCACCTAGGGAAACCTACCAAACCTGTGCATTTCTGAAAACTAGAGACCTAGGGGAATCCAAGATGGGGTGACTTGTGTGGCTCGGACCAGGTTCTGTTACCCAGAATCCTTTGCAAACCTCAAAATTTGGCTAAAAAAACACATGTTCCTCACATTTCTGTGGCAGAAAGTTCTGGAATCTGAGAGGAGCCACAAATTTCCTTCCACCCAGCGTTCCCCCACGTCTCCCGATAAAAATGATACCTCACTTGTGTGGGTAGGCCTAGCGCCCGCGACAGGAAACGCCCCAAAGCGCAACGTGGACACAGCCAAATTTTTGAAGGAAAACAGAGGTGTTTTTTGCAAAGTGCCTACCTGTAGATTTTGGCCTGTAGCTCAGCCGCCACCTAGGGAAACCTACCAAACCTGTGCATTTCTGAAAACTAGAGACCTAGGGGAATCCAAGATGGGGTGACTTGTGTGTCTCGGACCAGGTTCTGTTACCCAGAATCCTTTGCAAACCTCAAAATTTGGCGAAAAAAACACATGTTCCTCACATTTCTGTGGCAGAAAGTTCTGGAATCTGAGAGGAGCCACAACTTTCCTTCCACCCAGCGTTCCCCTACGTCTCCCGATAAAAATGATACCTCACTTGTGTGGGTAGGCCTAGCGCCCGCGACAGGAAACGCCCAAAAGTGCAACATGGACACAGCCAAATTTTTGAAGGAAAACAGAGGTGTTTTTTGCAAAGTGCCTACCTGTAGATTTTGGCCTGTAGCTCAGCCGCCACCTAGGGAAACCTACCAAACCTGTGCATTTCTGAAAACTAGAGACCTAGGGGAATCCAAGATGGGGTGACTTGTGTGGCTCGGACCAGGTTCTGTTACCCAGAATCCTTTGCAAACCTCAAAATGTGGCTAAAAAAACACATGTTCCTCACATTTCTGTGGCAGAAAGTTCTGGAATCTGAGAGGAGCCACAAATTTCCTTCCACCCAGCGTTCCCCCACGTCTCCCGATAAAAATGATACCTCACTTGTGTGGGTAGGCCTAGCGCCCGCGACAGGAAACGCCCCAAAGCGCAACGTGGACACAGCCAAATTTTTGAAGGAAAACAGAGGTGTTTTTTGCAAAGTGCCTACCTGTAGATTTTGGCCTGTAGCTCAGCCGCCACCTAGGGAAACCTACCAAACCTGTGCATTTCTGAAAACTAGAGACCTAGGGGAATCCAAGATGGGGTGACTTGTGTGGCTCGGACCAGGTTCTGTTACCCAGAATCCTTTGCAAACCTCAAAATTTTGCTAAAAAAACACATGTTCCTCACATTTCTGTGGCAGAAAGTTCTGGAATCTGAGAGGAGCCATAAATTTCCTTCCACCCAGCGTTCCCCCATGTCTCCCGATAAAAATGATACCTCAGTTGTGTGGGTAGGCCTAGCGGCTGCGACAGGAAACGCCCCAAAGCGCAACGTGGACACAGCCAAATTTTTGAAGGAAAACAGAGGTGTTTTTTGCAAAGTGCCTACCTGTAGATTTTGGCCTGTAGCTCAGCCGCCATCTAGGGAAACCTACCAAACCTGTGCATTTCTGAAAACTAGAGACCTAGGGGAATCCAAGATGGGGTGACTTGTGTGGCTCGGACCAGGTTCTGTTACCCAGAATGCTTTGCAAACCTCAAAATTTGGCTAAAAAAACACATGTTCCTCCCATTTCTGTGGCAGAAAGTTCTGGAATCTGAGAAGAGCCACAAATGTCCTTCCACCCAGCGTTCCCCCACGTCTCCCGATACAAATGATACCTCACTTGTGTGGGTAGGCCTAGCGCCCGCGACAGGAAACGCCCCAAAGTGCTACGTGGACACAGCAAAATATTTGAAGGAAAACAGAGGTGTTTTTTGCAAAGTGCCTATCTGTAGATTTTGGCCTGTAGCTCAGCCGCCACCTAGGGAATCGTACCAAACCTGTGCATTTCTGAAAACTAGAGACCTAGGGGAATCCAGGATGGGGTGACTTGTGTGGCTCGGACCAGGTTCTGTTACCCAGAATCCTTTGCAAACCTCAAAATTTGGCTAAAAAAACACATGTTCCTCAAATTTCTGTGGCAGAAAGTTCTGGAATCTGAGAGGAGCCACAAATTTCCTTCCACCCAGCGTTCCCCCACGTCTCCCGATAAAAATGATACCTCACTTGTGTGGGTAGGCCTAGCGCCCGCGACAGGAAACGCCCCAAAGTGCAACGTGGACACAGCCAAATTTTTGAAGGAAAACAGAGGTGTTTTTTGCAAAGTGCCTACCTGTAGATTTTGGCCTGTAGCTCAGCCGCCACCTAGGGAAACCTACCAATTCTGTGCATTTCTGAAAACTAGAGACCTAGGGGAATCAAAGATGGGGTGACTTGTGTGGCTCGGACCAGGTTCTGTTACCCAGAATCCTTTGCAAACCTCAGAATTTGGCTAAAAAAGCACATGTTCCTCACATTTCTGTGGCAGAAAGTTCTGGAATCTGAGAGGAGCCACAAATTTCCTTCCACCCAGCATTCCCCCATGTCTCCCGATAAAAATGATACCTCACTTGTGTGGGTAGGCCTAGCGCCCGCGACAGGAAACGCCCCAAAGCGCAACGTGGACACAGCCAAATTTTTGAAGGAAAACAGAGGTGTTTTTTGCAAAGTGCCTACCTGTAGATTTTGGCCTGTAGCTCAGCTGCCACCTAGGGAAACCTACCAAACCTGTGCATTTCTGAAAAACTAGAGACCTACGGGAATCCAAGATGGGGTGACTTGTGTGGCTCGGACCAGGTTCTGTTACCCAGAATCCTTAGCAAACCTTAAAATTTGTCTAAAAAAACACATGTTCCTCACATTTCTGTGGCAGAAAGTTCTGGAATCTGAGAGGAGCAACAAATTTCCTTCCACCCAGCGTTCCCCCACGTCTCCCGATAAAAATGATACCTCACTTGTGTGGGTAGGCCTAGCGCCCGCGACAGGAAATGCCCCAAAGCGCAACGTGGACACAACCAAATTTTTGAAGGAAAACAGAGGTGTTTTTTGCAAAGTGCCTATCTGTAGATTTTGGCCTGTAGCTCAGCCGCCACCTAGGGAAACCTACCAAACCTGTGCATTTCTGAAAACTAGAGACCTAGGGGAATCCAAGATGGGGTGACTTGTGTGGCTCGGACCAGGTTCTGTTACCCAGAATCCTTTGCAAACCTCAAAATTTGGCTAAAAAAACACATGTTCCTCACATTTCTGTGGCAGAAAGTTCTGGAATCTGAGAGGAGACACAAATTTCCTTCCACCCAGCGTTCCCCCACGTCTCCCGATAAAAATGATACCTCACTTGTGTGGGTAGGCCTAGCGCCCGCGACAGGAAACGCCCCAAAGTGCAACGTGGACACAGCCAAATTTTTGAAGGAAAACAGAGGTGTTTTTTGCAAAGTGCCTACCTGTAGATTTTGGCCTGTAGCTCAGCCGCCACCTAGGGAAACCTACCAAACCTGTGCATTTCTGAAAACTAGAGACCTAGTGGAATCCAAGATGGGGTGACTTGTGTGGCTCGGACCAGGTTCTGTTACCCAGAATCCTTTGCAAACCTCAAAATTTGGCGAAAAAAACACATGTTCCTCACATTTCTGTGGCAGAAAGTTCTGGAATCTGAGAGGAGCCACAACTTTCCTTCCACCCAGCGTTCCCCCACGTCTCCCGATAAAAATGATACCTCACTTGTGTGGGTAGGCCTAGCGCCCGCGACAGGAAACGCCCCAAAGTGCAACGTGGACACAGCCAAATTTTTGAAGGAAAACAGAGGTGTTTTTTGCAAAGTGCCTACCTGTAGATTTTGGCCTGTAGCTCAGCCGCCACCTAGGGAAACCTACCAAACCTGTGCATTTCTGAAAACTAGAGACCTAGGGGAATCCAAGATGGGGTGACTTGTGTGGCTGGGACCAGGTTCTGTTACCCAGAATCCTTTGCAAACCTCAAAATTTGGCTAAAAAACCACATGTTCCTCACATTTCTGTGGCAAAAAGTTCTGGAATCTGAGAGGAGCCACAAATTTCCTTCCACCCAGCGTTCCCCCACGTCTCCCGATAAAAATGATACCTCACTTGTGTGGGTAGGCATAGCGCCCGCGACAGGAAACGCCCCAAAGCGCAACGTGGACACAGCCAAATTTTTGAAGGAAAACAGAGGTGTTTTTTGCAAAGTGCCTACCTGTAGATTTTGGCCTGTAGCTCAGCCGCCACCTAGGGAAACCTACCAAACCTGTGCATTTCTGAAAACTAGAGACCTAGGGGAATCCAAGATGGGGTGACTTGTGTGGCTCGGACCAGGTTCTGTTACCCAGAATCCTTTGCAAACCTCAAAATTTGGCGAAAAAAACACATGTTCCTCACATTTCTGTGGCAGAAAGTTCTGGAATCTGAGAGGAGCCACAAATTTCCTTCCACCCAGCGTTCCCCCAGGTCTCCCGATAAAAATGATACCTCACTTGTGTGGGTAGGCCTAGCGCCCGCGACAGGAAACCCCCCAAAGCGCAACGTGGACACAGCCAAATTTTTGAAGGAAAACAGAGGTGTTTTTTGCAAAGTGCCTACCTGTAGATTTTGGCCTGTAGCTCAGCCGCCACCTAGGGAAACCTACCAAACCTGTGCATTTCTGAAAACTATAGACCTAGGGGAATCCAAGATGGGGTGACTTGTGTGTCTCGGACCAGGTTCTGTTACCCAGAATCCTTTGCAAACCTCAAAATTTGGCGAAAAAAACACATGTTCCTCACATTTCTGTGGCAGAAAGTTCTGGAATCTGAGAGGAGCCACAAATTTCCTTCCACCCAGTGTTCCCCCAAGTCTCCCGAAAAAATGATACCTCACTTGTGTGGGTAGGCCTAGCGCCCGCGACAGGAAACGCCCCAAAGCACAACGTGACACATCCACATTTTTGAAGGAAAACAGAGGTGTTTTTTGCAAAGTGCCTACCTGTAGATTTTGGCCTGTAGCTCAGCCGCCACCTAGGGAAACCTACCAAACCTGTGCATTTCTGAAAACTAGAGACCTAGGGGAATCCAAGATGGGGTGACTTGTGTGTCTCGGACCAGGTTCTGTTACCCAGAATCCTTTGCAAACCTCAAAATTTGGCTAAAAAAACACATGTTCCTCACATTTCTGTGGCAGAAAGTTCTGGAATCTGAGAGGAGCCACAAATTTCCTTCCACCCAGTGTTCCCCCAAGTCTCCCGATAAAAATGATACCTCACTTGTGTGGGTAGGCCTAGCGCCCGCGACAGGAAACGCCCCAAAGCACAACGTGGACACATCCAAATTTTTGAAGGAAAACAGAGGTGTTTTTTGCAAAGTGCCTACCTGTAGATTTTGGCCTGTAGCTCAGCCGCCACCTAGGGAATCCTACCAAACCTGTGCATTTCTGAAAACTAGAGACCTAGGGGAATCCAGGATGGGGTGACTTGTGTGGCTCGGACCAGGTTCTGTTACCCAGAATCCTTTGCAAACCTCAAAATTTGGCTAAAAAAACACATGTTCCTCAAATTTCTGTGGCAGAAAGTTCTGGAATCTGAGAGGAGCCACAAATTTCCTTCCACCCAGCGTTCCCCCACGTCTCCCGATAAAAATGATACATCACTTGTGTGGGTAGGCCTAGCGCCCGCGACAGGAAACGCCCCAAAGTGCAACGTGGACACAGCCAAATTTTTGAAGGAAAACAGAGGTGTTTTTTGCAAAGTGCCTACCTGTAGATTTTGGCCTGTAGCTCAGCCGCCACCTAGGGAAACCTACCAATTCTGTGCATTTCTGAAAACTAGAGACCTAGGGGAATCAAAGATGGGGTGACTTGTGTGGCTCGGACCAGGTTCTGTTACCCAGAATCCTTTGCAAACCTCAGAATTTGGCTAAAAAAGCACATGTTCCTCACATTTCTGTGGCAGAAAGTTCTGGAATCTGAGAGGAGCCACAAATTTCCTTCCACCCAGCGTTCCCCCATGTCTCCCGATAAAAATGATACCTCACTTGTGTGGGTAGGCCTAGCGCCCGCGACAGGAAACGCCCCAAAGCGCAACGTGGACACAGCCAAATTTTTGAAGGAAAACAGAGGTGTTTTTTGCAAAGTGCCTACCTGTAGATTTTGGCCTGTAGCTCAGCTGCCACCTAGGGAAACCTACCAAACCTGTGCATTTCTGAAAAACTAGAGACCTACGGGAATCCAAGATGGGGTGACTTGTGTGGCTCGGACCAGGTTCTGTTACCCAGAATCCTTAGCAAACCTTAAAATTTGTCTAAAAAAACACATGTTCCTCACATTTCTGTGGCAGAAAGTTCTGGAATCTGAGAGGAGCAACAAATTTCCTTCCACCCAGCGTTCCCCCACGTCTCCCGATAAAAATGATACCTCACTTGTGTGGGTAGGCCTAGCGCCCGCGACAGGAAATGCCCCAAAGCGCAACGTGGACACAACCAAATTTTTGAAGGAAAACAGAGGTGTTTTTTGCAAAGTGCCTATCTGTAGATTTTGGCCTGTAGCTCAGCCGCCACCTAGGGAAACCTACCAAACCTGTGCATTTCTGAAAACTAGAGACCTAGGGGAATCCAAGATGGGGTGACTTGTGTGGCTCGGACCAGGTTCTGTTACCCAGAATCCTTTGCAAACCTCAAAATTTGGCTAAAAAAACACATGTTCCTCACATTTCTGTGGCAGAAAGTTCTGGAATCTGAGAGGAGAAACAAATTTCCTTCCACCCAGCGTTTCCCCACGTCTCCCGATAAAAATGATACCTCACTTGTGTGGGTAGGCCTAGCGCCCGCGACAGGAAACGCCCCAAAGTGAAACGTGGACACAGCCAAATTTTTGAAGGAAAACAGAGGTGTTTTTTGCAAAGTGCCTACCTGTAGATTTTGGCCTGTAGCTCAGCCGCCACCTAGGGAAACCTACCAAACCTGTGCATTTCTGAAAACTAGAGACCTAGGGGAATCCAAGATGGGGTGACTTGTGTGGCTCGGACCAGGTTCTGTTACCCAGAATCCTTTGCAAACCTCAAAATTTGGCGAAAAAAACACATGTTCCTCACATTTCTGTGGCAGAAAGTTCTGGAATCTGAGAGGAGCCACAACTTTCCTTCCACCCAGCGTTCCCCCACGTCTCCCGATAAAAATGATACCTCACTTGTGTGGGTAGGCCTAGCGCCCGCGACAGGAAACGCCCCAAAGTGCAACGTGGACACAGCCAAATTTTTGAAGGAAAACAGAGGTGTTTTTTGCAAAGTGCCTACCTGTAGATTTTGGCCTGTAGCTCAGCCGCCACCTAGGGAAACCTACCAAACCTGTGCATTTCTGAAAACTAGAGACCTAGGGGAATCCAAGATGGGGTGACTTGTGTGGCTGGGACCAGGTTCTGTTACCCAGAATCCTTTGCAAACCTCAAAATTTGGCTAAAAAACCACATGTTCCTCACATTTCTGTGGCAAAAAGTTCTGGAATCTGAGAGGAGCCACAAATTTCCTTCCACCCAGCGTTCCCCCACGTCTCCCGATAAAAATGATACCTCACTTGTGTGGGTAGGCATAGCGCCCGCGACAGGAAACGCCCCAAAGCGCAACGTGGACACCGCCAAATTTTTGAAAGAAAACAGAGGTGTTTTTTGCAAAGTGCCTACCTGTAGATTTTGGCCTGTAGCTCAGCCGCCACCTAGGGAAACCTACCAAACCTCTGCATTTCTGAAAACTAGAGACCTAGGGGAATCCAAGATGGGGTGACTTGTGTGGCTCGGACCAGGTTCTGTTACCCAGAATCCTTTGCAAACCTCAAAATTTGGCGAAAAAAACACATGTTCCTCACATTTCTGTGGCAGAAAGTTCTGGAATCTGAGAGGAGCCACAAATTTCCTTCCACCCAGCGTTCCCCCAGGTCTCCCGATAAAAATGATACCTCACTTGTGTGGGTAGGCCTAGCGCCCGCGACAGGAAACCCCCCAAACCGCAACGTGGACACAGCCAAATTTTTGAAGGAAAACAGAGGTGTTTTTTGCAAAGTGCCTACCTGTAGATTTTGGCCTGTAGCTCAGCCGCCACCTAGGGAAACCTACCAAACCTGTGCATTTCTGAAAACTAGAGACCTAGGGGAATCCAAGATGGGGTGACTTGTGTGTCTCGGACCAGGTTCTGTTACCCAGAATCCTTTGCAAACCTCAAAATTTGGCGAAAAAAAAACATGTTCCTCACATTTCTGTGGCAGAAAGTTCTGGAATCTGAGAGGAGCCACAAATTTCCTTCCACCCAGTGTTCCCCCAAGTCTCCCGAAAAAATGATACCTCACTTGTGTGGGTAGGCCTAGCGCCCGCGACAGGAAACGCCCCAAAGCACAACGTGGACACATCCACATTTTTGAAGGAAAACAGAGGTGTTTTTTGCAAAGTGCCTACCTGTAGATTTTGGCCTGTAGCTCAGCCGCCACCTAGGGAAACCTACCAAACCTGTGCATTTCTGAAAACTAGAGACCTAGGGGAATCCAAGATGGGGTGACTTGTGTGGCTCGGACCAGGTTCTGTTACCCAGAATCCTTTGCAAACCTCAAAATTTGGCTAAAAAAACACATGTTCCTCACATTTCTGTGGCAGAAAGTTCTGGAATCTGAGAGGAGAAACAAATTTCCTTCCACCCAGCGTTCCCCCACGTCTCCCGATAAAAATGATACCTCACTTGTGTGGGTAGGCCTAGCGCCCGCGACAGGAAACGCCCCAAAGCGCAACGTGGACACAGCCAAATTTTTGAAGGAAAACAGAGGTGTTTTTTGCAAAGTGCCTACCTGTAGATTTTGGCCTGTAGCTCAGCTGCCACCTAGGGAAACCTACCAAACCTGTGCATTTCTGAAAAACTAGAGACCTACGGGAATCCAAGATGGGGTGACTTGTGTGGCTCGGACCAGGTTCTGTTACCCAGAATCCTTAGCAAACCTTAAAATTTGTCTAAAAAAACACATGTTCCTCACATTTCTGTGGCAGAAAGTTCTGGAATCTGAGAGGAGCAACAAATTTCCTTCCACCCAGCGTTCCCCCACGTCTCCCGATAAAAATGATACCTCACTTGTGTGGGTAGGCCTAGCGCCCGCGACAGGAAATGCCCCAAAGCGCAACGTGGACACAACCAAATTTTTGAAGGAAAACAGAGGTGTTTTTTGCAAAGTGCCTATCTGTAGATTTTGGCCTGTAGCTCAGCCGCCACCTAGGGAAACCTACCAAACCTGTGCATTTCTGAAAACTAGAGACCTAGGGGAATCCAAGATGGGGTGACTTGTGTGGCTCGGACCAGTTCTGTTACCCAGAATCCTTTGCAAACCTCAAAATTTGGCTAAAAAAACACATGTTCCTCACATTTCTGTGGCAGAAAGTTCTGGAATCTGAGAGGAGAAACAAATTTCCTTCCACCCAGCGTTCCCCCACGTCTCCCGATAAAAATGATACCTCACTTGTGTGGGTAGGCCTAGCGCCCGCGACAGGAAACGCCCCAAAGTGAAACGTGGACACAGCCAAATTTTTGAAGGAAAACAGAGGTGTTTTTTGCAAAGTGCCTACCTGTAGATTTTGGCCTGTAGCTCAGCCGCCACCTAGGGAAACCTACCAAACCTGTGCATTTCTGAAAACTAGAGACCTAGGGGAATCCAAGATGGGGTGACTTGTGTGGCTCGGACCAGGTTCTGTTACCCAGAATCCTTTGCAAACCTCAAAATTTGGCGAAAAAAACACATGTTCCTCACATTTCTGTGGCAGAAAGTTCTGGAATCTGAGAGGAGCCACAACTTTCCTTCCACCCAGCGTTCCCCCACGTCTCCCGATAAAAATGATACCTCACTTGTGTGGGTAGGCCTAGCGCCCGCGACAGGAAACGCCCCAAAGTGCAACGTGGACACAGCCAAATTTTTGAAGGAAAACAGAGGTGTTTTTTGCAAAGTGCCTACCTGTAGATTTTGGCCTGTAGCTCAGCCGCCACCTAGGGAAACCTACCAAACCTGTGCATTTCTGAAAACTAGAGACCTAGGGGAATCCAAGATGGGGTGACTTGTGTGGCTGGGACCAGGTTCTGTTACCCAGAATCCTTTGCAAACCTCAAAATTTGGCTAAAAAACCACATGTTCCTCACATTTCTGTGGCAAAAAGTTCTGGAATCTGAGAGGAGCCACAAATTTCCTTCCACCCAGCGTTCCCCCACGTCTCCCGATAAAAATGATACCTCACTTGTGTGGGTAGGCATAGCGCCCGCGACAGGAAACGCCCCAAAGCGCAACGTGGACACAGCCAAATTTTTGAAGGAAAACAGAGGTGTTTTTTGCAAAGTGCCTACCTGTAGATTTTGGCCTGTAGCTCAGCCGCCACCTAGGGAAACCTACCAAACCTCTGCATTTCTGAAAACTAGAGACCTAGGGGAATCCAAGATGGGGTGACTTGTGTGGCTCGGACCAGGTTCTGTTACCCAGAATCCTTTGCAAACCTCAAAATTTGGCGAAAAAAACACATGTTCCTCACATTTCTGTGGCAGAAAGTTCTGGAATCTGAGAGGAGCCACAAATTTCCTTCCACCCAGCGTTCCCCCAGGTCTCCCGATAAAAATGATACCTCACTTGTGTGGGTAGGCCTAGCGCCCGCGACAGGAAACCCCCCAAACCGCAACGTGGACACAGCCAAATTTTTGAAGGAAAACAGAGGTGTTTTTTGCAAAGTGCCTACCTGTAGATTTTGGCCTGTAGCTCAGCCGCCACCTAGGGAAACCTACCAAACCTGTGCATTTCTGAAAACTAGAGACCTAGGGGAATCCAAGATGGGGTGACTTGTGTGTCTCGGACCAGGTTCTGTTACCCAGAATCCTTTGCAAACCTCAAAATTTGGTGAAAAAAAAACATGTTCCTCACATTTCTGTGGCAGAAAGTTCTGGAATCTGAGAGGAGCCACAAATTTCCTTCCACCCAGTGTTCCCCCAAGTCTCCCGAAAAAATGATACCTCACTTGTGTGGGTAGGCCTAGCGCCCGCGACAGGAAACGCCCCAAAGCACAACGTGGACACATCCACATTTTTGAAGGAAAACAGAGGTGTTTTTTGCAAAGTGCCTACCTGTAGATTTTGGCCTGTAGCTCAGCCGCCACCTAGGGAAACCTACCAAACCTGTGCATTTCTGAAAACTAGAGACCTAGGGGAATCCAAGATGGGGTGACTTGTGTGTCTCGGACCAGGTTCTGTTACCCAGAATCCTTTGCAAACCTCAAAATTTGGCTAAAAAAACACATGTTCCTCACATTTCTGTGGCAGAAAGTTCTGGAATCTGAGAGGAGCCACAAATATCCTTCCACCCAGTGTTCCCCCAAGTCTCCCGATAAAAATGATACCTCACTTGTGTGGGTAGGCCTAGCGCCCGCGACAGGAAACGCCCCAAAGCACAACGTGGACACATCCACATTTTTGAAGGAAAACAGAGGTGTTTTTTGCAAAGTGCCTACCTGTAGATTTTGGCCTGTAGCTCAGCCGCCACCTAGGGAAACCTACCAAACCTGTGCATTTCTGAAAACTAGAGACCTAGGGGAATCCAAGATGGGGTGACTTGTGTGGCTCGGACCAGGTTCTGTTACCCAGAATCCTTAGCAAACCTTAAAATTTGTCTAAAAAAACAAATGTTCCTCAATTTTCTGTGGCAGAAAGTTCTGGAATCTGAGAGGAGCCACAAATTTCCTTCCACCCAGCGTTCCCCCATGTCTCCCGATAAAAATGATACCTCAGTTGTGTGGGTAGGCCTAGCGCCCGCGACAGGAAACGCCCCAAAGCGCAACGTGGACACAGCCAAACTTTTGAAGGAAAACAGAGGTGTTTTTTGCAAAGTGCCTACCTGTAGATTTTGGCCTGTAGCTCAGCCGCCACCTAGGGAAACCTACCAAACCTGTGCATTTCTGAAAACTAGAGACCTAGGGGAATCCAAGATGGGGTGACTTGTGTGTCTCGGACCAGGTTCTGTTACCCAGAATCCTTTGCAAACCTCAAAATTTGGTGAAAAAAACACATGTTCCTCACATTTCTGTGGCAGAAAGTTCTGGAATCTGAGAGGAGCCACAACTTTCCTTCCACCCAGCGTTCCCCTACGTCTCCCGATAAAAATGATACCTCACTTGTGTGGGTAGGCCTAGCGCCCGCGACAGGAAACGCCCAAAAGTGCAACATGGACACAGCCAAATTTTTTAAGGAAAACAGAGGTGTTTTTTGCAAAGTGCCTACCTGTAGATTTTGGCCTGTAGCTCAGCCGCCACCTAGGGAAACCTACCAAACCTGTGCATTTCTGAAAACTAGAGACCTAGGGGAATCCAAGATGGGGTGACTTGTGTGGCTCGGACCAGGTTCTGTTACCCAGAATCCTTTGCAAACCTCAAAATTTGGCTAAAAAAACACATGTTCCTCACATTTCTGTGGCAGAAAGTTCTGGAATCTGAGAGGAGCCACAAATTTCCTTCCACCCAGCGTTCCCCCACGTCTCCCGATAAAAATGATACCTCACTTGTGTGGGTAGGCCTAGCGCCCGCGACAGGAAACGCCCCAAAGCGCAACGTGGACACAGCCAAATTTTTGAAGGAAAACAGAGGTGTTTTTTGCAAAGTGCCTATCTGTAGATTTTGGCCTGTAGCTCAGCCGCCACCTAGGGAAACCTACCAAACATGTGCATTTCTGAAAACTAGAGACCTAGCGGAATCCAATATGGGGTGACTTGTGTGGCTCGGACCAGGTTCTGTTACCCAGAATCCTTTGCAAACCTCAAAATTTGGCTAAAAAAACACATGTTCCTCACATTTCTGTGGCAGAAAGTTCTGGAATCTGAGAGGAGCCACAAATTTCCTTCCACCCAGTGTTCCCCCAAGTCTCCCGATAAAAATGATACCTCACTTGTGTGGGTAGGCCTAGCGCCCGCGACAGGAAACGCCCCAAAGCGCAACGTGGACACATCCACATTTTTGAAGGAAAACAGAGGTGTTTTTTGCAAAGTGCCTACCTGTAGATTTTGGCCTGTAGCTCAGCCGCCACCTAGGGAAACCTACCAAACCTGTGCATTTCTGAAAACTAGAGACCTAGGGGAATCCAAGATGGGGTGACTTGTGTGGCTCGGACCAGGTTCTGTTACCCAGAATCCTTAGCAAACCTTAAAATTTGTCTAAAAAAACAAATGTTCCTCAATTTTCTGTGGCAGAAAGTTCTGGAATCTGAGAGGAGCCACAAATTTCCTTCCACCCAGCGTTCCCCCATGTCTCCCGATAAAAATGATACCTCAGTTGTGTGGGTAGGCCTAGCGCCCGCGACAGGAAACGCCCCAAAGCGCAACGTGGACACAGCCAAATTTTTGAAGGAAAACAGAGGTGTTTTTTGCAAAGTGCCTACCTGTAGATTTTGGCCTGTAGCTCAGCCGCCACCTAGGGAAACCTACCAAACCTGTGCATTTCTGAAAACTAGAGACCTAGGGGAATCCAAGATGGGGTGACTTGTGTGTCTCGGACCAGGTTCTGTTACCCAGAATCCTTTGCAAACCTCAAAATTTGGTGAAAAAAACACATGTTCCACACATTTCTGTGGCAGAAAGTTCTGGAATCTGAGAGGAGCCACAACTTTCCTTCCACCCAGCGTTCCCCTACGTCTCCCGATAAAAATGATACCTCACTTGTGTGGGTAGGCCTAGCGCCCGCGACAGGAAACGCCCAAAAGTGCAACATGAACACAGCCAAATTTTTTAAGGAAAACAGAGGTGTTTTTTGCAAAGTGCCTACCTGTAGATTTTGGCCTGTAGCTCAGCCGCCACCTAGGGAAACCTACCAAACCTGTGCATTTCTGAAAACTAGAGACCTAGGGGAGTCCAAGATGGGGTGACTTGTGTGGCTCGGACCAGGTTCTGTTACCCAGAATCCTTTGCAAACCTCAAAATTTGGCTAAAAAAACACATGTTCCTCACATTTCTGTGGCAGAAAGTTCTGGAATCTGAGAGGAGCCACAAATTTCCTTTCACCCAGCGTTCCCCCACGTCTCCCGATAAAAATGATACCTCACTTGTGTGGGTAGGCCTAGCGCCCGCGACAGGAAACGCCCCAAAGCGCAACGTGGACACAGCCAAATATTTGAAGGAAAACAGAGGTGTTTTTTGCAAAGTGCCTATCTGTAGATTTTGGCCTGTAGCTCAGCAGCCACCTAGGGAAACCTACCAAACATGTGCATTTCTGAAAACTAGAGACCTAGCGGAATCCAAGATGGGGTGACTTGTGTGGCTCGGACCAGGTTCTGTTACCCAGAATCCTTTGCAAACCTCAAAATTTGGCTAAAAAAACACATGTTCCTCACATTTCTGTGGCAGAAAGTTCTGGAATCTGAGAGGAGCCACAAATTTCCTTCCACCCAACGTTCCCCCACGTCTCCCGATAAAAATGATACCTCACTTGTGTGGGTAGGCCTAGCGCCCGCGACAGGAAACGCCCCAAAGTGCAACGTGGACACAGCCAAATTTTTGAAGGAAAACAGAGGTGTTTTTTGCAAAGTGCCTACCTGTAGATTTTGGCCTGTAGCTCAGCCGCCACCTAGGGAAACCTACCAAACCTGTACATTTCTGAAAACTAGAGACCTAGGGGAATCCAAGATGGGGTGACTTGTGTGGCTCGGACCAGGTTCTGTTACCCAGAATCCTTTGCAAACCTCAGAATTTGGCTATAAAAGCACATGTTCCTCACATTTCTGTGGCAGAAAGTTCTGGAATCTGAGAGGAGCCACAAATTTCCTTCCACCCAGCGTTCCCCCATGTCTCCCGATAAAAATGATACCTCACTTGTGTGGGTAGGCCTAGCGCCCGCGACAGGAAACGCCCCAAAGCGCAACGTGGACACAGCCAAATTTTTGAAGGAAAACAGAGGTGTTTTTTGCAAAGTGCCTACCTGTAGATTTTGGCCTGTAGCTCAGCCGCCACCTAGGGAAACCTACCAAACCTGTGCATTTCTGAAAACTAGAGACCTAGGGGAATCCAAGATGGGGTGACTTGTGTGGCTCGGACCAGGTTCTGTTACCCAGAATCCTTTGCAAACCTCAAAATTTGGCTAAAAAAACACATGTTCCTCACATTTCTGTGGCAGAAAGTTCTGGAATCTGAGAGCAGCCACAAATTTCCTTCCACCCAGCGTTCCCCCACGTCTCCCGATAAAAATGATACCTCACTTGTGTGGGTAGGCCTAGCGCCCGCGACAGGAAACGCCCCAAAGCGCAACGTGGACACAGCCAAATTTTTGAAGGAAAACAGAGGTGTTTTTTGCAAAGTGCCTACCTGTAGATTTTGGCCTGTAGCTCAGCCGCCACCTAGGGAAACCTACCAAACCTGTGCATTTCTGAAAACTAGAGACCTAGGGGAATCCAAGATGGGGTGACTTGTGTGTCTCGGACCAGGTTCTGTTACCCAGAATCCTTTGCAAACCTCAAAATTTGGCGAAAAAAACACATGTTCGTCACATTTCTGTGGCAGAAAGTTCTGGAATCTGAGAGGAGCCACAACTTTCCTTCCACCCAGCGTTCCCCTACGTCTCCCGATAAAAATGATACCTCACTTGTGTGGGTAGGCCTAGCGCCCGCGACAGGAAACGCCCAAAAGTGCAACATGGACACAGCCAAATTTTTTAAGGAAAACAGAGGTGTTTTTTGCAAAGTGCCTACCTGTAGATTTTGGCCTGTAGCTCAGCCGCCACCTAGGGAAACCTACCAAACCTGTGCATTTCTGAAAACTAGAGACCTAGGGGAATCCAAGATGGGGTGACTTGTGTGGCTCGGACCAGGTTCTGTTACCCAGAATCCTTTGCAAACCTCAAAATGTGGCTAAAAAAACACATGTTCCTCACATTTCTGTGGCAGAAAGTTCTGGAATCTGAGAGGAGCCACAAATTTCCTTCCACCCAGCGTTCCCCCACGTCTCCCGATAAAAATGATACCTCACTTGAGTGGGTAGGCCTAGCGCCCGCGACAGGAAACGCCCCAAAGCGCAACGTGGACACAGCCAAATTTTTGAAGGAAAACAGAGGTGTTTTTTGCAAAGTGCCTACCTGTAGATTTTGGCCTGTAGCTCAGCCGCCACCTAGGGAAACCTACCAAACCTGTGCATTTCTGAAAACTAGAGACCTAGGGGAATCCAAGATGGGGTGACTTGTGTGGCTCGGACCAGGTTCTGTTACCCAGAATCCTTTGCAAACCTCAAAATTTTGCTAAAAAAACACATGTTCCTCACATTTCTGTGGCAGAAAGTTCTGGAATCTGAGAGGAGCCATAAATTTCCTTCCACCCAGCGTTCCCCCATGTCTCCCGATAAAAATGATACCTCAGTTGTGTGGGTAGGCCTAGCGGCTGCGACAGGAAACGCCCCAAAGCGCAACGTGGACACAGCCAAATTTTTGAAGGAAAACAGAGGTGTTTTTTGCAAAGTGCCTACCTGTAGATTTTGGCCTGTAGCTCAGCCGCCATCTAGGGAAACCTACCAAACCTGTGCATTTCTGAAAACTAGAGACCTAGGGAAATCCAAGATGGGGTGACTTGTGTGGCTCGGACCAGGTTCTGTTACCCAGAATGCTTTGCAAACTTCAAAATTTGGCTAAAAAAACACATGTTCCTCACATTTCTGTGGCAGAAAGTTCTGGAATCTGAGAAGAGCCACAAATGTCCTTCCACCCAGCGTTCCCCCACGTCTCCAGATACAAATGATACCTCACTTGTGTGGGTAGGCCTAGCGCCCGCGACAGGAAACGCCCCAAAGTGCTACGTGGACACAGCAAAATTTTTAAAGGAAAACAGAGGTGTTTTTTGCAAAGTGCCTACCTGTAGATTTTGGCCTGTAGCTCAGCCGCCACCTAGGGAATCCTACCAAACCTGTGCATTTCTGAAAACTAGAGACCTAGGGGAATCCAGGATGGGGTGACTTGTGTGGCTCGAACCAGGTTCTGTTACCCAGAATCCTTTGCAAACCTCAAAATTTGGCTAAAAAAACACATGTTCCTCAAATTTCTGTGGCAGAAAGTTCTGGAATCTGAGAGGAGCCACAAATTTCCTTCCACCCAGCGTTCCCCCACGTCTCCCGATAAAAATGATACCTCACTTGTGTGGGTAGGCCTAGCGCCCGCGACAGGAAACGCCCCAAAGTGCAACGTGGACACAGCCAAATTTTTGAAGGAAAACAGAGGTGTTTTTTGCAAAGTGCCTACCTGTAGATTTTGGCCTGTAGCTCAGCCGCCACCTAGGGAAACCTACCAAACCTGTGCATTTCTGAAAACTAGAGACCTAGGGGAATCAAAGATGGGGTGACTTGTGTGGCTCGGACCAGGTTCTGTTACCCAGAATCCTTTGCAAACCTCAGAATTTGGCTAAAAAAGCACATGTTCCTCACATTTCTGTGGCAGAAAGTTCTGGAATCTGAGAGGAGCCACAAATTTCCTTCCACCCAGCGTTCCCCCATGTCTCCCGATAAAAATGATACCTCACTTGTGTGGGTAGGCCTAGCGCCCGCGACAGGAAACGCCCCAAAGCGCAACGTGGACACAGCCAAATTTTTGAAGGAAAACAGAGGTGTTTTTTGCAAAGTGCCTACCTGTAGATTTTGGCCTGTAGCTCAGCTGCCACCTAGGGAAACCTACCAAACCTGTGCATTTCTGAAAAACTAGAGACCTACGGGAATCCAAGATGGGGTGACTTGTGTGGCTCGGACCAGGTTCTGTTACCCAGAATGCTTTGCAAACCTCAAAATTTGGCTAAAAAAACACATGTTCCTCACATTTCTGTGGCAGAAAGTTCTGGAATCTGAGAAGAGCCACAAATGTCCTTCCACCCAGCGTTCCCCCACGTCTCCCGATACAAATGATACCTCACTTGTGTGGGTAGGCCTAGCGCCCGCGACAGGAAACGCCCCAAAGTGCTACGTGGACACAGCAAAATTTTTAAAGGAAAACAGAGGTGTTTTTTGCAAAGTGCCTACCTGTAGATTTTGGCCTGTAGCTCAGCCGCCACCTAGGGAATCCTACCAAACCTGTGCATTTCTGAAAACTAGAGACCTAGGGGAATCCAGGATGGGGTGACTTGTGTGGCTCGGACCAGGTTCTGTTACCCAGAATCCTTTGCAAACCTCAAAATTTGGCTAAAAAAACACATGTTCCTCAAATTTCTGTGGCAGAAAGTTCTGGAATCTGAGAGGAGCCACAAATTTCCTTCCACCCAGTGTTCCCCCAAGTCTCCCGAAAAAATGATACCTCACTTGTGTGGGTAGGCCTAGCGCCCGTGACAGGAAACGCCCCAAAGCACAACGTGGACACATCCACATTTTTGAAGGAAAACAGAGGTGTTTTTTGCAAAGTGCCTACCTGTAGATTTTGGCCTGTAGCTCAGCCGCCACCTAGGGAAACCTACCAAACCTGTGCATTTCTGAAAACTAGAGACCTAGGGGAATCCAAGATGGGGTGACTTGTGTGGCTCAGACCAGGTTCTGTTACCCAGAATCCTTAGCAAACCTTAAAATTTGTCTAAAAAAACAAATGTTCCTCAATTTTCTGTGGCAGAAAGTTCTGGAATCTGAGAGGAGCCACAAATTTCCTTCCACCCAGCGTTCCCCCATGTCTCCCGATAAAAATGATACCTCAGTTGTGTGGGTAGGCCTAGCGCCCGCGACAGGAAACGCCCCAAAGCGCAACGTGGACACAGCCAAATTTTTGAAGGAAAACAGAGGTGTTTTTTGCAAAGTGCCTACCTGTAGATTTTGGCCTGTAGCTCAGCCGCCACCTAGGGAAACCTACCAAACCTGTGCATTTCTGAAAACTAGAGACCTAGGGGAATCCAAGATGGGGTGACTTGTGTGTCTCGGACCAGGTTCTGTTACCCAGAATCCTTTGCAAACCTCAAAATTTGGTGAAAAAAACACATGTTCCTCACATTTCTGTGGCAGAAAGTTCTGGAATCTGAGAGGAGCCACAACTTTCCTTCCACCCAGCGTTCCCCTACGTCTCCCGATAAAAATGATACCTCACTTGTGTGGGTAGGCCTAGCGCCCGCGACAGGAAACTCCCAAAAGTGCAACATGGACACAGCCAAATTTTTTAAGGAAAACAGAGGTGTTTTTTGCAAAGTGCCTACCTGTAGATTTTGGCCTGTAGCTCAGCCGCCACCTAGGGAAACCTACCAAACCTGTGCATTTCTGAAAACTAGAGACCTAGGGGAATCCAAGATGGGGTGACTTGTGTGGCTCGGACCAGGTTCTGTTACCCAGAATCCTTTGCAAACCTCAAAATTTGGCTAAAAAAACACATGTTCCTCACATTTCTGTGGCAGAAAGTTCTGGAATCTGAGAGGAGCCACAAATTTCCTTCCACCCAGCGTTCCCCCACGTCTCCCGATAAAAATGATACCTCACTTGTGTGGGTAGGCCTAGCGCCCGCGACAGGAAACGCCCCAAAGCGCAACGTGGACACAGCCAAATTTTTGAAGGAAAACAGAGGTGTTTTTTGCAAAGTGCCTATCTGTAGATTTTGGCCTGTAGCTCAGCCGCCACCTAGGGAAACCTACCAAACATGTGCATTTCTGAAAACTAGAGACCTAGCGGAATCCAATATGGGGTGACTTGTGTGGCTCGGACCAGGTTCTGTTACCCAGAATCCTTTGCAAACCTCAAAATTTGGCTAAAAAAACACATGTTCCTCACATTTCTGTGGCAGAAAGTTCTGGAATCTGAGAGGAGCCACAAATTTCCTTCCACCCAGTGTTCCCCCAAGTCTCCCGATAAAAATGATACCTCACTTGTGTGGGTAGGCCTAGCGCCCGCGACAGGAAACGCCCCAAAGCGCAACGTGGACACATCCACATTTTTGAAGGAAAACAGAGGTGTTTTTTGCAAAGTGCCTACCTGTAGATTTTGGCCTGTAGCTCAGCCGCCACCTAGGGAAACCTACCAAACCTGTGCATTTCTGAAAACTAGAGACCTAGGGGAATCCAAGATGGGGTGACTTGTGTGGCTCGGACCAGGTTCTGTTACCCAGAATCCTTAGCAAACCTTAAAATTTGTCTAAAAAAACAAATGTTCCTCAATTTTCTGTGGCAGAAAGTTCTGGAATCTGAGAGGAGCCACAAATTTCCTTCCACCCAGCGTTCCCCCATGTCTCCCGATAAAAATGATACCTCAGTTGTGTGGGTAGGCCTAGCGCCCGCGACAGGAAACGCCCCAAAGCGCAACGTGGACACAGCCAAATTTTTGAAGGAAAACAGAGGTGTTTTTTGCAAAGTGCCTACCTGTAGATTTTGGCCTGTAGCTCAGCCGCCACCTAGGGAAACCTACCAAACCTGTGCATTTCTGAAAACTAGAGACCTAGGGGAATCCAAGATGGGGTGACTTGTGTGTCTCGGACCAGGTTCTGTTACCCAGAATCCTTTGCAAACCTCAAAATTTGGTGAAAAAAACACATGTTCCACACATTTCTGTGGCAGAAAGTTCTGGAATCTGAGAGGAGCCTCAACTTTCCTTCCACCCAGCGTTCCCCTACGTCTCCCGATAAAAATGATACCTCACTTGTGTGGGTAGGCCTAGCGCCCGCGACAGGAAACGCCCAAAAGTGCAACATGAACACAGCCAAATTTTTTAAGGAAAACAGAGGTGTTTTTTGCAAAGTGCCTACCTGTAGATTTTGGCCTGTAGCTCAGCCGCCACCTAGGGAAACCTACCAAACCTGTGCATTTCTGAAAACTAGAGACCTAGGGGAATCCAAGATGGGGTGACTTGTGTGGCTCGGACCAGGTTCTGTTACCCAGAATCCTTTGCAAACCTCAAAATTTGGCTAAAAAAACACATGTTCCTCACATTTCTGTGGCAGAAAGTTCTGGAATCTGAGAGGAGCCACAAATTTCCTTCCACCCAGCGTTCCCCCACGTCTCCCGATAAAAATGATACCTCACTTGTGTGGGTAGGCCTAGCGCCCGCGACAGGAAACGCCCCAAAGCGCAACGTGGACACAGCCAAATTTTTGAAGGAAAACAGAGGTGTTTTTTGCAAAGTGCCTATCTGTAGATTTTGGCCTGTAGCTCAGCCGCCACCTAGGGAAACCTACCAAACATGTGCATTTCTGAAAACTAGAGACCTAGCGGAATCCAAGATGGGGTGACTTGTGTGGCTCGGACCAGGTTCTGTTACCCAGAATCCTTTGCAAACCTCAAAATTTGGCTAAAAAAACACATGTTCCTCACATTTCTGTGGCAGAAAGTTCTGGAATCTGAGAGGAGCCACAAATTTCCTTCCACCCAGCGTTCCCCCACGTCTCCCGATAAAAATGATACCTCACTTGTGTAGGTAGGCCTAGCGCCCGCGACAGGAAACGCCCCAAAGTGCAACGTGGACACAGCCAAATTTTTGAAGGAAAACAGAGGTGTATTTTGCAAAGTGCCTACCTGTAGATTTTGGCCTGTAGCTCAGCCGCCACCTAGGGAAACCTACCAAACCTGTACATTTCTGAAAACTAGAGACCTAGGGGAATCCAAGATGGGGTGACTTGTGGGCTCGGACCAGGTTCTGTCACCCAGAATCCTTTGCAAACCTCAGAATTTGGCTATAAAAGCACATGTTCCTCACATTTCTGTGGCAGAAAGTTCTGGAATCTGAGAGGAGCCACAAATTTCCTTCCACCCAGCGTTCCCCCATGTCTCCCGATAAAAATGATACCTCACTTGTGTGGGTAGGCCTAGCGCCCGCGACAGGAAACGCCCCAAAGCGCAACGTGGACACAGCCAAATTTTTGAAGGAAAACATAGGTGTTTTTTGCAAAGTGCCTACCTGTAGATTTTGGCCTGCAGCTCAGCTGCCACCTAGGGAAACCTACCAAACCTGTGCATTTCTGAAAACTAGAGACCTAGGGGAATCCAAGATGGGGTGACTTGTGTGGCTCGGACCAGGTTCTGTTACCCAGAATCCTTAGCAAACCTTAAAATTTGTCTAAAAAAACACATGTTCCTCACATTTCTGTGGCAGAAAGTTCTGGAATCTGAGAGGAGCCACAAATTTCCTTCCACCCAGCGTTCCCCCACGTCTCCCGATAAAAATGATACCTCACTTATGTGGGTAGGCCTAGCGCCCGCGACAGGAAACGCCCAAAAGTGCAACATGGACACAGCCAAATTTTTGAAGGAAAACAGAGGTGTTTTTTGCAACGTGCCTACCTGTAGATTTTGGCCTGTAGCTCAGCCGCCACCTAGGGAAACCTACCAAACCTGTGCATTTCTGAAAACTAGAGACCTAGGGGAATCCAAGATGGGGTGACTTGTGTGGCTCGGACCAGGTTCTGTTACCCAGAATCCTTTGCAAACCTCAAAATTTGGCTAAAAAAACACATGTTCCTCACATTTCTGTGGCAGAAAGTTCTGGAATCTGAGAGGAGCCACAAATTTCCTTCCACCCAGCGTTCCCCCACGTCTCCCGATAAAAATGATACCTCACTTGTGTGGGTAGGCCTAGCGCCCGCGACAGGAAACGCCCCAAAGCGCAACGTGGACACAGCCAAATTTTTGAAGGAAAACAGAGGTGTTTTTTGCAAAGTGCCTACCTGTAGATTTTGGCCTGTAGCTCAGCCGCCACCTAGGGAAACCTACCAAACCTGTGCATTTCTGAAAACTAGAGACCTAGGGGAATCCAAGATGGGGTGACTTGTGTGTCTCGGACCAGGTTCTGTTACCCAGAATCCTTTGCAAACCTCAAAATTTGGCGAAAAAAACACATGTTCGTCACATTTCTGTGGCAGAAAGTTCTGGAATCTGAGAGGAGCCACAACTTTCCTTCCACCCAGCGTTCCCCTACGTCTCCCGATAAAAATGATACCTCACTTGTGTGGGTAGGCCTAGCGCCCGCGACAGGAAACGCCCAAAAGTGCAACATGGACACAGCCAAATTTTTGAAGGAAAACAGAGGTGTTTTTTGCAAAGTGCCTACCTGTAGATTTTGGCCTGTAGCTCAGCCGCCACCTAGGGAAACCTACCAAACCTGTGCATTTCTGAAAACTAGAGACCTAGGGGAATCCAAGATGGGGTGACTTGTGTGGCTCGGACCAGGTTCTGTTACCCAGAATCCTTTGCAAACCTCAAAATTTTGCTAAAAAAACACATGTTCCTTACATTTCTGTGGCAGAAAGTTCTGGAATCTGAGAGGAGCCATAAATTTCCTTCCACCCAGCGTTCCCCCATGTCTCCCGATAAAAATGATACCTCAGTTGTGTGGGTAGGCCTAGCGGCTGCGACAGGAAACGCCCCAAAGCGCAACGTGGACACAGCCAAATTTTTGAAGGAAAACAGAGGTGTTTTTTGCAAAGTGCCTACCTGTAGATTTTGGCCTGTAGCTCAGCCGCCATCTAGGGAAACCTACCAAACCTGTGCATTTCTGAAAACTAGAGACCTAGGGAAATCCAAGATGGGGTGACTTGTGTGGCTCGGACCAGGTTCTGTTACCCAGAATGCTTTGCAAACCTCAAAATTTGGCTAAAAAAACACATGTTCCTCACATTTCTGTGGCAGAAAGTTCTGGAATCTGAGAAGAGCCACAAATGTCCTTCCACCCAGCGTTCCCCCACGTCTCCCGATACAAATGATACCTCACTTGTGTGGGTAGGCCTAGCGCCCGCGACAGGAAACGCCCCAAAGTGCTACGTGGACACAGCAAAATTTTTAAAGGAAAACAGAGGTGTTTTTTGCAAAGTGCCTACCTGTAGATTTTGGCCTGTAGCTCAGCCGCCACCTAGGGAATCCTACCAAACCTGTGCATTTCTGAAAACTAGAGACCTAGGGGAATCCAGGATGGGGTGACTTGTGTGGCTCGAACCAGGTTCTGTTACCCAGAATCCTTTGCAAACCTCAAAATTTGGCTAAAAAAACACATGTTCCTCAAATTTCTGTGGCAGAAAGTTCTGGAATCTGAGAGGAGCCACAAATTTCCTTCCACCCAGCGTTCCCCCACGTCTCCCGATAAAAATGATACCTCACTTGTGTGGGTAGGCCTAGCGCCCGCGACAGGAAACGCCCCAAAGTGCAACGTGGACACAGCCAAATTTTTGAAGGAAAACAGAGGTGTTTTTTGCAAAGTGCCTACCTGTAGATTTTGGCCTGTAGCTCAGCCGCCACCTAGGGAAACCTACCAAACCTGTGCATTTCTGAAAACTAGAGACCTAGGGGAATCAAAGATGGGGTGACTTGTGTGGCTCGGACCAGGTTCTGTTACCCAGAATCCTTTGCAAACCTCAGAATTTGGCTAAAAAAGCACATGTTCCTCACATTTCTGTGGCAGAAAGTTCTGGAATCTGAGAGGAGCCACAAATTTCCTTCCACCCAGCGTTCCCCCATGTCTCCCGATAAAAATGATACCTCACTTGTGTGGGTAGGCCTAGCGCCCGCGACAGGAAACGCCCCAAAGCGCAACGTGGACACAGCCAAATTTTTGAAGGAAAACAGAGGTGTTTTTTGCAAAGTGCCTACCTGTAGATTTTGGCCTGTAGCTCAGCCGCCACCTAGGGAAACCTACCAAACCTGTGTATTTCTGAAAACTAGAGACCTAGGGGAATCCAAGATGGGGTGACTTGTGTGGCTCGGACCAGGTTCTGTTACCCAGAATCCTTTGCAAACCTCAAAATTTTGCTAAAAAAACACATGTTCCTCACATTTCTGTGGCAGAAAGTTCTGGAATCTGAGAGGAGCCACAAATTTCCTTCCACCCAGCGTTCCCCCACGTCTCCCGATAAAAATGATACCTCACTTGTGTGGGTAGGCCTAGCGGCTGCGACAGGAAACGCCCCAAAGCGCAACGTGGACACAGCCAAATTTTTGAAGGAAAACAGAGGTGTTTTTTGCAAAGTGCCTACCTGTAGATTTTGGCCTGTAGCTCAGCCGCCATCTAGGGAAACCTACCAAACCTGTGCATTTCTGAAAACTAGAGACCTAGGGAAATCCAAGATGGGGTGACTTGTGTGGCTCGGACCAGGTTCTGTTACCCAGAATGCTTTGCAAACCTCAAAATTTTGCTAAAAAAACACATGTTCCTCACATTTCTGTGGCAGAAAGTTCTGGAATCTGAGAAGAGCCACAAATGTCCTTCCACCCAGCGTTCCCCCACGTCTCCCGATACAAATGATACCTCACTTGTGTGGGTAGGCCTAGCGCCCGCGACAGGAAACGCCCCAAAGTGCTACGTGGACACAGCAAAATTTTTAAAGGAAAACAGAGGTGTTTTTTGCAAAGTGCCTACCTGTAGATTTTGGCCTGTAGCTCAGCCGCCACCTAGGGAATCCTACCAAACCTGTGCATTTCTGAAAACTAGAGACCTAGGGGAATCCAGGACGGGGTGACTTGTGTGGCTCGGACCAGGTTCTGTTACCCAGAATCCTTTGCAAACCTCAAAATTTTGCTAAAAAAACACATGTTCCTCACATTTCTGTGGCAGAAAGTTCTGGAATCTGAGAGGAGCCATAAATTTCCTTCCACCCAGCGTTCCCCCATGTCTCCCGATAAAAATGATACCTCAGTTGTGTGGGTAGGCCTAGCGGCTGCGACAGGAAACGCCCCAAAGCGCAACGTGGACACAGCCAAATTTTTGAAGGAAAACAGAGGTGTTTTTTGCAAAGTGCCTACCTGTAGATTTTGGCCTGTAGCTCAGCCGCCATCTAGGGAAACCTACCAAACCTGTGCATTTCTGAAAACTAGAGACCTAGGGAAATCCAAGATGGGGTGACTTGTGTGGCTCGGACCAGGTTCTGTTACCCAGAATGCTTTGCAAACCTCAAAATTTGGCTAAAAAAACACATGTTCCTCACATTTCTGTGGCAGAAAGTTCTGGAATCTGAGAAGAGCCACAAATGTCCTTCCACCCAGCGTTCCCCCACGTCTCCCGATACAAATGATACCTCACTTGTGTGGGTAGGCCTAGCGCCCGCGACAGGAAACGCCCCAAAGTGCTACGTGGACACAGCAAAATTTTTAAAGGAAAACAGAGGTGTTTTTTGCAAAGTGCCTACCTGTAGATTTTGGCCTGTAGCTCAGCCGCCACCTAGGGAATCCTACCAAACCTGTGCATTTCTGAAAACTAGAGACCTAGGGGAATCCAGGATGGGGTGACTTGTGTGGCTCGAACCAGGTTCTGTTACCCAGAATCCTTTGCAAACCTCATAATTTGGCTAAAAAAACACATGTTCCTCAAATTTCTGTGGCAGAAAGTTCTGGAATCTGAGAGGAGCCACAAATTTCCTTCCACCCAGCGTTCCCCCACGTCTCCCGATAAAAATGATACCTCACTTGTGTGGGTAGGCCTAGCGCCCGCGACAGGAAACGCCCCAAAGTGCAACGTGGACACAGCCAAATTTTTGAAGGAAAACAGAGGTGTTTTTTGCAAAGTGCCTACCTGTAGATTTTGGCCTGTAGCTCAGCCGCCACCTAGGGAAACCTACCAAACCTGTGCATTTCTGAAAACTAGAGACCTAGGGGAATCAAAGATGGGGTGACTTGTGTGGCTCGGACCAGGTTCTGTTACCCAGAATCCTTTGCAAACCTCAGAATTTGGCTAAAAAAGCACATGTTCCTCACATTTCTGTGGCAGAAAGTTCTGGAATCTGAGAGGAGCCACAAATTTCCTTCCACCCAGCGTTCCCCCATGTCTCCCGATAAAAATGATACCTCACTTGTGTGGGTAGGCCTAGCGCCCGCGACAGGAAACGCCCCAAAGCGCAACGTGGACACAGACAAATTTTTGAAGGAAAACAGAGGTGTTTTTTGCAAAGTGCCTACCTGTAGATTTTGGCCTGTAGCTCAGCTGCCACCTAGGGAAACCTACCAAACCTGTGCATTTCTGAAAAACTAGAGACCTACGGGAATCCAAGATGGGGTGACTTGTGTGGCTCGGACCAGGTTCTGTTACCCAGAATGCTTTGCAAACCTCAAAATTTGTCTAAAAAAACACATGTTCCTCACATTTCTGTGGCAGAAAGTTCTGGAATCTGAGAAGAGCCACAAATGTCCTTCCACCCAGCGTTCCCCCACGTCTCCCGATACAAATGATACCTCACTTGTGTGGGTAGGCCTAGCGCCCGCGACAGGAAACGCCCCAAAGTGCTACGTGGACACAGCAAAATTTTTAAAGGAAAACAGAGGTGTTTTTTGCAAAGTGCCTACCTGTAGATTTTGGCCTGTAGCTCAGCCGCCACCTAGGGAATCCTACCAAACCTGTGCATTTCTGAAAACTAGAGACCTAGGGGAATCCAGGATGGGGTGACTTGTGTGGCTCGGACCAGGTTCTGTTACCCAGAATCCTTTGCAAACCTCAAAATTTGGCTAAAAAAACACATGTTCCTCAAATTTCTGTGGCAGAAAGTTCTGGAATCTGAGAGGAGCCACAAATTTCCTTCCACCCAGCGTTCCCCCACGTCTCCCGATAAAAATGATACCTCACTTGTGTGGGTAGGCCTAGCGCCCGCGACAGGAAACGCCCCAAAGCGCAACGTGGACACAGCCAAATTTTTGAAGGAAAACAGAGGTGTTTTTTGCAAAGTGCCTACCTGTAGATTTTGGCCTGTAGCTCAGCCGCCACCTAGGGAAACCTACCAAACCTGTGTATTTCTGAAAACTAGAGACCTAGGGGAATCCAAGATGGGGTGACTTGTGTGGCTCGGACCAGGTTCTGTTACCCAGAATCCTTTGCAAACCTCAAAATTTTGCTAAAAAAACACATGTTCCTCACATTTCTGTGGCAGAAAGTTCTGGAATCTGAGAGGAGCCACAAATTTCCTTCCACCCAGCGTTCCCCCACGTCTCCCGATAAAAATGATACCTCACTTGTGTGGGTAGGCCTAGCGGCTGCGACAGGAAACGCCCCAAAGCGCAACGTGGACACAGCCAAATTTTTGAAGGAAAACAGAGGTGTTTTTTGCAAAGTGCCTACCTGTAGATTTTGGCCTGTAGCTCAGCCGCCATCTAGGGAAACCTACCAAACCTGTGCATTTCTGAAAACTAGAGACCTAGGGAAATCCAAGATGGGGTGACTTGTGTGGCTCGGACCAGGTTCTGTTACCCAGAATGCTTTGCAAACCTCAAAATTTGGCTAAAAAAACACATGTTCCTCACATTTCTGTGGCAGAAAGTTCTGGAATCTGAGAAGAGCCACAAATGTCCTTCCACCCAGCGTTCCCCCACGTCTCCCGATACAAATGATACCTCACTTGTGTGGGTAGGCCTAGCGCCCGCGACAGGAAACGCCCCAAAGTGCTACGTGGACACAGCAAAATTTTTAAAGGAAAACAGAGGTGTTTTTTGCAAAGTGCCTACCTGTAGATTTTGGCCTGTAGCTCAGCCGCCACCTAGGGAATCCTACCAAACCTGTGCATTTCTGAAAACTAGAGACCTAGGGGAATCCAGGATGGGGTGACTTGTGTGGCTCGGACCAGGTTCTGTTACCCAGAATCCTTTGCAAACCTCAAAATTTGGCTAAAAAAACACATGTTCCTCAAATTTCTGTGGCAGAAAGTTCTGGAATCTGAGAGGAGCAACAAATTTCCTTCCACCCAGCGTTCCCCCACGTCTCCCGATAAAAATGATACCTCACTTGTGTGGGTAGGCCTAGCGCCCGCGACAGGAAACGCCCCAAAGTGCAACGTGGACACAGCCAAATTTTTGAAGGAAAACAGAGGTGTTTTTTGCAAAGTGCCTACCTGTAGATTTTGGCCTGTAGCTCAGCCGCCACCTAGGGAAACCTTCCAAACCTGTGCATTTCTGAAAACTAGAGACCTAGGGGAATCAAAGATGGGGTGACTTGTGTGGCTCGGACCAGGTTCTGTTACCCAGAATCCTTTGCAAACCTCAAAATTTGGCTAAAAAAACACATGTTCCTCAAATTTCTGTGGCAGAAAGTTCTGGAATCTGAGAGGAGCCACAAATTTCCTTCCACCCAGCGTTCCCCCACGTCTCCCTATAAAAATGATACCTCACTTGTGTGGGTAGGCCTAGCGCCCGCGACAGGAAACGCCCCCAAGCGCAACGTGGACACAGCCAAATTTTTGAAGGAAAACAGAGGTGTTTTTTGCAAAGTGCCTACCTGTAGATTTTGGCCTGTAGCTCAGCCGCCACCTAGGGAAACCTACCAAACCTGTGTATTTCTGAAAACTAGAGACCTAGGGGAATCCAAGATGGGGTGACTTGTGTGGCTCGGACCAGGTTCTGTTACCCAGAATCCTTTGCAAACCTCAAAATTTTGCTAAAAAAACACATGTTCCTCACATTTCTGTGGCAGAAAGTTCTGGAATCTGAGAGGAGCCACAAATTTCCTTCCACCCAGCGTTCCCCCACGTCTCCCGATAAAAATGATACCTCACTTGTGTGGGTAGGCCTAGCGGCTGCGACAGGAAACGCCCCAAAGCGCAACGTGGACACAGCCAAATTTTTGAAGGAAAACAGAGGTGTTTTTTGCAAAGTGCCTACCTGTAGATTTTGGCCTGTAGCTCAGCCGCCATCTAGGGAAACCTACCAAACCTGTGCATTTCTGAAAACTAGAGACCTAGGGAAATCCAAGATGGGGTGACTTGTGTGTCTCGGACCAGGTTCTGTTACCCAGAATGCTTTGCAAACCTCAAAATTTGGCTAAAAAAACACATGTTCCTCACATTTCTGTGGCAGAAAGTTCTGGAATCTGAGAAGAGCCACAAATGTCCTTCCACCCAGCGTTCCCCCACGTCTCCCGATACAAATGATACCTCACTTGTGTGGGTAGGCCTAGCGCCAGCGACAGGAAACGCCCCAAAGTGCTACGTGGACACAGCAAAATTTTTAAAGGAAAACAGAGGTGTTTTTTGCAAAGTGCCTACCTGTAGATTTTGGCCTGTAGCTCAGCCGCCACCTAGGGAATCCTACCAAACCTGTGCATTTCTGAAAACTAGAGACCTAGGGGAATCCAGGATGGGGTGACTTGTGTGGCTCGGACCAGGTTCTGTTACCCAGAATCCTTTGCAAACCTCAAAATTTGGCTAAAAAAACACATGTTCCTCAAATTTCTGTGGCAGAAAGTTCTGGAATCTGAGAGGAGCCACAAATTTCCTTCCACCCAGCGTTCCCCCACGTCTCCCGATAAAAATGATACCTCACTTGTGTGGGTAGGCCTAGCGCCCGCGACAGGAAACGCCCCAAAGTACAACGTGGACACAGCCAAATTTTTGAAGGAAAACAGAGGTGTTTTTTGCAAAGTGCCTACCTGTAGATTTTGGCCTGTAGCTCAGCCGCCACCTAGGGAAACCTTCCAAACCTGTGCATTTCTGAAAACTAGAGACCTAGGGGAATCAAAGATGGGGTGACTTGTGTGGCTCGGACCAGGTTCTGTTACCCAGAATCCTTTGCAAACCTCAGAATTTGGCTAAAAAAGCACATGTTCCTCACATTTCTGTGGCAGAAAGTTCTGGAATCTGAGAGGAGCCACAAATTTCCTTCCACCCAGCGTTCCCCCATGTCTCCCGATAAAAATGATACCTCACTTGTGTGGGTAGGCCTAGCGCCCGCGACAGGAAACGCCCCAAAGCGCAACGTGGACACAGCCAAATTTTTGAAGGAAAACAGAGGTGTTTTTTGCAAAGTGCCTACCTGTAGATTTTGGCCTGTAGCTCAGCTGCCACCTAGGGAAACCTACCAAACCTGTGCATTTCTGAAAAACTAGAGACCTACGGGAATCCAAGATGGGGTGACTTGTGTGGCTCGGACCAGGTTCTGTTACCCAGAATCCTTAGCAAACCTTAAAATTTGTCTAAAAAAACACATGTTCCTCACATTTCTGTGGCAGAAAGTTCTGGAATCTGAGAGGAGCAACAAATTTCCTTCCACCCAGCGTTCCCCCACGTCTCCCGATAAAAATGATACCTCACTTGTGTGGGTAGGCCTAGCGCCCGCGACAGGAAATGCCCCAAAGCGCAACGTGGACACAACCAAATTTTTGAAGGAAAACAGAGGTGTTTTTTGCAAAGTGCCTATCTGTAGATTTTGGCCTGTAGCTCAGCCGCCACCTAGGGAAACCTACCAAACCTGTGCATTTCTGAAAACTAGAGACCTAGGGGAATCCAAGATGGGGTGACTTGTGTGGCTCGGACCAGGTTCTGTTACCCAGAATCCTTTGCAAACCTCAAAATTTGGCTAAAAAAACACATGTTCCTCACATTTCTGTGGCAGAAAGTTCTGGAATCTGAGAGGAGAAACAAATTTCCTTCCACCCAGCGTTCCCCCACGTCTCCCGATAAAAATGATACCTCACTTGTGTGGGTAGGCCTAGCGCCCGCGACAGGAAACGCCCCAAAGTGCAACGTGGACACAGCCAAATGTTTGAAGGAAAACAGAGGTGTTTTTTGCAAAGTGCCTATCTGTAGATTTTGGCCTGTAGCTCAGCCGCCACCTAGGGAAACCTACCAAACCTGTGCATTTCTGAAAACTAGAGACCTAGGGGAATCCAAGATGGGGTGACTTGTGTGGCTCGGACCAGGTTCTGTTACCCAGAATCCTTTGCAAACCTCAAAATTTGGCTAAAAAAACACATGTTCCTCACATTTCTGTGGCAGAAAGTTCTGGAATCTGAGAGGAGCCACAAATTTCCTTCCACCCAGTGTTCCCCCAAGTCTCCCGAAAAAATGATACCTCACTTGTGTGGGTAGGCCTAGCGCCCGCGACAGGAAACGCCCCAAAGCACAACGTGGACACATACACATTTTTGAAGGAAAACAGAGGTGTTTTTTGCAAAGTGCCTACCTGTAGATTTTGGCCTGTAGCTCAGCCGCCACCTAGGGAAACCTACCAAACCTGTGCCTTTCTGAAAACTAGAGACCTAGGGGAATCCAAGATGGGGTGACTTGTGTGTCTCGGACCAAGTTCTGTTACCCAGAATCCTTTGCAAACCTCAAAATTTGGCTAAAAAAACACATGTTCCTCACATTTCTGTGGCAGAAAGTTCTGGAATCTGAGAGGAGCCACAAATTTCCTTCCACCCAGTGTTCCCCCAAGTCTCCCGATAAAAATGATACCTCACTTGTGTGGGTAGGCCTAGCGCCCGCGACAGGAAACGCCCCAAAGCACAACGTGGACACATCCACATTTTTGAAGGAAAACAGAGGTGTTTTTTGCAAAGTGCCTACCTGTAGATTTTGGCCTGTAGCTCAGCCGCCACCTAGGGAAACCTACCAAACCTGTGCATTTCTGAAAACTAGAGACCTAGGGGAATCCAAGATGGGGTGACTTGTGTGGCTCGGACCAGGTTCTGTTACCCAGAATCCTTAGCAAACCTTAAAATTTGTCTAAAAAAACAAATGTTCCTCAATTTTCTGTGGCAGAAAGTTCTGGAATCTGAGAGGAGCCACAAATTTCCTTCCACCCAGCGTTCCCCCATGTCTCCCGATAAAAATGATACCTCAGTTGTGTGGGTAGGCCTAGCGCCCGCGACAGGAAACGCCCCAAAGCGCAACGTGGACACAGCCAAATTTTTGAAGGAAAACAAAGGTGTTTTTTGCAAAGTGCCTACCTGTAGATTTTGGCCTGTAGCTCAGCCGCCACCTAGGGAAACCTACCAAACCTGTGCATTTCTGAAAACTAGAGACCTAGGGGAATCCAAGATGGGGTGACTTGTGTGTCTCGGACCAGGTTCTGTTACCCAGAATCCTTTGCAAACCTCAAAATTTGGTGAAAAAAACACATGTTCCTCACATTTCTGTGGCAGAAAGTTCTGGAATCTGAGAGGAGCCACAACTTTCCTTCCACCCAGCGTTCCCCTACGTCTCCCGATAAAAATGATACCTCACTTGTGTGGGTAGGCCTAGCGCCCGCGACAGGAAACGCCCAAAAGTGCAACATGGACACAGCCAAATTTTTTAAGGAAAACAGAGGTGTTTTTTGCAAAGTGCCTACCTGTAGATTTTGGCCTGTAGCTCAGCCGCCACCTAGGGAAACCTACCAAACCTGTGCATTTCTGAAAACTAGAGACCTAGGGGAATCCAAGATGGGGTGACTTGTGTGGCTCGGACCAGGTTCTGTTACCCAGAATCCTTTGCAAACCTCAAAATTTGGCTAAAAAAACACATGTTCCTCACATTTCTGTGGCAGAAAGTTCTGGAATCTGAGAGGAGCCACAAATTTCATTCCACCCAGCGTTCCCCCACGTCTCCCGATAAAAATGATACCTCACTTGTGTTGGTAGGCCTAGCGCCCGCGACAGGAAACGCCCCAAAGCGCAACGTGGACACAGCCAAATTTTTGAAGGAAAACAGAGGTGTTTTTTGCAAAGTGCCTATCTGTAGATTTTGGCCTGTAGCTCAGCCGCCACCTAGGGAAACCTACCAAACATGTGCATTTCTGAAAACTAGAGACCTAGCGGAATCCAATATGGGGTGACTTGTGTGGCTCGGACCAGGTTCTGTTACCCAGAATCCTTTGCAAACCTCAAAATTTGGCTAAAAAAACACATGTTCCTCACATTTCTGTGGCAGAAAGTTCTGGAATCTGAGAGGAGCCACAAATTTCCTTCCACCCAGCGTTCCCCCATGTCTCCCGATAAAAATGATACCTCACTTGTGTGGGTAGGCCTAGCGCCCGCGACAGGAAACGCCCCAAAGCGCAACGTGGACACAGCCAAATTTTTTAAGGAAAACAGAGGTGTTTTTTGCAAAGTGCCTACCTGTAGATTTTGGCCTGTAGCTCAGCCGCCACCTAGGGAGACCTACCAAACCTGTGCATTTCTGAAAACTAGAGACCTAGGGGAATCCAAGATGGGGTGACTTGTGTGGCTCGGACCAGGTTCTGTTACCCAGAATCCTTTGCAAACCTCAAAATTTTGCTAAAAAAACACATGTTCCTCACATTTCTGTGGCAGAAAGTTCTGGAATCTGAGAGGAGCCACAAATTTCCTTCCACCCAGCGTTCCCCCACGTCTCCCGATAAAAATGATACCTCACTTGTGTGGGTAGGCCTAGCGCCCGCGACAGGAAACGCCCCAAAGCGCAACGTGGACACAGCCTAATTTTTGAAGGAAAACAGAGGTGTTTTTTGCAAAGTGCCTACCTGTAGATTTTGGCCTGTAGCTCAGCCGCCACCTAGGGAAACCTACCAAACCTGTGCATTTCTGAAAACTAGAGACCTAGGGGAATCCAAGATGGGGTGACTTGTGTGGCTCGGACCAGGTTCTGTTACCCAGAATCCTTTGCAAACCTCAAAATTTTGCTAAAAAAACACATGTTCCTCACATTTCTGTGGCAGAAAGTTCAGGAATCTGAGAGGAGCCATAAATTTCCTTCCACCCAGCGTTCCCCCATGTCTCCCGATAAAAATGATACCTCAGTTGTGTGGGTAGGCCTAGCGGCTGCGACAGCAAACGCCCCAAAGCGCAACGTGGACACAGCCAAATTTTTGAAGGAAAACAGAGGTGTTTTTTGCAAAATGCCTACCTGTAGATTTTGGCCTGTAGCTCAGTCGCCATCTAGGGAAACCTACCAAACCTGTGCATTTCTGAAAACTAGAGACCTAGGGGAATCCAAGATGGGGTGACTTGTGTGGCTCGGACCAGGTTCTGTTACCCAGAATCCTTTGCAAACCTCAAAATTTGGCTAAAAAAACACATGTTCCTCACATTTCTGTGGCAGAAAGTTCTGGAATCTGAGAAGAGCCACAAATGTCCTTCCACCCAGCGTTCCCCCACGTCTCCCGATACAAATGATACCTCACTTGTGTGGGTAGGCCTAGCGCCCGCGACAGTAAACGCCCCAAAGTGCTATGTGGACACAGCAAAATTTTTGAAGGAAAACAGAGGTGTTTTTTGCAAAGTGCCTACCTGTAGATTTTGGCCTGTAGCTCAGCCGCCACCTAGGGAATCCTACCAAACCTGTGCATTTCTGAAAACTAGAGACCTAGGGGAATCCAGGATGGGGTGACTTGTGTAGCTCGGACCAGGTTCTGTTACCCAGAATCCTTTGCAAACCTCAAAATTTGGCTAAAAAAACACATGTTCCTCAAATTTCTGTGGCAGAAAGTTCTGGAATCTGAGAGGAGCCACAAATTTCCTTCCACCCAGCGTTCCCCCACGTCTCCCGATAAAAATGATACCTCACTTGTGTGGGTAGGCCTAGCGCCCGCGACAGGAAACGCCCCAAAGTGCAACGTGGACACAGCCAAATTTTTGAAGGAAAACAGAGGTGTTTTTTGCAAAGTGCCTACCTGTAGATTTTGGCCTGTAGCTCAGCCGCCACCTAGGGAAACCTACCAAACCTGTGCATTTCTGAAAACTAGAGACCTAGGGGAATCCAAGATGGGGTGACTTGTGTGGCTCGGACCAGGTTCTGTTACCCAGAATCCTTTGCAAACCTCAGAATTTGGCTAAAAAAGCACATGTTCCTCACATTTCTGTGGCAGAAAGTTCTGGAATCTGAGAGGAGCCACAAATTTCCTTCCACCCAGCGTTCCCCCATGTCTCCCGATAAAAATGATACCTCAGTTGTGTGGGTAGGCCTAGCGCCCGCGACAGGAAACGCCCCAAAGCGCAACGTGGACACAGCCAAATTTTTGAAGGAAAACAGAGGTGTTTTTTGCAAAGTGCCTACCTGTAGATTTTGGCCTGTAGCTCAGCTGCCACCTAGGGAAACCTACCAAACCTGTGCATTTCTGAAAAACTGGAGACCTACGGGAATCCAAGATGGGGTGACTTGTGTGGCTCGGACCAGGTTCTGTTACCCAGAATCCTTATCAAACCTTAAAATTTGTCTAAAAAAACACATGTTCCTCACATTTCTGTGGCAGAAAGTTCTGGAATCTGAGAGGAGCCACAAATTTCCTTCCACCCAGCGTTCCCCCACGTCTCCCGATAAAAATGATACCTCACTTGTGTGGGTAGGCCTAGCGCCCGCGACAGGAAATGCCCCAAAGCGCAACGTGGACACAACCAAATTTTTGAAGGAAAACAGAGGTGTTTTTTGCAAAGTGCCTATCTGTAGATTTTGGCCTGTAGCTCAGCCGCCACCTAGGGAAACCTACCAAACCTGTGCATTTCTGAAAACTAGAGACCTAGGGGAATCCAAGATGGGGTGACTTGTGTGTCTCGGACCAGGTTCTGTTACCCAGAATCCTTTGCAAACCTCAAAATTTGGCGAAAAAAACACATGTTCCTCACATTTCTGTGGCAGAAAGTTCTGGAATCTGAGAGGAGCCGCAACTTTCCTTCCACCCAGCGTTCCCCTACGTCTCCCGATAAAAATGATACCTCACTTGTGTGGGTAGGCCTAGCGCCCGCGACAGGAAACGCCCAAAAGTGCAACATGGACACAGCCAAATTTTTTAAGGAAAACAGAGGTGTTTTTTGCAAAGTGCCTACCTGTAGATTTTGGCCTGTAGCTCAGCCGCCACCTAGGGAAACCTACCAAACCTGTGCATTTCTGAAAACTAGAGACCTAGGGGAATCCAAGATGGGGTGACTTGTGTGGCTCGGACCAGGTTCTGTTACCCAGAATCCTTTGCAAACCTCAAAATTTGGCTAAAAAAACACATGTTCCTCACATTTCTGTGGCAGAAAGTTCTGGAATCTGAGAGGAGCCACAAATTTCCTTCCACCCAGCGTTCCCCCACGTCTCCCGATAAAAATGATACCTCACTTGTGTGGGTAGGCCTAGCGCCCGCGACAGGAAACGCCCCAAAGCGCAACGTGGACACAGCCAAATTTTTGAAGGAAAACAGAGGTGTTTTTTGCAAAGTGCCTACCTGTAGATTTTGGCCTGTAGCTCAGCCGCCACCTAGGGAAACCTACCAAACCTGTGCATTTCTGAAAACTAGAGACCTAGGGGAATCCAAGATGGGGTGACTTGTGTGGCTCGGACCAGGTTCTGTTACCCAGAATCCTTTGCAAACCTCAAAATTTGGCTAAAAAAACACATGTTCCTCAAATTTCTGTGGCAGAAAGTTCTGGAATCTGAGAGGAGCCACAAATTTCCTTCCACCCAGCGTTCCCCCACGTCTCCCGATAAAAATGATACCTCACTTGTGTGGGTAGGCCTAGCGCCCGCAACAGGAAACGCCCCAAAGTGCAACGTGGACACAGCCAAATTTTTGAAGGAAAACAGAGGTGTTTTTTGCAAAGTGCCTACCTGTAGATTTTGGCCTGTAGCTCAGCCGCCACCTAGGGAAACCTACCAAACCTGTGCATTTCTGAAAACTAGAGACCTAGGGGAATCCAAGATGGGGTGACTTGTGTGGCTCGGACCAGGTTCTGTTACCCAGAATCCTTTGCAAACCTCAGAATTTGGCTAAAAAAGCACATGTTCCTCACATTTCTGTGGCAGAAAGTTCTGGAATCTGAGAGGAGCCACAAATTTCCTTCCACCCAGCGTTCCCCCCCGTCTCCCGATAAAAATGATACCTCACTTGTGTGGGTAGGCCTAGCGCCCGCGACAGGAAGCGCCCCAAAGCGCAACGTGGACACAGCCAAATTTTTGAAGGAAAACAGAGGTGTTTTTTGCAAAGTGCCTACCTGTAGATTTTGGCCTGTAGCTCAGCCGCCACCTAGGGAAACCTACCAAACCTGTGCATTTCTGAAAACTAGAGACCTAGGGGAATCCAAGATGGGGTGACTTGTGTGGCTCGGACCAGGTTCTGTTACCCAGAATCCTTTGCAAACCTTAAAATTTGTCTAAAAAAACACATGTTCCTCACATTTCTGTGGCAGAAAGTTCTGGAATCTGAGAGGAGCCACAAATTTCCTTCCACCCAGCGTTCCCCCACGTCTCCCGATAAAAATGATACCTCACTTGTGTGGGTAGGCCTAGCGCCCGCGACAGGAAATGCCCCAAAGCGCAACGTGGACACAACCAAATTTTTGAAGGAAAACAGAGGTGTTTTTTGCAAAGTGCCTATCTGTAGATTTTGGCCTGTAGCTCAGCCGCCACCTAGGGAAACCTACCAAACCTGTGCATTTCTGAAAACTAGAGACCTAGGGGAATCCAAGATGGGGTGACTTGTGTGTCTCGGACCAGGTTCTGTTACCCAGAATCCTTTGCAAACCTCAAAATTTGGCGAAAAAAACACATGTTCCTCACATTTCTGTGGCAGAAAGTTCTGGAATCTGAGAGGAGCCACAACTTTCCTTCCACCCAGCGTTCCCCTACGTCTCCCGATAAAAATGATACCTCACTTGTGTGGGTAGGCCTAGCGCCCGCGACAGGAAACGCCCAAAAGTGCAACATGGACACAGCCAAATTTTTTAAGGAAAACAGAGGTGTTTTTTGCAAAGTGCCTACCTGTAGATTTTGGCCTGTAGCTCAGCCGCCACCTAGGGAAACCTACCAAACCTGTGCATTTCTGAAAACTAGAGACCTAGGGGAATCCAAGATGGGGTGACTTGTGTGGCTCGGACCAGGTTCTGTTACCCAGAATCCTTTGCAAACCTCAAAATTTTGCTAAAAAAACACATGTTCCTCACATTTCTGTGGCAGAAAGTTCTGGAATCGGAGAGGAGCCACAAATTTCCTTCCACCCAGCGTTCCCCCACGTCTCCCGATAAAAATGATACCTCACTTGTGTGGGTAGGCCTAGCGCCCGCGACAGGAAGTGCCCCAAAGCGCAACGTAGACACAGCCAAATTTTTGAAGGAAAACAGAGGTGTTTTTTGCAAAGTGCCTACCTGTAGATTTTGGCCTGTAGCTCAGCCGCCACCTAGGGAAACCTACCAAACCTGTGCATTTCTGAAAACTAGAGACCTAGGGGAATCCAAGATGGGGTGACTTGTGTGGCTCGGACCAGGTTCTGTTACCCAGAATCCTTTGCAAACCTCAAAATTTGGCTAAAAAAACACATGTTCCTCAAATTTCTGTGGCAGAAAGTTCTGGAATCTGAGAGGAGCCACAAATTTCCTTCCACCCAGCGTTCCCCCACGTCTCCCGATAAAAATGATACCTCACTTGTGTGGGTAGGCCTAGCGCCCGCGACAGGAAACGCCCCAAAGTGCAACGTGGACACAGCCAAATTTTTGAAGGAAAACAGAGGTGTTTTTTGCAAAGTGCCTACCTGTAGATTTTGGCCTGTAGCTCAGCCGCCACCTAGGGAAACCTACCAAACCTGTGCATTTCTGAAAACTAGAGACCTAGGGAAATCCAAGATGGGGTGACTTGTGTGGCTCGGACCAGGTTCTGTTACCCAGAATCCTTTGCAAACCTCAGAATTTGGCTAAAAAAGCACATGTTCCTCACATTTCTGTGGCAGAAAGTTCTGGAATCTGAGAGGAGCCACAAATTTCCTTCCACCCAGCGTTCCCCCATGTCTCCCGCTAAAAATGATACCTCAGTTGTGTGGGTAGGCTTAGCGCCCGCGACAGGAAACGCCCCAAAGCGCAACGTGGACACAGCCAAATTTTTGAAGGAAAACAGAGGTGTTTTTTGCAAAGTGCCTACCTGTAGATTTTGGCCTGTAGCTCAGCTGCCACCTAGGGAAACCTACCAAACCTGTGCATTTCTGAAAAACTGGAGACCTACGGGAATCCAAGATGGGGTGACTTGTGTGGCTCGGACCAGGTTCTGTTACCCAGAATCCTTATCAAACCTTAAAATTTGTCTAAAAAAACACATGTTCCTCACATTTCTGTGGCAGAAAGTTCTGGAATCTGAGAGGAGCCACAAATTTCCTTCCACCCAGCGTTCCCCCACGTCTCCCGATAAAAATGATACCTCACTTGTGTGGGTAGGCCTAGCGCCCGCGACAGGAAATGCCCCAAAGCGCAACGTGGACACAACCAAATTTTTGAAGGAAAACAGAGGTGTTTTTTGCAAAGTGCCTATCTGTAGATTTTGGCCTGTAGCTCAGCTGCCACCTAGGGAAACCTACCAAACCTGTGCATTTCTGAAAACTAGAGACCTAGGGGAATCCAAGATGGGGTGACTTGTGTGGCTCGGACCAGGTTCTGTTACCCAGAATCCTTTGCAAACCTCAAAATTTGGCTAAAAAAACACATGTTCCTCACATTTCTGTGGCAGAAAGTTCTGGAATCTGAGAGGAGCCACAAATTTCCTTCCACCCAGCGTTCCCCCACGTCTCCCGATAAAAATGATACCTCACTTGTGTGGGTAGGCCTAGCGCCCGCGACAGGAAACGCCCCAAAGCGCAATGTGGACACAGCCAAATTTTTGAAGGAAAACAGAGGTGTTTTTTGCAAAGTGCCTACCTGTAGATTTTGGCCTGTAGCTCAGCCGCCACCTAGGGAAACCTACCAAACCTGTGCATTTCTGAAAACTAGAGACCTAGGGGAATCCAAGATGGGGTGACTTGTGTGGCTCGGACCAGGTTCTGTTACCCAGAATCCTTTGCAAACCTCAAAATTTTGCTAAAAAAACACATGTTCCTCACATTTCTGTGGCAGAAAGTTCTGGAATCTGAGAGGAGCCATAAATTTCCTTCCACCCAGCGTTCCCCCATGTCTCGCGATAAAAATGATACCTCAGTTGTGTGGGTAGGCCTAGCGGCTGCGACAGGAAACGCCCCAAAGCGCAACGTGGACACAGCCAAATTTTTGAAGGAAAACAGAGGTGTTTTTTGCAAAGTGCCTACCTGTAGATTTTGGCCTGTAGCTCAGCCGCCATCTAGGGAAACCTACCAAACCTGTGCATTTCTGAAAACTAGAGACCTAGGGGAATCCAAGATGGGGTGACTTGTGTGGCTCGGACCAGGTTCTGTTACCCAGAATGCTTTGCAAACCTCAAAATTTGGCTAAAAAAACACATGTTCCTCACATTTCTGTGGCAGAAAGATCTGGAATCTGAGAAGAGCCACAAATGTCCTTCCACCCAGCGTTCCCCCACGTCTCCCGATACAAATGATACCTCACTTGTGTGGGTAGGCCTAGCGCCCGCGACAGGAAACGCCCCAAAGTGCTACGTGGACACAGCAAATTTTTTGAAGGAAAACAGAGGTGTTTTTTGCAAAGTGCCTACCTGTAGATTTTGGCCTGTAGCTCAGCCGCCACCTAGGGAATCCTACCAAACCTGTGCATTTCTGAAAACTAGAGACCTAGGGGAATCCAGGATGGGGTGACTTGTGTGGCTCGGACCAGGTTCTGTTACCCAGAATCCTTTGCAAACCTCAAAATTTGGCTAAAAAAACACATGTTCCTCAAATTTCTGTGGCAGAAAGTTCTGGAATCTGAGAGGAGCCACAAATTTCCTTCCACCCAGCGTTCCCCCGCGTCTCCCGATAAAAATGATACCTCACTTGTGTGGGTAGGCCTAGCGCCCGCGACAGGAAACGCCCCAAAGTGCAACGTGGACACAGCCAAATTTTTGAAGGAAAACAGAGGTGTTTTTTGCAAAGTGCCTACCTGTAGATTTTGGCCTGTAGCTCAGCCGCCACCTAGGGAAACCTACCAAACCTGTGCATTTCTGAAAACTAGAGACCTAGGGGAATCAAAGATGGGGTGACTTGTGTGGCTCGGACCAGGTTCTGTTACCCAGAATCCTTTGCAAACCTCAGAATTTGGCTAAAAAAGCACATGTTCCTCACATTTCTGTGGCAGAAAGTTCTGGAATCTGAGAGGAGCCACAAATTTCCTTCCACCCAGCGTTCCCCCATGTCTCCCGATAAAAATGATACCTCACTTGTGTGGGTAGGCCTAGCGCCCGCGACAGGAAACGCCCCAAAGCGCAACGTGGACATAGCCAAATTTTTGAAGGAAAACAGAGGTGTTTTTTGCAAAGTCCCTACCTGTAGATTTTGGCCTGTAGCTCAGCTGCCACCTAGGGAAACCTACCAAACCTGTGCATTTCTGAAAAACTAGAGACCTACGGGAATCCAAGATGGGGTGACTTGTGTGGCTCGGACCAGGTTCTGTTACCCAGAATCCTTAGCAAACCTTAAAATTTGTCTAAAAAAACACATGTTCCTCACATTTCTGTGGCAGAAAGTTCTGGAATCTGAGAGGAGCAACAAATTTCCTTCCACCCAGCGTTCCCCCACGTCTCCCGATAAAAATGATACCTCACTTGTGTGGGTAGGCCTAGCGCCCGCGACAGGAAATGCCCCAAAGCGCAACGTGGACACAACCAAATTTTTGAAGGAAAACAGAGGTGTTTTTTGCAAAGTGCCTATCTGTAGATTTTGGCCTGTAGCTCAGCCGCCACCTAGGGAAACCTACCAAACCTGTGCATTTCTGAAAACTAGAGACCTAGGGGAATCCAAGATGGGGTGACTTGTGTGGCTCGGACCAGGTTCTGTTACCCAGAATCCTTTGCAAACCTCAAAATTTGGCTAAAAAAACACATGTTCCTCACATTTCTGTGGCAGAAAGTTCTGGAATCTGAGAGGAGAAACAAATTTCCTTCCACCCAGCGTTCCCCCACGTCTCCCGATAAAAATGATACCTCACTTGTGTGGGTAGGCCTAGCGCCCGCGACAGGAAACGCCCCAAAGTGCAACGTGGACACAGCCAAATTTTTGAAGGAAAACAGAGGTGTTTTTTGCAAAGTGCCTACCTGAAGATTTTGGCCTGTAGCTCAGCCGCCACCTAGGGAAACCTACCAAACCTGTGCATTTCTGAAAACTAGAGACCTAGGGGAATCCAAGATGGGGTGACTTGTGTGGCTCGGACCAGGTTCTGTTACCCAGAATCCTTTGCAAACCTCAGAATTTGGCTAAAAAAGCACATGTTCCTCACATTTCTGTGGCATAAAGTTCTGGAATCTGAGAGGAGCCACAAATTTCCTTCCACCCAGCGTTCCCCCATGTCTCCCGATAAAAATGATACCTCAGTTGTGTGGGTAGGCCTAGCGCCCGCGACAGGAAACGCCCCAAAGCGCAACGTGGACACAGCCAAATTTTTGAAGGAAAACAGAGGTGTTTTTTGCAAAGTGCCTACCTGTAGATTTTGGCCTGTAGCTCAGCTGCCACCTAGGGAAACCTACCAAACCTGTGCATTTCTGAAAAACTGGAGACCTACGGGAATCCAAGATGGGGTGACTTGTGTGGCTCGGACCAGGTTCTGTTACCCAGAATCCTTATCAAACCTTAAAATTTGTCTAAAAAAACACATGTTCCTCACATTTCTGTGGCAGAAAGTTCTGGAATCTGAGAGGAGCCACATATTTCCTTCCATCCAGCGTTCCCCCACGTCTCCCGATAAAAATGATACCTCACTTGTGTGGGTAGGCCTAGCGCCCGCAACAGGAAATGCCCCAAAGCGCAACGTGGACACAACCAAATTTTTGAAGGAAAACAGAGGTGTTTTTTGCAAAGTGCCTATCTGTAGATTTTGGCCTGTAGCTCAGCCGCCACCTAGGGAAACCTACCAAACCTGTGCATTTCTGAAAACTAGAGACCTAGGGGAATCCAAGATGGGGTGACTTGTGTGTCTCGGACCAGGTTCTGTTACCCAGAATCCTTTGCAAACCTCAAAATTTGGCGAAAAAAAACACATGTTCCTCACATTTCTGTGGCAGAAAGTTCTGGAATCTGAGAGGAGCCACAACTTTCCTTCCACCCAGCGTTCCCCTACGTCTCCCGATAAAAATGATACCTCACTTGTGTGGGTAGGCCTAGCGCCCGCGACAGGAAACGCCCAAAAGTGCAACATGGACACAGCCAAATTTTTTAAGGAAAACAGAGGTGTTTTTTGCAAAGTGCCTACCTGTAGATTTTGGCCTGTAGATCAGCCGCCACCTAGGGAAACCTACCAAACCTCTGCATTTCTGAAAACTAGAGACCTAGGGGAATCCAAGATGGGGTGACTTGTGTGGCTCGGACCAGGTTCTGTTACCCAGAATCCTTTGCAAACCTCAAAATTTGGCTAAAAAAACACATGTTCCTCACATTTCTGTGGCAGAAAGTTCTGGAATCTGAGAGGAGCCACAAATTTCCTTCCACCCAGCGTTCCCCCACGTCTCCCGATAAAAATGATACCTCACTTGTGTGGGTAGGCCTAGCGCCCGCGACAGGAAACGCCCCAAAGCGCAACGTGGACACAGCCAAATTTTTGAAGGAAAACAGAGGTGTTTTTTGCAAAGTGCCTACCTGTAGATTTTGGCCTGTAGCTCAGCCGCCACCTAGGGAAACCTACCAAACCTGTGCATTTCTGAAAACTAGAGACCTAGGGGAATCCAAGATGGGGTGACTTGTGTGGCTCGGACCAGGTTCTGTTACCCAGAATCCTTTGCAAACCTCAAAATTTTGCTAAAAAAACACATGTTCCTCACATTTCTGTGGCAGAAAGTTCTGGAATCTGAGAGGAGCCATAAATTTCCTTCCACCCAGCGTTCCCCCATGTCTCCCGATAAAAATGATACCTCAGTTGTGTGGGTAGGCCTAGCGGCTGCGACAGGAAACGCCCCAAAGCGCAACGTGGACACAGCCAAATTTTTGAAGGAAAAAAGAGGTGTTTTTTGCAAAGTGCCTACCTGTAGATTTTGGCCTGTAGCTCAGCCGCCATCTAGGGAAACCTACCAAACCTGTGCATTTCTGAAAACTAGAGACCTAGGGGAATCCAAGATGGGGTGACTTGTGTGGCTCGGACCAGGTTCTGTTACCCAGAATGCTTTGCAAACCTCAAAATTTGGCTAAAAAAACACATGTTCCTCACATTTCTGTGGCAGAAAGTTCTGGAATCTGAGAAGAGCCACAAATGTCCTTCCACCCAGCGTTCCCCCACGTCTCCAGATACAAATGATACCTCACTTGTGTGGGTAGGCCTAGCGCCCGCAACAGGAAACGCCCCAAAGTGCTACGTGGACACAGCAAAATTTTTGAAGGAAAACAGAGGTGTTTTTTGCAAAGTGCCTACCTGTAGATTTTGGCCTGTAGCTCAGCCGCCACCTAGGGAATCCTACCAAACCTGTGCATTTCTGAAAACTAGAGACCTAGGGGAATCCAGGATGGGGTGACTTGTGTGGCTCGGACCAGGTTCTGTTACCCAGAATCCTTTGCAAACCTCAAAATTTGGCTAAAAAACACATGTTCCTCAAATTTCTGTGGCAGAAAGTTCTGGAATCTGAGAGGAGCCACAAATTTCCTTCCACCCAGCGTTCCCCCACGTCTCCCGATAAAAATGATACCTCACTTGTGTGGGTAGGCCTAGCGCCCGCGACAGGAAACGCCCCAAAGTGCAACGTGGACACAGCCAAATTTTTGAAGGAAAACAGAGGTGTTTTTTGCAAAGTGCCTACCTGTAGATTTTGGCCTGTAGCTCAACCGTCACCTAGGGAAACCTACCAAACCTGTGCATTTCTGAAAACTAGAGACCTAGGGGAATCAAAGATGGGGTGACTTGTGTGGCTCGGACCAGGTTCTGTTACCCAGAATCCTTTGCAAACCTCAGAATTCGGCTAAAAAAGCACATGTTCCTCACATTTCTGTGGCAGAAAGTTCTGGAATCTGAGAGGAGCCACAAATTTCCTTCCACCCAGCGTTCCCCCATGTCTCCCGATAAAAATGATACCTCACTTGTGTGGGTAGGCCTAGCGCCCGCGACAGGAAACGCCCCAAAGCGCAACGTGGACACAGCCAAATTTTTGAAGGAAAACAGAGGTGTTTTTTGCAAAGTGCCTACCTGTAGATTTTGGCCTGTAGCTCAGCTGCCACCTAGGGAAACCTACCAAACCTGTGCATTTCTGAAAAACTAGAGACCTACGGGAATCCAAGATGGGGTGACTTGTGTGGCTCGGACCAGGTTCTGTTACCCAGAATCCTTAGCAAACCTTAAAATTTGTCTAAAAAAACACATGTTCCTCACATTTCTGTGGCAGAAAGTTCTGGAATCTGAGAGGAGCAACAAATTTCCTTCCACCCAGCGTTCCCCCACGTCTCCCGATAAAAATGATACCTCACTTGTGTGGGTAGGCCTAGCGCCCGCGACAGGAAATGCCCCAAAGCGCAACGTGGACACAACCAAATTTTTGAAGGAAAACAGAGGTGTTTTTTGCAAAGTGCCTATCTGTAGATTTTGGCCTGTAGCTCAGCCGCCACCTAGGGAAACCTACCAAACCTGTGCATTTCTGAAAACTAGAGACCTAGGGGAATCCAAGATGGGGTGACTTGTGTGGCTCGGACCAGGTTCTGTTACCCAGAATCCTTTGCAAACCTCAAAATTTGGCTAAAAAAACACATGTTCCTCACATTTCTGTGGCAGAAAGTTCTGGAATCTGAGAGGAGAAACAAATTTCCTTCCACCCAGCGTTCCCCCACGTCTCCCGATAAAAATGATACCTCACTTGTGTGGGTAGGCCTAGCGCCCGCGACAGGAAACGCCCCAAAGTGCAACGTGGACACAGCCAAATTTTTGAAGGAAAACAGAGGTGTTTTTTGCAAAGTGCCTACCTGTAGATTTTGGCCTGTAGCTCAGCCGCCACCTAGGGAAACCTACCAAACCTGTGCATTTCTGAAAACTAGAGACCTAGGGGAATCCAAGATGGGGTGACTTGTGTGGCTCGGACCAGGTTCTGTTACCCAGAATCCTTTGCAAACCTCAGAATTTGGCTAAAAAAGCACATGTTCCTCACATTTCTGTGGCATAAAGTTCTGGAATCTGAGAGGAGCCACAAATTTCCTTCCACCCAGCGTTCCCCCATGTCTCCCGATAAAAATGATACCTCAGTTGTGTGGGTAGGCCTAGCGCCCGCGACAGGAAACGCCCCAAAGCGCAACGTGGACACAGCCAAATTTTTGAAGGAAAACAGAGGTGTTTTTTGCAAAGTGCCTACCTGTAGATTTTGGCCTGTAGCTCAGCTGCCACCTAGGGAAACCTACCAAACCTGTGCATTTCTGAAAAACTGGAGACCTACGGGAATCCAAGATGGGGTGACTTGTGTGGCTCGGACCAGGTTCTGTTACCCAGAATCCTTATCAAACCTTAAAATTTGTCTAAAAAAACACGTTCCTCACATTTCTGTGGCAGAAAGTTCTGGAATCTGAGAGGAGCCACAAATTTCCTTCCATCCAGCGTTCCCCCACGTCTCCCGATAAAAATGATACCTCACTTGTGTGGGTAGGCCTAGCGCCCCCGACAGGAAATGCCCCAAAGCGCAACGTGGACACAACCAAATTTTTGAAGGAAAACAGAGGTGTTTTTTGCAAAGTGCCTATCTGTAGATTTTGGCCTGTAGCTCAGCCGCCACCTAGGGAAACCTACCAAACCTGTGCATTTCTGAAAACTAGAGACCTAGGGGAATCCAAGATGGGGTGACTTGTGTGTCTCGGACCAGGTTCTGTTACCCAGAATCCTTTGCAAACCTCAAAATTTGGCGAAAAAAACACATGTTCCTCACATTTCTGTGGCAGAAAGTTCTGGAATCTGAGAGGAGCCACAACTTTCCTTCCACCCAGCGTTCCCCTACGTCTCCCGATAAAAATGATACCTCACTTGTGTGGGTAGGCCTAGCGCCCGCGACAGGAAACGCCCAAAAGTGCAACATGGACACAGCCAAATTTTTTAAGGAAAACAGAGGTGTTTTTTGCAAAGTGCCTACCTGTAGATTTTGGCCTGTAGCTCAGCCGCCACCTAGGGAAACCTACCAAACCTGTGCATTTCTGAAAACTAGAGACCTAGGGGAATCCAAGATGGGGTGACTTGTGTGGCTCGGACCAGGTTCTGTTACCCAGAATCCTTTGCAAACCTCAAAATTTGGCTAAAAAAACACATGTTCCTCACATTTCTGTGGCAGAAAGTTCTGGAATCTGAGAGGAGCCACAAATTTCCTTCCACCCAGCGTTCCCCCACGTCTCCCGATAAAAATGATACCTCACTTGTGTGGGTAGGCCTAGCGCCCGCGACAGGAAGCGCCCCAAAGCGCAACGTGGACACAGCCAAATTTTTGAAGGAAAACAGAGGTGTTTTTTGCAAAGTGCCTACCTGTAGATTTTGGCCTGTAGCTCAGCCGCCACCTAGGGAAACCTACCAAACCTGTGCATTTCTGAAAACTAGAGACCTAGGGGAATCCAAGATGGGGTGACTTGTGTGGCTCGGACCAGGTTCTGTTACCCAGAATCCTTTGCAAACCTCAAAATTTTGCTAAAAAAACACATGTTCCTCACATTTCTGTGGCAGAAAGTTCTGGAATCTGAGAGGAGCCATAAATTTCCTTCCACCCAGCGTTCCCCCATGTCTCCCGATAAAAATGATACCTCAGTTGTGTGGGTAGGCCTAGCGGCTGCGACAGGAAACGCCCCAAATCGCAACGTGGACACAGCCAAATTTTTGAAGGAAAACAGAGGTGTTTTTTGCAAAGTGCCTACCTGTAGATTTTGGCCTGTAGCTCAGCCGCCATCTAGGGAAACCTACCAAACCTGTGCATTTCTGAAAACTAGAGACCTAGGGGAATCCAAGATGGGGTGACTTGTGTGGCTCGGACCAGGTTCTGTTACCCAGAATGCTTTGCAAACCTCAAAATTTGGCTAAAAAAACACATGTTCCTCATATTTCTGTGGCAGAAAGTTCTGGAATCTGAGAAGAGCCACAAATGTCCTTCCACCCAGCGTTCCCCCACGTCTCCCGATACAAATGATACCTCACTTGTGTGGGTAGGCCTAGCGCCCGCAACAGGAAACGCCCCAAAGTGCTACGTGGACACAGCAAAATTTTTGAAGGAAAACAGAGGTGTTTTTTGCAAAGTGCCTACCTGTAGATTTTGGCCTGTAGCTCAGCCGCCACCTAGGGAATCCTACCAAACCTGTGCATTTCTGAAAACTAGAGACCTAGGGGAATCCAAGATGGGGTGACTTGTGTGGCTCGGACCAGGTTCTGTTACCCAGAATCCTTTGCAAACCTCAAAATTTGGCTAAAAAAAAACACATGTTCCTCAAATTTCTGTGTCAGAAAGTTCTGGAATCTGAGAGGAGCCACAAATTTCCTTCCACCCAGCGTTCCCCCACGTCTCCCGATAAAAATGATACCTCACTTGTGTGGGTAGGCCTAGCGCCCGCGACAGGAAACGCCCCAAAGTGCAACGTGGACACAGCCAAATTTTTGAAGGAAAACAGAGGTGTTTTTTGCAAAGTGCCTACCTGTAGATTTTGGCCTGTAGCTCAGCCGCCACCTAGGGAAACCTACCAAACCTGTGCATTTCTGAAAACTAGAGACCTAGGGGAATCAAAGATGGGGTGACTTGTGTGGCTCGGACCAGGTTCTGTTACCCAGAATCCTTTGCAAACCTCAGAATTTGGCTAAAAAAGCACATGTTCCTCACATTTCTGTGGCAGAAAGTTCTGGAATCTGAGAGGAGCCACAAATTTCCTTCCACCCAGCGTTCCCCCAAGTCTCCCGATAAAAATGATACCTCACTTGTGTGGGTAGGCCTAGCGCCCGCGACAGGAAACGCCCCAAAGCGCAACGTGGACACAGCCAAATTTTTGAAGGAAAACAGAGGTGTTTTTTGCAAAGTGCCTACCTGTAGATTTTGGCCTGTAGCTCAGCTGCCACCTAGGGAAACCTACCAAACCTGTGCATTTCTGAAAAACTAGAGACCTACGGGAATCCAAGATGGGGTGACTTGTGTGGCTCGGACCAGGTTCTGTTACCCAGAATCCTTAGCAAACCTTAAAATTTGTCTAAAAAAACACATGTTCCTCACATTTCTGTGGCAGAAAGTTCTGGAATCTGAGAGGAGCAACAAATTTCCTTCCACCCAGCGTTCCCCCACGTCTCCCGATAAAAATGATACCTCACTTGTGTGGGTAGGCCTAGCGCCCGCGACAGGAAATGCCCCAAAGCGCAACGTGGACACAACCAAATTTTTGAAGGAAAACAGAGGTGTTTTTTGCAAAGTGCCTATCTGTAGATTTTGGCCTGTAGCTCAGCCGCCACCTAGGGAAACCTACCAAACCTGTGCATTTCTGACAACTAGAGACCTAGGGGAATCCAAGATGGGGTGACTTGTGTGGCTCGGACCAGGTTCTGTTACCCAGAATCCTTTGCAAACCTCAAAATTTGGCTAAAAAAACACATGTTCCTCACATTTCTGTGGCAGAAAGTTCTGGAATCTGAGAGGAGAAACAAATTTCCTTCCACCCAGCGTTCCCCCACGTCTCCCGATAAAAATGATACCTCACTTGTGTGGGTAGGCCTAGCGCCCGCGACAGGAAACGCCCCAAAGTGCAACGTGGACACAGCCAAATTTTTGAAGGAAAACAGAGGTGTTTTTTGCAAAGTGCCTACCTGTAGATTTTGGCCTGTAGCTCAGCCGCCACCTAGGGAAACCTACCAAACCTGTGCATTTCTGAAAACTAGAGACCTAGGGGAATCCAAGATGGGGTGACTTGTGTGGCTCGGACCAGGTTCTGTTACCCAGAATCCTTTGCAAACCTCAAAATTTGGCGAAAAAAACACATGTTCCTCACATTTCTGTGGCAGAAAGTTCTGGAATCTGAGAGGAGCCACAACTTTCCTTCCACCCAGCGTTCCCCCACGTCTCCCGATAAAAATGATACCTCACTTGTGTGGGTAGGCCTAGCGCCCGCGACAGGAAACGCCCCAAAGTGCAACGTGGACACAGCCAAATTTTTGAAGGAAAACAAAGGTGTTTTTTGCAAAGTGCCTACCTGTAGATTTTGGCCTGTAGCTCAGCCGCCACCTAGGGAAACCAACCAAACCTGTGCATTTCTGAAAACTAGAGACCTAGGTGAATCCAAGATGGGGTGACTTGTGTGGCTGGGACCAGGTTCTGTTACCCAGAATCCTTTGCAAACCTCAAAATTTGGCTAAAAACCACATGTTCCTCACATTTCTGTGGCAAAAAGTTCTGGAATCTGAGAGGAGCCACAAATTTCCTTCCACCCAGCGTTCCCCCACGTTTCCCGATAAAAATGATACCTCACTTGTGTGGGTAGACATAGCGCCCGCGACAGGAAACGCCCCAAAGCGCAACGTGGACACAGCCAAATTTTTGAAGGAAAACAGAGGTGTTTTTTGCAAAGTGCCTACCTGTAGATTTTGGCCTGTAGCTCAGCCGCCACCTAGGGAAACCTACCAAACCTCTGCATTTCTGAAAACTAGAGACCTAGGGGAATCCAAGATGGGGTGACTTGTGTGGCTCGGACCAGGTTCTGTTACCCAGAATCCTTTGCAAACCTCAAAATTTGGCGAAAAAAACACATGTTCCTCACATTTCTGTGGCAGAAAGTTCTGGAATCTGAGAGGAGCCACAAATTTCCTTCCACCCAGCGTTCCCCCAGGTCTCCCGATAAAAATGATACCTCACTTGTGTGGGTAGGCCTAGCGCCCGCGACAGGAAACCCCCCAAAGCGCAACGTGGACACAGCCAAATTTTTGAAGGAAAACAGAGGTGTTTTTTGCAAAGTGCCTACCTGTAGATTTTGGCCTGTAGCTCAGCCGCCACCTAGGGAAACCTACCAAACCTGTGCATTTCTGAAAACTAGAGACCTAGGGGAATCCAAGATGGGGTGACTTGTGTGTCTCGGACCAGGTTCTGTTACCCAGAATCCTTTGCAAACCTCAAAATTTGGCTAAAAAAACACATGTTCCTCACATTTCTGTGGCAGAAAGTTCTGGAATCTGAGAGGAGCCACAAATTTCCTTCCACCCAGTGTTCCCCCAAGTCTCCCGATAAAAATGATACCTCACTTGTGTGGATAGGCCTAGCGCCCGCGACAGGAAACGCCCCAAAGCGCAACGTGGACACATACACATTTTTGAAGGAAAACAGAGGTGTTTTTTGCAAAGTGCCTACCTGTAGATTTTGGCCTGTAGCTCAGCCGCCACCTAGGGAAACCTACCAAACCTGTGCATTTCTGAAAACTAGAGACCTAGGGGAATCCAAGATGGGGTGACTTGTGTGGCTCGGACCAGGTTCTGTTACCCAGAATCCTTTGCAAACCTCAGAATTTGGCTAAAAAAGCACATGTTCCTCACATTTCTGTGGCAGAAAGTTCTGGAATCTGAGAGGAGCCACAAATTTCCTTCCACCCAGCGTTCCCCCATGTCTCCCGATAAAAATGATACCTCAGTTGTGTGGGTAGGCTTAGCGCCCGCGACAGGAAACGCCCCAAAGCGCAACGTGGACACAGCCAAATTTTTGAAGGAAAACAGAGGTGTTTTTTGCAAAGTGGCTACCTGTAGATTTTGGCCTGTAGCTCAGCTGCCACCTAGGGAAACCTACCAAACCTGTGCATTTCTGAAAAACTGGAGACCTACGGGAATCCAAGATGGGGTGACTTGTGTGGCTCGGACCAGGTTCTGTTACCCAGAATCCTTATCAAACCTTAAAATTTGTCTAAAAAAACACATGTTCCTCACATTTCTGTGGCAGAAAGTTCTGGAATCTGAGAGGAGCCACAAATTTCCTTCCACCCAGCGTTCCCCCACGTCTCCCGATAAAAATGATACCTCACTTGTGTGGGTAGGCCTAGCGCCCGCGACAGGAAATGCCCCAAAGCGCAACGTGGACACAACCAAATTTTTGAAGGAAAACAGAGGTGTTTTTTGCAAAGTGCCTATCTGTAGATTTTGGCCTGTAGCTCAGCCGCCACCTAGGGAAACCTACCAAACCTGTGCATTTCTGAAAACTAGAGACCTAGGGGAATCCAAGATGGGGTGACTTGTGTGGCTCGGACCAGGTTCTGTTACCCAGAATCCTTTGCAAACCTCAAAATTTTGCTAAAAAAACACATGTTCCTCACATTTCTGTGGCAGAAAGTTCTGGAATCTGAGAGGAGCCATAAATTTCCTTCCACCCAGCGTTCCCCCATGTCTCCCGATAAAAATGATACCTCAGTTGTGTGGGTAGGCCTAGCGGCTGCGACAGGAAACGCCCCAAAGCGCAACGTGGACACAGGCAAATTTTTGAAGGAAAACAGAGGTGTTTTTTGCAAAGTGCCTACCTGTAGATTTTGGCCTGTAGCTCAGCCGCCATCTAGGGAAACCTACCAAACCTGTGCATTTCTGAAAACTAGAGACCTAGGGGAATCCAAGATGGGGTGACTTGTGTGGCTCGGACCAGGTTCTGTTACCCAGAATGCTTTGCAAACCTCAAAATTTGGCTAAAAAAACACATGTTCCTCACATTTCTGTGGCAGAAAGTTCTGGAATCTGAGAAGAGCCACAAATGTCCTTCCACCCAGCGTTCCCCCACGTCTCCCGATACAAATGATACCTCACTTGTGTGGGTAGGCCTAGCGCCCGCGACAGGAAACGCCCCAAAGTGCTACGTGGACACAGCAAATTTTTTGAAGGAAAACAGAGGTGTTTTTTGCAAAGTGCCTACCTGTAGATTTTGGCCTGTAGCTCAGCCGCCACCTAGGGAATCCTACCAAACCTGTGCATTTCTGAAAACTAGAGACCTAGGGGAATCCAGGATGGGGTGACTTGTGTGGCTCGGACCAGGTTCTGTTACCCAGAATCCTTTGCAAACCTCAAAATTTGGCTAAAAAAACACATGTTCCTCAAATTTCTGTGGCAGAAAGTTCTGGAATCTGAGAGGAGCCACAAATTTCCTTCCACCCAGCGTTCCCCCACGTCTCCCGATAAAAATGATACCTCACTTGTGTGGGTAGGCCTAGCGCCCGCGACAGGAAACGCCCCAAAGTGCAACGTGGACACAGCCAAATTTTTGAAGGAAAACAGAGGTGTTTTTTGCAAAGTGCCTACCTGTAGATTTTGGCCTGTAGCTCAGCCGCCACCTAGGGAAACCTACCAAACCTGTGCATTTCTGAAAACTAGAGACCTAGGGGAATCAAAGATGGGGTGACTTGTGTGGCTCGGACCAGGTTCTGTTACCCAGAATCCTTTGCAAACCTCAGAATTTGGCTAAAAAAGCACATGTTCCTCACATTTCTGTGGCAGAAAGTTCTGGAATCTGAGAGGAGCCACAAATTTCCTTCCACCCAGCGTTCCCCCATGTCTCCCGATAAAAATGATACCTCACTTGTGTGGGTAGGCCTTGCGCCCGCGACAGGAAACGCCCCAAAGCGCAACGTGGACACAGCCAAATTTTTGAAGGAAAACAGAGGTGTTTTTTGCAAAGTGCCTACCTGTAGATTTTGGCCTGTAGCTCAGCTGCCACCTAGGGAAACCTACCAAACCTGTGCATTTCTGAAAAACTAGAGACCTACGGGAATCCAAGATGGGGTGACTTGTGTGGCTCGGACCAGGTTCTGTTACCCAGAATCCTTAGCAAACCTTAAAATTTGTCTAAAAAAACACATGTTCCTCACATTTCTGTGGCAGAAAGTTCTGGAATCTGAGAGGAGCAACAAATTTCCTTACACCCAGCGTTCCCCCACGTCTCCCGATAAAAATGATACCTCACTTGTGTGGGTAGGCCTAGCGCCCGCGACAGGAAATGCCCCAAAGCGCAACGTGGACACAACCAAATTTTTGAAGGAAAACAGAGGTGTTTTTTGCAAAGTGTCTATCTGTAGATTTTGGCCTGTAGCTCAGCCGCCACCTAGGGAAACCTACCAAACCTGTGCATTTCTGAAAACTAGAGACCTAGGGGAATCCAAGATGGGGTGACTTGTGTGGCTCGGACCAGGTTCTGTTACCCAGAATCCTTTGCAAACCTCAAAATTTGGCTAAAAAAACACATGTTCCTCACATTTCTGTGTCAGAAAGTTCTGGAATCTGAGAGGAGAAACAAATTTCCTTCCACCCAGCGTTCCCCCACGTCTCCCGATAAAAATGATACCTCACTTGTGTGGGTAGGCCTAGCGCCCGCGACAGGAAACGCCCCAAAGTGCAACGTGGACACAGCCAAATTTTTGAAGGAAAACAGAGGTGTTTTTTGCAAAGTGCCTACCTGTAGATTTTGGCCTGTAGCTCAGCCGCCACCTAGGGAAACCTACCAAACCTGTGCATTTCTGAAAACTAGAGACCTAGGGGAATCCAAGATGGGGTGACTTGTGTGGCTCGGACCAGGTTCTGTTACCCAGAATCCTTTGCAAACCTCAGAATTTGGCTAAAAAAGCACATGTTCCTCACATTTCTGTGGCAGAAAGTTCTGGAATCTGAGAGGAGCCACAAATTTCCTTCCATCCAGCGTTCCCCCACGTCTCCCGATAAAAATGATACCTCACTTGTGTGGGTAGGCCTAGCGCCCGCGACAGGAAATGCCCCAAAGCGCAACGTGGACACAACCAAATTTTTGAAGGAAAACAGAGGTGTTTTTTGCAAAGTGCCTATCTGTAGATTTTGGCCTGTAGCTCAGCCGCCACCTAGGGAAACCTACCAAACCTGTGCATTTCTGAAAACTAGAGACCTAGGGGAATCCAAGATGGGGTGACTTGTGTGTCTCGGACCAGGTTCTGTTACCCAGAATCCTTTGCAAACCTCAAAATTTGGCGAAAAAAACACATGTTCCTCACATTTCTGTGGCAGAAAGTTCTGGAATCTGAGAGGAGCCACAACTTTCCTTCCACCCAGCGTTCCCCTACGTCTCCCGATAAAAATGATACCTCACTTGTGTGGGTAGGCCTAGCGCCCGCGACAGGAAACGCCCAAAAGTGCAACATGGACACAGCCAAATTTTTTAAGGAAAACAGAGGTGTTTTTTGCAAAGTGCCTACCTGTAGATTTTGGCCTGTAGCTCAGCCGCCACCTAGGGAAACCTACCAAACCTGTGCATTTCTGAAAACTAGAGACCAAGGGGAATCCAAGATGGGGTGACTTGTGTGGCTCGGACCAGGTTCTGTTACCCAGAATCCTTTGCAAACCTCAAAATTTGGCGAAAAAAACACATGTTCCTCACATTTCTGTGGCAGAAAGTTCTGGAATCTGAGAGGAGCCACAAATTTCCTTCCACCCAGCGTTCCCCCACGTCTCCCGATAAAAATGATACCTCACTTGTGTGGGTAGGCCTAGCGCCCGCGACAGGAAGCGCCCCAAAGCGCAACGTGGACACAGCCAAATTTTTGAAGGAAAACAGAGGTGTTTTTTGCAAAGTGCCTACCTGTAGATTTTGGCCTGTAGCTCAGCCGCCACCTAGGGAAACCTACCAAACCTGTGCATTTCTGAAAACTAGAGACCTAGGGGAATCCAAGATGGGGTGACTTGTGTGGCTCGGACCAGGTTCTGTTACCCAGAATCCTTTGCAAACCTCAAAATTTTGCTAAAAAAACACATGTTCCTCACATTTCTGTGGCAGAAAGTTCTGGAATCTGAGAGGAGCCATAAATTTCCTTCCACCCAGCGTTCCCCCATGTCTCCCGATAAAAATGATACCTCAGTTGTGTGGGTAGGCCTAGCGGCTGCGACAGGAAACGCCCCAAAGCGCAACGTGGACACAGCCAAATTTTTGAAGGAAAACAGAGGTGTTTTTTGCAAAGTGCCTACCTGTAGATTTTGGCCTGTAGCTCAGCCGCCATCTAGGGAAACCTACCAAACCTGTGCATTTCTGAAAACTAGAGACCTAGGGGAATCCAAGATGGGGTGACTTGTGTGGCTCGGACCAGGTTCTGTTACCCAGAATGCTTTGCAAACCTCAAAATTTGGCTAAAAAAACACATGTTCCTCACATTTCTGTGGCAGAAAGTTCTGGAATCTGAGAAGAGCCACAAATGTCCTTCCACCCAGCGTTCCCCCACGTCTCCCGATACAAATGATACCTCACTTGTGTGGGTAGGCCTAGCGCCCGCAACAGGAAACGCCCCAAAGTGCTACGTGGACACAGCAAAATTTTTGAAGGAAAACAGAGGTGTTTTTTGCAAAGTGCCTACCTGTAGATTTTGGCCTGTAGCTCAGCCGCCACCTAGGGAATCCTACCAAACCTGTGCATTTCTGAAAACTAGAGACCTAGGGGAATCCAAGATGGGGTGACTTGTGTGGCTCGGACCAGGTTCTGTTACCCAGAATCCTTTGCAAACCTCAAAATTTGGCTAAAAAAACACATGTTCCTCAAATTTCTGTGTCAGAAAGTTCTGGAATCTGAGAGGAGCCACAAATTTCCTTCCACCCAGCGTTCCCCCACGTCTCCCGATAAAAATGATACCTCACTTGTGTGGGTAGGCCTAGCGCCCGCGACAGGAAACGCCCCAAAGTGCAACGTGGACACAGCCAAATTTTTGAAGGAAAACAGAGGTGTTTTTTGCAAAGTGCCTACCTGTAGATTTTGGCCTGTAGCTCAGCCGCCACCTAGGGAAACCTACCAAACCTGTGCATTTCTGAAAACTAGAGACCTAGGGGAATCAAAGATGGGGTGACTTGTGAGGCTCGGACCAGGTTCTGTTACCCAGAATCCTTTGCAAACCTCAGAATTTGGCTAAAAAAGCACATGTTCCTCACATTTCTGTGGCAGAAAGTTCTGGAATCTGAGAGGAGCCACAAATTTCCTTCCACCCAGCGTTCCCCCAAGTCTCCCGATAAAAATGATACCTCACTTGTGTGGGTAGGCCTAGCGCCCGCGACAGGAAATGCCCCAAAGCGCAACGTGGACACAACCAAATTTTTGAAGGAAAACAGAGGTGTTTTTTGCAAAGTGCCTATCTGTAGATTTTGGCCTGTAGCTCAGCCGCCACCTAGGGAAACCTACCAAACCTGTGCATTTCTGAAAACTAGAGACCTAGGGGAATCCAAGATGGGGTGACTTGTGTGGCTCAGACCAGGTTCTGTTACCCAGAATCCTTTGCAAACCTCAAAATTTGGCTAAAAAAACACATGTTCCTCACATTTCTGTGGCAGAAAGTTCTGGAATCTGAGAGGAGAAACAAATTTCCTTCCACCCAGCGTTCCCCCACGTCTCCCGATAAAAATGATACCTCACTTGTGTGGGTAGGCCTAGCACCCGCGACAGGAAACGCCCCAAAGTGCAACGTGGACACAGCCAAATTTTTGAAGGAAAACAGAGGTGTTTTTTGCAAAGTGCCTACCTGTAGATTTTGGCCTGTAGCTCAGCCGCCACCTAGGGAAACCTACCAAACCTGTGCATTTCTGAAAACTAGAGACCTAGGGGAATCCAAGATGGGGTGACTTGTGTGGCTCGGACCAGGTTCTGTTACCCAGAATCCTTTGCAAACCTCAAAATTTGGCGAAAAAAAACACATGTTCCTCACATTTCTGTGGCAGAAAGTTCTGGAATCTGAGAGGAGCCACAACTTTCCTTCCACCCAGCGTTCCCCCACGTCTCCCGATAAAAATGATACCTCACTTGTGTGGGTAGGCCTAGCGCCCGCGACAGGAAACGCCCCAAAGTGCAACGTGGACACAGCCAAATTTTTGAAGGAAAACAAAGGTGTTTTTTGCAAAGTGCCTACCTGTAGATTTTGGCCTGTAGCTCAGCCGCCACCTAGGGAAACCAACCAAACCTGTGCATTTCTGAAAACTAGAGACCTAGGGGAATCCAAGATGGGGTGACTTGTGTGGCTGGGACCAGGTTCTGTTACCCAGAATCCTTTGCAAACCTCAAAATTTGGCTAAAAACCACATGTTCCTCACATTTCTGTGGCAAAAAGTTCTGGAATCTGAGAGGAGCCACAAATTTCCTTCCACCCAGCGTTCCCCCACGTTTCCCGATAAAAATGATACCTCACTTGTGTGGGTAGACATAGCGCCCGCGACAGGAAACGCCCCAAAGCGCAACGTGGACACAGCCAAATTTTTGAAGGAAAACAGAGGTGTTTTTTGCAAAGTGCCTACCTGTAGATTTTGGCCTGTAGCTCAGCCGCCACCTAGGGAAACCTACCAAACCTCTGCATTTCTGAAAACTAGAGACCTAGGGGAATCCAAGATGGGGTGACTTGTGTGGCTCGGACCAGGTTCTGTTACCCAGAATCCTTTGCAAACCTCAAAATTTGGCGAAAAAAACACATGTTCCTCACATTTCTGTGGCAGAAAGTTCTGGAATCTGAGAGGAGCCACAAATTTCCTTCCACCCAGCGTTCCCCCAGGTCTCCCGATAAAAATGATACCTCACTTGTGTGGGTAGGCCTAGCGCCCGCGACAGGAAACCCCCCAAAGCGCAACGTGGACACAGCCAAATTTTTGAAGGAAAACAGAGGTGTTTTTTGCAAAGTGCCTACCTGTAGATTTTGGCCTGTAGCTCAGCCGCCACCTAGGGAAACCTACCAAACCTGTGCATTTCTGAAAACTAGAGACCTAGGGGAATCCAAGATGGGGTGACTTGTGTGTCTCGGACCAGGTTCTGTTACCCAGAATCCTTTGCAAACCTCAAAATTTGGCTAAAAAAACACATGTTCCTCACATTTCTGTGGCAGAAAGTTCTGGAATCTGAGAGGAGCCACAAATTTCCTTCCACCCAGTGTTCCCCCAAGTCTCCCGATAAAAATGATACCTCACTTGTGTGGATAGGCCTAGCGCCCGCGACAGGAAACGCCCCAAAGCGCAACGTGGACACATACACATTTTTGAAGGAAAACAGAGGTGTTTTTTGCAAAGTGCCTACCTGTAGATTTTGGCCTGTAGCTCAGCCGCCACCTAGGGAAACCTACCAAACCTGTGCATTTCTGAAAACTAGAGACCTAGGGGAATCCAAGATGGGGTGACTTGTGTGGCTCGGACCAGGTTCTGTTACCCAGAATCCTTTGCAAACCTCAGAATTTGGCTAAAAAAGCACATGTTCCTCACATTTCTGTGGCAGAAAGTTCTGGAATCTGAGAGGAGCCACAAATTTCCTTCCACCCAGCGTTCCCCCATGTCTCCCGATAAAAATGATACCTCAGTTGTGTGGGTAGGCTTAGCGCCCGCGACAGGAAACGCCCCAAAGCGCAACGTGGACACAGCCAAATTTTTGAAGGAAAACAGAGGTGTTTTTTGCAAAGTGGCTACCTGTAGATTTTGGCCTGTAGCTCAGCTGCCACCTAGGGAAACCTACCAAACCTGTGCATTTCTGAAAAACTGGAGACCTACGGGAATCCAAGATGGGGTGACTTGTGTGGCTCGGACCAGGTTCTGTTACCCAGAATCCTTATCAAACCTTAAAATTTGTCTAAAAAAACACATGTTCCTCACATTTCTGTGGCAGAAAGTTCTGGAATCTGAGAGGAGCCACAAATTTCCTTCCACCCAGCGTTCCCCCACGTCTCCCGATAAAAATGATACCTCACTTGTGTGGGTAGGCCTAGCGCCCGCGACAGGAAATGCCCCAAAGCGCAACGTGGACACAACCAAATTTTTGAAGGAAAACAGAGGTGTTTTTTGCAAAGTGCCTATCTGTAGATTTTGGCCTGTAGCTCAGCCGCCACCTAGGGAAACCTACCAAACCTGTGCATTTCTGAAAACTAGAGACCTAGGGGAATCCAAGATGGGGTGACTTGTGTGTCTCGGACCAGGTTCTGTTACCCAGAATCCTTTGCAAACCTCAAAATTTGGCGAAAAAAACACATGTTCCTCACATTTCTGTGGCAGAAAGTTCTGGAATCTGAGAGGAGCCACAACTTTCCTTCCACCCAGCGTTCCCCTACGTCTCCCGATAAAAATGATACCTCACTTGTGTGGGTAGGCCTAGCGCCCGCGACAGGAAACGCCCAAAAGTGCAACATGGACACAGCCAAATTTTTTAAGGAAAACAGAGGTGTTTTTTGCAAAGTGCCTACCTGTAGATTTTGGCCTGTAGCTCAGCCGCCACCTAGGGAAACCTACCAAACCTGTGCATTTCTGAAAACTAGAGACCTAGGGGAATCCAAGATGGGGTGACTTGTGTGGCTCGGACCAGGTTCTGTTACCCAGAATCCTTTGCAAACCTCAAAATTTGGCTAAAAAAACACATGTTCCTCACATTTCTGTGGCAGAAAGTTCTGGAATCTGAGAGGAGCCACAAATTTCCTTCCACCCAGCGTTCCCCCACGTCTCCCGATAAAAATGATACCTCACTTGTGTGGGTAGGCCTAGCGCCCGCGACAGGAAACGCCCCAAAGCGCAACGTGGACACAGCCAAATTTTTGATGGAAAACAGAGGTGTTTTTTGCAAAGTGCCTACCTGTAGATTTTGGCCTGTAGCTCAGCCGCCACCTAGGGAAACCTACCAAACCTGTGCATTTCTGAAAACTAGAGACCTAGGGGAATCCAAGATGGGGTGACTTGTGTGGCTCGGACCAGGTTCTGTTACCCAGAATCCTTTGCAAACCTCAAAATTTTGCTAAAAAAACACATGTTCCTCACATTTCTGTGGCAGAAAGTTCTGGAATCTGAGAGGAGCCATAAATTTCCTTCCACCCAGCGTTCCCCCATGTCTCCCGATAAAAATGATACCTCAGTTGTGTGGGTAGGCCTAGCGGCTGCGACAGGAAACGCCCCAAAGCGCAACGTGGACACAGCCAAATTTTTGAAGGAAAACAGAGGTGTTTTTTGCAAAGTGCCTACCTGTAGATTTTGGCCTGTAGCTCAGCCGCCATCTAGGGAAACCTACCAAACCTGTGCATTTCTGAAAACTAGAGACCTAGGGGAATCCAAGATGGGGTGACTTGTGTGGCTCGGACCAGGTTCTGTTACCCAGAATGCTTTGCAAACCTCAAAATTTGGCTAAAAAAACACATGTTCCTCACATTTCTGTGGCAGAAAGTTCTGGAATCTGAGAAGAGCCACAAATGTCCTTCCACCCAGCGTTCCCCCACGTCTCCCGATACAAATGATACCTCACTTGTGTGGGTAGGCCTAGCGCCCGCGACAGGAAACGCCCCAAAGTGCTACGTGGACACAGCAAATTTTTTGAAGGAAAACAGAGGTGTTTTTTGCAAAGTGCCTACCTGTAGATTTTGGCCTGTAGCTCAGCCGCCACCTAGGGAATCCTACCAAACCTGTGCATTTCTGAAAACTAGAGACCTAGGGGAATCCAGGATGGGGTGACTTGTGTGGCTCGGACCATGTTCTGTTACCCAGAATCCTTTGCAAACCTCAAAATTTGGCTAAAAAAACACATGTTCCTCAAATTTCTGTGGCAGAAAGTTCTGGAATCTGAGAGGAGCCACAAATTTCCTTCCACTCAGCGTTCCCCCACGTCTCCCGATAAAAATGATACCTCACTTGTGTGGGTAGGCCTAGCGCCCGCGACAGGAAACGCCCCAAAGTGCAACGTGGACACAGCCAAATTTTTGAAGGAAAACAGAGGTGTTTTTTGCAAAGTGCCTACCTGTAGATTTTGGCCTGTAGCTCAGCCGCCACCTAGGGAAACCTACCAAACCTGTGCATTTCTGAAAACTAGAGACCTAGGGGAATCAAAGATGGGGTGACTTGTGTGGCTCGGACCAGGTTCTGTTACCCAGAATCCTTTGCAAACCTCAGAATTTGGCTAAAAAAGCACATGTTCCTCACATTTCTGTGGCAGAAAGTTCTGGAATCTGAGAGGAGCCACAAATTTCCTTCCACCCAGCGTTCCCCCATGTCTCCCGATAAAAATGATACCTCACTTGTGTGGGTAGGCCTTGCGCCCGCGACAGGAAACGCCCCAAAGCGCAACGTGGACACAGCCAAATTTTTGAAGGAAAACAGAGGTGTTTTTTGCAAAGTGCCTACCTGTAGATTTTGGCCTGTAGCTCAGCTGCCACCTAGGGAAACCTACCAAACCTGTGCATTTCTGAAAAACTAGAGACCTACGGGAATCCAAGATGGGGTGACTTGTGTGGCTCGGACCAGGTTCTGTTACCCAGAATCCTTAGCAAACCTTAAAATTTGTCTAAAAAAACACATGTTCCTCACATTTCTGTGGCAGAAAGTTCTGGAATTTGAGAGGAGCAACAAATTTCCTTCCACCCAGCGTTCCCCCACGTCTCCCGATAAAAATGATACCTCACTTGTGTGGGTAGGCCTAGCGCCCGCGACAGGAAATGCCCCAAAGCGCAACGTGGACACAACCAAATTTTTGAAGGAAAACAGAGGTGTTTTTTGCAAAGTGTCTATCTGTAGATTTTGGCCTGTAGCTCAGCCGCCACCTAGGGAAACCTACCAAACCTGTGCATTTCTGAAAACTAGAGACCTAGGGGAATCCAAGATGGGGTGACTTGTGTGGCTCGGACCAGGTTCTGTTACCCAGAATCCTTTGCAAACCTCAAAATTTGGCTAAAAAAACACATGTTCCTAACATTTCTGTGGCAGAAAGTTCTGGAATCTGAGAGGAGAAACAAATTTCCTTCCACCCAGCGTTCCCCCACGTCTCCCGATAAAAATGATACCTCACTTGTGTGGGTAGGCCTAGTGCCCGCGACAGGAAACGCCCCAAAGTGCAACGTGGACACAGCCAAATTTTTGAAGGAAAACAGAGGTGTTTTTTGCAAAGTGCCTACCTGTAGATTTTGGCCTGTAGCTCAGCCGCCACCTAGGGAAACCTACCAAACCTGTGCATTTCTGAAAACTAGAGACCTAGGGGAATCCAAGATGGGGTGACTTGTGTGGCTCGGACCAGGTTCTGTTACCCAGAATCCTTTGCAAACCTCAGAATTTGGCTAAAAAAGCACATGTTCCTCACATTTCTGTGGCAGAAAGTTCTGGAATCTGAGAGGAGCCACAAATTTCCTTCCATCCAGCGTTCCCCCACGTCTCCCGATAAAAATGATACCTCACTTGTGTGGGTAGGCCTAGCGCCCGCGACAGGAAATGCCCCAAAGCGCAACGTGGACACAACCAAATTTTTGAAGGAAAACAGAGGTGTTTTTTGCAAAGTGCCTATCTGTAGATTTTGGCCTGTAGCTCAGCCGCCACCTAGGGAAACCTACCAAACCTGTGCATTTCTGAAAACTAGAGACCTAGGGGAATCCAAGATGGGGTGACTTGTGTGTCTCGGACCAGGTTCTGTTACCCAGAATCCTTTGCAAACCTCAAAATTTGGCGAAAAAAACACATGTTCCTCACATTTCTGTGGCAGAAAGTTCTGGAATCTGAGAGGAGCCACAACTTTCCTTCCACCCAGCGTTCCCCTACGTCTCCCGATAAAAATGATACCTCACTTGTGTGGGTAGGCCTAGCGCCCGCGACAGGAAACGCCCAAAAGTGCAACATGGACACAGCCAAATTTTTTAAGGAAAACAGAGGTGTTTTTTGCAAAGTGCCTACCTGTAGATTTTGGCCTGTAGCTCAGCCGCCACCTAGGGAAACCTACCAAACCTGTGCATTTCTGAAAACTAGAGACCAAGGGGAATCCAAGATGGGGTGACTTGTGTGGCTCGGACCAGGTTCTGTTACCCAGAATCCTTTGCAAACCTCAAAATTTGGCTAAAAAAACACATGTTCCTCACATTTCTGTGGCAGAAAGTTCTGGAATCTGAGAGGAGCCACAAATTTCCTTCCACCCAGCGTTCCCCCACGTCTCCCGATAAAAATGATACCTCACTTGTGTGGGTAGGCCTAGCGCCCGCGACAGGAAGCGCCCCAAAGCGCAACGTGGACACAGCCAAATTTTTGAAGGAAAACAGAGGTGTTTTTTGCAAAGTGCCTACCTGTAGATTTTGGCCTGTAGCTCAGCCGCCACCTAGGGAAACCTACCAAACCTGTGCATTTCTGAAAACTAGAGACCTAGGGGAATCCAAGATGGGGTGACTTGTGTGGCTCGGACCAGGTTCTGTTACCCAGAATCCTTTGCAAACCTCAAAATTTTGCTAAAAAAACACATGTTCCTCACATTTCTGTGGCAGAAAGTTCTGGAATCTGAGAGGAGCCATAAATTTCCTTCCACCCAGCGTTCCCCCATGTCTCCCGATAAAAATGATACCTCAGTTGTGTGGGTAGGCCTAGCGGCTGCGACAGGAAACGCCCCAAAGCGCAACGTGGACACAGCCAAATTTTTGAAGGAAAACAGAGGTGTTTTTTGCAAAGTGCCTACCTGTAGATTTTGGCCTGTAGCTCAGCCGCCATCTAGGGAAACCTACCAAACCTGTGCATTTCTGAAAACTAGAGACCTAGGGGAATCCAAGATGGGGTGACTTGTGTGGCTCGGACCAGGTTCTGTTACCCAGAATGCTTTGCAAACCTCAAAATTTGGCTAAAAAAACACATGTTCCTCACATTTCTGTGGCAGAAAGTTCTGGAATCTGAGAAGAGCCACAAATGTCCTTCCACCCAGCGTTCCCCCACGTCTCCCGATACAAATGATACCTCACTTGTGTGGGTAGGCCTAGCGCCCGCAACAGGAAACGCCCCAAAGTGCTACGTGGACACAGCAAAATTTTTGAAGGAAAACAGAGGTGTTTTTTGCAAAGTGCCTACCTGTAGATTTTGGCCTGTAGCTCAGCCGCCACCTAGGGAATCCTACCAAACCTGTGCATTTCTGAAAACTAGAGACCTAGGGGAATCCAAGATGGGGTGACTTGTGTGGCTCGGACCAGGTTCTGTTACCCAGAATCCTTTGCAAACCTCAAAATTTGGCTAAAAAAACACATGTTCCTCAAATTTCTGTGTCAGAAAGTTCTGGAATCTGAGAGGAGCCACAAATTTCCTTCCACCCAGCGTTCCCCCACGTCTCCCGATAAAAATGATACCTCACTTGTGTGGGTAGGCCTAGCGCCCGCGACAGGAAACGCCCCAAAGTGCAACGTGGACACAGCCAAATTTTTGAAGGAAAACAGAGGTGTTTTTTGCAAAGTGCCTACCTGTAGATTTTGGCCTGTAGCTCAGCCGCCACCTAGGGAAACCTACCAAACCTGTGCATTTCTGAAAACTAGAGACCTAGGGGAATCAAAGATGGGGTGACTTGTGTGGCTCGGACCAGGTTCTGTTACCCAGAATCCTTTGCAAACCTCAGAATTTGGCTAAAAAAGCACATGTTCCTCACATTTCTGTGGCAGAAAGTTCTGGAATCTGAGAGGAGCCACAAATTTCCTTCCACCCAGCGTTCCCCCAAGTCTCCCGATAAAAATGATACCTCACTTGTGTGGGTAGGCCTAGCGCCCGCGACAGGAAACGCCCCAAAGCGCAACGTGGACACAGCCAAATTTTTGAAGGAAAACAGAGGTGTTTTTTGCAAAGTGCCTACCTGTAGATTTTGGCCTGTAGCTCAGCTGCCACCTAGGGAAACCTACCAAACCTGTGCATTTCTGAAAAACTAGAGACCTACGGGAATCCAAGATGGGGTGACTTGTGTGGCTCGGACCAGGTTCTGTTACCCAGAATCCTTAGCAAACCTTAAAATTTGTCTAAAAAAACACATGTTCCTCACATTTCTGTGGCAGAAAGTTCTGGAATCTGAGAGGAGCAACAAATTTCCTTCCACCCAGCGTTCCCCCACGTCTCCCGATAAAAATGATACCTCACTTGTGTGGGTAGGCCTAGCGCCCGCGACAGGAAATGCCCCAAAGCGCAACGTGGACACAACCAAATTTTTGAAGGAAAACAGAGGTGTTTTTTGCAAAGTGCCTATCTGTAGATTTTGGCCTGTAGCTCAGCCGCCACCTAGGGAAACCTACCAAACCTGTGCATTTCTGAAAACTAGAGACCTAGGGGAATCCAAGATGGGGTGACTTGTGTGGCTCGGACCAGGTTCTGTTACCCAGAATCCTTTGCAAACCTCAAAATTTGGCTAAAAAAACACATGTTCCTCACATTTCTGTGGCAGAAAGTTCTGGAATCTGAGAGGAGAAACAAATTTCCTTCCACCCAGCGTTCCCCCACGTCTCCCGATAAAAATGATACCTCACTTGTGTGGGTAGGTCTAGCACCCGCGACAGGAAACGCCCCAAAGTGCAACGTGGACACAGCCAAATTTTTGAAGGAAAACAGAGGTTTTTTGCAAAGTGCCTACCTGTAGATTTTGGCCTGTAGCTCAGCCGCCACCTAGGGAAACCTACCAAACCTGTGCATTTCTGAAAACTAGAGACCTAGGGGAATCCAAGATGGGGTGACTTGTGTGGCTCGGACCAGGTTCTGTTACCCAGAATCCTTTGCAAACCTCAAAATTTGGCGAAAAAAACACATGTTCCTCACATTTCTGTGGCAGAAAGTTCTGGAATCTGAGAGGAGCCACAACTTTCCTTCCACCCAGCGTTCCCCCACGTCTCCCGATAAAAATGATACCTCACTTGTGTGGGTAGGCCTAGCGCCCGCGACAGGAAACGCCCCAAAGTGCAACGTGGACACAGCCAAATTTTTGAAGGAAAACAAAGGTGTTTTTTGCAAAGTGCCTACCTGTAGATTTTGGCCTGTAGCTCAGCCGCCACCTAGGGAAACCTACCAAACCTGTGCATTTCTGAAAACTAGAGACCTAGGGGAATCCAAGATGGGGTGACTTGTGTGGCTGGGACCAGGTTCTGTTACCCAGAATCCTTTGCAAACCTCAAAATTTGGCTAAAAAACCACATGTTCCTCACATTTCTGTGGCAAAAAGTTCTGGAATCTGAGAGGAGCCACAAATTTCCTTCCACCCAGCGTTCCCCCACGTTTCCCGATAAAAATGATACCTCACTTGTGTGGGTAGACATAGCGCCCGCGACAGGAAACGCCCCAAAGCGCAACGTGGACACAGCCAAATTTTTGAAGGAAAACAGAGGTGTTTTTTGCAAAGTGCCTACCTGTAGATTTTGGCCTGTAGCTCAGCCGCCACCTAGGGAAACCTACCAAACCTCTGCATTTCTGAAAACTAGAGACCTAGGGGAATCCAAGATGGGGTGACTTGTGTGGCTCGGACCAGGTTCTGTTACCCAGAATCCTTTGCAAACCTCAAAATTTGGCGAAAAAAACACATGTTCCTCACATTTCTGTGGCAGAAAGTTCTGGAATCTGAGAGGAGCCACAAATTTCCTTCCACCCAGCGTTCCCCCAGGTTTCCCGATAAAAATGATACCTCACTTGTGTGGGTAGGCCTAGCGCCCGCGACAGGAAACCCCCCAAAGCGCAACGTGGACACAGCCAAATTTTTGAAGGAAAACAGAGGTGTTTTTTGCAAAGTGCCTACCTGTAGATTTTGGCCTGTAGCTCAGCCGCCACCTAGGGAAACCTACCAAACCTGTGCATTTCTGAAAACTAGAGACCTAGGGGAATCCAAGATGGGGTGACTTGTGTGTCTCGGACCAGGTTCTGTTACCCAGAATCCTTTGCAAACCTCAAAATTTGGCTAAAAAAACACATGTTCCTCACATTTCTGTGGCAGAAAGTTCTGGAATCTGAGAGGAGCCACAAATTTCCTTCCACCCAGTGTTCCCCCAAGTCTCCCGATAAAAATGATACCTCACTTGTGTGGATAGGCCTAGCGCCCGCGACAGGAAACGCCCCAAAGCGCAACGTGGACACATACACATTTTTGAAGGAAAACAGAGGTGTTTTTTGCAAAGTGCCTACCTGTAGATTTTGGCCTGTAGCTCAGCCGCCACCTAGGGAAACCTACCAAACCTGTGCATTTCTGAAAACTAGAGACCTAGGGGAATCCAAGATGGGGTGACTTGTGTGGCTCGGACCAGGTTCTGTTACCCAGAATCCTTAGCAAACCTTAAAATTTGTCTAAAAAAACAAATGCTCCTCAATTTTCTGTGGCAGAAAGTTCTGGAATCTGAGAGGAGCCACAAATTTCCTTCCACCCAGCGTTCCCCCATGTCTCCCGATAAAAATGATACCTCAGTTGTGTGGGTAGGCCTAGCGCCCGCGACAGGAAACGCCCCAAAGCGCAACGTGGACACAGCCAAATTTTTGAAGGAAAACAGAGGTGTTTTTTGCAAAGTGCCTACTTGTAGATTTTGGCCTGTAGCTCAGCCGCCACCTAGGGAAACCTACCAAACCTGTGCATTTCTGAAAACTAGAGACCTAGGGGAATCCAAGATGGGGTGACTTGTGTGGCTCGGACCAGGTTCTGTTACCCAGAATCCTTTGCAAACCTCAAAATTTGGCTAAAAAAACACATGTTCCTCACATTTCTGTGGCAGAAAGTTCTGGAATCTGAGAGGAGCCACAAATTTCCTTCCACCCAGTGTTCCCCCACGTCTCCCGATAAAAATGATACCTCACTTGTGTGGGTAGGCCTAGCGCCCGCGACAGGAAACGCCCCAAAGCGCAACGTGGACACAGCCAAATTTTTGAAGGAAAACAGAGGTGTTTTTTGCAAAGGGCCTATCTGTAGATTTTGGCCTGTAGCTCAGCCGCCACCTAGGGAAACCTACCAAACATGTGCATTTCTGAAAACTAGAGACCTAGCGGAATCCAAGATGGGGTGACTTGTGTGGCTCGGACCAGGTTCTGTTACCCAGAATCCTTTGCAAACCTCAAAATTTGGCTAAAAAAACACATGTTCCTCACATTTCTGTGGCAGAAAGTTCTGGAATCTGAGAGGAGCCACAAATTTCCTTCCACCCAGCGTTCCCCCACGTCTCCCGATAAAAATGATACCTCACTTGTGTGGGTAGGCCTGGCGCCCGCGACAGGAAACGCCCCAAAGTGCAACGTGGACACAGCCAAATTTTTGAAGGAAAACAGAGGTATTTTTTGCAAAGTGCCTACCTGTAGATTTTGGCCTGTAGCTCAGCCGCCACCTAGGGAAACCTACCAAACCTGTACATTTCTGAAAACTAGAGACCTAGGGGAATCCAAGATGGGGTGACTTGTGTGGCTCGGACCAGGTTCTGTTACCCAGAATCCTTTGCAAACCTCAGAATTTGGCTATAAAAGCACATGTTCCTCACATTTCTGTGGCAGAAAGTTCTGGAATCTGAGAGGAGCCACAAATTTCCTTCCACCCAGCGTTCCCCCATGTCTCCCGATAAAAATGATACCTCACTTGTGTGGGTAGACCTAGCGCCCGCGACAGGAAACGCCCCAAAGCGCAACGTGGACACAGCCAAATTTTTGAAGGAAAACAGAGGTGTTTTTTGCAAAGTGCCTACCTGTAGATTTTGGCCTGCAGCTCAGCTGCCACCTAGGGAAACCTACCAAACCTGTGCATTTCTGAAAACTAGAGACCTAGGGGAATCCAAGATGGGGTGACTTGTGTGGCTCGGACCAGGTTCTGTTACCCAGAATCCTTTGCAAACCTCAAAATTTGGCTAAAAAAACACATGTTCCTCACATTTCTGTGGCAGAAAGTTCTGGAATCTGAGAGGAGCCACAAATTTCCTTCCACCCAGCGTTCCCCCACGTCTCCCGATAAAAATGATACCTCACTTGTGTGGGTAGGCATAGCGCCCGCGACAGGAAACGCCCCAAAGCGCAACGTGGACACAGCCAAATTTTTTAAGGAAAACAGAGGTGTTTTTTGCAAAGTGCCTACCTGTAGATTTTGGCCTGTAGCTCAGCCGCCACCTAGGGAAACCTACCAAACCTGTGCATTTCTGAAAACTAGAGACCTAGGGGAATCCAAGATGGGGTGACTTGTGTGGCTCGGACCAGGTTCTGTTACCCAGAATCCTTTGCAAACCTCAAAATTTTGCTAAGAAAACACATGTTCCTCACATTTCTGTGGCAGAAAGTTCTGGAATCTGAGAGGAGCCACAAATTTCCTTCCACCCAGCGTTCCCCCATGTCTCCCGATAAAAATGATACCTCAGTTGTGTGGGTAGGCCTAGCGCCCGCGACAGGAAATGCCCCAAAGCGCAACGTGGACACAGCCAAATTTTTGAAGGAAAACAGAGGTGTTTTTTGCAAAGTGCCTACCTGTAGATTTTGGCCTGTAGCTCAGCCGCCACCTAGGGAAACCTACCAAACCTACCAAACCTGTGCATTTCTGAAAACTAGAGACCTAGGGGAATCCAAGATGGGGTGACTTGTGTGGCTCGGACCAGGTTCTGTTACCCAGAATCCTTAGCAAACCTTAAAATTTGTCTAAAAAAACACATGTTCCTCAATTTTCTGTGGCAGAAAGTTCTGGAATCTGAGAGGAGCCACAAATTTCCTTCCACCCAGCGTTTCCCCATGTCTCCCGATAAAAATGATACCTCAGTTGTGTGGGTAGGCCTAGCGCCCGCGACAGGAAACGCCCCAAAGCGCAACGTGGACACAGCCAAATTTTTGAAGGAAAACAGAGGTGTTTTTTGCAAAGTGCCTACCTGTAGATTTTGGCCTGTAGCTCAGCCGCCACCTAGGGAAACCTACCAAACCTGTGCATTTCTGAAAACTAGAGACCTAGGGGAATCCAAGATGGGGTGACTTGTGTGGCTCGGACCAGGTTCTGTTACCCAGAATCCTTTGCAAACCTCAAAATTTGGCTAAAAAAACACATGTTCCTCACATTTCTGTGGCAGAAAGTTCTGGAATCTGAGAGGAGCCACAAATTTCCTTCCACCCAGCGTTCCCCCACGTCTCCCGATAAAAATGATACCTCACTTGTGTGGGTAGGCATGGCGCCCGCGACAGGAAACGCCCCAAAGTGCAACGTGGACACAGCCAAATTTTTGAAGGAAAACAGAGGTATTTTTTGCAAAGTGCCTACCTGTAGATTTTGGCCTGTAGCTCAGCCGCCACCTAGGGAAACCTACCAAACCTGTACATTTCTGAAAACTAGAGACCTAGGGGAATCCAAGATGGGGTGACTTGTGTGGCTCGGACCAGGTTCTGTTACCCAGAATCCTTTGCAAACCTCAGAATTTGGCTATAAAAGCACATGTTCCTCACATTTCTGTGGCAGAAAGTTCTGGAATCTGAGAGGAGCCACAAATTTCCTTCCACCCAGCGTTCCCCCATGTCTCCCGATAAAAATGATACCTCACTTGTGTGGGTAGGCCTAGCGCCCGCGACAGGAAACGCCCCAAAGCGCAACGTGGACACAGCCAAATTTTTGAAGGAAAACAGAGGTGTTTTTTGCAAAGTGCCTACCTGTAGATTTTGGCCTGCAGCTCAGCTGCCACCTAGGGAAACCTACCAAACCTGTGCATTTCTGAAAACTAGAGACCTAGGGGAATCCAAGATGGGGTGACTTGTGTGGCTCGGACCAGGTTCTGTTACCCAGAATCCTTAGCAAACCTTAAAATTTGTCTAAAAAAACACATGTTCCTCACATTTCTGTGGCAGAAAGTTCTGGAATCTGAGAGGAGCCACAAATTTCCTTCCACCCAGCGTTCCCCCACGTCTCCCGATAAAAATGATACCTCACTTGTGTGGGTAGGCCTAGCGCCCGCGACAGGAAACGCCCAAAAGTGCAACATGGACACAGCCAAATTTTTTAAGGAAAACAGAGGTGTTTTTTGCAAAGTGCCTACCTGTAGATTTTGGCCTGTAGCTCAGCCGCCACCTAGGGAAACCTACCAAACCTGTGCATTTCTGAAAACTAGAGACCTAGGGGAATAAAAGATGGGGTGACTTGTGTGGCTCGGACCAGGTTCTGTTACCCAGAATCCTTTGCAAACCTCAAAATTTGGCTAAAAAAACACATGTTCCTCACATTTCTGTGGCAGAAAGTTCTGGAATCTGAGAGGAGCCACAAATTTCCTTCCACCCAGCGTTCCCCCACGTCTCCCGATAAAAATGATACCTCACTTGTGTGGGTAGGCCTAGCGCCCGCGACAGGAAACGCCCCAAAGCGCAACGTGGACACAGCCAAATTTTTTAAGGAAAACAGAGGTGTTTTTTGCAAAGTGCCTACCTGTAGATTTTGGCCTGTAGCTCAGCCGCCACCTAGGGAAACCTACCAAACCTGTGCATTTCTGAAAACTAGAGACCTAGGGGAATCCAAGATGGGGTGACTTGTGTGGCTCGGACCAGGTTCTGTTACCCAGAATCCTTTGCAAACCTCAAAATTTTGCTAAGAAAACACATGTTCCTCACATTTCTGTGGCAGAAAGTTCTGGAATCTGAGAGGAGCCACAAATTTCCTTCCACCCAGCGTTCCCCCATGTCTCCCGATAAAAATGATACCTCAGTTGTGTGGGTAGGCCTAGCGCCCGCGACAGGAAACGCCCCAAAGCGCAACGTGGACACAGCCAAATTTTTGAAGGAAAACAGAGGTGTTTTTTGCAAAGTGCCTACCTGTAGATTTTGGCCTGTAGCTCAGCCGCCACCTAGGGAAACCTACCAAACCTACCAAACCTGTGCATTTCTGAAAACTAGAGACCTAGGGGAATCCAAGATGGGGTGACTTGTGTGGCTCGGACCAGGTTCTGTTACCCAGAATCCTTTGCAAACCTCAAAATTTTGCTAAAAAAACACATGTTCCTCACACTTCTGTGGCAGAAAGTTCTGGAATCTGAGAGGAGCCACAAATTTCCTTCCACCCAGCGTTCCCCCATGTCTCCCGATAAAAATGATACCTCAGTTGTGTGGGTAGGCCTAGCGCCCGCGACAGGAAACGCCCCAAAGCGCAACGTGGACACAGCCAAATTTTTGAAGGAAAACAGAGGTGTTTTTTGCAAAGTGCCTACCTGTAGATTTTGGCCTGTAGCTCAGCCGCCACCTAGGGAAACCTACCAAACCTGTGCATTTCTGAAAACTAGAGACCTAGGGGAATCCAAGATGGGGTGACTTGTGTGGCTCGGACCAGGTTCTGTTACCCAGAATCCTTTGCAAACCTCAAAATTTGGCTAAAAAAACACATGTTCCTCACATTTCTGTGGCAGAAAGTTCTGGAATCTGAGAGGAGCCACAAATTTCCTTCCACCCAGCGTTCCCCCACGTCTCCCGATAAAAATGATACCTCACTTGTGTGGGTAGGCCTAGCGCCCGCGACAGGAAACGCCCCAAAGCGCAACGTGGACACAGCCAAATTTTTTAAGGAAAACAGAGGTGTTTTTTGCAAAGTGCCTATCTGTAGATTTTGGCCTGTAGCTCAGCCGCCACCTAGGGAAACCTACCAAACATGTGCATTTCTGAAAACTAGAGACCTAGCGGAATCCAAGATGGGGTGACTTGTGTGGCTCGGACCAGGTTCTGTTACCCAGAATCCTTTGCAAACCTCAAAATTTGGCTAAAAAAACACATGTTCCTCACATTTCTGTGGCAGAAAGTTCTGGAATCTGAGAGGAGCCACAAATTTCCTTCCACCCAGCGTTACCCCACATCTCCCGATAAAAATGATACCTCACTTGTGTGGGTAGGCCTAGCGCCCGCGACAGGAAACGCCCCAAAGTGCAACGTGGACACAGCCAAATTTTTGAAGGAAAACAGAGGTGTTTTTTGCAAAGTGCCTACCTGTAGATTTTGGCCTGTAGCTCAGCCGCCACCTAGGGAAACCTACCAAACCTGTACATTTCTGAAAACTAGAGACCTAGGGGAATCCAAGATGGGGTGACTTGTGTGGCTCGGACCAGGTTCTGTTACCCAGAATCCTTAGCAAACCTTAAAATTTGTCTAAAAAAACACATGTTCCTCACATTTCTGTGGCAGAAAGTTCTGGAATCTGAGAGGAGCCACAAATTTCCTTCCACCCAGCGTTCCCCCACGTCTCCCGATAAAAATGATACCTCACTTGTGTGGGTAGGCCTAGCGCCCGCGACAGGAAACGCCCAAAAGTGCAACATGGACACATCCAAATTTTTTAAGGAAAACAGAGGTGTTTTTTGCAAAGTGCCTACCTGTAGATTTTGGCCTGTAGCTCAGCCGCCACCTAGGGAAACCTACCAAACCTGTGCATTTCTGAAAACTAGAGACCTAGGGGAATCCAAGATGGGGTGACTTGTGTGGCTCGGACCAGGTTCTGTTACCCAGAATCCTTTGCAAACCTCAAAATTTTGCTAAGAAAACACATGTTCCTCACATTTCTGTGGCAGAAAGTTCTGGAATCTGAGAGGAGCCACAAATTTCCTTCCACCCAGCGTTCCCCCACGTCTCCCGATAAAAATGATACCTCACTTGTGTGGGTAGGCCTAGCGCCCGCGACAGGAAACGCCCCAAAGCGCAACGTGGACACAGCCAAATTTTTGAAGGAAAACAGAGGTGTTTTTTGCAAAGTGCCTACCTGTAGATTTTGGCCTGTAGCTCAGCCGCCACCTAGGGAAACCTACCAAACCTGTGCATTTCTGAAAACTAGAGACCTAGGGGAATCCAAGATGGGGTGACTTGTGTGGCTCGGACCAGGTTCTGTTACCCAGAATCCTTTGCAAACCTCAAAATTTTGCTAAGAAAACACATGTTCCTCACATTTCTGTGGCAGAAAGTTCTGGAATCTGAGAGGAGCCACAAATTTCCTTCCACCCAGCGTTCCCCCATGTCTCCCGATAAAAATGATACCTCAGTTGTGTGGGTAGGCCTAGCGCCCGCGACAGGAAACGCCCAAAAGTGCAACATGGACACAGCCAAATTTTTGAAGGAAAACAGAGGTGTTTTTTGCAAAGTGCCTACCTGTAGATTTTGGCCTGTAGCTCAGCCGCCACCTAGGGAAACCTACCAAACCTGTGCATTTCTGAAAACTAGAGACCTAGGGGAATCCAAGATGGGGTGACTTGTGTGTCTCGGACCAGGTTCTGTTACCCAGAATCCTTTGCAAACCTCAAAATTTGGCTAAAAAAACACATGTTCCTCACATTTCTGTGGCAGAAAGTTCTGGAATCTGAGAGGAGCCACAAATTTCCTTCCACCCAGTGTTCCCCCAAGTCTCCCGATAAAAATGATACCTCACTTGTGTGGGTAGGCCTAGCGCCCGCGACAGGAAACGCCCCAAAGCGCAACGTGGACACATCCAAATTTTTGAAGGAAAACAGAGGTGTTTTTTGCAAAGTGCCTACCTGTAGATTTTGGCCTGTAGCTCAGCCGCCACCTAGGGAAACCTACCAAACCTGTGCATTTCTGAAAACTAGAGACCTAGGGGAATCCAAGATGGGGTGACTTGTGTGGCTCGGACCAGGTTCTGTTACCCAGAATCCTTTGCAAACCTCAAAATTTGGCTAAAAAAACACATGTTCCTCACATTTCTGTGGCAGAAAGTTCTGGAATCTGAGAGGAGCCACAAATTTCCTTCCACCCAGCGTTCCCCCACGTCTCCCGATAAAAATGATACCTCACTTGTGTGGGTAGGCCTAGCGCCCGCGACAGGAAACGCCCCAAAGCGCAACGTGGACACAGCCAAATTTTTTAAGGAAAACAGAGGTGTTTTTTGCAAAGTGCCTACCTGTAGATTTTGGCCTGTAGCTCAGCCGCCACCTAGGGAAACCTACCAAACATGTGCATTTCTGAAAACTAGAGACCTAGCGGAATCCAAGATGGGGTGACTTGTGTGGCTCGGACCAGGTTCTGTTACCCAGAATCCTTTGCAAACCTCAAAATTTGGCTAAAAAAACACATGTTCCTCACATTTCTGTGGCAGAAAGTTTTGGAATCTGAGAGGAGCCACAAATTTCCTTCCACCCAGCGTTCCCCCACGTCTCCCGATAAAAATGATACCTCACTTGTGTGGGTAGGCCTAGCGCCCGCGACAGGAAACGCCCCAAAGCGCAACGTGGACACAGCCAAATTTTTGAAGGAAAACAGAGGTGTTTTTTGCAAAGTGCCTACCTGTAGATTTTGGCCTGTAGCTCAGCCGCCACCTAGGGAAACCTACCAAACCTGTGCATTTCTGAAAACTAGAGACCTAGGGGAATCCAAGATGGGGTGACTTGTGTGGCTCGGACCAGGTTCTGTTACCCAGAATCCTTTGCAAACCTCAAAATTTTGCTAAGAAAACACATGTTCCTCACATTTCTGTGGCAGAAAGTTCTGGAATCTGAGAGGAGCCACAAATTTCCTTCCACCCAGCGTTCCCCCATGTCTCCCGATAAAAATGATACCTCAGTTGTGTAGGTAGGCCTAGCGCCCGCAACAGGAAACGCCCCAAAGCGCAACGTGGACACAGCCAAATTTTTGAAGGAAAACAGAGGTGTTTTTTGCAAAGTGCCTACCTGTAGATTTTGGCCTGTAGCTCAGCCGCCACCTAGGGAAACCTACCAAACATGTGCATTTCTGAAAACTAGAGACCTAGGGGAATCCAAGATGGGGTGACTTGTGTGTCTCGGACCAGGTTCTGTTACCCAGAATCCTTTGCAAACCTCAAAATTCGGTGAAAAAAACACATGTTCCTCACATTTCTGTGGCAGAAAGTTCTGGAATCTGAGAGGAGCCACAACTTTCCTTCCACCCAGCGTTCCCCTACGTCTCCCGATAAAAATGATACCTCACTTGTGTGGGTAGGCCTAGCGCCCGCGACAGGAAACGCCCAAAAGTGCAACATGGACACAGCCAAATTTTTTAAGGAAAACAGAGGTGTTTTTTGCAAAGTGCCTACCTGTAGATTTTGGCCTGTAGCTCAGCCGCCACCTAGGGAAACCTACCAAACCTGTGCATTTCTGGAAACTAGAGACCTAGGGGAATCCAAGATGGGGTGACTTGTGTGGCTCGGACCAGGTTCTGTTACCTAGAATCCTTTGCAAACCTCAAAATTTGGCTAAAAAAACACATGTTCCTCACATTTCTGTGGCAGAAAGTTCTGGAATCTGAGAGGAGCCACAAATTTCCTTCCACCCAGCGTTCCCCCACGTCTCCCGATAAAAATGATACCTCACTTGTGTGGGTAGGCCTAGCGCCCGCGACAGGAAACGCCCCAAAGTGCAACGTGGACACAGCCACATTTTTGAAGGAAAACAGAGGTGTTTTTTGCAAAGTGCCTACCTGTAGATTTTGGCCTGTAGCTCAGCCGCCACCTAGGGAAACCTACCAAACATGTGCATTTCTGAAAACTAGAGACCTAGCGGAATCCAAGATGGGGTGACTTGTGTGGCTCGGACCAGGTTCTGTTACCCAGAATCCTTTGCTAACCTCAAAATTTGGCTAAAAAAACACATGTTCCTCACATTTCTGTGGCAGAAAGTTCTGGAATCTGAGAGGAGCCACAAATTTCCTTCCACCCAGCGTTCCCCCACGTCTCCCGATAAAAATGATACCTCACTTGTGTGGGTAGGCCTAGCGCCCGCGACAGGAAACGCCCCAAAGTGCAACGTGGACACAGCCAAATTTTTGAAGGAAAACAGAGGTGTTTTTTGCAAAGTGCCTACCTGTAGATTTTGGCCTGTAGCTCAGCCGCCACCTAGGGAAACCTACCAAACCTGTACATTTCTGAAAACTAGAGACCTAGGGGAATCCAAGATGGGGTGACTTGTGTGGCTCGGACCAGGTTCTGTTACCCAGAATCCTTTGCAAACCTCAGAATTTGGCTAAAAAAGCACATGTTCCTCACATTTCTGTGGCAGAAAGTTCTGGAATCTGAGAGGAGCCACAAATTTCCTTCCACCCAGCGTTCCCCCATGTCTCCCGATAAAAATGATACCTCACTTGTGTGGGTAGGCCTAGCGCCCGCGACAGGAAACGCCCCAAAGCGCAACGTGGACACAGCCACATTTTTTAAGGAAAACAGAGGTGTTTTTTGCAAAGTGCCTACCTGTAGATTTTGGCCTGTAGCTCAGCCGCCACCTAGGGAAACCTACCAAACCTGTGCATTTCTGAAAACTAGAGACCTAGGGGAATCCAAGATGGGGTGACTTGTGTGGCTCGGACCAGGTTCTGTTACCCAGAATCCTTTGCAAACCTCAAAATTTGGCTAAAAAAACACATGTTCCTCACATTTCTGTGGCAGAAAGTTCTGGAATCTGAGAGGAGCCACAAATTTCCTTCCACCCAGCGTTCCCCCACGTCTCCCGATAAAAATGATACCTCACTTGTGTGGGTAGGCCTAGCGCCCGCGACAGGAAACGCCCCAAAGCGCAACGTGGACACAGCCTAATTTTTGAAGGAAAACAGAGGTGTTTTTTGCAAAGTGCCTACCTGTAGATTTTGGCCTGTAGCTCAGCCGCCACCTAGGGAAACCTACCAAACCTGTACATTTCTGAAAACTAGAGATCTAGGGGAATCCAAGATGGGGTGACTTGTGTGGCTCGGACCAGGTTCTGTTACCCAGAATCCTTTGCAAAGCTCAAAATTTTGCTAAAAAAACACATGTTCCTCACATTTCTGTGGCAGAAAGTTCAGGAATCTGAGAGGAGCCATAAATTTCCTTCCACCCAGCATTCCCCCATGTCTCCCGATAAAAATGATACCTCAGTTGTGTGGGTAGGCCTAGCGGCTGCGACAGGAAACGCCCCAAAGCGCAACGTGGACACAGCCAAATTTTTGAAGGAAAACAGAGGTGTTTTTTGCAAAATGCCTACCTGTAGATTTTGGCCTGTAGCTCAGCCGCCATCTAGGGAAACCTACCAAACCTGTGCATTTCTGAAAACTAGAGACCTAGGGGAATCCAAGATGGGGTGACTTGTGTGGCTCGGACCAGGTTCTGTTACCCAGAATCCTTAGCAAACCTTAAAATTTGTCTAAAAAAACACATGTTCCTCACATTTCTGTGGCAGAAAGTTCTGGAATCTGAGAGGAGCCACAAATTTCCTTCCACCCAGCGTTCCCCCACGTCTCCCGATAAAAATGATACCTCACTTGTGTGGGTAGGCCTAGCGCCCGCGACAGGAAACGCCCAAAAGTGCAACATGGACACAGCCAAATTTTTTAAGGAAAACAGAGGTGTTTTTTGCAAAGTGCCTACCTGTAGATTTTGGCCTGTAGCTCAGCCGCCACCTAGGGAAACCTACCAAACCTGTGCATTTCTGAAAACTAGAGACCTAGGGGAATCCAAGATGGGGTGACTTGTGTGGCTCGGACCAGGTTCTGTTACCCAGAATCCTTTGCAAACCTCAAAATTTGGCTAAAAAAACACATGTTCCTCACATTTCTGTGGCAGAAAGTTCTGGAATCTTAGAGGAGCCACAAATTTCCTTCCACCCAGCGTTCCCCCACGTCTCCCGATAAAAATGATACCTCACTTGTGTGGGTAGGCCTAGCGCCCGCGACAGGAAACGCCCCAAAGCGCAACGTGGACACAGCCAAATTTTTTAAGGAAAACAGAGGTGTTTTTTGCAAAGTGCCTACCTGTAGATTTTGGCCTGTAGCTCAGCCGCCACCTAGGGAAACCTACCAAACCTGTGCATTTCTGAAAACTAGAGACCTAGGGGAATCCAAGATGGGGTGACTTGTGTGGCTCGGACCAGGTTCTGTTACCCAGAATCCTTTGCAAACCTCAAAATTTTGCTAAGAAAACACATGTTCCTCACATTTCTGTGGCAGAAAGTTCTGGAATCTGAGAGGAGCCACAAATTTCCTTCCACCCAGCGTTCCCCCATGTCTCCCGATAAAAATGATACCTCAGTTGTGTGGGTAGGCCTAGCGCCCGCAACAGGAAACGCCCCAAAGCGCAACGTGGACACAGCCAAATTTTTGAAGGAAAACAGAGGTGTTTTTTGCAAAGTGCCTACCTGTAGATTTTGGCCTGTAGCTCAGCCGCCACCTAGGGAAACCTACCAAACCTACCAAACCTGTGCATTTCTGAAAACTAGAGACCTAGGGGAATCCAAGATGGGGTGACTTGTGTGGCTCGGACCAGGTTCTGTTACCCAGAATCCTTTGCAAACCTCAAAATTTTGCTAAAAAAACACATGTTCCTCACATTTCTGTGGCAGAAAGTTCTGGAATCTGAGAGGAGCCACAAATTTCCTTCCACCCAGCGTTCCCCCATGTCTCCCGATAAAAATGATACCTCAGTTGTGTGGGTAGGCCTAGCGCCCGCGACAGGAAACGCCCCAAAGCGCAACGTGGACACAGCCAAATTTTTGAAGGAAAACAGAGGTGTTTTTTGCAAAGTGCCTACCTGTAGATTTTGGCCTGTAGCTCAGCCGCCACCTAGGGAAACCTACCAAACCTGTGCATTTCTGAAAACTAGAGACCTAGGGGAATCCAAGATGGGGTGACTTGTGTGGCTCGGACCAGGTTCTGTTACCCAGAATCCTTTGCAAACCTCAAAATTTGGCTAAAAAAACACATGTTCCTCACATTTCTGTGGCAGAAAGTTCTGGAATCTGAGAGGAGCCACAAATTTCCTTCCACCCAGCGTTCCCCCACGTCTCCCGATAAAAATGATACCTCACTTGTGTGGGTAGGCCTAGCGCCCGCGACAGGAAACGCCCCAAAGCGCAACGTGGACACAGCCAAATTTTTTAAGGAAAACAGAGGTGTTTTTTGCAAAGTGCCTATCTGTAGATTTTGGCCTGTAGCTCAGCCGCCACCTAGGGAAACCTACCAAACATGTGCATTTCTGAAAACTAGAGACCTAGCGGAATCCAAGATGGGGTGACTTGTGTGGCTCGGACCAGGTTCTGTTACCCAGAATCCTTTGCAAACCTCAAAATTTGGCTAAAAAAACACATGTTCCTCACATTTCTGTGGCAGAAAGTTCTGGAATCTGAGAGGAGCCACAAATTTCCTTCCACCCAGCGTTACCCCACGTCTTCCGATAAAAATGATACCTCACTTGTGTGGGTAGGCCTAGCGCCCGCGACAGGAAACGCCCCAAAGTGCAACGTGAACACAGCCAAATTTTTGAAGGAAAACAGAGGTGTTTTTTGCAAAGTGCCTACCTGTAGATTTTGGCCTGTAGCTCAGCCGCCACCTAGGGAAACCTACCAAACCTGTACATTTCTGAAAACTAGAGACCTAGGGGAATCCAAGATGGGGTGACTTGTGTGGCTCGGACCAGGTTCTGTTACCCAGAATCCTTAGCAAACCTTAAAATTTGTCTAAAAAAACACATGTTCCTCACATTTCTGTGGCAGAAAGTTCTGGAATCTGAGAGGAGCCACAAATTTCCTTCCACCCAGCGTTCCCCCACGTCTCCCGATAAAAATGATACCTCACTTGTGTGGGTAGGCCTAGCGCCCGCGACAGGAAACGCCCAAAAGTGCAACATGGACACATCCAAATTTTTTAAGGAAAACAGAGGTGTTTTTTGCAAAGTGCCTACCTGTAGATTTTGGCCTGTAGCTCAGCCGCCACCTAGGGAAACCTACCAAACCTGTGCATTTCTGAAAACTAGAGACCTAGGGGAATCCAAGATGGGGTGACTTGTGTGGCTCGGACCAGGTTCTGTTACCCAGAATCCTTTGCAAACCTCAAAATTTGGCTAAAAAAACACATGTTCCTCACATTTCTGTGGCAGAAAGTTCTGGAATCTGAGAGGAGCCACAAATTTCCTTCCACCCAGCGTTCCCCCACGTCTCCCGATAAAAATGATACCTCACTTGTGTGGGTAGGCCTAGCGCCCGCGACAGGAAACGCCCCAAAGTGCAACGTGGACACAGCCAAATTTTTGAAGGAAAACAGAGGTGTTTTTTGCAAAGTGCCTACCTGTAGATTTTGGCCTGTAGCTCAGCCGCCACCTAGAGAAACCTACCAAACCTGTACATTTCTGAAAACTAGAGACCTAGGGGAATCCAAGATGGGGTGACTTGTGTGGCTCGGACCAGGTTCTGTTACCCAGAATCCTTTGCAAACCTCAGAATTTGGCTAAAAAAGCACATGTTCCTCACATTTCTGTGGCAGAAAGTTCTGGAATCTGAGAGGAGCCACAAATTTCCTTCCACCCAGCGTTCCCCCATGTCTCCCGATAAAAATGATACCTCACTTGTGTGGGTAGGCCTAGCGCCCGCGACAGGAAACGCCCCAAAGCGCAACGTGGACACAGCCACATTTTTTAAGGAAAACAGAGGTGTTTTTTGCAAAGTGCCTACCTGTAGATTTTGGCCTGTAGCTCAGCCGCCACCTAGGGAAACCTACCAAACCTGTGCATTTCTGAAAACTAGAGACCTAGGGGAATCCAAGATGGGGTGACTTGTGTGGCTCGGACCAGGTTCTGTTACCCAGAATCCTTTGCAAACCTCAAAATTTGGCTAAAAAAACACATGTTCCTCACATTTCTGTGGCAGAAAGTTCAGGAATCTGAGAGGAGCCATAAATTTCCTTCCACCCAGCATTCCCCCATGTCTCCCGATAAAAATGATACCTCAGTTGTGTGGGTAGGCCTAGCGGCTGCGACAGGAAACGCCCCAAAGCGCAACGTGGACACAGCCAAATTTTTGAAGGAAAACAGAGGTGTTTTTTGCAAAATGCCTACCTGTAGATTTTGGCCTGTAGCTCAGCCGCCATCTAGGGAAACCTACCAAACCTGTGCATATCTGAAAACTAGAGACCTAGGGGAATCCAAGATGGGGTGACTTGTGTGGCTCGGACCAGGTTCTGTTACCCAGAATCCTTAGCAAACCTTAAAATTTGTCTAAAAAAACACATGTTCCTCACATTTCTGTGGCAGAAAGTTCTGGAATCTGAGAGGAGCCACAAATTTCCTTCCACCCAGCGTTCCCCCACGTCTCCCGATAAAAATGATACCTCACTTGTGTGGGTAGGCCTAGCGCCCGCGACAGGAAACGCCCAAAAGTGCAACATGGACACAGCCAAATTTTTTAAGGAAAACAGAGGTGTTTTTTGCAAAGTGCCTACCTGTAGATTTTGGCCTGTAGCTCAGCCGCCACCTAGGGAAACCTACCAAACCTGTGCATTTCTGAAAACTAGAGACCTAGGGGAATCCAAGATGGTGTGACTTGTGTGGCTCGGACCAGGTTCTGTTACCCAGAATCCTTTGCAAACCTCAAAATTTGGCTAAAAAAACACATGTTCCTCACATTTCTGTGGCAGAAAGTTCTGGAATCTGAGAGGAGCCACAAATTTCCTTCCACCCAGCGTTCCCCCACGTCTCCCGATAAAAATGATACCTCACTTGTGTGGGTAGGCCTAGCGCCCGCGACAGGAAACGCCCCAAAGCGCAACGTGGACACAGCCAAATTTTTTAAGGAAAACAGAGGTGTTTTTTGCAAAGTGCCTACCTGTAGATTTTGGCCTGTAGCTCAGCCGCCACCTAGGGAAACCTACCAAACCTGTGCATTTCTGAAAACTAGAGACCTAGGGGAATCCAAGATGGGGTGACTTGTGTGGCTCGGACCAGGTTCTGTTACCCAGAATCCTTTGCAAACCTCAAAATTTTGCTAAGAAAACACATGTTCCTCACATTTCTGTGGCAGAAAGTTCTGGAATCTGAGAGGAGCCACAAATTTCCTTCCACCCAGCGTTCCCCCATGTCTCCCGATAAAAATGATACCTCAGTTGTGTGGGTAGGCCTAGCGCCCGCGACAGGAAACGCCCCAAAGCGCAACGTGGACACAGCCAAATTTTTGAAGGAAAACAGAGGTGTTTTTTGCAAAGTGCCTACCTGTAGATTTTGGCCTGTAGCTCAGCCGCCACCTAGGGAAACCTACCAAACCTGTGCATTTCTGAAAACTAGAGACCTAGGGGAATCCAAGATGGGGTGACTTGTGTGGCTCGGACCAGGTTCTGTTACCCAGAATCCTTTGCAAACCTCAAAATTTGGCTAAAAAAACACATGTTCCTCACATTTCTGTGGCAGAAAGTTCTGGAATCTGAGAGGAGCCACAAATTTCCTTCCACCCAGCGTTCCCCCACGTCTCCCGATAAAAATGATACCTCACTTGTGTGGGTAGGCCTAGCGCCCGCGACAGGAAACGCCCCAAAGTGCAACGTGGACACAGCCAAATTTTTGAAGGAAAACAGAGGTGTTTTTTGCAAAGTGCCTACCTGTAGATTTTGGCCTGTAGCTCAGCCGCCACCTAGGGAAACCTACCAAACCTGTACATTTCTGAAAACTAGAGACCTAGGGGAATCCAAGATGGGGTGACTTGTGTGGCTCGGACCAGGTTCTGTTACCCAGAATCCTTAGCAAACCTTAAAATTTGTCTAAAAAAAACACATGTTCCTCACATTTCTGTGGCAGAAAGTTCTGGAATCTGAGAGGAGCCACAAATTTCCTTCCACCCAGCGTTCCCCCACGTCTCCCGATAAAAATGATACCTCACTTGTGTGGGTAGGCCTAGCGCCCGCGACAGGAAACGCCCAAAAGTGCAACATGGACACATCCAAATTTTTTAAGGAAAACAGAGGTGTTTTTTGCAAAGTGCCTACCTGTAGATTTTGGCCTGTAGCTCAGCCGCCACCTAGGGAAACCTACCAAACCTGTGCATTTCTGAAAACTAGAGACCTAGGGGAATCCAAGATGGGGTGACTTGTGTGGCTCGGACCAGGTTCTGTTACCCAGAATCCTTTGCAAACCTCAAAATTTGGCTAAAAAAACACATGTTCCTCACATTTCTGTGGCAGAAAGTTCTGGAATCTGAGAGGAGCCACAAATTTCCTTCCACCCAGCGTTCCGCCACGTCTCCCGATAAAAATTATACCTCACTTGTGTGGGTAGGCCTAGCGCCCGCGACAGGAAACGCCCCAAAGCGCAACGTGGACACAGCCAAATTTTTTAAGGAAAACAGAGGTGTTTTTTGCAAAGTGCCTACCTGTAGATTTTGGCCTGTAGCTCAGCCGCCACCTAGGGAAACCTACCAAACCTGTGCATTTCTGAAAACTAGAGACCTAGGGGAATCCAAGATGGGGTGACTTGTGTGGCTCGGACCAGGTTCTGTTACCCAGAATCCTTTGCAAACCTCAAAATTTTGCTAAGAAAACACATGTTCCTCACATTTCTGTGGCAGAAAGTTCTGGAATCTGAGAGGAGCCACAAATTTCCTTCCACCCAGCGTTCCCCCATGTCTCCCGATAAAAATGATACCTCACTTGTGTGGGTAGGCCTAGCGCCCGCGACAGGAAACGCCCAAAAGTGCAACATGGACACAGCCAAATTTTTTAAGGAAAACAGAGGTGTTTTTTGCAAAGTGCCTACCTGTAGATTTTGGCCTGTAGCTCAGCCGCCACCTAGGGAAACCTACCAAACCTGTGCATTTCTGAAAACTAGAGACCTAGGGGAATCCAAGATGGGGTGACTTGTGTGGCTCGGACCAGGTTCTGTTACCCAGAATCCTTTGCAAACCTCAAAATTTGGCTAAAAAAACACATGTTCCTCACATTTCTGTGGCAGAAAGTTCTGGAATCTGAGAGGAGCCACAAATTTCCTTCCACCCAGCGTTCCCCCAGGTCTCCCGATAAAAATGATACCTCACTTGTGTGGGTAGGCCTAGCGCCCGCGACAGGAAACCCCCCAAAGCGCAACGTGGACACAGCCAAATTTTTGAAGGAAAACAGAGGTGTTTTTTGCAAAGTGCCTACCTGTAGATTTTGGCCTGTAGCTCAGCCGCCACCTAGGGAAACCTACCAAACCTGTGCATTTCTGAAAACTAGAGACCTAGGGGAATCCAAGATGGGGTGACTTGTGTGGCTCGGACCAGGTTCTGTTACCCAGAATCCTTTGCAAACCTCAAAATTTGGCTAAAAAAACACATGTTCCTCACATTTCTGTGGCAGAAAGTTCTGGAATCTGAGAGGAGCCACAAATTTCCTTCCACCCAGCGTTCCCCCACGTCTCCCGATAAAAATGATACCTCACTTGTGTGGGTAGGCCTAGCGCCCGCGACAGGAAACGCCCCAAAGCGCAACGTGGACACAGCCAAATTTTTGAAGGAAAACAGAGGTGTTTTTTGCAAAGTGCCTACCTGTAGATTTTGGCCTGTAGCTCAGCCGCCACCTAGGGAAACCTACCAAACCTGTGCATTTCTGAAAACTAGAGACCTAGGGGAATCCAAGATGGGGTGACTTGTGTGGCTCGGACCAGGTTCTGTTACCCAGAATCCTTTGCAAACCTCAAAATTTTGCTAAGAAAACACATGTTCCTCACATTTCTGTGGCAGAAAGTTCTGGAATCTGAGAGGAGCCACAAATTTCCTTCCACCCAGCGTTCCCCCATGTCTCCCGATAAAAATGATACCTCAGTTGTGTGGGTAGGCCTAGCGCCCGCGACAGGAAACGCCCAAAAGTGCAACATGGACACAGCCAAATTTTTTAAGGAAAACAGAGGTGTTTTTTGCAAAGTGCCTACCTGTAGATTTTGGCCTGTAGCTCAGCCGCCACCTAGGGAAACCTACCAAACCTGTGCATTTCTGAAAACTAGAGACCTAGGGGAATCCAAGATGGGGTGACTTGTGTGGCTCGGACCAGGTTCTGTTACCCAGAATCCTTTGCAAACCTCAAAATTTGGCTAAAAAAACACATGTTCCTCACATTTCTGTGGCAGAAAGTTCTGGAATCTGAGAGGAGCCACAAATTACCTTCCACCCAGCGTTCCCCCACGTCTCCCGATAAAAATGATACCTCACTTGTGTGGGTAGGCCTAGCGCCCGCGACAGGAAACGCCCCAAAGCGCAACGTGGACACAGCCAAATTTTTGAAGGAAAACAGAGGTGTTTTTTGCAAAGTGCCTATCTGTAGATTTTGGCTTGTAGCTCAGCCGCCACCTAGGGAAACCTACCAAACATGTGCATTTCTGAAAACTAGAGACCTATCGGAATCCAAGATGGGGTGACTTGTGTGGCTCGGACCAGGTTCTGTTACCCAGAATCCTTTGCAAACCTCAAAATTTGGCGAAAAAAACACATGTTCCTCACATTTCTGTGGCAGAAAGTTCTGGAATCTGAGAGGAGCCACAAATTTCCTTCCACCCAGCGTTCCCCCAGGTCTCCCGATAAAAATGATACCTCACTTGTGTGGGTAGGATTAGCGCCCGCGACAGGAAACCCCCCAAAGCGCAACGTGGACACAGCCAAATTTTTGAAGGAAAACAGAGGTGTTTTTTGCAAAGTGCCTACCTGTAGATTTTGGCCTGTAGCTCAGCCGCCACCTAGGGAAACCTACCAAACCTGTGCATTTCTGAAAACTAGAGACCTAGGGGAATCCAAGATGGGGTGACTTGTGTGTCTCGGACCAGGTTCTGTTACCCAGAATCCTTTGCAAACCTCAAAATTTGGCTAAAAAAACACATGTTCCTCACATTTCTGTGGCAGAAAGTTCTGGAATCTGAGAGGAGCCACAAATTTCCTTCCACCCAGTGTTCCCCCAAGTCTCCCGATAAAAATGATACCTCACTTGTGTGGGTAGGCCTAGCGCCCGCGACAGGAAACGCCCCAAAGCGCAACGTGGACACATCCAAATTTTTGAAGGAAAACAGAGGTGTTTTTTGCAAAGTGCCTACCTGTAGATTTTGGCCTGTAGCTCAGCCGCCACCTAGGGAAACCTACCAAACCTGTGCATTTCTGAAAACTAGAGACCTAGGGGAATCCAAGATGGGGTGACTTGTGTGGCTCGGACCAGGTTCTGTTACCCAGAATCCTTTGCAAACCTCAAAATTTGGCTAAAAAAACACATGTTCCTCACATTTCTGTGGCAGAAAGTTCTGGAATCTGAGAGGAGCCACAAATTTCCTTCCACCCAGCGTTCCCCCACGTCTCCCGATAAAAATGATACCTCACTTGTGTGGGTAGGCCTAGCGCCCGCGACAGGAAACGCCCCAAAGCGCAACGTGGACACAGCCAAATTTTTGAAGGAAAACAGAGGTGTTTTTTGCAAAGTGCCTATCTGTAGATTTTGGCTTGTAGCTCAGCCGCCACCTAGGGAAACCTACCAAACATGTGCATTTCTGAAAACTAGAGACCTAGCGGAATCCAAGATGGGGTGACTTGTGTGGCTCGGACCAGGTTCTGTTACCCAGAATCCTTTGCAAACCTCAAAATTTGGCGAAAAAAACACATGTTCCTCACATTTCTGTGGCAGAAAGTTCTGGAATCTGAGAGGAGCCACAAATTTCCTTCCACCCAGCGTTCCCCCAGGTCTCCCGATAAAAATGATACCTCACTTGTGTGGGTAGGCCTAGCGCCCGCGACAGGAAACCCCCCAAAGCGCAACGTAGACACAGCCAAATTTTTGAAGGAAAACAGAGGTGTTTTTTGCAAAGTGCCTACCTGTAGATTTTGGCCTGTAGCTCAGCCGCCACCTAGGGAAACCTACCAAACCTGTGCATTTCTGAAAACTAGAGACCTAGGGGAATCCAAGATGGGGTGACTTGTGTGTCTCGGACCAGGTTCTGTTACCCAGAATCCTTTGCAAACCTCAAAATTTGGCTAAAAAAACACATGTTCCTCACATTTCTGTGGCAGAAAGTTCTGGAATCTGAGAGGAGCCACAAATTTCCTTCCACCCAGTGTTCCCCCAAGTCTCCCGATAAAAATGATACCTCACTTGTGTGGGTAGGCCTAGCGCCCGCGACAGGAAACGCCCCAAAGCGCAACGTGGACACATCCAAATTTTTGAAGGAAAACAGAGGTGTTTTTTGCAAAGTGCCTACCTGTAGATTTTGGCCTGTAGCTCAGCCGCCACCTAGGGAAACCTACCAAACCTGTGCATTTCTGAAAACTAGAGACCTAGGGGAATCCAAGATGGGGTGACTTGTGTGGCTCGGACCAGGTTCTGTTACCCAGAATCCTTTGCAAACCTCAAAATTTGGCTAAAAAAACACATGTTCCTCACATTTCTGTGGCAGAAAGTTCTGGAATCTGAGAGGAGCCACAAATTTCCTTCCACCCAGCGTTCCCCCACGTCTCCCGATAAAAATGATACCTCACTTGTGTGGGTAGGCCTAGCGCCCGCGACAGGAAACGCCCCAAAGCGCAACGTGGACACAGCCAAATTTTTTAAGGAAAACAGAGGTGTTTTTTGCAAAGTGCCTATCTGTAGATTTTGGCCTGTAGCTCAGCCGCCACCTAGGGAAACCTACCAAACATGTGCATTTCTGAAAACTAGAGACCTAGCGGAATCCAAGATGGGGTGACTTGTGTGGCTCGGACCTGGTTCTGTTACCCAGAATCCTTAGCAAACCTTAAAATTTGTCTAAAAAAACACATGTTCCTCACATTTCTGTGGCAGAAAGTTCTGGAATCTGAGAGGAGCCACAAATTTCCTTCCACCCAGCATTCCCCCACGTCTCCCGATAAAAATTATACCTCACTTGTGTGGGTAGGCCTAGCGCCCGCGACAGGAAACGCCCAAAAGTGCAACATGGACACAGCCAAATTTTTTAAGGAAAACAGAGGTGTTTTTTGCAAAGTGCCTACCTTTAGATTTTGGCCTGTAGCTCAGCCGCCACCTAGGGAAACCTACCAAACCTGTGCATTTCTGAAAACTAGAGACCTAGGGGAATCCAAGATGGGGTGACTTGTGTGGCTCGGACCAGGTTCTGTTACCCAGAATCCTTTGCAAACCTCAAAATTTGGCTAAAAAAACACATGTTCCTCACATTTCTGTGGCAGAAAGTTTTGGAATCTGAGAGGAGCCACAAATTTCCTTCCACCCAGCGTTCCCCCACGTCTCCCGATAAAAATGATACCTCACTTGTGTGGGTAGGCCTAGCGCCCGCGACAGGAAACGCCCCAAAGCGCAACGTGGACACAGCCAAATTTTTGAAGGAAAACAGAGGTGTTTTTTGCAAAGTGCCTACCTGTAGATTTTGGCCTGTAGCTCAGCCGCCACCTAGGGAAACCTACCAAACCTGTGCATTTCTGAAAACTAGAGACCTAGGGGAATCCAAGATGGGGTGACTTGTGTGGCTCGGACCAGGTTCTGTTACCCAGAATCCTTTGCAAACCACAAAATTTTGCTAAGAAAACACATGTTCCTCACATTTCTGTGGCAGAAAGTTCTGGAATCTGAGAGGAGCCACAAATTTCCTTCCACCCAGCGTTCCCCCATGTCTCCCGTTAAAAATGATACCTCAGTTGTGTAGGTAGGCCTAGCGCCCGCGACAGGAAACGCCCCAAAGCGCAACGTGGACACAGCCAAATTTTTGAAGGAAAACAGAGGTGTTTTTTGCAAAGTGCCTACCTGTAGATTTTGGCCTGTAGCTCAGCCGCCACCTAGGGAAACCTACCAAACATGTGCATTTCTGAAAACTAGAGACCTAGGGGAATCCAAGATGGGGTGACTTGTGTGTCTCGGACCAGGTTCTGTTACCCAGAATCCTTTGCAAACCTCAAAATTCGGTGAAAAAAACACATGTTCCTCACATTTCTGTGGCAGAAAGTTCTGGAATCTGAGAGGAGCCACAACTTTCCTTCCACCCAGCGTTCCCCTACGTCTCCCGATAAAAATGATACCTCACTTGTGTGGGTAGGCCTAGCGCCCGCGACAGGAAACGCCCAAAAGTGCAACATGGACACAGCCAAATTTTTTAGGGAAAACAGAGGTGTTTTTTGCAAAGTGCCTACCTGTAGATTTTGGCCTGTAGCTCAGCCGCCACCTAGGGAAACCTACCAAACCTGTGCATTTCTGAAAACTAGAGACCTAGGGGAATCCAAGATGGGGTGACTTGTGTGGCTCGGACCAGGTTCTGTTACCTAGAATCCTTTGCAAACCTCAAAATTTGGCTAAAAAAACACATGTTCCTCACATTTCTGTGGCAGAAAGTTCTGGAATCTGAGAGGAGCCACAAATTTCCTTCCACCCAGCGTTCCCCCACGTCTCCCGATAAAAATGATACCTCACTTGTGTGGGTAGGCCTAGCGCCCGCGACAGGAAACGCCCCAAAGTGCAACGTGGACACAGCCACATTTTTGAAGGAAAACAGAGGTGTTTTTTGCAAAGTGCCTACCTGTAGATTTTGGCCTGTAGCTCAGCCGCCACCTAGGGAAACCTACCAAACATGTGCATTTCTGAAAACTAGAGACCTAGCGGAATCCAAGATGGGGTGACTTGTGTGGCTCGGACCAGGTTCTGTTACCCAGAATCCTTTGCAAACCTCAAAATTTTGCTAAAAAAACACATGTTCCTCACATTTCTGTGGCAGAAAGTTCTGGAATCTGAGAGGAGCCACAAATTTCCTTCCACCCAGCGTTCCCCCACGTCTCCCGATAAAAATGATACCTCACTTGTGTGGGTAGGCCTAGCGCCCGCGACAGGAAACGCCCCAAAGTGCAACGTGGACACAGCCAAATTTTTGAAGGAAAACAGAGGTGTTTTTTGCAAAGTGCCTACCTGTAGATTTTGGCCTGTAGCTCAGCCGCCACCTAGGGAAACCTACCAAACCTGTACATTTCTGAAAACTAGAGACCTAGGGGAATCCAAGATGGGGTGACTTGTGTGGCTCGGACCAGGTTCTGTTACCCAGAATCCTTTGCAAACCTCAGAATTTTGCTAAAAAAACACATGTTCCTCACATTTCTGTGGCAGAAAGTTCAGGAATCTGAGAGGAGCCATAAATTTCCTTCCACCCAGCATTCCCCCATGTCTCCCGATAAAAATGATACCTCAGTTGTGTGGGTAGGCCTAGCGGCTGCGACAGGAAACGCCCCAAAGCGCAACGTGGACACAGCCAAATTTTTGAAGGAAAACAGAGGTGTTTTTTGCAAAATGCCTACCTGTAGATTTTGGCCTGTAGCTCAGCCGCCATCTAGGGAAACCTACCAAACCTGTGCATTTCTGAAAACTAGAGACCTAGGGGAATCCAAGATGGGGTGACTTGTGTGGCTCGGACCAGGTTCTGTTACCCAGAATCCTTAGCAAACCTTAAAATTTGTCTAAAAAAACACATGTTCCTCACATTTCTGTGGCAGAAAGTTCTGGAATCTGAGAGGAGCCACAAATTTCCTTCCACCCAGCGTTCCCCCACGTCTCCCGATAAAAATGATACCTCACTTGTGTGGGTAGGCCTAGCGCCCGCGACAGGAAACGCCCAAAAGTGCAACATGGACACAGCCAAATTTTTTAAGGAAAACAGAGGTGTTTTTTGCAAAGTGCCTACCTGTAGATTTTGGCCTGTAGCTCAGCCGCCACCTAGGGAAACCTACCAAACCTGTGCATTTCTGAAAACTAGAGACCTAGGGGAATCCAAGATGGGGTGACTTGTGTGGCTCGGACCAGGTTCTGTTACCCAGAATCCTTTGCAAACCTCAAAATTTGGCTAAAAAAACACATGTTCCTCACATTTCTGTGGCAGAAAGTTCTGGAATCTGAGAGGAGCCACAAATTTCCTTCCACCCAGCGTTCCCCCACGTCTCCCGATAAAAATGATACCTCACTTGTGTGGGTACGCCTAGCGCCCGCGACAGGAAACGGCCCAAAGCGCAACGTGGACACAGCCACATTTTTTAAGGAAAACAGAGGTGTTTTTTGCAAAGTGCCTACCTGTAGATTTTGGCCTGTAGCTCAGCCGCCACCTAGGGAAACCTACCAAACCTGTGCATTTCTGAAAACTAGAGACCTAGGGGAATCCAAGATGGGGTGACTTGTGTGGCTCGGACCAGGTTCTGTTACCCAGAATCCTTTGCAAACCTCAAAATTTTGCTAAGAAAACACATGTTCCTCACATTTCTGTGGCAGAAAGTTCTGGAATCTGAGAGGAGCCACAAATTTCCTTCCACCCAGCGTTCCCCCATGTCTCCCGATAAAAATGATACCTCAGTTGTGTGGGTAGGCCTAGCGCCCGCGACAGGAAACGCCCCAAAGCGCAACGTGGACACAGCCAAATTTTTGAAGGAAAACAGAGGTGTTTTTTGCAAAGTGCCTACCTGTAGATTTTGGCCTGTAGCTCAGCCGCCACCTAGGGAAACCTACCAAACCTACCAAACCTGTGCATTTCTGAAAACTAGAGACCTAGGGGAATCCAAGATGGGGTGACTTGTGTGGCTCGGACCAGGTTCTGTTACCCAGAATCCTTTGCAAACCTCAAAATTTTGCTAAAAAAACACATGTTCCTCACATTTCTGTGGCAGAAAGTTCTGGAATCTGAGAGGAGCCACAAATTTCCTTCCACCCAGCGTTCCCCCATGTCTCCCGATAAAAATGATACCTCAGTTGTGTGGGTAGGCCTAGCGCCCGCGACAGGAAACGCCCCAAAGCGCAACGTGGACACAGCCAAATTTTTGAAGGGAAACAGAGGTGTTTTTTGCAAAGTGCCTACCTGTAGATTTTGGCCTGTAGCTCAGCCGCCACCTAGGGAAACCTACCAAACCTGTGCATTTCTGAAAACTAGAGACCTAGGGGAATCCAAGATGGGGTGACTTGTGTGGCTCGGACCAGGTTCTGTTACCCAGAATCCTTTGCAAACCTCAAAATTTGGCTAAAAAAACACATGTTCCTCACATTTCTGTGGCAGAAAGTTCTGGAATCTGAGAGGAGCCACAAATTTCCTTCCACCCAGCGTTCCCCCACGTCTCCCGATAAAAATGATACCTCACTTGTGTGGGTAGGCCTAGCGCCCGCGACAGGAAACGCCCCAAAGCGCAACGTGGACACAGCCAAATTTTTTAAGGAAAACAGAGGTGTTTTTTGCAAAGTGCCTATCTGTAGATTTTGGCCTGTAGCTCAGCCGCCACCTAGGGAAACCTACCAAACATGTGCATTTCTGAAAACTAGAGACCTAGCGGAATCCAAGATGGGGTGACTTGTGTGGCTCGGACCAGGTTCTGTTACCCAGAATCCTTTGCAAACCTCAAAATTTGGCTAAAAAAACACATGTTCCTCACATTTCTGTGGCAGAAAGTTCTGGAATCTGAGAGGAGCCACAAATTTCCTTCCACCCAGCGTTACCCCACGTCTCCCGATAAAAATGATACCTCACTTGTGTGGGTAGGCCTAGCGCCCACGACAGGAAACGCCCCAAAGTGCAACGTGGACACAGCCAAATTTTTGAAGGAAAACAGAGGTGTTTTTTGCAAAGTGCCTACCTGTAGATTTTGGCCTGTAGCTCAGCCGCCACCTAGGGAATCCTACCAAACCTGTACATTTCTGAAAACTAGAGACCTAGGGGAATCCAAGATGGGGTGACTTGTGTGGCTCGGACCAGGTTCTGTTACCCAGAATCCTTAGCAAACCTTAAAATTTGTCTAAAAAAACACATGTTCCTCACATTTCTGTGGCAGAAAGTTCTGGAATCTGAGAGGAGCCACAAATTTCCTTCCACCCAGCGTTCCCCCACGTCTCCCGATAAAAATGATACCTCACTTGTGTGGGTAGGCCTAGCGCCCGCGACAGGAAACGCCCAAAAGTGCAACATGGACACAGCCAAATTTTTTAAGGAAAACAGAGGTGTTTTTTGCAAAGTGCCTACCTGTAGATTTTGGCCTGTAGCTCAGCCGCCACCTAGGGAAACCTACCAAACCTGTGCATTTCTGAAAACTAGAGACCTAGGGGAATCCAAGATGGGGTGACTTGTGTGGCTCGGACCAGGTTCTGTTACCCAGAATCCTTTGCAAACCTCAAAATTTGGCTAAAAAAACACATGTTCCTCACATTTCTGTGGCAGAAAGTTCTGGAATCTGAGAGGAGCCACAAATTTCCTTCCACCCAGCGTTCCCCCACGTCTCCCGATAAAAATGATACCTCACTTGTGTGGGTAGGCCTAGCGCCCGCGACAGGAAACGCCCCAAAGTGCAACGTGGACACAGCCAAATTTTTGAAGGAAAACAGAGGTGTTTTTTGCAAAGTGCCTACCTGTAGATTTTGGCCTGTAGCTCAGCCGCCACCTAGGGAAACCTACCAAACCTGTACATTTCTGAAAACTAGAGACCTAGGGGAATCCAAGATGGGGTGACTTGTGTGGCTCGGACCAGGTTCTGTTACCCAGAATCCTTTGCAAACCTCAAAATGTTGCTAAAAAAACACATGTTCCTCACATTTCTGTGGCAGAAAGTTCAGGAATCTGAGAGGAGCCATAAATTTCCTTCCACCCAGCATTCCCCCATGTCTCCCGATAAAAATGATACCTCAGTTGTGTGGGTAGGCCTAGCGGCTGCGACAGGAAACGCCCCAAAGCGCAACGTGGACACAGCCAAATTTTTGAAGGAAAACAGAGGTGTTTTTTGCAAAATGCCTACCTGTAGATTTTGGCCTGTAGCTCAGCCGCCATCTAGGGAAACCTACCAAACCTGTGCATTTCTGAAAACTAGAGACCTAGGGGAATCCAAGATGGGGTGACTTGTGTGGCTCGGACCAGGTTCTGTTACCCAGAATCCTTAGCAAACCTTAAAATTTGTCTAAAAAAACACATGTTCCTCACATTTCTGTGGCAGAAAGTTCTGGAATCTGAGAGGAGCCACAAATTTCCTTCCACCCAGCGTTCCCCCACGTCTCCCGATAAAAATGATACCTCACTTGTGTGGGTAGGCCTAGCGCCCGCGACAGGAAACGCCCAAAAGTGCAACATGGACACAGCCAAATTTTTTAAGGAAAACAGAGGTGTTTTTTGCAAAGTGCCTACCTGTAGATTTTGGCCTGTAGCTCAGCCGCCACCTAGGGAAACCTACCAAACCTGTGCATTTCTGAAAACTAGAGACCTAGGGGAATCCAAGATGGGGTGACTTGTGTGGCTCGGACCAGGTTCTGTTACCCAGAATCCTTTGCAAACCTCAAAATTTGGCTAAAAAAACACATGTTCCTCACATTTCTGTGGCAGAAAGTTCTGGAATCTGAGAGGAGCCACAAATTTCCTTCCACCCAGCGTTCCCCCACGTCTCCCGATAAAAATGATACCTCACTTGTGTGGGTAGGCCTAGCGCCCGCGACAGGAAACGCCCCAAAGCGCAACGTGGACACAGCCAAATTTTTTAAGGAAAACAGAGGTGTTTTTTGCAAAGTGCCTACCTGTAGATTTTGGCCTGTAGCTCAGCCGCCACCTAGGGAAACCTACCAAACCTGTGCATTTCTGAAAACTAGAGACCTAGGGGAATCCAAGATGGGGTGACTTGTGTGGCTCGGACCAGGTTCTGTTACCCAGAATCCTTTGCAAACCTCAAAATTTTGCTAAGAAAACACATGTTCCTCACATTTCTGTGGCAGAAAGTTCTGGAATCTGAGAGGAGCCACAAATTTCCTTCCACCCAGCGTTCCCCCATGTCTCCCGATAAAAATGATACCTCAGTTGTGTGGGTAGGCCTAGCGCCCGCGACAGGAAACGCCCCAAAGCGCAACGTGGACACAGCCAAATTTTTGAAGGAAAACAGAGGTGTTTTTTGCAAAGTGCCTACCTGTAGATTTTGGCCTGTAGCTCAGCCGCCACCTAGGGAAACCTACCAAACCTACCAAACCTGTGCATTTCTGAAAACTAGAGACCTAGGGGAATCCAAGATGGGGTGACTTGTGTGGCTCGGACCAGGTTCTGTTACCCAGAATCCTTTGCAAACCTCAAAATTTTGCTAAAAAAACACATGTTCCTCACATTTCTGTGGCAGAAAGTTCTGGAATCTGAGAGGAGCCACAAATTTCCTTCCACCCAGCGTTCCCCCATGTCTCCCGATAAAAATGATACCTCAGTTGTGTGGGTAGGCCTAGCGCCCGCGACAGGAAACGCCCCAAAGCGCAACGTGGACACAGCCAAATTTTTGAAGGAAAACAGAGGTGTTTTTTGCAAAGTGCCTACCTGTAGATTTTGGCCTGTAGCTCAGCCGCCACCTAGGGAACCCTACCAAACCTGTGCATTTCTGAAAACTAGAGACCTAGGGGAATCCAAGATGGGGTGACTTGTGTGGCTCGGACCAGGTTCTGTTACCCAGAATCCTTTGCAAACCTCAAAATTTGGCTAAAAAAACACATGTTCCTCACATTTCTGTGGCAGAAAGTTCTGGAATCTGAGAGGAGCCACAAATTTCCTTCGCCCAGCGTTCCCCCACGTCTCCCGATAAAAATGATACCTCACTTGTGTGGGTAGGCCTAGCGCCCGCGACAGGAAACGCCCCAAAGCGCAACGTGGACACAGCCAAATTTTTTAAGGAAAACAGAGGTGTTTTTTGCAAAGTGCCTACCTGTAGATTTTGGCCTGTAGCTCAGCCGCCACCTAGGGAAACCTACCAAACCTGTGCATTTCTGAAAACTAGAGACCTAGGGGAATCCAAGATGGGGTGACTTGTGTGGCTCGGACCAGGTTCTGTTACCCAGAATCCTTTGCAAACCTCAAAATTTTGCTAAGAAAACACATGTTCCTCACATTTCTGTGGCAGAAAGTTCTGGAATCTGAGAGGAGCCACAAATTTCCTTCCACCCAGCGTTCCCCCATGTCTCCCGATAAAAATGATACCTCAGTTGTGTGGGTAGGCCTAGCGCCCGCGACAGGAAACGCCCCAAAGCGCAACGTGGACACAGCCAAATTTTTGAAGGAAAACAGAGGTGTTTTTTGCAAAGTGCCTACCTGTAGATTTTGGCCTGTAGCTCAGCCGCCACCTAGGGAAACCTACCAAACCTACCAAACCTGTGCATTTCTGAAAACTAGAGACCTAGGGGAATCCAAGATGGGGTGACTTGTGTGGCTCGGACCAGGTTCTGTTACCCAGAATCCTTTGCAAACCTCAAAATTTTGCTAAAAAAACACATGTTCCTCACATTTCTGTGGCAGAAAGTTCTGGAATCTGAGAGGAGCCACAAATTTCCTTCCACCCAGCGTTCCCCCATGTCTCCCGATAAAAATGATACCTCAGTTGTGTGGGTAGGCCTAGCGCCCGCGACAGGAAACGCCCCAAAGCGCAACGTGGACACAGCCAAATTTTTGAAGGAAAACAGAGGTGTTTTTTGCAAAGTGCCTACCTGTAGATTTTGGCCTGTAGCTCAGCCGCCACCTAGGGAAACCTACCAAACCTGTGCATTTCTGAAAACTAGAGACCTAGGGGAATCCAAGATGGGGTGACTTGTGTGGCTCGGACCAGGTTCTGTTACCCAGAATCCTTTGCAAACCTCAAAATTTGGCTAAAAAAACACATGTTCCTCACATTTCTGTGGCAGAAAGTTCTGGAATCTGAGAGGAGCCACAAATTTCCTTCCACCCAGCGTTCCCCCACGTCTCCCGATAAAAATGATACCTCACTTGTGTGGGTAGGCCTAGCGCCCGCGACAGGAAACGCCCCAAAGCGCAACGTGGACACAGCCAAATTTTTTAAGGAAAACAGAGGTGTTTTTTTCAAAGTGCCTATCTGTAGATTTTGGCCTGTAGCTCAGCCGCCACCTAGGGAAACCTACCAAACATGTGCATTTCTGAAAACTAGAGACCTAGCGGAATCCAAGATGGGGTGACTTGTGTGGCTCGGACCAGGTTCTGTTACCCAGAATCCTTTGCAAACCTCAAAATTTGGCTAAAAAAACACATGTTCCTCACATTTCTGTGGCAGAAAGTTCTGGAATCTGAGAGGAGCCACAAATTTCCTTCCACCCAGCGTTACCCCACGTCTCCCGATAAAAATGATACCTCACTTGTGTGGGTAGGCCTAGCGCCCGCGACAGGAAACGCCCCAAAGTGCAACTTGCACACAGCCAAATTTTTGAAGGAAAACAGAGGTGTTTTTTGCAAAGTGCCTACCTGTAGATTTTGGCCTGTAGCTCAGCCGCCACCTAGGGAAACCTACCAAACCTGTGCATTTCTGAAAACTAGAGACCTAGGGGAATCCAAGATGGGGTGACTTGTGTGGCTCGGACCAGGTTCTGTTACCCAGAATCCTTTGCAAACCTCAAAATTTGGCTAAAAAAACACATGTTCCTCACATTTCTGTGGCAGAAAGTTCTGGAATCTGAGAGGAGCCACAAATTTCCTTCCACCCAGCGTTCCCCCACGTCTCCCGATAAAAATGATACCTCACTTGTGTGGGTAGGCCTAGCGCCCGCGACAGGAAACGCCCCAAAGCGCAACGTGGACACAGCCAAATTTTTTAAGGAAAACAGAGGTGTTTTTTGCAAAGTGCCTACCTGTAGATTTTGGCCTGTAGCTCAGCCGCCACCTAGGGAAACCTACCAAACCTGTGCATTTCTGAAAACTAGAGACCTAGGGGAATCCAAGATGGGGTGACTTGTGTGGCTCGGACCAGGTTCTGTTACCCAGAATCCTTTGCAAACCTCAAAATTTTGCTAAGAAAACACATGTTCCTCACATTTCTGTGGCAGAAAGTTCTGGAATCTGAGAGGAGCCACAAATTTCCTTCCACCCAGCGTTCCCCCATGTCTCCCGATAAAAATGATACCTCAGTTGTGTGGGTAGGCCTAGCGCCCGCGACAGGAAACGCCCCAAAGCGCAACGTGGACACAGCCAAATTTTTGAAGGAAAACAGAGGTGTTTTTTGCAAAGTGCCTACCTGTAGATTTTGGCCTGTAGCTCAGCCGCCACCTAGGGAAACCTACCAAACCTACCAAACCTGTGCATTTCTGAAAACTAGAGACCTAGGGGAATCCAAGATGGGGTGACTTGTGTGGCTCGGACCAGGTTCTGTTACCCAGAATCCTTTGCAAACCTCAAAATTTTGCTAAAAAAACACATGTTCCTCACATTTCTGTGGCAGAAAGTTCTGGAATCTGAGAGGAGCCATAAATTTCCTTCCACCCAGCATTCCCCCATGTCTCCCGATAAAAATGATACCTCAGTTGTGTGGGTAGGCCTAGCGGCTGCGACAGGAAACGCCCCAAAGCGCAACGTGGACACAGCCAAATTTTTGAAGGAAAACAGAGGTGTTTTTTGCAAAATGCCTACCTGTAGATTTTGGCCTGTAGCTCAGCCGCCATCTAGGGAAACCTACCAAACCTGTGCATTTCTGAAAACTAGAGACCTAGGGGAATCCAAGATGGGGTGACTTGTGTGGCTCGGACCAGGTTCTGTTACCCAGAATCCTTAGCAAACCTTAAAATTTGTCTAAAAAAACACATGTTCCTCACATTTCTGTGGCAGAAAGTTCTGGAATCTGAGAGGAGCCACAAATTTCCTTCCACCCAGCGTTCCCCCACGTCTCCCGATAAAAATGATACCTCACTTGTGTGGGTAGGCCTAGCGCCCGCGACAGGAAACGCCCAAAAGTGCAACATGGACACAGCCAAATTTTTTAAGGAAAACAGAGGTGTTTTTTGCAAAGTGCCTACCTGTAGATTTTGGCCTGTAGCTCAGCCGCCACCTAGGGAAACCTACCAAACCTGTGCATTTCTGAAAACTAGAGACCTAGGGGAATCCAAGATGGGGTGACTTGTGTGGCTCGGACCAGGTTCTGTTACCCAGAATCCTTTGCAAACCTCAAAATTTGGCTAAAAAAACACATGTTCCTCACATTTCTGTGGCAGAAAGTTCTGGAATCTGAGAGGAGCCACAAATTTCCTTCCACCCAGCGTTCCCCCACGTCTCCCGATAAAAATGATACCTCACTTGTGTGGGTAGGCCTAGCGCCCGCGACAGGAAACGCCCCAAAGCGCAACGTGGACACAGCCAAATTTTTTAAGGAAAACAGAGGTGTTTTTTGCAAAGTGCCTACCTGTAGATTTTGGCCTGTAGCTCAGCCGCCACCTAGGGAAACCTACCAAACCTGTGCATTTCTGAAAACTAGAGACCTAGGGGAATCCAAGATGGGGTGACTTGTGTGGCTCGGACCAGGTTCTGTTACCCAGAATCCTTTGCAAACCTCAAAATTTTGCTAAGAAAACACATGTTCCTCACATTTCTGTGGCAGAAAGTTCTGGAATCTGAGAGGAGCCACAAATTTCCTTCCACCCAGCGTTCCCCCATGTCTCCCGATAAAAATGATACCTCAGTTGTGTGGGTAGGCCTAGCGCCCGCGACAGGAAACGCCCCAAAGCGCAACGTGGACACAGCCAAATTTTTGAAGGAAAACAGAGGTGTTTTTTGCAAAGTGCCTACCTGTAGATTTTGGCCTGTAGCTCAGCCGCCACCTAGGGAAACCTACCAAACCTACCAAACCTGTGCATTTCTGAAAACTAGAGACCTAGGGGAATCCAAGATGGGGTGACTTGTGTGGCTCGGACCAGGTTCTGTTACCCAGAATCCTTTGCAAACCTCAAAATTTTGCTAAAAAAACACATGTTCCTCACATTTCTGTGGCAGAAAGTTCTGGAATCTGAGAGGAGCCACAAATTTCCTTCCACCCAGCGTTCCCCCATGTCTCCCGATAAAAATGATACCTCAGTTGTGTGGGTAGGCCTAGCGCCCGCGACAGGAAACGCCCCAAAGCGCAACGTGGACACAGCCAAATTTTTGAAGGAAAACAGAGGTGTTTTTTGCAAAGTGCCTACCTGTAGATTTTGGCCTGTAGCTCAGCCGCCACCTAGGGAACCCTACCAAACCTGTGCATTTCTGAAAACTAGAGACCTAGGGGAATCCAAGATGGGGTGACTTGTGTGGCTCGGACCAGGTTCTGTTACCCAGAATCCTTTGCAAACCTCAAAATTTGGCTAAAAAAACACATGTTCCTCACATTTCTGTGGCAGAAAGTTCTGGAATCTGAGAGGAGCCACAAATTTCCTTCGCCCAGCGTTCCCCCACGTCTCCCGATAAAAATGATACCTCACTTGTGTGGGTAGGCCTAGCGCCCGCGACAGGAAACGCCCCAAAGCGCAACGTGGACACAGCCAAATTTTTTAAGGAAAACAGAGGTGTTTTTTGCAAAGTGCCTACCTGTAGATTTTGGCCTGTAGCTCAGCCGCCACCTAGGGAAACCTACCAAACCTGTGCATTTCTGAAAACTAGAGACCTAGGGGAATCCAAGATGGGGTGACTTGTGTGGCTCGGACCAGGTTCTGTTACCCAGAATCCTTTGCAAACCTCAAAATTTTGCTAAGAAAACACATGTTCCTCACATTTCTGTGGCAGAAAGTTCTGGAATCTGAGAGGAGCCACAAATTTCCTTCCACCCAGCGTTCCCCCATGTCTCCCGATAAAAATGATACCTCAGTTGTGTGGGTAGGCCTAGCGCCCGCGACAGGAAACGCCCCAAAGCGCAACGTGGACACAGCCAAATTTTTGAAGGAAAACAGAGGTGTTTTTTGCAAAGTGCCTACCTGTAGATTTTGGCCTGTAGCTCAGCCGCCACCTAGGGAAACCTACCAAACCTACCAAACCTGTGCATTTCTGAAAACTAGAGACCTAGGGGAATCCAAGATGGGGTGACTTGTGTGGCTCGGACCAGGTTCTGTTACCCAGAATCCTTTGCAAACCTCAAAATTTTGCTAAAAAAACACATGTTCCTCACATTTCTGTGGCAGAAAGTTCTGGAATCTGAGAGGAGCCACAAATTTCCTTCCACCCAGCGTTCCCCCATGTCTCCCGATAAAAATGATACCTCAGTTGTGTGGGTAGGCCTAGCGCCCGCGACAGGAAACGCCCCAAAGCGCAACGTGGACACAGCCAAATTTTTGAAGGAAAACAGAGGTGTTTTTTGCAAAGTGCCTACCTGTAGATTTTGGCCTGTAGCTCAGCCGCCACCTAGGGAAACCTACCAAACCTGTGCATTTCTGAAAACTAGAGACCTAGGGGAATCCAAGATGGGGTGACTTGTGTGGCTCGGACCAGGTTCTGTTACCCAGAATCCTTTGCAAACCTCAAAATTTGGCTAAAAAAACACATGTTCCTCACATTTCTGTGGCAGAAAGTTCTGGAATCTGAGAGGAGCCACAAATTTCCTTCCACCCAGCGTTCCCCCACGTCTCCCGATAAAAATGATACCTCACTTGTGTGGGTAGGCCTAGCGCCCGCGACAGGAAACGCCCCAAAGCGCAACGTGGACACAGCCAAATTTTTTAAGGAAAACAGAGGTGTTTTTTTCAAAGTGCCTATCTGTAGATTTTGGCCTGTAGCTCAGCCGCCACCTAGGGAAACCTACCAAACATGTGCATTTCTGAAAACTAGAGACCTAGCGGAATCCAAGATGGGGTGACTTGTGTGGCTCGGACCAGGTTCTGTTACCCAGAATCCTTTGCAAACCTCAAAATTTGGCTAAAAAAACACATGTTCCTCACATTTCTGTGGCAGAAAGTTCTGGAATCTGAGAGGAGCCACAAATTTCCTTCCACCCAGCGTTACCCCACGTCTCCCGATAAAAATGATACCTCACTTGTGTGGGTAGGCCTAGCGCCCGCGACAGGAAACGCCCCAAAGTGCAACTTGCACACAGCCAAATTTTTGAAGGAAAACAGAGGTGTTTTTTGCAAAGTGCCTACCTGTAGATTTTGGCCTGTAGCTCAGCCGCCACCTAGGGAAACCTACCAAACCTGTGCATTTCTGAAAACTAGAGACCTAGGGGAATCCAAGATGGGGTGACTTGTGTGGCTCGGACCAGGTTCTGTTACCCAGAATCCTTTGCAAACCTCAAAATTTGGCTAAAAAAACACATGTTCCTCACATTTCTGTGGCAGAAAGTTCTGGAATCTGAGAGGAGCCACAAATTTCCTTCCACCCAGCGTTCCCCCACGTCTCCCGATAAAAATGATACCTCACTTGTGTGGGTAGGCCTAGCGCCCGCGACAGGAAACGCCCCAAAGCGCAACGTGGACACAGCCAAATTTTTTAAGGAAAACAGAGGTGTTTTTTGCAAAGTGCCTACCTGTAGATTTTGGCCTGTAGCTCAGCCGCCACCTAGGGAAACCTACCAAACCTGTGCATTTCTGAAAACTAGAGACCTAGGGGAATCCAAGATGGGGTGACTTGTGTGGCTCGGACCAGGTTCTGTTACCCAGAATCCTTTGCAAACCTCAAAATTTTGCTAAGAAAACACATGTTCCTCACATTTCTGTGGCAGAAAGTTCTGGAATCTGAGAGGAGCCACAAATTTCCTTCCACCCAGCGTTCCCCCATGTCTCCCGATAAAAATGATACCTCAGTTGTGTGGGTAGGCCTAGCGCCCGCGACAGGAAACGCCCCAAAGCGCAACGTGGACACAGCCAAATTTTTGAAGGAAAACAGAGGTGTTTTTTGCAAAGTGCCTACCTGTAGATTTTGGCCTGTAGCTCAGCCGCCACCTAGGGAAACCTACCAAACCTACCAAACCTGTGCATTTCTGAAAACTAGAGACCTAGGGGAATCCAAGATGGGGTGACTTGTGTGGCTCGGACCAGGTTCTGTTACCCAGAATCCTTTGCAAACCTCAAAATTTTGCTAAAAAAACACATGTTCCTCACATTTCTGTGGCAGAAAGTTCTGGAATCTGAGAGGAGCCATAAATTTCCTTCCACCCAGCATTCCCCCATGTCTCCCGATAAAAATGATACCTCAGTTGTGTGGGTAGGCCTAGCGGCTGCGACAGGAAACGCCCCAAAGCGCAACGTGGACACAGCCAAATTTTTGAAGGAAAACAGAGGTGTTTTTTGCAAAATGCCTACCTGTAGATTTTGGCCTGTAGCTCAGCCGCCATCTAGGGAAACCTACCAAACCTGTGCATTTCTGAAAACTAGAGACCTAGGGGAATCCAAGATGGGGTGACTTGTGTGGCTCGGACCAGGTTCTGTTACCCAGAATCCTTAGCAAACCTTAAAATTTGTCTAAAAAAACACATGTTCCTCACATTTCTGTGGCAGAAAGTTCTGGAATCTGAGAGGAGCCACAAATTTCCTTCCACCCAGCGTTCCCCCACGTCTCCCGATAAAAATGATACCTCACTTGTGTGGGTAGGCCTAGCGCCCGCGACAGGAAACGCCCAAAAGTGCAACATGGACACAGCCAAATTTTTTAAGGAAAACAGAGGTGTTTTTTGCAAAGTGCCTACCTGTAGATTTTGGCCTGTAGCTCAGCCGCCACCTAGGGAAACCTACCAAACCTGTGCATTTCTGAAAACTAGAGACCTAGGGGAATCCAAGATGGGGTGACTTGTGTGGCTCGGACCAGGTTCTGTTACCCAGAATCCTTTGCAAACCTCAAAATTTGGCTAAAAAAACACATGTTCCTCACATTTCTGTGGCAGAAAGTTCTGGAATCTGAGAGGAGCCACAAATTTCCTTCCACCCAGCGTTCCCCCACGTCTCCCGATAAAAATGATACCTCACTTGTGTGGGTAGGCCTAGCGCCCGCGACAGGAAACGCCCCAAAGCGCAACGTGGACACAGCCAAATTTTTTAAGGAAAACAGAGGTGTTTTTTGCAAAGTGCCTACCTGTAGATTTTGGCCTGTAGCTCAGCCGCCACCTAGGGAAACCTACCAAACCTGTGCATTTCTGAAAACTAGAGACCTAGGGGAATCCAAGATGGGGTGACTTGTGTGGCTCGGACCAGGTTCTGTTACCCAGAATCCTTTGCAAACCTCAAAATTTTGCTAAGAAAACACATGTTCCTCACATTTCTGTGGCAGAAAGTTCTGGAATCTGAGAGGAGCCACAAATTTCCTTCCACCCAGCGTTCCCCCATGTCTCCCGATAAAAATGATACCTCAGTTGTGTGGGTAGGCCTAGCGCCCGCGACAGGAAACGCCCCAAAGCGCAACGTGGACACAGCCAAATTTTTGAAGGAAAACAGAGGTGTTTTTTGCAAAGTGCCTACCTGTAGATTTTGGCCTGTAGCTCAGCCGCCACCTAGGGAAACCTACCAAACCTACCAAACCTGTGCATTTCTGAAAACTAGAGACCTAGGGGAATCCAAGATGGGGTGACTTGTGTGGCTCGGACCAGGTTCTGTTACCCAGAATCCTTTGCAAACCTCAAAATTTTGCTAAAAAAACACATGTTCCTCACATTTCTGTGGCAGAAAGTTCTGGAATCTGAGAGGAGCCACAAATTTCCTTCCACCCAGCGTTCCCCCATGTCTCCCGATAAAAATGATACCTCAGTTGTGTGGGTAGGCCTAGCGCCCGCGACAGGAAACGCCCCAAAGCGCAACGTGGACACAGCCAAATTTTTGAAGGAAAACAGAGGTGTTTTTTGCAAAGTGCCTACCTGTAGATTTTGGCCTGTAGCTCAGCCGCCACCTAGGGAAACCTACCAAACCTGTGCATTTCTGAAAACTAGAGACCTAGGGGAATCCAAGATGGGGTGACTTGTGTGGCTCGGACCAGGTTCTGTTACCCAGAATCCTTTGCAAACCTCAAAATTTGGCTAAAAAAACACATGTTCCTCACATTTCTGTGGCAGAAAGTTCTGGAATCTGAGAGGAGCCACAAATTTCCTTCGCCCAGCGTTCCCCCACGTCTCCCGATAAAAATGATACCTCACTTGTGTGGGTAGGCCTAGCGCCCGCGACAGGAAACGCCCCAAAGCGCAACGTGGACACAGCCAAATTTTTTAAGGAAAACAGAGGTGTTTTTTGCAAAGTGCCTACCTGTAGATTTTGGCCTGTAGCTCAGCCGCCACCTAGGGAAACCTACCAAACCTGTGCATTTCTGAAAACTAGAGACCTAGGGGAATCCAAGATGGGGTGACTTGTGTGGCTCGGACCAGGTTCTGTTACCCAGAATCCTTTGCAAACCTCAAAATTTTGCTAAGAAAACACATGTTCCTCACATTTCTGTGGCAGAAAGTTCTGGAATCTGAGAGGAGCCACAAATTTCCTTCCACCCAGCGTTCCCCCATGTCTCCCGATAAAAATGATACCTCAGTTGTGTGGGTAGGCCTAGCGCCCGCGACAGGAAACGCCCCAAAGCGCAACGTGGACACAGCCAAATTTTTGAAGGAAAACAGAGGTGTTTTTTGCAAAGTGCCTACCTGTAGATTTTGGCCTGTAGCTCAGCCGCCACCTAGGGAAACCTACCAAACCTACCAAACCTGTGCATTTCTGAAAACTAGAGACCTAGGGGAATCCAAGATGGGGTGACTTGTGTGGCTCGGACCAGGTTCTGTTACCCAGAATCCTTTGCAAACCTCAAAATTTTGCTAAAAAAACACATGTTCCTCACATTTCTGTGGCAGAAAGTTCTGGAATCTGAGAGGAGCCACAAATTTCCTTCCACCCAGCGTTCCCCCATGTCTCCCGATAAAAATGATACCTCAGTTGTGTGGGTAGGCCTAGCGCCCGCGACAGGAAACGCCCCAAAGCGCAACGTGGACACAGCCAAATTTTTGAAGGAAAACAGAGGTGTTTTTTGCAAAGTGCCTACCTGTAGATTTTGGCCTGTAGCTCAGCCGCCACCTAGGGAAACCTACCAAACCTGTGCATTTCTGAAAACTAGAGACCTAGGGGAATCCAAGATGGGGTGACTTGTGTGGCTCGGACCAGGTTCTGTTACCCAGAATCCTTTGCAAACCTCAAAATTTGGCTAAAAAAACACATGTTCCTCACATTTCTGTGGCAGAAAGTTCTGGAATCTGAGAGGAGCCACAAATTTCCTTCCACCCAGCGTTCCCCCACGTCTCCCGATAAAAATGATACCTCACTTGTGTGGGTAGGCCTAGCGCCCGCGACAGGAAACGCCCCAAAGCGCAACGTGGACACAGCCAAATTTTTTAAGGAAAACAGAGGTGTTTTTTTCAAAGTGCCTATCTGTAGATTTTGGCCTGTAGCTCAGCCGCCACCTAGGGAAACCTACTAAACATGTGCATTTCTGAAAACTAGAGACCTAGCGGAATCCAAGATGGGGTGACTTGTGTGGCTCGGACCAGGTTCTGTTACCCAGAATCCTTTGCAAACCTCAAAATTTGGCTAAAAAAACACATGTTCCTCACATTTCTGTGGCAGAAAGTTCTGGAATCTGAGAGGAGCCACAAATTTCCTTCCACCCAGCGTTACCCCACGTCTCCCGATAAAAATGATACCTCACTTGTGTGGGTAGGCCTAGCGCCCGCGACAGGAAACGCCCCAAAGTGCAACTTGCACACAGCCAAATTTTTGAAGGAAAACAGAGGTGTTTTTTGCAAAGTGCCTACCTGTAGATTTTGGCCTGTAGCTCAGCCGCCACCTAGGGAAACCTACCAAACCTGTGCATTTCTGAAAACTAGAGACCTAGGGGAATCCAAGATGGGGTGACTTGTGTGGCTCGGACCAGGTTCTGTTACCCAGAATCCTTTGCAAACCTCAAAATTTGGCTAAAAAAACACATGTTCCTCACATTTCTGTGGCAGAAAGTTCTGGAATCTGAGAGGAGCCACAAATTTCCTTCCACCCAGCGTTCCCCCACGTCTCCCGATAAAAATGATACCTCACTTGTGTGGGTAGGCCTAGCGCCCGCGACAGGAAACGCCCCAAAGCGCAACGTGGACACAGCCAAATTTTTTAAGGAAAACAGAGGTGTTTTTTGCAAAGTGCCTACCTGTAGATTTTGGCCTGTAGCTCAGCCGCCACCTAGGGAAACCTACCAAACCTGTGCATTTCTGAAAACTAGAGACCTAGGGGAATCCAAGATGGGGTGACTTGTGTGGCTCGGACCAGGTTCTGTTACCCAGAATCCTTTGCAAACCTCAAAATTTTGCTAAGAAAACACATGTTCCTCACATTTCTGTGGCAGAAAGTTCTGGAATCTGAGAGGAGCCACAAATTTCCTTCCACCCAGCGTTCCCCCATGTCTCCCGATAAAAATGATACCTCAGTTGTGTGGGTAGGCCTAGCGCCCGCGACAGGAAACGCCCCAAAGCGCAACGTGGACACAGCCAAATTTTTGAAGGAAAACAGAGGTGTTTTTTGCAAAGTGCCTACCTGTAGATTTTGGCCTGTAGCTCAGCCGCCACCTAGGGAAACCTACCAAACCTACCAAACCTGTGCATTTCTGAAAACTAGAGACCTAGGGGAATCCAAGATGGGGTGACTTGTGTGGCTCGGACCAGGTTCTGTTACCCAGAATCCTTTGCAAACCTCAAAATTTTGCTAAAAAAACACATGTTCCTCACATTTCTGTGGCAGAAAGTTCTGGAATCTGAGAGGAGCCACAAATTTCCTTCCACCCAGCGTTCCCCCATGTCTCCCGATAAAAATGATACCTCAGTTGTGTGGGTAGGCCTAGCGCCCGCGACAGGAAACGCCCCAAAGCGCAACGTGAACACAGCCAAATTTTTGAAGGAAAACAGAGGTGTTTTTTGCAAAGTGCCTACCTGTAGATTTTGGCCTGTAGCTCAGCCGCCACCTAGGGAAACCTACCAAACCTGTGCATTTCTGAAAACTAGAGACCTAGGGGAATCCAAGATGGGGTGACTTGTGTGGCTCGGACCAGGTTCTGTTACCCAGAATCCTTTGCAAACCTCAAAATTTGGCTAAAAAAACACATGTTCCTCACATTTCTGTGGCAGAAAGTTCTGGAATCTGAGAGGAGCCACAAATTTCCTTCCACCCAGCGTTCCCCCACGTCTCCCGATAAAAATGATACCTCACTTGTGTGGGTAGGCCTAGCGCCCGCGACAGGAAACGCCCCAAAGCGCAACGTGGACACAGCCAAATTTTTTAAGGAAAACAGAGGTGTTTTTTGCAAAGTGCCTACCTGTAGATTTTGGCCTGTAGCTCAGCCGCCACCTAGGGAAACCTACCAAACCTGTGCATTTCTGAAAACTAGAGACCTAGGGGAATCCAAGATGGGGTGACTTGTGTGGCTCGGACCAGGTTCTGTTACCCAGAATCCTTTGCAAACCTCAAAATTTTGCTAAGAAAACACATGTTCCTCACATTTCTGTGGCAGAAAGTTCTGGAATCTGAGAGGAGCCACAAATTTCCTTCCACCCAGCGTTCCCCCATGTCTCCCGATAAAAATGATACCTCAGTTGTGTGGGTAGGCCTAGCGCCCGCGACAGGAAACGCCCCAAAGCGCAACGTGGACACAGCCAAATTTTTGAAGGAAAACAGAGATGTTTTTTGCAAAGTGCCTACCTGTAGATTTTGGCCTGTAGCTCAGCCGCCACCTAGGGAAACCTACCAAACCTACCAAACCTGTGCATTTCTGAAAACTAGAGACCTAGGGGAATCCAAGATGGGGTGACTTGTGTGGCTCGGACCAGGTTCTGTTACCCAGAATCCTTTGCAAACCTCAAAATTTTGCTAAAAAAACACATGTTCCTCACATTTCTGTGGCAGAAAGTTCTGGAATCTGAGAGGAGCCACAAATTTCCTTCCACCCAGCGTTCCCCCATGTCTCCCGATAAAAATGATACCTCAGTTGTGTGGGTAGGCCTAGCGCCCGCGACAGGAAACGCCCCAAAGCGCAACGTGGACACAGCCAAATTTTTGAAGGAAAACAGAGGTGTTTTTTGCAAAGTGCCTACCTGTAGATTTTGGCCTGTAGCTCAGCCGCCACCTAGGGAAACCTACCAAACCTGTGCATTTCTGAAAACTAGAGACCTAGGGGAATCCAAGATGGGGTGACTTGTGTGGCTCGGACCAGGTTCTGTTACCCAGAATCCTTTGCAAACCTCAAAATTTGGCTAAAAAAACACATGTTCCTCACATTTCTGTGGCAGAAAGTTCTGGAATCTGAGAGGAGCCACAAATTTCCTTCCACCCAGCGTTCCGCCACGTCTCCCGATAAAAATTATACCTCACTTGTGTGGGTAGGCCTAGCGCCCGCGACAGGAAACGCCCCAAAGCGCAACGTGGACACAGCCAAATTTTTTAAGGAAAACAGAGGTGTTTTTTGCAAAGTGCCTACCTGTAGATTTTGGCCTGTAGCTCAGCCGCCACCTAGGGAAACCTACCAAACCTGTGCATTTCTGAAAACTAGAGACCTAGGGGAATCCAAGATGGGGTGACTTGTGTGGCTCGGACCAGGTTCTGTTACCCAGAATCCTTTGCAAACCTCAAAATTTTGCTAAGAAAACACATGTTCCTCACATTTCTGTGGCAGAAAGTTCTGGAATCTGAGAGGAGCCACAAATTTCCTTCCACCCAGCGTTCCCCCATGTCTCCCGATAAAAATGATACCTCACTTGTGTGGGTAGGCCTAGCGCCCGCGACAGGAAACGCCCAAAAGTGCAACATGGACACAGCCAAATTTTTTAAGGAAAACAGAGGTGTTTTTTGCAAAGTGCCTACCTGTAGATTTTGGCCTGTAGCTCAGCCGCCACCTAGGGAAACCTACCAAACCTGTGCATTTCTGAAAACTAGAGACCTAGGGGAATCCAAGATGGGGTGACTTGTGTGGCTCGGACCAGGTTCTGTTACCCAGAATCCTTTGCAAACCTCAAAATTTGGCTAAAAAAACACATGTTCCTCACATTTCTGTGGCAGAAAGTTCTGGAATCTGAGAGGAGCCACAAATTTCCTTCCACCCAGCGTTCCCCCAGGTCTCCCGATAAAAATGATACCTCACTTGTGTGGGTAGGCCTAGCGCCCGCGACAGGAAACCCCCCAAAGCGCAACGTGGACACAGCCAAATTTTTGAAGGAAAACAGAGGTGTTTTTTGCAAAGTGCCTACCTGTAGATTTTGGCCTGTAGCTCAGCCGCCACCTAGGGAAACCTACCAAACCTGTGCATTTCTGAAAACTAGAGACCTAGGGGAATCCAAGATGGGGTGACTTGTGTGGCTCGGACCAGGTTCTGTTACCCAGAATCCTTTGCAAACCTCAAAATTTGGCTAAAAAAACACATGTTCCTCACATTTCTGTGGCAGAAAGTTCTGGAATCTGAGAGGAGCCACAAATTTCCTTCCACCCAGCGTTCCCCCACGTCTCCCGATAAAAATGATACCTCACTTGTGTGGGTAGGCCTAGCGCCCGCGACAGGAAACGCCCCAAAGCGCAACGTGGACACAGCCAAATTTTTGAAGGAAAACAGAGGTGTTTTTTGCAAAGTGCCTACCTGTAGATTTTGGCCTGTAGCTCAGCCGCCACCTAGGGAAACCTACCAAACCTGTGCATTTCTGAAAACTAGAGACCTAGGGGAATCCAAGATGGGGTGACTTGTGTGGCTCGGACCAGGTTCTGTTACCCAGAATCCTTTGCAAACCTCAAAATTTTGCTAAGAAAACACATGTTCCTCACATTTCTGTGGCAGAAAGTTCTGGAATCTGAGAGGAGCCACAAATTTCCTTCCACCCAGCGTTCCCCCATGTCTCCCGATAAAAATGATACCTCAGTTGTGTGGGTAGGCCTAGCGCCCGCGACAGGAAACGCCCAAAAGTGCAACATGGACACAGCCAAATTTTTTAAGGAAAACAGAGGTGTTTTTTGCAAAGTGCCTACCTGTAGATTTTGGCCTGTAGCTCAGCCGCCACCTAGGGAAACCTACCAAACCTGTGCATTTCTGAAAACTAGAGACCTAGGGGAATCCAAGATGGGGTGACTTGTGTGGCTCGGACCAGGTTCTGTTACCCAGAATCCTTTGCAAACCTCAAAATTTGGCTAAAAAAACACATGTTCCTCACATTTCTGTGGCAGAAAGTTCTGGAATCTGAGAGGAGCCACAAATTTCCTTCCACCCAGCGTTCCCCCACGTCTCCCGATAAAAATGATACCTCACTTGTGTGGGTAGGCCTAGCGCCCGCGACAGGAAACGCCCCAAAGCGCAACGTGGACACAGCCAAATTTTTGAAGGAAAACAGAGGTGTTTTTTGCAAAGTGCCTATCTGTAGATTTTGGCTTGTAGCTCAGCCGCCACCTAGGGAAACCTACCAAACATGTGCATTTCTGAAAACTAGAGACCTAGCGGAATCCAAGATGGGGTGACTTGTGTGGCTCGGACCAGGTTCTGTTACCCAGAATCCTTTGCAAACCTCAAAATTTGGCGAAAAAAACACATGTTCCTCACATTTCTGTGGCAGAAAGTTCTGGAATCTGAGAGGAGCCACAAATTTCCTTCCACCCAGCGTTCCCCCAGGTCTCCCGATAAAAATGATACCTCACTTGTGTGGGTAGGATTAGCGCCCGCGACAGGAAACCCCCCAAAGCGCAACGTGGACACAGCCAAATTTTTGAAGGAAAACAGAGGTGTTTTTTGCAAAGTGCCTACCTGTAGATTTTGGCCTGTAGCTCAGCCGCCACCTAGGGAAACCTACCAAACCTGTGCATTTCTGAAAACTAGAGACCTAGGGGAATCCAAGATGGGGTGACTTGTGTGTCTCGGGCCAGGTTCTGTTACCCAGAATCCTTTGCAAACCTCAAAATTTGGCTAAAAAAACACATGTTCCTCACATTTCTGTGGCAGAAAGTTCTGGAATCTGAGAGGAGCCACAAATTTCCTTCCACCCAGTGTTCCCCCAAGTCTCCCGATAAAAATGATACCTCACTTGTGTGGGTAGGCCTAGCGCCCGCGACAGGAAACGCCCCAAAGCGCAACGTGGACACATCCAAATTTTTGAAGGAAAACAGAGGTGTTTTTTGCAAAGTGCCTACCTGTAGATTTTGGCCTGTAGCTCAGCCGCCACCTAGGGAAACCTACCAAACCTGTGCATTTCTGAAAACTAGAGACCTAGGGGAATCCAAGATGGGGTGACTTGTGTGGCTCGGACCAGGTTCTGTTACCCAGAATCCTTTGCAAACCTCAAAATTTGGCTAAAAAAACACATGTTCCTCACATTTCTGTGGCAGAAAGTTCTGGAATCTGAGAGGAGCCACAAATTTCCTTCCACCCAGCGTTCCCCCACGTCTCCCGATAAAAATGATACCTCACTTGTGTGGGTAGGCCTAGCGCCCGCGACAGGAAACGCCCCAAAGCGCAACGTGGACACAGCCAAATTTTTTAAGGAAAACAGAGGTGTTTTTTGCAAAGTGCCTATCTGTAGATTTTGGCTTGTAGCTCAGCCGCCACCTAGGGAAACCTACCAAACATGTGCATTTCTGAAAACTAGAGACCTAGCGGAATCCAAGATGGGGTGACTTGTGTGGCTCGGACCAGGTTCTGTTACCCAGAATCCTTTGCAAACCTCAAAATTTGGCGAAAAAAACACATGTTCCTCACATTTCTGTGGCAGAAAGTTCTGGAATCTGAGAGGAGCCACAAATTTCCTTCCACCCAGCGTTCCCCCAGGTCTCCCGATAAAAATGATACCTCACTTGTGTGGGTAGGCCTAGCGCCCGCGACAGGAAACCCCCCAAAGCGCAACGTAGACACAGCCAAATTTTTGAAGGAAAACAGAGGTGTTTTTTGCAAAGTGCCTACCTGTAGATTTTGGCCTGTAGCTCAGCCGCCACCTAGGGAAACCTACCAAACCTGTGCATTTCTGAAAACTAGAGACCTAGGGGAATCCAAGATGGGGTGACTTGTGTGTCTCGGACCAGGTTCTGTTACCCAGAATCCTTTGCAAACCTCAAAATTTGGCTAAAAAAACACATGTTCCTCACATTTCTGTGGCAGAAAGTTCTGGAATCTGAGAGGAGCCACAAATTTCCTTCCACCCAGTGTTCCCCCAAGTCTCCCGATAAAAATGATACCTCACTTGTGTGGGTAGGCCTAGCGCCCGCGACAGGAAACGCCCCAAAGCACAACGTGGACACATCCAAATTTTTGAAGGAAAACAGAGGTGTTTTTTGCAAAGTGCCTACCTGTAGATTTTGGCCTGTAGCTCAGCCGCCACCTAGGGAAACCTACCAAACCTGTGCATTTCTGAAAACTAGAGACCTAGGGGAATCCAAGATGGGGTGACTTGTGTGGCTCGGACCAGGTTCTGTTACCCAGAATCCTTTGCAAACCTCAAAATTTGGCTAAAAAAACACATGTTCCTCACATTTCTGTGGCAGAAAGTTCTGGAATCTGAGAGGAGCCACAAATTTCCTTCCACCCAGCGTTCCCCCACGTCTCCCGATAAAAATGATACCTCACTTGTGTGGGTAGGCCTAGCGCCCGCGACAGGAAACGCCCCAAAGCGCAACGTGGACACAGCCAAATTTTTTAAGGAAAACAGAGGTGTTTTTTGCAAAGTGCCTATCTGTAGATTTTGGCCTGTAGCTCAGCCGCCACCTAGGGAAACCTACCAAACATGTGCATTTCTGAAAACTAGAGACCTAGCGGAATCCAAGATGGGGTGACTTGTGTGGCTCGGACCTGGTTCTGTTACCCAGAATCCTTAGCAAACCTTAAAATTTGTCTAAAAAAACACATGTTCCTCACATTTCTGTGGCAGAAAGTTCTGGAATCTGAGAGGAGCCACAAATTTCCTTCCACCCAGCATTCCCCCACGTCTCCCGATAAAAATTATACCTCACTTGTGTGGGTAGGCCTAGCGCCCGCGACAGGAAACGCCCAAAAGTGCAACATGGACACAGCCAAATTTTTTAAGGAAAACAGAGGTGTTTTTTGCAAAGTGCCTACCTTTAGATTTTGGCCTGTAGCTCAGCCGCCACCTAGGGAAACCTACCAAACCTGTGCATTTCTGAAAACTAGAGACCTAGGGGAATCCAAGATGGGGTGACTTGTGTGGCTCGGACCAGGTTCTGTTACCCAGAATCCTTTGCAAACCTCAAAATTTGGCTAAAAAAACACATGTTCCTCACATTTCTGTGGCAGAAAGTTTTGGAATCTGAGAGGAGCCACAAATTTCCTTCCACCCAGCGTTCCCCCACGTCTCCCGATAAAAATGATACCTCACTTGTGTGGGTAGGCCTAGCGCCCGCGACAGGAAACGCCCCAAAGCGCAACGTGGACACAGCCAAATTTTTGAAGGAAAACAGAGGTGTTTTTTGCAAAGTGCCTACCTGTAGATTTTGGCCTGTAGCTCAGCCGCCACCTAGGGAAACCTACCAAACCTGTGCATTTCTGAAAACTAGAGACCTAGGGGAATCCAAGATGGGGTGACTTGTGTGGCTCGGACCAGGTTCTGTTACCCAGAATCCTTTGCAAACCTCAAAATTTTGCTAAGAAAACACATGTTCCTCACATTTCTGTGGCAGAAAGTTCTGGAATCTGAGAGGAGCCACTAATTTCCTTCCACCCAGCGTTCCCCCATGTCTCCCGTTAAAAATGATACCTCAGTTGTGTAGGTAGGCCTAGCGCCCGCGACAGGAAACGCCCCAAAGCGCAACGTGGACACAGCCAAATTTTTGAAGGAAAACAGAGGTGTTTTTTGCAAAGTGCCTACCTGTAGATTTTGGCCTGTAGCTCAGCCGCCACCTAGGGAAACCTACCAAACATGTGCATTTCTGAAAACTAGAGACCTAGGGGAATCCAAGATGGGGTGACTTGTGTGTCTCGGACCAGGTTCTGTTACCCAGAATCCTTTGCAAACCTCAAAATTCGGTGAAAAAAACACATGTTCCTCACATTTCTGTGGCAGAAAGTTCTGGAATCTGAGAGGAGCCACAACTTTCCTTCCACCCAGCGTTCCCCTACGTCTCCCGATAAAAATGATACCTCACTTGTGTGGGTAGGCCTAGCGCCCGCGACAGGAAACGCCCAAAAGTGCAACATGGACACAGCCAAATTTTTTAAGGAAAACAGAGGTGTTTTTTGCAAAGTGCCTACCTGTAGATTTTGGCCTGTAGCTCAGCCGCCACCTAGGGAAACCTACCAAACCTGTGCATTTCTGAAAACTAGAGACCTAGGGGAATCCAAGATGGGGTGACTTGTGTGGCTCGGACCAGGTTCTGTTACCTAGAATCCTTTGCAAACCTCAAAATTTGGCTAAAAAAACACATGTTCCTCACATTTCTGTGGCAGAAAGTTCTGGAATCTGAGAGGAGCCACAAATTTCCTTCCACCCAGCGTTCCCCCACGTCTCCCGATAAAAATGATACCTCACTTGTGTGGGTAGGCCTAGCGCCCGCGACAGGAAACGCCCCAAAGTGCAACGTGGACACAGCCACATTTTTGAAGGAAAACAGAGGTGTTTTTTGCAAAGTGCCTACCTGTAGATTTTGGCCTGTAGCTCAGCCGCCACCTAGGGAAACCTACCAAACATGTGCATTTCTGAAAACTAGAGACCTAGCGGAATCCAAGATGGGGTGACTTGTGTGGCTCGGACCAGGTTCTGTTACCCAGAATCCTTTGCAAACCTCAAAATTTGGCTAAAAAAACACATGTTCCTCACATTTCTGTGGCAGAAAGTTCTGGAATCTGAGAGGAGCCACAAATTTCCTTCCACCCAGCGTTCCCCCACGTCTCCCGATAAAAATGATACCTCACTTGTGTGGGTAGGCCTAGCGCCCGCGACAGGAAACGCCCCAAAGTGCAACGTGGACACAGCCAAATTTTTGAAGGAAAACAGAGGTGTTTTTTGCAAAGTGCCTACCTGTAGATTTTGGCCTGTAGCTCAGCCGCCACCTAGGGAAACCTACCAAACCTGTACATTTCTGAAAACTAGAGACCTAGGGGAATCCAAGATGGGGTGACTTGTGTGGCTCGGACCAGGTTCTGTTACCCAGAATCCTTTGCAAACCTCAGAATTTTGCTAAAAAAACACATGTTCCTCACATTTCTGTGGCAGAAAGTTCAGGAATCTGAGAGGAGCCATAAATTTCCTTCCACCCAGCATTCCCCCATGTCTCCCGATAAAAATGATACCTCAGTTGTGTGGGTAGGCCTAGCGGCTGCGACAGGAAACGCCCCAAAGCGCAACGTGGACACAGCCAAATTTTTGAAGGAAAACAGAGGTGTTTTTTGCAAAATGCCTACCTGTAGATTTTGGCCTGTAGCTCAGCCGCCATCTAGGGAAACCTACCAAACCTGTGCATTTCTGAAAACTAGAGACCTAGGGGAATCCAAGATGGGGTGACTTGTGTGGCTCGGACCAGGTTCTGTTACCCAGAATCCTTAGCAAACCTTAAAATTTGTCTAAAAAAACACATGTTCCTCACATTTCTGTGGCAGAAAGTTCTGGAATCTGAGAGGAGCCACAACTTTCCTTCCACCCAGCGTTCCCCTACGTCTCCCGATAAAAATGATACCTCACTTGTGTGGGTAGGCCTAGCGCCCGCGACAGGAAACGCCCAAAAGTGCAACATGGACACAGCCACATTTTTTAAGGAAAACAGAGGTGTTTTTTGCAAAGTGCCTACCTGTAGATTTTGGCCTGTAGCTCAGCCGCCACCTAGGGAAACCTACCAAACCTGTGCATTTCTGAAAACTAGAGACCTAGGGGAATCCAAGATGGGGTGACTTGTGTGGCTCGGACCAGGTTCTGTTACCTAGAATCCTTTGCAAACCTCAAAATTTGGCTAAAAAAACACATGTTCCTCACATTTCTGTGGCAGAAAGTTCTGGAATCTGAGAGGAGCCACAAATTTCCTTCCACCCAGCGTTCCCCCACGTCTCCCGATAAAAATGATACCTCACTTGTGTGGGTAGGCCTAGCGCCCGCGACAGGAAACGCCCCAAAGTGCAACGTGGACACAGCCACATTTTTGAAGGAAAACAGAGGTGTTTTTTGCAAAGTGCCTACCTGTAGATTTTGGCCTGTAGCTCAGCCGCCACCTAGGGAAACCTACCAAACATGTGCATTTCTGAAAACTAGAGACCTAGCGGAATCCAAGATGGGGTGACTTGTGTGGCTCGGACCAGGTTCTGTTACCCAGAATCCTTTGCAAACCTCAAAATTTGGCTAAAAAAACACATGTTCCTCACATTTCTGTGGCAGAAAGTTCTGGAATCTGAGAGGAGCCACAAATTTCCTTCCACCCAGCGTTCCCCCACGTCTCCCGATAAAAATGATACCTCACTTGTGTGGGTAGGCCTAGCGCCCGCGACAGGAAACGCCCCAAAGTGCAACGTGGACACAGCCAAATTTTTGAAGGAAAACAGAGGTGTTTTTTGCAAAGTGCCTACCTGTAGATTTTGGCCTGTAGCTCAGCCGCCACCTAGGGAAACCTACCAAACCTGTACATTTCTGAAAACTAGAGACCTAGGGGAATCCAAGATGGGGTGACTTGTGTGGCTCGGACCAGGTTCTGTTACCCAGAATCCTTTGCAAACCTCAGAATTTTGCTAAAAAAACACATGTTCCTCACATTTCTGTGGCAGAAAGTTCAGGAATCTGAGAGGAGCCATAAATTTCCTTCCACCCAGCATTCCCCCATGTCTCCCGATAAAAATGATACCTCAGTTGTGTGGGTAGGCCTAGCGGCTGCGACAGGAAACGCCCCAAAGCGCAACGTGGACACAGCCAAATTTTTGAAGGAAAACAGAGGTGTTTTTTGCAAAATGCCTACCTGTAGATTTTGGCCTGTAGCTCAGCCGCCATCTAGGGAAACCTACCAAACCTGTGCATTTCTGAAAACTAGAGACCTAGGGGAATCCAAGATGGGGTGACTTGTGTGGCTCGGACCAGGTTCTGTTACCCAGAATCCTTAGCAAACCTTAAAATTTGTCTAAAAAAACACATGTTCCTCACATTTCTGTGGCAGAAAGTTCTGGAATCTGAGAGGAGCCACAAATTTCCTTCCACCCAGCGTTCCCCCACGTCTCCCGATAAAAATGATACCTCACTTGTGTGGGTAGGCCTAGCGCCCGCGACAGGAAACGCCCAAAAGTGCAACATGGACACAGCCAAATTTTTTAAGGAAAACAGAGGTGTTTTTTGCAAAGTGCCTACCTGTAGATTTTGGCCTGTAGCTCAGCCGCCACCTAGGGAAACCTACCAAACCTGTGCATTTCTGAAAACTAGAGACCTAGGGGAATCCAAGATGGGGTGACTTGTGTGGCTCGGACCAGGTTCTGTTACCCAGAATCCTTTGCAAACCTCAAAATTTGGCTAAAAAAACACATGTTCCTCACATTTCTGTGGCAGAAAGTTCTGGAATCTGAGAGGAGCCACAAATTTCCTTCCACCCAGCGTTCCCCCACGTCTCCCGATAAAAATGATACCTCACTTGTGTGGGTAGGCCTAGCGCCCGCGACAGGAAACGGCCCAAAGCGCAACGTGGACACAGCCAAATTTTTTAAGGAAAACAGAGGTGTTTTTTGCAAAGTGCCTACCTGTAGATTTTGGCCTGTAGCTCAGCCGCCACCTAGGGAAACCTACCAAACCTGTGCATTTCTGAAAACTAGAGACCTAGGGGAATCCAAGATGGGGTGACTTGTGTGGCTCGGACCAGGTTCTGTTACCCAGAATCCTTTGCAAACCTCAAAATTTTGCTAAGAAAACACATGTTCCTCACATTTCTGTGGCAGAAAGTTCTGGAATCTGAGAGGAGCCACAAATTTCCTTCCACCCAGCGTTCCCCCATGTCTCCCGATAAAAATGATACCTCAGTTGTGTGGGTAGGCCTAGCGCCCGCGACAGGAAACGCCCCAAAGCGCAACGTGGACACAGCCAAATTTTTGAAGGAAAACAGAGGTGTTTTTTGCAAAGTGCCTACCTGTAGATTTTGGCCTGTAGCTCAGCCGCCACCTAGGGAAACCTACCAAACCTACCAAACCTGTGCATTTCTGAAAACTAGAGACCTAGGGGAATCCAAGATGGGGTGACTTGTGTGGCTCGGACCAGGTTCTGTTACCCAGAATCCTTTGCAAACCTCAAAATTTGGCTAAAAAAACACATGTTCCTCACATTTCTGTGGCAGAAAGTTCTGGAATCTGAGAGGAGCCACAAATTTCCTTCCACCCAGCGTTCCCCCACGTCTCCCGATAAAAATGATACCTCACTTGTGTGGGTAGGCCTAGCGCCCGCGACAGGAAACGCCCCAAAGCGCAACGTGGACACAGCCAAATTTTTTAAGGAAAACAGAGGTGTTTTTTGCAAAGTGCCTATCTGTAGATTTTGGCCTGTAGCTCAGCCGCCACCTAGGGAAACCTACCAAACATGTGCATTTCTGAAAACTAGAGACCTAGCGGAATCCAAGATGGGGTGACTTGTGTGGCTCGGACCAGGTTCTGTTACCCAGAATCCTTTGCAAACCTCAAAATTTGGCTAAAAAAACACATGTTCCTCACATTTCTGTGGCAGAAAGTTCTGGAATCTGAGAGGAGCCACAAATTTCCTTCCACCCAGCGTTACCCCACGTCTCCCGATAAAAATGATACCTCACTTGTGTGGGTAGGCCTAGCGCCCGCGACAGGAAACGCCCCAAAGTGCAACGTGGACACAGCCAAATTTTTGAAGGAAAACAGAGGTGTTTTTTGCAAAGTGCCTACCTGTAGATTTTGGCCTGTAGCTCAGCCGCCACCTAGGGAAACCTACCAAACCTGTACATTTCTGAAAACTAGAGACCTAGGGGAATCCAAGATGGGGTGACTTGTGTGGCTCGGACCAGGTTCTGTTACCCAGAATCCTTAGCAAACCTTAAAATTTGTCTAAAAAAACACATGTTCCTCACATTTCTGTGGCAGAAAGTTCTGGAATCTGAGAGGAGCCACAAATTTCCTTCCACCCAGCGTTCCCCCACGTCTCCCGATAAAAATGATACCTCACTTGTGTGGGTAGGCCTAGCGCCCGCGACAGGAAACGCCCAAAAGTGCAACATGGACACATCCAAATTTTTTAAGGAAAACAGAGGTGTTTTTTGCAAAGTGCCTACCTGTAGATTTTGGCCTGTAGCTCAGCCGCCACCTAGGGAAACCTACCAAACCTGTGCATTTCTGAAAACTAGAGACCTAGGGGAATCCAAGATGGGGGTGACTTGTGTGGCTCGGACCAGGTTCTGTTACCCAGAATCCTTTGCAAACCTCAAAATTTGGCTAAAAAAACACATGTTCCTCACATTTCTGTGGCAGAAAGTTCTGGAATCTGAGAGGAGCCACAAATTTCCTTCCACCCAGCGTTCCCCCACGTCTCCCGATAAAAATGATACCTCACTTGTGTGGGTAGGCCTAGCGCTCCGCGACAGGAAACGCCCCAAAGTGCAACGTGGACACAGCCAAATTTTTGAAGGAAAACAGAGGTGTTTTTTGCAAAGTGCCTACCTGTAGATTTTGGCCTGTAGCTCAGCCGCCACCTAGGGAAACCTACCAAACCTGTACATTTCTGAAAACTAGAGACCTAGGGGAATCCAAGATGGGGTGACTTGTGTGGCTCGGACCAGGTTCTGTTACCCAGAATCCTTTGCAAACCTCAAAATTTTGCTAAAAAAACACATGTTCCTCACATTTCTGTGGCAGAAAGTTCAGGAATCTGAGAGGAGCCATAAATTTCCTTCCACCCAGCATTCCCCCATGTCTCCCGATAAAAATGATACCTCAGTTGTGTGGGTAGGCCTAGCGGCTGCGACAGGAAACGCCCCAAAGCGCAACGTGGACACAGCCAAATTTTTGAAGGAAAACAGAGGTGTTTTTTGCAAAATGCCTACCTGTAGATTTTGGCCTGTAGCTCAGCCGCCATCTAGGGAAACCTACCAAACCTGTGCATTTCTGAAAACTAGAGACCTAGGGGAATTCAAGATGGGGTGACTTGTGTGGCTCGGACCAGGTTCTGTTACCCAGAATCCTTAGCAAACCTTAAAATTTGTCTAAAAAAACACATGTTCCTCACATTTCTGTGGCAGAAAGTTCTGGAATCTGAGAGGAGCCACAAATTTCCTTCCACCCAGCGTTCCCCCACGTCTCCCGATAAAAATGATACCTCACTTGTGTGGGTAGGCCTAGCGCCCGCGACAGGAAACGCCCAAAAGTGCAACATGGACACAGCCAAATTTTTTAAGGAAAACAGAGGTGTTTTTTGCAAAGTGCCTACCTGTAGATTTTGGCCTGTAGCTCAGCCGCCACCTAGGGAAACCTACCAAACCTGTGCATTTCTGAAAACTAGAGACCTAGGGGAATCCAAGATGGGGTGACTTGTGTGGCTCGGACCAGGTTCTGTTACCCAGAATCCTTTGCAAACCTCAAAATTTGGCTAAAAAAACACATGTTCCTCACATTTCTGTGGCAGAAAGTTCTGGAATCTGAGAGGAGCCACAAATTTCCTTCCACCCAGCGTTCCCCCACGTCTCCCGATAAAAATGATACCTCACTTGTGTGGGTAGGCCTAGCGCCCGCGACAGGAAACGCCCCAAAGCGCAACGTGGACACAGCCAAATTTTTTAAGGAAAACAGAGGTGTTTTTTGCAAAGTGCCTACCTGTAGATTTTGGCCTGTAGCTCAGCCGCCACCTAGGGAAACCTACCAAACCTGTGCATTTCTGAAAACTAGAGACCTAGGGGAATCCAAGATGGGGTGACTTGTGTGGCTCGGACCAGGTTCTGTTACCCAGAATCCTTTGCAAACCTCAAAATTTTGCAAAAAAAAACACATGTTCCTCACATTTCTGTGGCAGAAAGTTCTGGAATCTGAGAGGAGCCACAAATTTCCTTCCACCCAGCGTTCCCCCATGTCTCCCGATAAAAATGATACCTCAGTTGTGTGGGTAGGCCTAGCGCCCGCGACAGGAAACGCCCCAAAGCGCAACGTGGACACAGCCAAATTTTTGAAGGAAAACAGAGGTGTTTTTTTGCAAAGTGCCTACCTGTAGATTTTGGCCTGTAGCTCAGCCGCCACCTAGGGAAACCTACCAAACCTACCAAACCTGTGCATTTCTGAAAACTAGAGACCTAGGGGAATCCAAGATGGGGTGACTTGTGTGGCTCGGACCAGGTTCTGTTACCCAGAATCCTTTGCAAACCTCAAAATTTTGCTAAAAAAACACATGTTCCTCACATTTCTGTGGCAGAAAGTTCTGGAATCTGAGAGGAGCCACAAATTTCCTTCCACCCAGCGTTCCCCCATGTCTCCCGATAAAAATGATACCTCAGTTGTGTGGGTAGGCCTAGCGCCCGCGACAGGAAACGCCCCAAAGCGCAACGTGGACACAGCCAAATTTTTGAAGGAAAACAGAGGTGTTTTTTGCAAAGTGCCTACCTGTAGATTTTGGCCTGTAGCTCAGCCGCCACCTAGGGAAACCTACCAAACCTGTGCATTTCTGAAAACTAGAGACCTAGGGGAATCCAAGATGGGGTGACTTGTGTGGCTCGGACCAGGTTCTGTTACCCAGAATCCTTTGCAAACCTCAAAATTTGGCTAAAAAAACACATGTTCCTCACATTTCTGTGGCAGAAAGTTCTGGAATCTGAGAGGAGCCACAAATTTCCTTCCACCCAGCGTTCCCCCACGTCTCCCGATAAAAATGATACCTCACTTGTGTGGGTAGGCCTAGCGCCCGCGACAGGAAACGCCCCAAAGCGCAACGTGGACACAGCCAAATTTTTTAAGGAAAACAGAGGTGTTTTTTGCAAAGTGCCTACCTGTAGATTTTGGCCTGTAGCTCAGCCGCCACCTAGGGAAACCTACCAAACCTGTGCATTTCTGAAAACTAGAGACCTAGGGGAATCCAAGATGGGGTGACTTGTGTGGCTCGGACCAGGTTCTGTTACCCAGAATCCTTTGCAAACCTCAAAATTTTGCTAAGAAAACACATGTTCCTCACATTTCTGTGGCAGAAAGTTCTGGAATCTGAGAGGAGCCACAAATTTCCTTCCACCCAGCGTTCCCCCATGTCTCCCGATAAAAATGATACCTCAGTTGTGTGGGTAGGCCTAGCGCCCGCGACAGGAAACGCCCCAAAGCGCAACGTGGACACAGCCACATTTTTGAAGGAAAACAGAGGTGTTTTTTGCAAAGTGCCTACCTGTAGATTTTGGCCTGTAGCTCAGCCGCCACCTAGGGAAACCTACCAAACCTACCAAACCTGTGCATTTCTGAAAACTAGAGACCTAGGGGAATCCAAGATGGGGTGACTTGTGTGGCTCGGACCAGGTTCTGTTACCCAGAATCCTTTGCAAACCTCAAAATTTTGCTAAAAAAACACATGTTCCTCACATTTCTGTGGCAGAAAGTTCTGGAATCTGAGAGGAGCCACAAATTTCCTTCCACCCAGCGTTCCCCCCTGTCTCCCGATAAAAATGATACCTCAGTTGTGTGGGTAGGCCTAGCGCCCGCGACAGGAAACGCCCCAAAGCGCAACGTGGACACAGCCAAATTTTTGAAGGAAAACAGAGGTGTTTTTTGCAAAGTGCCTACCTGTAGATTTTGGCCTGTAGCTCAGCCGCCACCTAGGGAAACCTACCAAACCTGTGCATTTCTGAAAACTAGAGACCTAGGGGAATCCAAGATGGGGTGACTTGTGTGGCTCGGACCAGGTTCTGTTACCCAGAATCCTTTGCAAACCTCAAAATTTGGCTAAAAAAACACATGTTCCTCACATTTCTGTGGCAGAAAGTTCTGGAATCTGAGAGGAGCCACAAATTTCCTTCCACCCAGCGTTCCCCCACGTCTCCCGATAAAAATGATACCTCACTTGTGTGGGTAGGCCTAGCGCCCGCGACAGGAAACGCCCCAAAGCGCAACGTGGACACAGCCAAATTTTTTAAGGAAAACAGAGGTGTTTTTTGCAAAGTGCCTATCTGTAGATTTTGGCCTGTAGCTCAGCCGCCACCTAGGGAAACCTACCAAACATGTGCATTTCTGAAAACTAGAGACCTAGCGGAATCCAAGATGGGGTGACTTGTGTGGCTCGGACCAGGTTCTGTTACCCAGAATCCTTTGCAAACCTCAAAATTTGGCTAAAAAAACACATGTTCCTCACATTTCTGTGGCAGAAAGTTCTGGAATCTGAGAGGAGCCACAAATTTCCTTCCACCCAGCGTTACCCCACGTCTCCCGATAAAAATGATACCTCACTTGTGTGGGTAGGCCTAGCGCCCGCGACAGGAAACGCCCCAAAGTGCAACTTGCACACAGCCAAATTTTTGAAGGAAAACAGAGGTGTTTTTTGCAAAGTGCCTACCTGTAGATTTTGGCCTGTAGCTCAGCCGCCACCTAGGGAAACCTACCAAACCTGTGCATTTCTGAAAACTAGAGACCTAGGGGAATCCAAGATGGGGTGACTTGTGTGGCTCGGACCAGGTTCTGTTACCCAGAATCCTTTGCAAACCTCAAAATTTGGCTAAAAAAACACATGTTCCTCACATTTCTGTGGCAGAAAGTTCTGGAATCTGAGAGGAGCCACAAATTTCCTTCCACCCAGCGTTCCCCCACGTCTCCCGATAAAAATGATACCTCACTTGTGTGGGTAGGCCTAGCGCCCGCGACAGGAAACGCCCCAAAGCGCAACGTGGACACAGCCAAATTTTTTAAGGAAAACAGAGGTGTTTTTTGCAAAGTGCCTACCTGTAGATTTTGGCCTGTAGCTCAGCCGCCACCTAGGGAAACCTACCAAACCTGTGCATTTCTGAAAACTAGAGACCTAGGGGAATCCAAGATGGGGTGACTTGTGTGGCTCGGACCAGGTTCTGTTACCCAGAATCCTTTGCAAACCTCAAAATTTTGCTAAGAAAACACATGTTCCTCACATTTCTGTGGCAGAAAGTTCTGGAATCTGAGAGGAGCCACAAATTTCCTTCCACCCAGCGTTCCCCCATGTCTCCCGATAAAAATGATACCTCAGTTGTGTGGGTAGGCCTAGCGCCCGCGACAGGAAACGCGCCAAAGCGCAACGTGGACACAGCCAAATTTTTGAAGGAAAACAGAGGTGTTTTTTGCAAAGTGCCTACCTGTAGATTTTGGCCTGTAGCTCAGCCGCCACCTAGGGAAACCTACCAAACCTACCAAACCTGTGCATTTCTGAAAACTAGAGACCTAGGGGAATCCAAGATGGGGTGACTTGTGTGGCTCGGACCAGGTTCTGTTACCCAGAATCCTTTGCAAACCTCAAAATTTTGCTAAAAAAAACACATGTTCCTCACATTTCTGTG